>NC_071519.1:3217872-3817872 GCF_027887155.1 Malaclemys terrapin pileata | reverse complement strand
CTGTCGTCCTGGGAATTAGCTCTTTTTCCAGCTTTGGAGTGCCCTCTGCAGGCCCATTTCCCACTGCCACTGGGCCCCGTGTCCCTCCCTGGACTCTGGTGCCCTGTTATCTGGGGTAATGCCCCCTGGCAGTAACCCCTCACTCTGAGGGTCTCCCCTCCCTGGGGAACCCCCACCCCCTATCCCCACCTCACCTCAGGCATAGGCTACTGCCAGTCACCAACTAGCCCCCGCTCCCTGGAGCAGAATGCAGTATAAGCCACTCATCACAGGCAAGGGGGGTTTGGGACCTGCTGCCTTTCTCTGCAACCCAGTACCTCTATGGAGCCTTGGACAAGGCCCTGCTCCTCAGCCCCTCTGGCCTTTCCCCAGCCCTGCCTTACTCTAGGTACCCTGAGCTTCCCAGCAGCCAGGCCCCTCTTTCTCTGAAACCAATAAATTTGCTCTAATAAATTTGTTAGTCTCTAAGGTGCCACAAGTACTCCTGTCCTTCTTTTTGCGGATACAGACTAACACGGCTGCTACTCTGAAACCAGAGAGAGACTGTGTCTGCTCCAGGCTTCCCTGGCCTTTATAGGGCCAGCTGGGTCTGTCTGGGGCGTGGCCACAGCTGAGGCTGCCTCCCCAATCAGCCCAGCCTAAGGCTCCCAGCCCTCTCCAAGGGCTGGCTTTTAACCCCTTTCAAGCCAGGAGCGGATGACCACTCCACTACATAAACCTAAAACTAATCCCTACCCATAATTGTAAACCTATAACCCAGTGGTTCTTAAGCTTTACTGTAGCCTTCACCCCTTTGGTTCTCAAAAATAAGTTCTTGCACCCCTTATCAGAAATCGTTGAAGTAGGTTTGTTCTTTAAACCTAGATATATCATTACTATAGAATGAAAGAGATAAAATTATATATTTATTTTAATTTCATAGTAAAAATGTAATGCAGTAATCGTTAAAAAATATATAATGCTAATAAATAAATAGGTTTGATCAAACAAAGTAGTTGAACTTAAGTTCCTGTGCTTAATATGTGTTTTTGATGATTTACCTTCTAAACAAATCTGGCATGTCTCACACACCCAGAAAGGGCATCTCGCACCTCTAGGGGGTGCATCCATCCCAGGTTAAGAACCACTGCTATAATCCAATAACTGTAACCCTATAGCCCATCCTTAACCAAAAACTAGCCCCTACCCATAACTGTAAACCTATACCCAATTCCTAACCCTAAACTAACCCCTACCCATAAATGTAACCGTATACCCCATCCCTAAAACGAATCCCTAATCATAACTATAACACTATACCTCATCCCTAACCATGAAACTAAGCCGTACCTATAACTGTAAACCTATACCGAGTCCCTAACCCTAAAACTAACCCCTATCCATAACTATAACCCTATAACCCTTCCCTAACCCTAACTAATCCCTACCCATACCTGTAACCCTATACCCCATTCCTAACTCTAAAACTAACCCCTAATCATAACTGTAACCCTATACCCCATCCCTAACCCTAAAACTAACCCCTACTCTGGCAGTCAGTGGTTTAGGACACCTGGAGTATGGGGCTGTGCCCTGACCAACTTGGCTAGCAATCACTGATGAACCTATCATATGCACTAGTGATAGATATGAGTGACTGTCGAAGTCAAAAATACCTGCAGCTATCCTGTGTCTAAGTAAATCTGGATCCTCGTGAGATCATAATGGTTTTCTTCGGGTACCCCACCTACATTCCTGGCATACTCCACATTCTGCCCTCAGTTGTTCTCTGTGTGTCGACTTACACGTGGCCAGATATTATCTGCCTAGCTTTGGCTTTTGTTCTTTGAATGCCTTGATGCAATTCATATGCAGGTAGTTAATCATTGCCTGCCGTGTCTTGTTTGGAATAAATCACTTGTCACCACCTGTTAACAGCCCTCATTGTAATGAGATGCATGTCTTTCACCAGCCATCATGGCTGCCTTGGGTGGCCATCTTCGGGAAGGCTCACCCCCAGCCCCGCCCCTTCTGCCCAAGGCCCCACCGTCCTTCTACCCCCCATCCCTTTCCATCCCCCGTCCCCTGCCGTAGCCCCGAGCCTCTGTACAATGGCTAGCTTAGCCAAATTAGGCATTCAGCTTTAAGACTGATCAGCACAATACACCCATTGTGCTTGTGTCTATGTTCGCGATGTGCTGATGGTTTGATGACGGCTGTGTTTGGTCAAGAAGGTCTCAGAAAGGCATGGGACCCTGCCAGATGAGCGTCGGTCACCAGGGTGAAATCTCAGAGATGTCCTGAAGGCGAGGAAGCGACGTATATTGGTACCGAGTGCCCGGAGAACAAACGAGCTGGCCTGTGAAAAGTGGGGCACCCCCAAAGTGGTGGGGTGTGGATGTTCAGATAAGGCAAAGGGGGCAAAAACCATCATCAGTGAGTATGAACTTCAGTGGGCTTCAGCGTAACACTGTAAATGCTCTACCCCAGCCTGAGTGCGTTGGGGAGATGCCAGGATGAGGATGAAGATGAAGGCTAACATTTCGGGCTTTGCCACTGTGTGAACCATTCATTCTCAGCCAGGGGGACACATACCATCAACCCATCTAGAAATTTGCCTGGTTTTCCAGAAAGAGCACGAGCAAAGTCAGTACAAACCAAAATTTCATACCATGACTTGTTTAGACTGCTCTGTAGACTATACACTGAAATGTAAGGACAATATTTATATTCTGATCGATGTATTTTATAATGATCTGATAACAAGGAGAAAGTTAGGCATTTTTTAAGTCACCGCCTGGTGTGAGACTTTGGTATTTTGCTGTCTGATTTTGTAAGCGAGTCTTTTTTAAGGGAGGTGAAACTTGGGGCTACGCCAGACAAATCAGCCTCCCAAAATGGAGACAATCATCTGGAAAGGTTGAGAGCCATTGGTCTAGAAGATCCAACCCCACCACAAGTTCTGGGCTCTGTGCGGAAATCTATTAATATCTGTGCGGATGGGGAAAGCAATCATAAAGGCTGTGTCTATGCTACAGAGACATAGCTGTAGTGTAGACACAACCTACACCTGCGGAAGGGGGTTATCCATAGTTGGGGGGACATCACTTCCCTTGAGAGAGCTGCATCTGCACTGCGTCATCAGAGCTAGGTAGGTCAGGAGTTTGTATAGCTACGTCAACCTAACTTTGAAGTGTGGACCATGCCTTGGTGAGTCATCTTGAAAGGTGACCTGCTGAACGAAAGTCCAGGTGGGGTTTGTTTCATGGGCCACATGCTGGGTAATGACAGGAGAGGACGCCGTGCTTGTGCAACTGCACTGGCTGTTTGTTAAGAGAGCTATTTACAGAGGTGATGCAACGGTGGCACCATTCCAGCCATGGGCACGCAGACTGACTTCCCGGTAACTGCTCCAAATGCTTCCCTCCTCAGATCTTTCACGCTGACTTCCTTTCACCAAACTATTAGTTAGTCATTGTTATATTGTAAAGCAGCCAGCTGGTGAAAGGATCCCTGCCTATCATACAACCAGGCTATATGAGAACAAGGAAGATGGCCTCAATGACTAACCAATAGTTTGGCGAAAGGAAGTCAGCGTGAAAGATCTGAGGCTTAGCACCCATCGGCAGCTCCCCGGCAAGTCTCTTGCAGCTTAGCAATTTTTCCCCGTCGGTGCTCCAGCCCCGGACCACAGGGGAGGAATATGTGTCCTTTTTTCTCATGGCAAGCTGAAGTTTGTAGTGCAAATACAAAAGGAACACTCTTGACTTGTGAATAAGATTTTATTTTTTGCTGATTGCAAACAAGCTCTCTCTTTGCATTTGTCTATTATCTGAAGAACTGGGAAGTGGGGGAAACAAATTTTTTCAGTTCTTTGGCAATTCTGGAATATCGGGAAAAAATCTGGTTTGGCATGAAACAATTTTCCAAATTTTCTGTAAATCAAAAGCTCAAAACCAAATCCATTTGGGGATGAATAAAATGTTTTGTTTCACCAAAATTAAACATTTCATTTTGATCGCAACCTTTTTTAAAAAATAGGGGTTTTATTTCATCCCATGAAAGGGAATTTTGAAATGAATCTTTTCAAAGCAAAACACCAAAACTTTTCATGTTTTCATTTGAAACATTTCATGTAATTTGTGTGCCTTTTTAAAAAAAAGAATTTTAAGAAATAAAATGATAGTCAATTTTGAAACAAGTCGTTTCAAGTGGAAAATTGGAAACCTTTGTTTAAAAAAAGTCAAAACTGGCCATTTCAAATTATTGGGGATTTGAAAAAGATATAGTTTTTAAATGAACAATTTGGCCAAATTGACATGAATCCATGATGCATTTTGGTGTCACTGAATCTGCATTTTTCACCTAAATAAAAGTTTCCGATGGAAAATGTCACTTGGCTCTAGTTATAAGGTTACTCGGTCCTGCATCAATGCAGGGGGCTCGACTCAGTGACCTCTTGGGGACCCTTTCAGACAGGAGCGGTGGAAGCTACCTAAAAGTGGGGGGCCACCGACACCTGAGCCGAGGCCCTGTCCCCTGTGCCTTCCCTTGCCCCTAATGCCCCGCCCCTGTGCCACCTCTTCCCCCAAGACCCCACCCCCTGCTCGCTCCTTGCGGCCCCAATCGCTCACCCTTATGGCCAGTAAAAAGTAGAAGGGCATAGAGCAGACAAGAAGATGCTGGACGTATTCAGGGCATGCTTTAAAACAGATGTCGTGATGCTAGCAGGCCAGGTGCCAGCTCTCACCCAGGCTCCAGGCACGAGCTAAGAACTGACAAACGGGACTGTCTTTAGGATTTATGGGACCCTATGCAGTATTATTAAACCGATGCCCCTATGCCCGACTTGCTCTTAGCTACACAAACATAAACTTATGGTATTGGAAAACTTGCCATGTGCACTTTATTAAAAACAGTTTAATAGTGTCACCTTCACCCCTAACCCCTGCACTTCCCTCCCACCTGTGCCCCTAACCCCAGCCATGGGCTGCCAGCATGCCCCGCCACACTGCCCCCCTGCCCAGTACCCCAATTGTGCCCAGCAATCCCTATGCCCAGTGGCTCCTCACCCAGAGATCTCCACCACAGACCTCCCGCAAGTGCCCAGCACCCCATATTCCTGAGGGAATTCCACCCCAAAAAATTAAATTCTGTGCAAAATATTTGAAAATTCTGCAAATGTTGTCAATAAATAAATGTGGAGGCTCCAGTCTGGCAGGGGTGAAAACAGGCCACGGGCTTCAGGGAGGTGGGAGATCACCCTGCAGCCTTCCCCCTCCTTTCCTCCTAGGATAGGGACTTGACAGTGAGATACCTTTGTATATAGGTGCTGACTCCATGGGTGGTCCAGGGCTGGAGCACCGAAGGGGAAAAATTGGTGGGTGCTTAGCACCCACTGGCAGCTCCCCGCCCCATTCCGCCCCAGCTCACCTCTGCCTCCACATCCTCCCCTGGGCGCACCGCCGCGTCCTGCTTCTCCCCCCTCCCTCCCAGCACTTGCACCGCGAACAGTTGATTCACGCGGCAAGCGCTGGGAGGGAGGGAGGGAGGGAGGAGGGGGAACGTGGTTTGCTTGGGGAAGAGGTTGGTCTGGGGCGGAGATTTGGGGAAGGGGTCCAATAGGGGCAGGGAGGGGGCGGAGTTGGGGCAGGGACTATGGGGAAGGGGTTGGAATGGGGGCAGGCGGGGTGGGGAAAGGATGGAGTCGGGGCAGGGCCAGGGGTGGGGGGGCATGAGCACCCACCAGTGCCGGGGAAAGTTGGCACCTATGCCTCTGTGTGCATGTCAAAAGCCCACAGGGAAGCATTTTTCATGATATCAGCCATGACCCAAAAATTAATTTGAATGCCAAAAAAGAAATATTTGATACCAATGGCTGAGTCCAGCCCTCATCCTGCCACCGCTCTGGGCCGTCAACTCCCAAATCACTTTTTGCCAGTCTTCTCTTACAGACAGCCCCCCAATCTGAAGCAAATACTCACCAGCAACTACACAGCACACAACAAAAACACCAAACCCTGCTACAAACCCTGATGCCAACTCTGTCCACATACCTATTCTAGGGACACCATCATAGGACCTAACCACCTCAGTCACATTATCCAGGGCTCATTCACCTGCACATCTACCAATGTGATATATGCCATCATGTGCCAGCAATGCCCCTCTGCCATGTACATTGGCCAAACCGGACAGTCTCTCCGCAAAAGAATTAATGGACACAAATCAGACATCAGGAATCATAACATTCAAAAACCAGTAGGAGAACACTACAATCTCTGGTCACTCAATAACAGACCTCAAAGTGGCAATTCCGCAACAAAAAAATTCAAAAACAGATTCCAATGTGAAGCAGCAGAACTGGAATTAATTTGCAAACTAGATACCATCAGATTAGGCCTGAATAAAGACTGGGAGTGGTTGGGTCATTACAAAACCTAAACTTAATTTCCCCAATACTAATTTCCCCCTACTGTTACTCACACCTTCTTGTCAAATGTCTGTAATGGGCCACTCTCTTACCACTTCAGAGTTATTTCTCCTCCCTTGGTAGCCTGCTGTTAGTTGATTTATCTCGTTAGACTGACTTAACACTTGGTAAAGCAACCCCCCATCCTTTCATGTATTTATACCTGCTCCTGCATCTTTTACTTCATACATCTGATGAAGTGGGTTCTAGCCCACGAAAGCTTATGCCCAAATAAATTTGTTAGGCCTGGTCTACACTGGCGGGGGAATCGATCTAAGGTAAACTTCAGCTACAAGAAGTTAGAGGAGAGGAAAGTGATCAGGAACAGTCAGCATGGATTCACCAAGGGGAAGTCGTGCCTGACTAACCTAATTGCCTTCTATGATGAGATAACTGGCTCTGTGGATGAGGGGAAGGCAGTGGATGTGTTATTCCTTGACTTTAGTAAAGCTTTTGATACGGTCTCCCACAGTATTCTTGCCGCCAAGTAAAAGAAGTATGGGCTGGATGAATGGACTGTAAGGTGGATAGAAAGCTGGCTAGATCGTCGGGCTCAACGGGTAGTGATCAATGGCTCCATGTCTAGTTGGCAGCCGGTTTCAAGCGGAGTGCCCCAAGGGTCGGTCCTGGGGCCGGTTTTACTTAATATCTTTATTAATGATCTGGAGGATGGTGTGGACTGCACTCTCAGCAAGTTTGCAGATGACACTAAGCTGGGGGCAGAGGTAGATATGCTGGAGGGTAGGGATTTGGTCCAGAGGGACCTAGACAGATTGGAGGATTGGGCCAAAAGAAACCTGAGGAGGTTCAACAAGGACAAGTGCAGAGTCCTGCACTTAGGACGGAAGAATCCCATGCACTGCTACAGACTAGGGACTGAATGGCTAGGTAGCAGTTCTGCAGAAAAGGACCTAGGGGTCACAGTGGACAAGAAGCTGGATATGAGTCAACAGTGTGCTCTTGTTGCCAAGAAGGCTAACGGCATTTTGGGCTGTATAAGTAGGGGCATTGCCAGCAGATCAAGGAACGTGATCGTTCCCCTTTATTCGACATTGGTGAGGCCTCATCTGGAATACTGTGTCCAGTTTTGGGCCCCACACTACAAGAAGGATGTGGAAAAATTGGAAAGAGTCCAACGGAGGGCAACAAAAATGATTAGGGGTCTGGAGCACATGCTTTATGAGGAGAGGCTGAGGGAACTGGGATTGTTTAGTCTCCAGAAGAGAAGAATGAGGGGGGATTTGATAGCAGCCTTCAACTACCTGAAGGGGGGTTCCAAAGAGGATGGAGCTCGGCTGTTCTCAGTGGTGGCAGATGACAGAACAAGGAGCAATGGTCTCAAGTTGCAGTGGGGGAGGTCCAGGTTGGATATTAGGAAACACTATTTCACTAGGAGGGTGGTGAAGCACTGCAATGGGTTACCTAGGGAGGTGGTGGAGTCTCCTTCCTTAGATGTTTTTAAGGCCTGGCTTGACAAAGCCCTGGCTGGGATGATTTAGTTGGGGTTGGTCCTGCTTTGAGCAGGGGGTTGGACTAGATACCTCCTGAGGTCCCTTCCAACCCTGATCTTCTATGATTCTATGATTCTAAGAATAGCGTAGCTGAGGTCGATGTATCTTAGATCGACTTACCACCCGTCCTCACGCTGCAGGATTGATGGCCGCGGCTCCCCCGTCAACTCCGCTTCCGCCTCTTGCCCTCGTGGAGTTCTGGTGTCGATGGGGAGCGCGTTCGGGGATTGATTTATCGTGTCTAGATGAGATGCGATAAATCAATCCCCAATAGATCGCTCGCTACCCGTCGATCCAGTGGGTCTCGCTACCCTTAGTCTCTAAAGTGCCACAAGAACTCCTCTTTTTTTTTTTCTTTTTTTGCTAAAATAGAGCATTTCCCTCTCATCCTGACAAGTAACGAGGGGCTTGGGATGTGCAGTTTAATAAGAACAGGAATTATAGTCAGGCACGGTCTTTTTTCTGCCCTGATCTGCACACCAGGTGGCCCCACGCGGCTCAATGGGATCACACTGGGTATAACTCAGAACACAGTTTCAACAATGCTTCAACAGTGGGGCTGGAGCCATAAGCAGCCACGTCTCACTTGAACCGTGGCTCTTAGTTTGGATTATTTAAGGCTGTTTTAAAAGGTCTTTCTCGCAGGGGAGGAAGACGGTGCTGTGTTCTTGAAGGGACCTTTCAAATCCCACTCAACTCTGCAGGGTTTAGAACTCTCCCTCGGTCAAAATGCTGTCAGCTTGTCAGTTTCCTCCTGTGGACTCCAGAATATTGTGAATGGGCAGGAAAAGCAGACCCCACCTCCTCTTATTTTCCTTTAACTTTCCCTTCTCCCAGCCTGGTTGTGGGTGCGCCTCTGCAGCTGATCCCTGCTGGGGAAGGGAGGAGAGGAAAGGGGAGGAAACGGGATCGTCGACATCTGGGCTTAAACTTCAGAGAAGAGGGAGGCAGAGTGAAAAGGAAACTAGGAGAGAGATTGCAGGGAGTTGCTGGCGGGGCAGGGCACATGGGCAGAAGAGGGAGAGAGGGGCAGGTAGGGTGTGGGGCTGCTCATAACAGCTGCTCTCCCCCGGGGCCAACAGCCTGCTCCGCAGGAGGCCCTAGCGTGACAAATAACCCTCCCCTTGCTCTTTTCCCTTCCCAGCTTCTGCCCCCCCCCCCCCCCCGCAGCTTCCCAAAGTCACGTGCCCAGTTCTACCCCCTGAGCTCGGCTCCCCCACTCTCTTCCCAGCCTCAGGGTATCCCCCCTGCTCTGTTTCCAGCCTGGCCCACCTCCCCCTTCTCACTCACATGCAAACTTTCACTCCTGGCCCCGTGAGCAGCTGGCCGGCTGAGGAGTGAGCGGGCGGAGGGCAAGGCCAGGGGGTCGGGTCAGGGAGAAGCCCGCTGGCCCAGCACGGGGGACAGGCCAGAGAGGAGAGGAGTCCGTGCCGCAGCCAGCGAGGGGGCTGCCCCACATTTTCCGGTGCCCTACGCAGCCACGTATGCTGCGTATGCCTCAGGACGGCCCTGCAAAGACTGTGTTGATTGCTTCCCCCACTCCAGTGCCTGGGAAGAGGCAACTCATCCCCTAATCTTGAAAGCTGGGGGAAAGGAACAAAACCCCCTGACGAGCTGAAACGGCATCTGTTCGGCTGTTTGAGCTCTGAAGGGTCAGAGACCCCCAGAGCTGCCTCCCAGGGCTGCCCTGACAGATGCTTCGAACTGATGGATCACTACAACGTAGCGTTCTCAATGTTGCTTGGACAGATTCCTCGCGTGACATCATCTTTAATTAAAGGTTTATCTTTAATTCCTGGAGACAACCCCGGAAGGTTGGCCGCCTGAGTACAATTCTGTGACTCTGTGGATTTTGACATCTTTATCAATGCTCTCTAGATGATGGAATGTATTGCACCCTCAGCAAGTTCACAGATGACACTAAACTGGGGGGAGAGGTAGATTCGCTGGAGGGTAGGGATTGGGTCCAGAGTGACCTAGACAAATCGAAGGATTGGGCCAAAAGAAATCTGATGAGGTTCAACAAGGCCAAGTGCAGAGTCCTGCACTTAGGACGGAAGAATCCCATGTACTGCTACAGACTTGGGAGTCTGGGGACCGACTGGCTAAGCAGCAGTTCTACAGAAAAGGACCTGGTGTTGTACTTAAAGTACTGCACAGGATCTTTTCAGGGGGAATAAGGCAAAATGCCACATTTATTAGTAATACATGTATTCATTAACACTGTATTATATGCATATAATATATTACACTTACACTCACACACACACACAAACACACTCCGTCTTGTTGTTACCAATTAGTTGCTCCCCTTAACTTCACTGGCCAGGTGAGTTAGATGGGGGAGGGGGTGGAGCCGGGCTTCTGCCGATCCGGATCGATGCTCCCATGTTGACAAGACGAGACCCGGGGTCCTTTGCAAGACACCTCACTTTTATAGCAGCTTTCCTCTTATGCAAATCTATACCAGATTCAAACTCTGTGTCTGTGTCCATTGGTCCTTTGTGCTGCTTTCTTTTCAGTGTTGTTCCAATGCTGCAAAGAGGGTGTTTCCAAAAGAAGGTGCTTGCTTCTAACCCCCGAGGCAGTCGGTATGTCTGCTTGTCTTTAATGAGCCCACTTGACACGTTTTATTGTCCTTGGGTCTGGCTCCCAGCCCCTCTCCAACAGTTGAGGCTGTTTGGAGGTGCTGCCTTCCATGCCTTGCTCATCCACACCTCATTCATTCAACAGGGCAATTGATTAAGAGTGGGGGGGGAGAGCTCTTGTTCTACTGCTAGCAAAAAGAAATTTTTCTTCTATCTTATTCTATCCTTAGGAGCTATAATATTATACCAAGGGCAATGCAAAGTTTCTAAATGAGGCTTTGATACAAAGTCCCATGAAAACAGAGGTCACACGTGGGTAGACCCACCACAAGGTTATATGAAGAGGCACAATGTAAAGTCATATGAAAATTATCAGAGATTTATCTACATTGTCCCCCTTTTGACCTCTCAAGAACAATTCTTGAGTGGTCACCATATAAATTTTTTGTATTTGTTGCAAACAAACCAAACAATTATAACCAGGTGAATATAACTAAAACCATTACAATTGACTAAACACCAGATATAACATAAACACAAATGCAAACAATTATCATTATAATAATTGGAAATACAACAAAACCATTACCATTACAATAATTGGGTACATTGACAAACAAAATGAGGCGCAAGTTTGATGCTGCAATAGCCATCAAACAATAAAAGTCACTGAGGTCAGGACCTTTTTAAGCACACACAACAAATAAGATTTTGTAGGAGTACCACAGTTGTTATGCAAGGTTAAGCTGATTTGGACTTAAACTAACATTTAGTTGCTAAAATGTTGCAGAATTTTTTATTTTTAACAGTTGTTCTCAAGAGGTTTCTGGGGTCCTGAAAGATGGGACCCTACAACCATGGGCCAAGGTTTTACAGGTTATGGGGGCCCAAGAACTACCCTTCAGGGCTTGGGGAAATAGAACCAGAGTGCATAGAGGAAAGTGTGGAATTAACAATACAAGCAAATGTAACTAACAATACAAATGTATTAAGAACAAAAATTAACAACAAAATGACTATTAGAGAACCTAACAAAAAATAAACCTGATGCACTGGGGACCAAAGTTTTTTTGGACACAAGTGGTGACTGATAAATTGGATGGACATGGGGGAAGTAGAGAGAGGAAAAGACATTTGCCCTGTCTAGTGTAGTATGATGCTTGTATGTACTTTGTGAACCTTGTAACTGATACCTGTAATCTCTCAGAACTCAAGCCTGACCCCAGATGTCTAGTACCTTCCTTCTTAACGTGTGTAAACTTGATTTCAATTCCCCTCTTTTTCTGGACCCAATGCTAGCACAGGACACCACTAGAGACAGACACAGAACATGCAGCACAGAACACTGAACACAGACTTTGTCATGACACTATAACCATGGTATTTTATAACTCTTCAGCTGGTACCAGCTCTCATAGAATCATAGAATCATAGAATCATAGAATATCAGAGTTGGAAGGGACCTCAAGAGGTCATCTAGTCCAACCCCCTGCTCAAAGCAGGACCAATTCCCAGCTAAATCATCCCAGCCAGGGCTTTGTCAAGCCGGGCCTTAAAAACCTCCAAGGAAGGAGACTCCACCACCTCCCTAGGTAACGCATTCCAGTGTTTCACCACCCTCCTAGTGAAATAGTTTTTCCTGATATCCAACCTGGACCTCCCCCACTGCAACTTGAGACCATTGCTCCTTGTTCTGTTATCTGCCACCACTGAGAACAGCCGAGCTCCATCCTCTTTGGAACCCCCCTTCAGGTAGTTGAAGGCTGCTATCAAATCCCCCCTCATTCTTCTCTTCTGGAGACTAAACAATCCCATTTCCCTCAGCCTCTCCTCATAAGTCATGTGCTCCAGACCCCTAATCATTTTTGTTGCCCTCCGCTGGACTCTTTCCAATTTGTCCACATCCCCTCTGTAGTGTGGGGACCAAAACTGGACACAGTATTCCAGATGAGGCCTCACCAATGTCGAATAAAGGGGAACGATCACGTTCCTCGATCTGCTGGCAATGCCCCTACTTATACAGCCCAAAATGCCGTTAGCCTTCTTGGCAACAAGAGCACACTGTTGACTCATATCCAGCTTCTCGTCCACTGTGACCCCTAGGTCCTTTTCTGCAGAACTGCTATCTAGCCATTCGGTCCCTAGTCTGTAGCAGTGCATGGGATTCTTCCGTCCTAAGTGCAGGACTCTGCACTTGTCCTTGTTGAACCTCATCAGGTTTTTTTTGGCCCAATCCTCTAATTTGTCTAGGTCCCTCTGTATCCGATCCCTACCCTCTAGTGTATCTACCACGCCTCCTAGTTTAGTGTCCTCTGCAAACTTGCTGAGAGTGCAGTCCACACCATCCTCCAGATCATTAATAAAGATATTAAACAAAACCGGCCCCAGGACCGACCCTTGGGGCACTCCGCTTGAAACCGGCTGCCAACTAGACATGGAGCCATTGATCACTACCCATTGAGCCCGACGATCTAGCCAGCTTTCTATCCACCTTACAGTCCATTCATCCAGCCCATACTTCTTTAACTTGGCGGCAAGAATACTGTGGGAGACCGTATCAAAAGCTTTGCTAAAGTCAAGGAATAACACATCCACTGCTTTCCCCTCATCCACAGAGCCAGTTATCTCATCATAGAAGGCAATTAGGTTAGTCAGGCACGACTTGCCCTTGGTGAATCCATGCTGACTGTTCCTGATCACTTTCCTCTCCTCTAAGTGTTTCATAATTGATTCCTTGAGGACCTGCTCCATGATTTTTCCAGGGACTGAGGTGAGGCTGACTGGCCTGTAGTTCCCCGGATCCTCCTTCTTCCCTTTTTTAAAGATGGGCACTACATTAGCCTTTTTCCAGTCATCTGGGACCTCCCCCGATCGCCATGAGTTTTCAAAAATAATGGCTAATGGCTCTGCAATCTCACCCGCCAACTTCTTTAGCACCCTCGCATGCAGCGCATCCGGCCCCATGGACTTGTGCACGTCCAGTTTTTCTAAATAGTCCCGAACCACTTCTTTCTCCACAGAGGGTTGGTCACCTTCTCCCCAGGCTGTACTGCCCAGTGCAGCAATCTGGGAGCTGACCTTGTGCGTGAAGACAGAGGCAAAAAAATCATTGAGTACATTAGCTTTTTCCACATCCTCGGTCACTAGGTTGCCTCCCTCATTCAGTAAGGGGCCCACACTTTCCTTGACTTTCTTCTTGTTGCTAACATACCTGAAGAAACCCTTCTTGTTACTCTTAACATCTCTTGCTAACTGCAACTCCAAGTGTGATTTGGCTTTCCTGATTTCACTCCTGCACGCCTGAGCAATATTTTTATACTCCTCCCTGGTCATTTGTCCAATCTTCCACTTCTTGTAAGCTTCTTTTTTGCGTTTAAGATCAGCAAGGATTTCACTGTTTAGCCAAGCTGGTCGCCTGCCATATTTACTATTCTTTCTACACATCGGGATGGTTTGTTCCTGCAACCTCAATAAGGATTCTTTAAAATACAGCCAGCTCTCCTGGACCCCTTTGCCCTTCATGTTATTCTCCCAGGGGATCCTGCCCATCAGTTCCCCGAGGGAGTCAGTCTGCTTTTCTGAAGTCCAGGGTCCGTATTCTGCTGCTCTCCTTTCTTCCTTGTGTCAGGATCCTGAACTCGACCATCTCATGGTCACTGCTTCCCAGGTTCCCATCCACTTTTGCCTCCCCTACTAGTTCTTCCCTGTTTGTGAGTAGCAGGTCAAGAAAAGCTTTCCCCCTAGTTGGTTCCTCCAGCACTTGCACCAGGAAATTGTCCCCTACACTATCCAAAAATTTCCTGGATTGCCTGTGCACCGCTGTATTGCTCTCCCAGCAGATATCAGGGTGATTAAAGTCTCCCATGAGAACCAGGGCCTGCGATCTAGCAACTTCTGCTAGTTGCCAGAAGAAAGCCTCGTCCACCTCATCCCCCTGGGCTGGTGGTCTATAGCAGACTCCAACCACGACATCACCCTTGTTGCTCACACTTCTCAACTTTATCCAGAGACTCTCAGGTTTTTCTGCAGTTTCATACCGGAGCTCTGAGCAGTCATACTCCTCTCTTACATACAACGCAACTCCCCCACCTTTTCTGCCCTGCCTGTCCTTCCTGAACAGTTTATATCCATCCATGACAGTACTCCAGTCATGTGAGTTATCCCACCAAGTCTCTGTTATTCCAATCACATCATAGTTCCCTGACTGTGCCAGGACTTCCAGTTCTCCCTGCTTGTTTCCCAGGCTTCTTGCATTTGTGTATAGGCACTTAAGATAACTCATTGATCGTCCCTCTTTCTCAGCATGAGACAGGAGTCCTCCCCTCTTGCGCTCTCCTGCTTGTGCTTCCTCCCAGGATCCCATTTCCCCACTTACCTCAGGGCTTTGGTCTCCTTCCCCCGGTGAACCTAGTTTAAAGCCCTCCTCACTAGGTTAGCCAGCCTGCTGGCGAAGATGCTCTTCCCTCTCTTCGTTAGGTGGAGCCCGTCTCTGCCTAGCACTCCTTCTTCTTGGAACACCATCCCATGGTCGAAGAATCGAAAGCCTTCTCTCTGACACCACCTGCGTAGCCATTCGTTGACTTCCACGATTCGACGGTCTCTACCCCGGCCTTTTCCTTGCACAGGGAGGATGGACGAGAACACCACTTGCGCCTCAAACTCCTTTATCCTTCTTCCCAGAGCCACGTAGTCTGCAGTGATCCGCTCAAGGTCATTCTTGGCAGTATCATTGGTGCCCACGTGGAGAAGCAGGAAGGGGTAGCGATCCGAGGGCTTGATGAGTCTCGGCAGTCTCTCTGTCACATCGTGTATCCTAGCTCCTGGCAAGCAGCAGACCTCTCGGTTTTCCTGGTCGGGGCGGCAGATAGATGACTCAGTCCCCCTGAGGAGGGAGTCCCCGACCACCACCACCCTCCTCCTCCTCTTGGGAGTGGTGGTCGTGGAACCCCCATCCCTAGGACACTGCATCTTTTGCCTTCCAATCGGTGGAGTCTCCTTCTGCTCTCTTCCCTCAGATGGGTCATCTAGTCCACTCTCCGCATTAGTACCTGTAGAGAGAACATGGAAACGATTGCTCACCTGTATCTCCATTGCTGGTGCATGGACGCGCCTCTTTCTCCTTCTGGAGGTCACATGCTGCCAAACCTCCTCACAATCCTTCTGTCCCTGCTGCGCCTGCTCTGAATCTTCAGAACATTGTGGCCATAGAAGCATCTCCTGACGTCTGTCCAGGAAATCTTCATTTTCCCTTATGCAACGCAGAGTCGACACTCGTTTCTCCAGCCCTCGAACCTTCTCTTCCAACATGGAGACCAGCTTGCACTTTGTACAGACAAAGTCGCTTCTGTCCTGTGGAAGAAAGACAAACATGGCACAACCTGTGCAGGTTACAACAGCTGATCGCTCACCTTCCATATCACCGTCCTCTTAGGAGCTTCCTCAACTGCTGCAGGAACTACTCAGAGAAACCTGCAGATGAAAGCCTTAGTGCGCTCTCCCCACGCGAACTCCCTCTGTTAGCCTCTGCTGTTCGCCACTCAGCTGGTTCGCTGCTGACTGCCCTTATATACCAGTCAGGCCCACTCAAGGCCCACCTGGAACAAAGCACTCCCAATTCACACTTTTCAAACAAACAAGCAAGCAATCAAGCACACGGTCAAACTGACCAACTGTCCCAGCAGCAGGCACTCAGATACTCACCAACACAGCCCCGCTAATGCAGCACTTAGCGTACCTCCTCTCGGACAGCTCCCAGGCAAACTCCCGCTGTTAGCCTCTGCTGTTCGCCGCTCTCCTGATGTTCTGGTTTAGAGCCTGAAAGATAGAAGCTTGGAAACAAATTAGCACAGTGCTTTCACCATGGCAGAACCTGCTTGGTCTGTGCCACAGTGTGTTTGGTACTTGGGGCTGCACAAATGCTAATTAAATGGTGCATTTTTTGTGAGTGTAAATCCTCCCTTTCTCTCAGTAAAAGGGCGTTAACACTCCATCTAGAAAAAAAATTCTGTTTTAAAATCTCCAGCCATTTTGCCATGGCCTGGAGATCTGAGGCAGAAGCAGGCACTGTTGTTAACTGTTTCAATGGCATTTTGGCCCAGGGAGGAGGAATTTACCCAAATAGCCTAAATATCCCCCTTCCCAATCTTCAGAGGGGTCCCAAAGGTCTGCCCCCTTCTGGGGTCTCAAATGTTTCTTCTCCTGATGTTACTGCTGCTGAAAGATTTGAGAAGGCTGTATTAACTTTTTGTACCCAACCTGTTTTCAGTTTCTCTATCTGTTGCTTGCCTGGGCCCGATTCTGCTTTTTCCAATAAACAGTTCCTTTCCATGGGCACAAGCCTTGTTGCACTACCAATTTAGCAAGGAGGGTGGGCTTTCCAACTAGCCCCCACCCTTCCTGGTCCCATTCCTTAAACATTTTCTTCAAAATTGTGAAATTACCACAATATTACTTACAAAAAAAACCAAACAAACATAAACCACACTACACTGCCCAAACTCCTATATCCTTCAGAGTTTGGTTTAACAGAATAAGATTTGTATCTTATGTTTTTAACCCACTCTGGGCCAGAGGGAGAGACGCTAAGCTTCCCTCTGTATTACTCGGTCTGCTACCACCGAGGGTTCATACACCAATTATACAAATCCTTCCCCGGATCAGAGTGAGAAACACTAAGTTCTCCTCTTTAGCTCAGTCTTCCTACGGCTGAGGGTGTATGTACCTCTATAAACAATTTAAACCTAAACTCCTATATCCTTCAGAGTTTGGTTAATTAACTGAAAGTTTACGCTCTTTTTCCTATAGTGCCAGGCTTGCTAAAGCTGGCGGTGTGCACACCAATTTTATAATAACTGTGGGTTCTATGCTTGCTCCCCCTTCCGCATTCTCCACCAAAATGTTGTACTTAAAGTACTGCACAGGATCTTTTCAGGGGGAATAAGGCAAAACGCCATATTTATTAGCAATACATGTATTCCTTAACACTGTATTATATGCATATAATATATTACACTTACACTCACACACACACACAAACACACTCCGTCTTGTTGTTACCAATTAGTTGCTCCCCTTAACTTCACTGGCCAGGTGAGTTAGATGGGGGAGGGGGTGGAGCCGGGCTTCTGCCGATCCGGATCGATGCTCCCATGTTGACAAGACGAGACCCGGGGTCCTTTGCAAGACACCTTACTTTTATAGCAGCTTTCCTCTTATGCAAATCTATATCAGATTCAAACTCTGTGTCTGTGTCCATTGGTCCTTTGTGCTGCTTTCTTTTGAGTGTTGTCTCAATGCTGCAAAGAGGGTGTTTCCAAAAGAAGGTGCTTGCTTCTAACCCCCGAGGCCGTGGGTATGTCTGCTTGTCTTTAATGAGCCCACTTGACACGTTTTATTGTCCTTGGGTCTGGCTCCCAGCCCCTCTCCAACAGTTGAGGCTGTCTGGAGGTGCTGCCTTCCATGCCTTGCTCATCCACACTTCATTCATTCAACAGGGCAATTGATTAAGAGTGGGGGGGGAGAGCTCTTGTTCTACTGCTAGCAAAAAGAAATTTTTCTTCTATCTTATTCTATCCTTAGGAGCTATAATATTATACCAAGGGCAATGCAAAGTTTCTAAATGAGGCTTTGATACAAAGTCCCATGAAAACAGAGGTCACACGTGGGTAGACCCACCACAAGGTTATATGAAGAGGCACAATGTAAAGTCATATGAAAATTATCAGAGATTTATCTACACTGGGGATTAAAGTGGATGAGAAGCTGGATATGAGTCAGCAGTGTGCCCTCATTGCCAAGAAGACCAATGGCATTTTGGGCTGCATTAGTAGGAGCATTGCCAGCAGATTGAGAGAAGTGATTATTCCTTTATTCGGCCACATCTGGAGTTTTGCATCCAGTTTTGGGGCCCCCACTACAGAAGGGATGTGGACAAATTTGAGACAGTCCAGCGGAGGTCAACAAAAATGATTAGGGGGGTGGGGCACATGACTTAAGAGGAGAGGCTGAGCGAACTGGGCTTGTTTAGTCTGCAGAAGAGAAGAATGTGGGGGGGAGAGATTTGATAGCAGCCTTCAACTACCTGAAGAGGGGGTTCCAAAGAGGATGGAGCTCGGCTGTTCTCAGTGGTGGCAAATGACAGAACAAGGAGTAATGGTCTCAAGTTGCAGTGGGGGAGGTCTAAATTGTGTATTAAGAAACACTATTTCCCTAGGAGGGTGGTTAAGCACTGGAGTGGGTTACCTAGGGAGATGGTAGAATCTCCATCCTTAAAGGTTTTAAGACCCGGCTTGATAAAGCCCTGGCTGGGATGATTTAGTTGGGGTTGGTCCTGCTTTGAGCAGGGGCTTGGGATGACCTCCTGAGGTCTCTTCCAACCCTAATCTTCTATGATTCTATGATTTCAGTGGTAGCTCATTGGTTTGTAGCTGTTTTCTGGCTTTCGCCTGTAAATCCCTTTGTCCTAGTTAATGAACCTTTAGAAAGTTTATTCGAGGATCAGCTACAGGTGAGATCTAGGGGGACCAGTTGACCTGGGGTAAGGAACAGATCTCTTGGGACGAGAAGCAACTTGAATGTGGGGCATAGGCACTGACTTTTATTTCCCCCCGTGGGTGCTCCGCTCTGAGGCCCCGCCCCCACTCCGCCAACTCTTCCTAAGCCCCGCTCTAGCTCTGACTCTTCCCGCCCCCTGCCCCGAGCACCGCCTGCCACTCGCTAAACAGCTGATCGGTGGCTTGAGCTGAGAGCTATTAAGGCAATTTCATGCCAATTGCCCCATTCATAACAATTTATGCCTCGGCTTTAATCTCCCGTCAGGGAGCCATCGGTCCTGAGGTGCTGAAATAAATGGTGCTCTGTCTTTATTAAAACATGCCCAAGCCAGGAGCTTACGGACGGGTGGATCCGGAGAAGCTGCTAGGCAGGCAGAGTTGCTACGGACGCCGATTTTGGCCTACAAGCCATGAATCATTTCCCACAGGTGCCTACAATCAAAGGAAGGAGTGCGGAGAAGGAATACACAGGCGAGGAGTGTTGCCGGTTCGAGACTGATTGCTGGAGATTTGGGCTGGCTCTAGCACCCCCTCTGCCCCGGACCCCGCCCCCAACCACCCCTTCCCTTGAGGCCCCACCCCTGTCCTGCCCTGACTCTTCCCCCGCCCCGCCTCTTCCTGCCCCCACTCGGCCCCTGCCTTCCATCTTCCCTCCTCTTCCCACCCCTGCCTCTTCCCACTCCCACTCTGCTCCCGCCCCGCCTCTTCCCATCCCTGCCTTTTCCTGCCCCCACTCTGCCCCACCCCATCTCTTCCCACCGCTCTCTGCCCCCACCCCGCCTCTTCCTGCCCCACTCAGCCCCCGCCTTGCATCTTCCCTTCTCTTCCCACCCCTGCCTCTTCCCACTCCCATTCTGCTCCCGCCCTGCCTCTTCCCATCCCTGCCTCTTCCTGCCACCACTCTGCCCCACCCCATCTCTTCCCACCGCTCTCTGCCCCCACCCCGCCTCTTCCTGCCCCCACTCAGCCCCCGCCTTGCATCTTCCCTTCTCTTCCCACCCCTGCCTCTTCCCACTCCCACTCTGCTCCCGCCCCGCCTCTTCCCATCCCTGCCTCTTCATGCCACCACTCTGCCCCGCCCCATCTCTTCCCACCGCTCTCTGCCCCCACCCTGCCTCTTCCTGCCACCACTCTGCCCCGCCCCGCCTCTTCCCATCCCTGCCTCTTCCTGCCACCACTCTGCCCCGCCCCATCTCTTCCCACCACTCTCTGCCCCCACCCTGCCTCTTCCTGCCACCACTCTGCCCCGCCCCATCTCTTCCCACCGCTCTCTGCCCACACCCTGCCTCTTCCTGCCACCACTCTGCCCCACCCCATCTCTTCCCACCACTCTCTGCCCCCACCCCGCTTCTTTCTGCCCCGCGGTGGCAGGAAGAGGTGGGGATGGGGTGGGAAGAATTGGGACGGGGTGCTTGAATTTTGCTGAGGCCCTCGGGAGGAGGTGAGGCTGCCTGCACATTGGCTATGTCTGATTTCCTTTGGCACCAGGAAGGGATGCAACCGAGTGACACAGGAAGCGAGACAAAGACCATAAGCAGCTGGAGCAGCCTCACCTGCCCCCCGAGGGCCTCAGCAAAAGTCATGCACCCTTATTCTCACCACCTAGGTACTGGTGCAATACACAAGGAGACGGAGGCATGCACAGCAGTCATGCCAAACAGTAAGACTCACCTTGGCTCACATACAACATAATGAGGGAAAATGCTACTTTGTCACACCCTGCGCGCCCTCCGCTGCTCTCAGGTCATGTCAGGACCCCATTGAAATGCGGGCTCAAAGCCAGGATCAACCCATTTTCTGCTCGACTGCAACACTGTGTTACAGCATAAAGATGTTCCGTTCTCCTAGACCTCCTCCCTCTTCTCCATCCAAGAATATTAAATGCACTGGCACCTGAAATTGCAAACCTGACAGCAAGCTGTGACGGAGTAGGGGGTGGGGTGGATTGACCTGGGAATGTTGCGTGGGAGCTTTCCTGGGACTGTCTGCATTGGTGATGGGGATATCAGGGTGTGACTTCACTTGTGGGATGATACCTGAGCCCAGGACGGGGGTTGGGGCCAGGTGACACCTTTGCCCGGGAAACTGGACAAAGGCTGGAGGAGGAGGAGGAGGCTGGGTGAGACTGCTGGAGGGGGTTTCATTTTGGAGCTGTCTGGGGAAATGGAGGGAGGCCCAGATGGGGTCTAAGCTCCCTTCCCCCCAACATAGACTGACTGAGGGGGTCCTGTTGTCTGAACCTACAAGCTCTGTTTTGGACTGTGTTCCCATCGTCTAATAAACCTTCTGTTTTATTGGCTGGCTGAGAGTCACAGTGAATCACAGGAAGTGGGGGGTGCAGGGACCTGACTCCCCCACACTCCATGACACAAGCCTTTTTAATGAATCCGTGAATGTGGGCGTCGTACCCTATGACTAGGGAATTGTTAATGTATTACCTATTTTTAAGGAGGTAGGGGAAGTGATATGGGAAACTACTGGCCTGTTAGTTTGACCTCAATTGTACACCAGGACTTGGAACAAAGTTTGAGGAAAGAAAGCCGTTATGGACACAGAGGTTAACGGTAGTTGGGATAAAATACAAGATGGTTTTACCAAAAGCGGATCATGCCAGACCAAACTGACCTCTTTCATTGAGATGATAACTGATTTTTTGGGCAAAGGAAATGCAGTAGATCTATTTCAGAGTAATGCAGTAGATCTAATTTCCCTGGGTTTCAATGAGGCATTTGATACAGTTCCATATGGGAAATTATTAGTTCAATTGGAGAAGATGGGGATTAATATGAGAATTGAAAGGTGGGACACTAGATGGGGAGGGCTCTGAGTTACTACAGAGAATTCTTTCCCCAGTGTCTGGCTGATTGGTCTTGCCCACACTCTCAGAGTCTAACTGATCACCAGCTTTGGGTTCGGGAAGGAATTTTCTCCGGGGTTAGATTGATAGAGACCGGGAGGGTGAGGGGGTTGCCTTCCTCTGCAGCATGGGGCAGGCGGCAGTTGCAGGTTGAAGCTAGAGTGAATGGTGGAGCATGAGTGGGTGGAGATCTGAAGCCTGCAACATGCAGGATATCAGACTAGAAGATTGCGATGTGTATGAGTCTGAGTGAAGGTGCGGCAAACCGTACAAAAACCACAAGTCAGGTAATTATAGACCCGTCTGCCTGATGCTGCTCCCAGGCAAGATAATGGAGTGGCTGATATAGGTAATATCCGTAATGTCAATCAACGAAGGTTTATGGAAACTAGATCCCATCAAACTAACTTGATACCTTTTTATTTTATAATGAGATTAAAAGTTCTGTTTGCCAGAAGCTGGGAATGAGCAACAGGGGATGGATCACTTGGTGACCACCTGTTCTGTTCATTCCCTCCGGGGCACCTGGCATCAGAAGACAGGACACTGGGCTAGATGGACCTTTGGTCTGACCCAGTCTGGCCGTTCTTATGTTCTTTTGATAAAGGTCAGGGAGTTGATGTAATCGACCTGGACTTTTACGCACCATTTGGGGTGGTACCGCCCAACGTCCCAATGAACAAACTAGAAAGTAAGATGGGGCATGTTTGATGGATTCAAAATTGTCAACAGGGAACCATCATCGAGTGAGGGCACTGCTGGGCGGGTCCCACAAGGCTCAGTTCTTAGCCTTACATTACTTAATGATTTTAATCTGTGAGCTGGAAGGAAGCATAAAACCAGCCCCGATACGGTGTGCAGAGAACACCAAAAATTTGGGGAGTGGTAAATAGGGAAGAGGATGGTCCACTGTTCCCTCCCCCCACTGCGCCCCACCCCGGATCTCCTCCAGCATATACCACCTGATGCTACCACTCCCACCCACAGAGGTATGACATCTCTGCCAGCTCCTGCTCCCCAGAAAAGGACCTGGTTGCATGCCCCCCACCCTCCAAGGGGGAAGCACCGCACAGTTTGAAAACTTCACTTGCTCCGGGTGTGTTCGGCGGCACTGAAGGACCTGCTGCCGAAATGCCACCGAAGACCCGCGGAGCGAGTGAAGGACCTGTCACTGAAGTGCCGCCGAAGACCCGGAGCGCTGCCCCCTCAGTAAAAGGGCCACTCCCCCTGTTCGCTCCCCCTGGCTATGGGGTTCAGGGTTTGAGGGGGCTCAGGGCTTGGGAAGGGGGTTGGGGTGCAGGAGGGGATCAGGACTCTGGGCTGGGGATGCAGGCTCTGGGGTGGGGCTGGGGATGAGGGGTTTGGGGTGCAGGAGGGGGTTCTGGGTTTGGCAAGAGGCTCAGGGCTGTGGCGGGGGGTGGGGTGCAGGAGGGGATCAGGACTCTGGGATGGGGGTGCAGGCTCTGGGATGGGGCTGGGGATGAGGGGTTTGAGGTGCAGGAAGGGGTTCCAGGTTTGGGGGGCTCAGGGATGGGGCAGAGGGTTGGGGTGAAGGAGGGAGTCAGAGTTCTGGGCTGGGGCAGTGTGCAGAGCCCCTGGAGCCCCCACCTAGAAGCTGGATCCACTGCTGGCTGCTTCCAGGGCGCAGCGCAGTATCTGAGCAGGTACAGACTAGCCTGCCGTAGCTGAGTGGCACCACCGACAGGACTTTTAATGGCCCAGTCGGCGGTGCTGAGCAGAGCGACCCAGCGCCTGACATGCCGCGACCCAGCACTGGGTTGCAGCAAGAACTTTGAAAAATGCTGTTCTAGAAAGAGATGCCCAAGTTGATTTAAGCCACCTCTGCCCTTGAAGGGGCTCTTTCAAATAAGAATAGTGCATAAGAATGGCCAGACTGGGTCAGACCAAAGGTCCATCTAGACCAGTGTCCTGTCTTCCAATGGTGGCCAATGCCAGATGCCCCAGAGGGAATGTGTGACAGATTTATGTTACTAATTTGCCTGGGGCTTTAGGTGATTACGTTGAGGCCGCAGGATTTTTAGGGCAGGTGATGAAGGAGCACACCAAGTGACTAAGTTTAAAGCTTTATTAACCAAATAACAGCGGTAAGTGCTGGGTGTGCCCCACTTCACTCAGAGGGAGGAAGAAAGCGTTAGTGCCTGAGCCCTAACCCACTTTCATGCTTACACACGCACAACCCAAGGCTGGCCAAGCATGGGTATAACATAAGAAGAAGAGAGTGTGGAAGCAGAGAAAGAACTGACAGGAAGGGGATGCAATGCATGACAGTTTGTTAGCAAGAGTCGGGCTAACTGTAACCCTAATAACGCGAGATCTGTAGAAGCGAGGATTGTGTGAGGCGAGTGGGAAAGTTCAGTGGGAAAGAACTGTGTGAGAAGTTGTTGCGACCTTGTGTAGATAATGTGCAGACAATATGGAATGTAGACTAAGAGTCTACATAAGTGAGAAAAACAAGATATCAATGTATAAAAAAAAATGCAGCTGTTGCTTATTATTGTCTGTAACAAAAGGTATAAATGCTTGCTGTAATTGTTTACCTGTAGAGAGACCTGCCTAGGAGGGGGAGACCCTGTGTCCTAGTGCACTCTCTCCCTCTAGCTAAATTGATAGAGAGAGAATAAAGTATCTGACTTTGCTGTACCCAACCAAAGAGTGAGAACTGTGTTATTCTCCGACAGGGGGAAGGGTACACGAGAGTTCTGCCCTGTGCACAGGTCGTCTAGGGTCCACTGTAAATCTCCAACTTGCTTCAGCTCTCAGGAGGGTTTTAAGCCCTGGGTTCTTCCAGGGGTGTTTTCGTCCAGAGACCCTCATTCCTCATGCTCTTGGTACCAGTCCGAACCAGCCTTCCATGTCTCCCTTAGCTTATCCAAAACACACCGGTTTCAGGGTCGCAAGACTGTTGTGTTCCAACTCGCTGACCTTTGCAATCTTACTAGTTTTGCACCCCCTTCAATTCTGTCTGGCTTAGTTTTTCTTTTTTATGGCTGGCCAGGGTTAAAATACAGGCTTCTGGCTGTTTGGCAGCAAAGAGCCTGTTTGTGTGCACTGGCCTTGGGCTGCAGTTTCATTTCTTATTTTTGGGCCTAGCTAAATCGTCAACACTTTCCTTTCTCCCTTCCTCCCCCTTCAGCCTCTTGTAACCTGCAAAAAAATCTTCCACTCCACACACACGCATTCAACCCTTCCCAAAATCCTTTCCAATGCATATAAAAGCATTAGCAATATACAATGCTAGTGCTTACCCAGGTGACCCCAGGGAGGGATTTTTATTGTGACAAATGAACACAACAGGGCAATTATTGAGTGGTCCAGTCCCAGTGTCTGGCAATCAGAGGCTGGTGCAACCCAGAACATGATCAGGTTGCATCCCGGACAATCTCGGCTAACGGCGATGGACAGACCTATCCTCCAGGAATTTAGATAATCTCTAAAGTGTCATATTTCCAATTGGAATTTGTTTGGTTTAAACTGCCACCCGTTGGTTCTTGTTCTGACTTTCGCCATGAACCTTAAAAGCCCTTTAGTTACCGGGATTTTCTTCTTGTTACACAACACAATGATCCTCTCTTTCATAAGATAAACCATGTCTCCCTGTCACGTAATTTCTGCAGCCCTCAAATAACGTTTCATGGATTAGAGATGGGGTATAGGGTTACAGTTATGGGTATGGGGTTAGTTTTAGGGTTAGGGGTGGGGTATAGGGTTACAGTTATGGGTATGGGGTTAGTTTTAGGGTTATGGATGGGATATAGGGTTAAAGTTATGGGTAGGAGTTCATTTAGGGTTAGGGATGGGGTATAGGGTTACAATTATGGGTAGTGGTTAGAGTTAGAGTTGGGGTGGGGTATAGGGTTAGAGCTATGATTAGGGGTTAGTTTTAGGTTTAGGGGTGGAGTATACAGTTACAGTTATGGTTAGGGGTTAGTTTTAGGGTTAAGGATGGGGTATAGCATTACACTTACACATAGGGTAGTGGAATGATGGAATGGGCTATAGGATTACAGTTACAGTTAGGGGTTAGTTTTAGGGTTAGGGATGGGGTATAGGGTTACAGTTATGGGTAGGGGTTAGATTTAGGGTTATGGATGGGGTATAGGGTTACAGTTATGGGTAGGGGTTAGTTTTAGGGTTAGGGATATGGTATACGGTTACATTTATGGGTAGAGGTTAGTTTTAGGGTTAAAGTTGAGGTATAGGGTTACAGTTATGGTTGGCGGTTAATTTTAGGGTTAGGGATCGGGTATAGGGTTACAGTTATGGGTAGGGGGTAGTTTTAGGGTTAGAGATGGGATATAGGGTTATAGTTATGGGTAGGCATTAGTTTTAGGGTTAGGGATGGGATATAGGGCTACAGTTATAGTTAAGGGTTAGTTTTAGGGTTAGGGATGGGGTATAGGGGTACAGTTATGGGTAGGGGGTAGTTTTAGGGTTAGGGATGGGATATAGAGTTACAATTATGGGTAGTGCTTATTTTTAGGGTTAGGATGAGTTATAGGGTTACATTGTGGGGTAGGGGTTATTTTTAATACTTGGAGTTAAGTTTAGGGTTGAATAGGGGCTTAGGGCTAGAGATGTGCTTAGGGCTAGTATGTTGCTGTCAAGGTTCCTTCCCCACTCTGAACTTTAGAGTACAGATGTGGGGACCTGCATGTAAACTTCTAAGCTTAACTACCAGCTTAGTTCTGGTTTTGCTGCCACCACTCCCAAGTGCTAACTCCCTTCCTTGGGTAGCCTTGAGAGATTCCTCCACCAATTCCCTGGTGAACACCGATCCAAATCCCCTTGGATCTTAAAACAAGGAGGAATTAATCATTCCCCCCCACCCCATTTCCCTTTCCCCCCACCAATCCTGGTGAGTCCAGATCCAACCCCTTGGATCTTAAAACAAGGAAAAATCAACCAGGTTCTTAAAAAGAAGGCTTTTAATTAAAGAAAGAAAGGTAAAAATCATCTCTGTAAAATCAGGATGGAAAATAACTTTACCAGGTAATCAGATTCAAAGAGCCCAGAGGAACCCCCTCTAGCCTTAAGTTCAAAGTTACAGCAAACAGAGATAAACACTCTAGCAAAAGGTACATTTACAAGTTGAGAAAACAAAGATAAACCTAACACACTTTGCCTGGCTGTTACTTACAAGTTTGAAATATGAGAGACTTGTTCAGAAAGATTTGGAGAGCCTGGATTGATGTCTGGTCCCTCTTAGTCCCAAGAGCGAACAACCCCCAAAACAAAGAGCACAAACAAAAGCCTTCCCCCCACCAAGATTTTGAATGTATCTTGTCCCCTTATTGGTCCTTTGGGTCAGGTGTCAGCCAGGTTACCTGAGCTTCTTAACCCTTTACAGGTAAAAGGATTTTGGAGTCTCTGGCCAGGAGGGATTTTATAGTATTGTACACAGGAGGGCTGTTACCCTTCCCTTTATAGTTATGACAGTTGCTATTTACCCCTTTTTCATAACATGAAACCAAAGTGGCATGGCACAATGGGGGAGGGGCCCTGATCTGGATTGGGGTCTGTGTAGCACCTAGGGGCCGTGGTCTCAGCTGGGACCTCTAGACACTACGGGAACGATATCAATAGTGCAATGAGTTGACATCCAATATAAAAGGAAATACATTTCCGATGATGGATAACTCACTTGTGGAACTCCCTGCTGCAGGAAATATTTGCAGTCCAAAAGCTCAGGTAGCCTTAACGTGCTGGTTGAATTTTTTCCCTCATCATATGTCACGTTCCAAAGAACCCAAACCACCTTTAACCACGCCTTCGTGCAAGCCCATGAGTCATATACTGGCAACAAAAGGCTCCTCCACTCTAGCGGACTCCTTGTCATGGAATCAGTGTGAACCAGGTGGCCTGACCTGTATGCTCTTTGATCTAGTGGCAACGTTCATCCCGGCTATAAATCACAAGTTAATGAGCGTTCTGATGAGGTTGGGACCTTTTGCAACGTGATTCAGGCAAGCACTTCCTGGCTGGAATAGCTTGCAGGCAAGACATCAATATAGCCACAGCACAGTGCATCAGGCTGGAACAGGTCTGGGCAGCTGGTTAGGAGGATGCGAGCAGGGCTGGATTAAGCTTGTGTGTGCCCAGTGCCAAACATATTTGTGGGCCCCAAAGGGGACAATGGAGGGGGGGTTGGTCCCCAGAGCGAGGGGCCAGCCAGGGGCAATGGGGTGTGGCAGGGTTGGCCCTGCTCCACCCAGCCCAGTGCAAGGGCGCTATTTACAAACCGGCAGTTGCCAGAAGCACAATGGCCCTCCTGGCTTTGTGCTGCCAGCATGCCCCTTCCCCTTGGGGGTGGGCCCATGTCGTACCACACAGCCCCCCCTCCCCCGCCCATAAGAATCATAGAATCATAGAAGATCAGGGTTGGAAGGGACCTCAGGAGGTATCTAGTCCAACCCCCTGCTCAAAGCAGGACCAATTTCCAACTAAATCATCCCAGCCAGGGCTTTGTCAAGCCTGACCTTAAAAACCTCTAAGGAAGGAGATTCCACCACCTCCCTAGGTAACCCACTCCAGTGTTTCACCACCCTCCTAGTGAAAAAGTTTTTCCTAATATCCAACCTAAACCTCCCCCACTGCAACTTGAGACCATTACTCCTTGTTCTATCATCTGGTACCACTGAGAACAGTCTAGATCCATCCTCTTTGAAACCCCCTTTCAGGTAGTTGAAAGCAGCTATCAAATCCCCCCTCATTCTTCTCTTCTGCAGACTAAACAATCCCAGTTCCCTCAGCCTCTCCTCATAACTCATGTGCTCCAGCCCCCTAATCATTTTTGTTGCCCTCCGCTGGACTCTTTCCAATTTTTCCACATCCTTTTTGTAGTGTGGGGCAAACCAGAATACCCACCCGATTCCCTAGGGCCAGAGCCCCCCCAGACCCGCTATGCCCAGCACCTCCCCAGTCCCTGCCACAAATGCACAGCGCCCTCCACAACTTTCCAGAACCCACACAGAACCCACACTACCTAGTGCCCTAACACACACCTCTTCTCCGCCCTCTCACAGCCCAGAACCCCCCCCCCCCCAACCCTCCAGAGACCCACTTCCCCAAGCCCTGCCTCCTGGCCATACTCACCGGCCCTGTGGGAGGTGACTGTGTCTGCCGGGCGGAGCCGCCAGCCGCAGCCAGGGCTGGTCCTGGTGGGAAATCACTCTGGCCATTCGGGAGTGGCGCGATCAGCCAGGCCAGGGCCTGTCTCATCTGGGCTTCCTCAGGACCCACTTGCCTGGAGGGACCCAGCCAAGCTCCCCACACTGTCCCCCCCACAACTGGCCGAGACTGGCCAGGCTTCTGCACCAGTCCCAGGCGGCTCAGTTCCGGGGAGGCAGGTGGGGCCCCACAGGTGGTGGGAAGCAAAGACTGCATGGAGCCAGAGGTGCACTGGGGTCCGGCCAGGAGGCAGAGATAAGCCGGTGGGTGAGGCCAGGGGGCAGAGAGGAGCAGGGGGTTGGGTGGGGGAAGCCAGAGGGGGTCTCAGGGCACAGAGCATGGCACAGAGCAAGCTGGGCACAGGGCACAGAGTAGGCCAGGGCCCCTTCTGAGCATGGGCTCAGCTCCATGGAGCCACTGGTGCCATTGTAAACCCAGCACTGGCTGAGAGGGAGGCGTGGATACAAATAAGAGTGCAGGGGAATTCAGAGAATGATGAAAGGGTTAGAAAACCGGCCTTGGAGTGAGAGACTATTTAGATCAATTTAGCTTAACAAAGGGGAGGTTAAGGTGTGACTTGATCCCAGTCTATAGATACCGACATGGGGAACAAATACTGGATCCTGGGCTCCTCAGTCCAGCCGACAAAGTAGAACGCAATCCAGAAACTAGGCAAACTGAGACTGGAACTAGTGGTGAGAGCAATTAACCGCTGGGACAATTTACCAAGGGCTGGAGTGGATTCTCGGCACCTGGCAGACCCTCAGCAGCAGCTGGCATGCTGTTTAGCCCACTCCGTTGAGTTAGATCTCACTGCTTGCCCGCCTCCATCTCACGCATTGTAAACTCCTTGGGCTGGGCTGGGATTAGCTTTCCTTTCTAGGTGGCCCCTGGCATCATGGGGCTTGCAGGAAAATCCCTGGCAGGTTTCACCCAGAGATCTCAATGGAGGCCAGTATCCTTAACCTCATTTTATAGGTGGGGAAACTGAGTCATGCAACGGCGGAAGGGAGTCACCTGAGATCAGCTGGTAGGCCAGAGCTGGGAATAGAAAACAAGTCAGCTGACTGTCGGGCCCTTGGGCCACCCTACAATGCTATGGGACAGAAGTTTAGTTTCCCAACGCGTTTGTAAAAATGAGGCGGGGGGGCATTCAGAGATTTCCCAGGCCAAAAGGGACCTCGGTGATAATCTAGTCTCTTAAAGATGGTTGAAGTATCACATGCACCTTTTTCCTTTAGTTCAGTCCTGAGTATTTCCAGATTCTGTAGTAAAACAAACATCCAAGTGAGGAACAACAATGACACCTTGACGTATTCCGGCATGACTTGACGTGTTCATATCAGCTCCAAGTTCCTCCTCATTCTCCTCTGGGATGATGGCTGAAGAGGAGTCAAAATTTGTGGTGCTCACCTCTCCACAAAGTGTTAATCATGGGGGAAAAAAAACCACCACCAGCCCATGCTGAGTAGCTCACAGGATGCCATTAATCGTAGACATGTCGGACTGGCAGGACCAAGTTAACCTAGACCATCTCTGACCGGTATTTGTCCAACCTCTTCTGAAAACCCTCCAGTGATGCTGATTCCACAACCTTTCTTGGATATCTAGAATCATAGAAGATTAGGGTTGGAAGAGACCTCAGGAGATCATCTAGTCCAACCCCCTGCTCAAAGCAGGACCAACCACTTATTCCATAGCTTAACTACCCTGTTTCCCCGAAAATAAGACAGTGTCTTATATTAATTTTTGCTCCCAAAGATGCGCTAGGTCTTATTTTCAGGGGATGTCTTATTTTTCAGAAATGAAAAATGCCTTATTATCGGTGGATGCCTTATTATCGGGGAGGTCTTATTATCGGGGGGATGCCTTATATTACAACGAGAGGCAAAACTGTAAGTAGGCCTTATTTTCGGAGGATGTCTTATTTTCGGGGAAACAGGGTATCATTAGAGTTAGAAAGTTTTTCCCAATAGCTAACCTAAATCTCCCTCACTGCAGATTAAGCCCCTTACTTCTCATCCTGTCTTCTGTGGACACAGGGAACAATTCATCTTTATAACAGCTCTTATCATATGTGAAGACTAAACATACCCATTTGTAACCTTTCCTCGTAGACCAGCTTTTCAAAACTGCTGATCCTTTTTGTTGCTCTCCTCTGGACATGGTCCAATTTCAACCCGTTCTCTCTATAATACATAAGAATGGCCACACTGGATCAGACCAAAGATCCCTTTAGCCCAGTATCTTCTGACTGTGGCCAATGCCAGGTGCTTCTGAGGAAATGAACAGAACAGGTAACCATCAAGTGCTCTTTCTATTAATGATTGTGGCTAACGGGGGGAGGAATGGAATTTCTCAGCCCCTTGTTAATATCACCTCTTCAGTAACAGACGGGGCCCAATTTGCGGGCATCATATGAACCCCCAGCCTCAGGATCCGATGTTCCCTGTTCCCCTTTGTCTTTCCTCGCATCGCAGAGACAATAGCCAGTGCTGTCAGGAATAAAGATTTGTTTCAAATTTGGCCTTTCTCATGAACACAATGTTGGAGAATCCCCCACCCCCACCCCCGAGGTCTGGGGGAGTTTTCCCAACGGTTAATCACCCGCTCTGTTAAAAGTTGGCTCCTTCTTTCCAGTCTGGCTTTGTCTAGCTTCGACTTCCAGCCATGGGATCCTGTTCAAATCTCCTACACTGAAACACCTCTGTTTGTGTTCCCCACGTGGGTACTTGGGGCCAGATCCTGACCGGATCTGACCTGAAGGAATGAACAGAACAGGTAATCCTCAAGTGATCCATCCCCTGTCGCCCATTCCCAGCATCTGGCAAACAGAAGCTAGGGACACCATCCCTGCCCAGCCTGGCTAATAGCCATTGATGGACCTATCCTCCATGAACTTATCTAGTTCTTTTTTGAACCCTGTTATAGTCTTGGCCTTCACAACATCTCCTGGCAAGGAGTTCCACAGGTTGACTGTGCATTCTGTGAAGAAATAGTTCATTTTGTTTGTTTTAAATCTGCTGTCTATTAATTTCATTTGGTGACCCCTAGTTCTTGTGTTATGAGAAGGAGTAAATAACACTTCCTTATTTACTTTCTCCACACCAGTCATGATTTTATAGACCTCTAGCATATCCCCCCTTAGTCGTCTCTTTTCCAAGCTGAAAAGTCCCAGTCTTATTAATCTTTCCTCATATGGAAGCCATTCCATACCCCTCGTCATTTTTGTTGCCCTTTTCTGAACCTTTTCCAGTTCCAATATATCTTTTTTGAGATGGGGCGACCACATCTGCATGCAGTATTCAAGATGTGGGCATACCATGGATTTATAGAGAGGCAATAGGATATTTTCTGTCTTATTATCTATCCCTTTCTTAATGATTCTCAGCATTCTGTTCATTTTTTTGACTGCCGCTGCACATTGAGTGGAGGTTTTCAGAGAACTATCCACAATAACTCCAAGATCTCTTTTGTGAGTGGGAACAGCTAATTTAGACCCCATCATTTTATTTGTATAGTTGGGATTACGGTTTCCAATGTGCATTATTTTGCATTTATCAGCATTGAATTTTATCTGCCATTTTGTTGCCCGGTCACCCAGTTTTGCGACTTAAGTTCTTATGGCTTCTTTTCCAAATTTCTGGAAGTTCTACCAGACAAGTCAGTCCATTCTGCTATTGCTAAACTGAGAGACCTGGCATCCCTGATGCAAGAAGGGAAATGGGAAACTTCTCAAGATCTTGAGGAGTTAAAGTCATTCACTGCAGTGGCCCTGGATAGCCACAATCTCATGGAGAGATCCAGGCAGACTATCAAATCAATGTGTCACCAAATGGCTGCACCAAGGAGAGAGAAACTGAGACACACACCATCGTTCTTTGCAGCATTGTTGTAGCCATGTGGGTCTCAGGATATGAGAGAGACAAGGTGGCTGAGAGAATATATTTTATTGCACCAACTTTTGTCAGTGGAAGAGACAAGCTTTTAAGCTTACGCAGAACTTGTCTTCAAGAGATGTGGAATACTGTTCCGCCCAGTGGCTGATGGAGACGATGTTGAAAACCACTCTTCCATCTTCATGCTCACCGCTACAACCCAAAATACCTTGGAGGGACCATGCCATATTAAAGGAACAACAGGAAAGACAGTGACCAGCTATCATCCCAACACCGAGATCCAGCCTCCATGGAAACAACATAACTGGCCAGGGTGACAGGTCTGGAGACACCCTTATATCACATTGTGACACCTACCAGCGAAAAGTACAGATGTAATAGAAGGCACCTAAGACCTGACTGTACGAAGCCAACCACAGATACACAACAGACATCTAAATTGGAAGAATCACCCTAGCAAGCGGTACCTGTACCAGAGAAACCGCAATTAGAATTAACACCAACATCTTCTGAGACGCAGGTTGTATCAGAGCTGTCTTTATCCTTGAGTTCCTTCCAGAACGAGATATTAAACAGGCACAACTGGACTCCAGAACGTTGTTTAAGGCCAGATTGGCAAGACATCAGTGAAAGTAGTTGCAGATGTAAACAACCACATGCCAACGTTTCACACCTCTTCTGTACCTGTCCAAAAATGTGTGCGTGCCTGGGATGCCATATTCAGTGTGCTCTCAAAAACTCATAAGGGATGGAATGGGTTCCCTAGGGAGGTGGTGGAATCTCCATCCTTAGAGGTTTTTAAGGCCTGGCTTGACAAAGCCTTGGCTGGGATGATTTAGTTGGTGTTGATCCTGCTTTGAGCAGGAGATTGAACTAGATGACCTCCTGAGGTCTCTTCCAACCCTAATCTTCTATGATTCTATGATGCCATCTTTCCTTCTCCACGCTTGTGTATTGGAGGGGTGCCAGATGGCTTGATATGACCAGTTCCCATTAAGAAATGTTTTAGTGGCTAAGAGTTAGCTTGAGAAAGTGGAAATCTGCAATTCCACCCTCATACACAGACCAGCTTCGTGAGCTCTGTACACCTGAGTTCATGGGAAAAAATGACTCTAATAGGCACGCTTGGAAAAATATGATGCTGAAACTATTGCATACCTTTGGAGTTTAGTATATATTACTCCCTGATATGCATAGGCTATGGTCTCCCTTATTTATCTATATGGTCACTTTAATAATTGATGCTCCGCGTGCTTTGGGGGCAGAGGTGGGTTTTGTTTGTTTGTGTTTTGTCCCCCCCCAGATTTTACAAATAATGACCATTGAATTTGGTTATTTAGATGCTATTTCCATCTTGTGCGTGTATTTCTAGATGTCTCGCTTCATTATGTGTTTCTATTTGATATACAAACCAAAAAAAAGAAAGTTAAAAAAAGAAAGTAAATTCCCAAGAATGAGGCCGAACACTGTTTCACTTGTAGTCTTGGCCTTCACAACATCCTCTGGCAAAGAGTTCCACAGGTCGAATGGGTGTTGAATTTGCTGAGACATGTATTGCAATTTTGTACAGACTCCACACCAATGGCAAAAAGTGAGCTCCACTGGGTTACGCTTCAGAGTAGCAGCCGTGTTAGTCTGTATCCGCAAAAAGAACAGGAGTACTTGCGGCACCTTCGAGACTAACAAATTTATTAGAGCATAAGCTTTCGTGGACTACAGGCCACTTCTTCGGATGCATATAGAGTGGAATAAATATTGAGGAGATATATATACACACATACAGAGAGCATGAACAGGTGGGAGTTGTCTTACCAACTGCTACATGCCACAAGCAGCCACAACAGTAGTTCCCTTAACCCACCCAGCAATATTGTTAATCTTTCCAGCTATACTCTTAGCCCAGCAGAAGAGTCTGTCCTATCTCGGGGCCTCTCCTTTTGTCCCTCCAGACCCATGAATATGATACAGTTCTGCGGTGACCTAGAATCCTACTTTCGACGTCTTCGACTCAAAGAATATTTCCAGCATACCTCTGAACAGCATACTAAGCCACAGAATCCCCCCTACCAGCACTACAAAAAAAAGGATTCTGCGTGGACTCCTCCGGACGGTCGAAACAACAGACTGGATTTCTACATAGATTGCTTCCGTCAACGTGCAAAGGCTGAAATTGTGGAAAAGCAACATCACTTGCCCCATAACCTCAGCCATGCTGAACACAACGCCATCTACAGCCTCAGAAACAACCCAGATATCATAATCAAAAAGGCTGACAAAGGAGGTGCTGTCATCATCATGAATAAATTGGAATATGACCAAGAGGCTGCTAGACAGCTGAACTTTGTGACTTTGTCCTCACCCACAACTATTTCACATTTGGGGACAATATATACCTTCAAGTCAGCGACACTGCTATGGGTACCCGCATGGCCCCACAATATGCCAACATTTTTATAGCTGACTTAGAACAACGCTTCCTTAGCTCTCGTCCCCTAACGCCCCTACTCTACTTGCGCTACATTGATGACATCTTCATAATCTGGACCCATGGAAAAGAAGCCCTTGAGGAATTTCACCATGATTTCAATAATTTCCATCCCACCATCAACCTCAGCCTAGATCAATCCACACAAGCGGTCCATTTCCTGGACACTACTGTGCTAATAAGCGATGGTCACATAAATACCACCCTATACCGGAAACCTACTGACCGCTACACTTACCTACATGCCTCCAGCTTCCATTGTCTACACACAACGATCCATTGTCTACAGCAAAGCTCTAAGATATAACCGCATTTGCTCCAATACTTCAGATAGAGACAAGCACCTACAAGATTTCTATCAAGCATACTTAAAACTACAATACCCACCTGCTGAAGTGAAAAAACAGATTGACAGAGCCAGACGAGTACCCAGAAGTCACCTACTACAAGACAGGCCCAACAAAGAAAATAACAGAACACCACTAACTGTCATCTTCAGCCCCCAACTAAAACCTCTCCAGCGCATCATCAGAGATCTACATCCTATCCTGAAAGATGATCCTTTACTCTCACAGATCTTGGGAGACAGACCTGTCCTCGCTTACAGACAACCCCCCAACCTAAAGCAAATACTCACCAGCAGCCACACATCACTGAACAAAACCACTGACCCAGGAACCTATCCTTGTAAAAAAGCCCGATGCCAACTCTGTCCACATATCTATTCAAGTGACATCATCATAGGACTTAATCACATCAGCCATACCATCAGGGGCTCGTTCACCTGCACATCTACCAATGTGATATATGCCATCATGTGCCAGCAATGCCCCTCTGCCATGTACATTGGCCAAACCGGACAGTCTCTCCGCAAAAGAATTAATGGACACAAATCTGACATCAGGAATCAAAATACTCAAAAACCAGTGGGAGAACACTTTAACCTGTCTGGTCATTCAGTGACAGACCTGCGGGTGGCTATCTTACAACAGAAAAACTTCAAAAACAGACTCCAAAAAGAGACTGCTGAGCTGGAATTGATATGCAAACTAGACACAATCAACTCAGGATTGAATAAGGACTGGGAATGGCTGAGCCATTACAAACATTGAATCTATCTCCCCTTGTAAGTATTCTCACACTTCTTATCAAACTGTCTGTACTGGGCTAGCCTGATTATCACTTCAAAAGTTTTTTTTCTCTTACTTAATTGGCCTCTCAGAGTTGGTAAGACAACTCCCACCTGTTTATGCTCTCTGTATGTGTGTATATATATCTCCTCAATATTTATTCCACTCTATATGCATCCGAAAAAGTGGGCTGTAGTCCACGAAAGCTTATGCTCTAATAAATTTGTTAGTCTCTAAGGTGCCACTAGTACTCCTGTTCTTTTTACTGGGTTACGCGCTAACCACCTCAGACGCGCGCCGATTAAGATTGAACACGGCGTAACCAGCCCTCCTGGCATCGAGACCCGTGTTTGCAGGAGATGTCGTTTGTTGGGCAGGATTTTGAGACCAAAGAATGGAAGATTTAGAATGTGTGTTATCACCGGAGGGGCTGCTGGCGCTCCTTCTCTCTCATGCTGGCACTGGCCCTGTTTTGCTTTCTCTTGCTCCCAGACACTGGCAGTCAGGCTCTGTGATGGGCTTGGTCTGGAAAGAAAACAAGCTGGAAGTGCTTGACTGTTAATTAGCACACAGCAAACAAACCAGCTGTGATTGAGTTCTATCTTCGGGGCTAATCTCTCTTTCTCTGCAGAGCTCAACCCGCTGATTTTTCTTCAACTGTTGGTAATTCATTCCCCCCCGCCCTACCCTGGCCTCTCTTTTTGGCTCTTCTCTTTCCCTGAAAAGACTGTTGAGATGTTTGTCTCTCAGCTTTTCCTTGCACTGCTGCCATTCACATGGTTGCAGATCCCACTACAACCACCATGTCTCCTGGTTCAGGGCAACTGCCCCTGGCCTTCCCCTCGATGATCCAGCAAGGGCACCCAGGCTCGGCTTTCATCTCCCCAGCTGTTGCCTTTCTTGGGTGGAGACCTGCCTCTGACTCGCTTCTCACTAGGGTGTCTGCTAGGGTGACCAGACAGCAACTGTGAAAAATCGGGACAGGGTGGGGGGTAATAGGAGCCTATATAAGAAAAAGACCCCAAAATCGGGACTGTCCCTATAAAATCGGGACATCTGGTCACCCTAGTCTGCACACTGCACAGTGGTTTGAGCATTGGCTTGCTAACCCCAGGGTTATGAGTTCAATCCTTAAGAGGGCCATTTGGGGAGTTAGGTGGGGATTGGCCCTACTTTAAGCAGGGGGGTGGACTAGATGATCTTCCAACCCTGATATTCTATGATAATGTATCTTATGTGAGACAGGTCATGTGAGGTATCATTGGAAAGGCTGTGATTTACTGAATACGATGATCCCATTTCCCAGCAAAGACAATTAGCCTGACAGCCCTACTTGCTTTCTCTTTGGAGACTGACAATGGAGAGTTTGCCGCACTTATGTTATCGCCCGGCTCTTTCGAGGTGAGCTGCTTTCTTCTTTAGGTGAAAGTGTGACAGAGGAAACCTATTACAAACAACACAGGCACTTACATGCCTGCTAACAAGCCGCACCAGGGATCACTCCACCCTAAGGGTGTCTTTACGGTTACAAACTCATCAGACCTTCAGCTCAGAACAAGCACTTAATTTTATGGGGCCTATCAGTTCCCCACTCATGGGGTCCCTCTGTGGAACCTGGGGGTCCTGTCCATTTGAGGAGCAAGGCACTGAGTGAGTTTAAGATTCAAGCTTTTACCCAGAAGTCTGTTGGTCTCAGGAGAATCCAGTTGGAACTAGGGTGACAAAGCGGGGGATTTTTTTAAAATGTTTTTGTCTGACTAGTGTGTGCGTGCCTCAGTTTCCCACTATGTGTTGCACAATTGACCAGGTGGTGGGACAAGGGTGTTTGATTATTGCAGAGATAGGGGGGGACTGCCCTCTCACTGCCTGGATATTTTGTAACGTAGCAACTGATGGCAGGGAAGGGCCCAACCTCTGCAGGAAGCCATCCAGCTATGACAAAGAGAGAGAGAGGTGGAGGCCAAGGGACTGGTTTTGCATGGGGGAAACTCAACCAAGGATGGAGGAAGTGCAACTGGGCATGACTGGTCCTGCCTGGGTTTGATTCGGGGTGGTTCTAGGAAGGCTGATCATGGAGGCGTATGCAGGTTGGCTGTAGCCTTATCGGTCCCAGGATGCTAGAAAGACCAGGGGGGTGAGAGATTCTCTTTTAGTGGAGCAACTCCTGCTGGTGGGAGGGACGAGCCTCTGAGCACCCCACCCCACCTAACTAAAGAAGCCCCATCCTCTGCCACTGCAACCTGTGTCCAGTGGACCTTTTTAATACCACACCCCCACACACAAGAGGTTAACCCTCATTTAGCAGGGTTTTGCTTAACTCTGTAACAATGAGCTTACTGCCGTTGGGTTTGTCCAGGGTATCAGGCCTGGGCTACATGCCACAGTCATGGCAGCGGACACCACCTTGTGTCCACTTCACTCTGCAAGCGTCTTCACTTAAATCCGTCTTTCCCCTCCGACCAGCGCTTCCCTACACTGGTGGGCCCCACCGATCAGCTCCTCCGCCTCCCAGTGTCTCCCACTCACCATGATCAGCCCTGTGGGAGCAGGAAGAGGTGCGGGAGGGGGCAGGAAGAAGCGGGGTGGGGTGGGAAGAGGCAGAGAGGGGATGGGAGATTGGGGGAAAGGGTGGAGTGGGGGTATGGCCTGGGGTGGGGGAGGGTGAGAAGAGGTGGGGGAGGGGGAGGAAGAGGCGGGGAGGGGTGGTAAGAGGCAGAGTGGGGGTGGGGGTGGGGCAGGAAGAAGTGGGAAGAGGTGAGAAAGGAGGCGGGAAGAGGCAGAGTGAGGGTGGGGCCTTGGGGAAAGGAGCGGAGTAGGGGCGGGGCCTTGGGGCGGAGCAGGTGTTGAGCACCCACCCAGAAAGAAGAAAGTCAGTGCCTGAGTCTGGGGTGGCAAAAATTGGTCAGTGTAGCGAACCGATGACTCACTGCGCAACACCTCCTGCTGGTGATCCTGGGAATTAGCTCAACTTCAGCTCAGAGCGCCCTCTGCAGGCAGGTGTCTCGCCCGCCGTTGGCCCCATGTCCCTGCTGGACCCCAATGCCCTTTACCTCAGGGTTTTGTCCCAGCAGTAACCCCACACTCTGTGTCTCCCCTCCCTGGGGAACCCCCAACCCTCTATCCCCACCTCGCCTCAGTGGCTACTGCCAGTCATCATCCAGCCCCCGCTCCCTGGGGCAGACGCCGTCTGTAATGGCCACTCATCACTGGCAATCAGCCTAGCCTTTTTTCAGGAGCAGGAAAGGCTGAAACCGACCCATACCAATTGGAGGTTCTGGGAAGGCAACGGGAACCTGGACTGGAGAACTGATTCCTATCCGGAGAGCACTGAGCCTGGAAGACACATGGCTCAAGTGTTGTACTTAAAGTACTGCACAGGATCTTTTCAGGGGGAATAAGGCAAAACGCCACATTTATTAGTAATACATGTATTCATTAACACTGTATTATATGCATATAATATATTACACTTACACTCACACACACACACACTCCGTCTTGTTGTTACCAATTAGTTGCTCCCCTTAACTTCACTGGCCAGGTGAGTTAGATGGGGGAGGGGGTGGAGCCGGGCTTCTGCCGATCCGGATCGATGCTCCCATGTTGACAAGACGAGACCTGGGGTCCTCTGCAAGACACCTCACTTTTATAGCAGCTTTTCTCTTATGCAAATCTATACCAGATTCAAACTCTGTGTCTGTGTCCATTGGTCCTTTGTGCTGCTTTCTTTTGAGTGTTGTCCCAATGCTGCAAAGAGGGTGTTTCCAAAAGAAGGTGCTTGCTTCTAACCCCCAAGTGTAGAGATGCATAGCTCCCGAATCGCCAGCCCACGGGCGCGGCAAACTGCTCCCATGGCTACGAGGCAGGAGTGACCTTCAATCCAGCGTTTGTGTTTGGGAAACTTATTTGGCTGATTTGATTGTTCCCTCGCAGCTGGTGTTCACGCGCTCAAGAGATGGGTTCGTTATCTTATGTGCACGTACACTGCCTGGCTTTTCTATGCGCAGGAATGTGACCACTAAGAAGAGTTGTAAACAAAGCAAGGAGAGAAATAAAAACCCCAGGAAAAGTTTTCCTGGGAGGCTTTTTGCAAGAGGCTTGTAAAGCTCTCTGGCTACCAACAAACCTGGCGTTCTGTTTCCTGCGTCGTCACCACAGCTGGTGACCCCGACGTGATGCCCCTCTACTCACCGGCTGGATACGCCGAGCGCGCCCGCGGCTGTTTGCCGCCCCTTATTCGTGAGTATGGGGGGGAGACTTTCCAGTGCCCAGAAGGAGCACGCAAGAGAGTTACAAAAGATTATAAGGCAGCGATCATGTGTCGTTGTCTCGGTCGCTCATATTGAGGATTTTCTAAGGGAAATAGATCGCCAGTGCCCCTGGTATCCGGACTGCAGGTCATTACAGCTTTTTGATTGGATACGGATTGGGATCACCTTGTATAGTGAACCCCGTGCCCCAGTTCAGCACCTGCTGCTCTGGCAGCGTTGTAAGGAGGCGCTGGAGGGGTTCGGCCCTGACGGCCTTAAGCCGGTTTCCCCTTTGCCCCCAGGTGATGGGCCACCCCCCTCCTGCCCGCAGCTGACCCCCCCTGCGCCGCCGCCCATGGCAGCGCCCCCATGCCTACCGGTCGGGCGGGGGGGCGCTGTCGCCGCGGCGGTGCAGCCGGTGTGCAAGGCCGGTCTCTTGACCGACAAGGAATCCAAGTGTGGGTTCGAGGCATTCCCCGTCTCTAGGCGGGATAATGGAAACGGGGGGCGAGTAGTGGACTGGGAGGCTCTCCCCTACTCGGTTCTGCACGAGCTCCGGGGGATCTTGAAAGGTGTGTCAAACGGTTATCACTTGCTCCCCCAAGATTGGAAAGACATGTGTCGCATGGTGCTGTCTCCCGCGCAATACGTTGGGTGGGACAGCGAGTACCAGCGAGAGGCGCTTGCGGCAGCAGCACAAGGTGGGAGGGCTTATCTTGCTGAGCAGTTATATGGCACAGGGCAGTTTTCGGGCATCCCCAAGCAGGCGGTGGGCACGCCCCAGGTAGCTTTTCCCATCATTGGCCAGTGTGCCCGTCGCGCGTTTCGCAGGGTCCCCGCTGCGAGCGAGTCCTCTAAGTCCTTCGACCCTGGCGGAGTTGCTGCAGGCATGTACTGATGTAGGCACTCAAACCCATCAGATGGCCCTGCTGACAGCTGCCCTGCACAAGGGGCAGAAGCCTCAGGGGAACTGCTTTAACTGCCACCATCCATATTGATGATTAGGCGTATGGCCCTCCCCCTCCGTTGGCTCACTGATGAGCCCGTATGGGTTGCGCAGTGGCCGCTTTTCCCCAGAATATGTGCAGTGTATATTGTAGCAGAGGTAAAGGAAATACAAACCTACCAATATAGGTTGTGTTGTTTTGTTCAGATCACTGGGTGTTTGAAAGCAGGAGTTAGAAGTAAAAGGCAATCAAAAGACTGGGAAAGTTAATTGTGTCCCTTTTAAGTAAAAATCTTTAAGCTGTAGATAGCTTTGGATTTGGAAGCAAGCCAGAAAGCATTTGTATTAATGCAAGTTTCTAACTAATAAGGTAGAAGCCACTGAAATCTGGGCTGCCTATGAACAAATACAAGGAAACATTTTAAGCAATGACTGACTGCCCAAAAGGGGTAGACCTCTGTTCTTTTGTTTTTCAGATCATCAGAGAAAACGGATGCCAGCTGAACAGCATTCAATGTACCATGCATTTACTGGCACAATAGGGATTATTTTTGTGGTTTATGGCAAAAATTGTTGTTAAGAATTGCATACCAACAGTCTTTGGAAGCAAGGACATGGAAGGTTAACACACTCCCCATATTGCCCATGGGATCCTTCTGGCTACCTCAGATTTCTAGCCAGAGGGCTGGGGAGGGAGGAAAGCGATTGGACACCTGAGGTTGTACCGAGTGCACTCCTCAAACGTGTGGGTGTGCTTGTCCCGGTTTGTTGCTCCAAAGCTCTGGAATAAAGTTATTTTACTGGAAGAGTGAAGGTTTCCTTTGTAGGTTAAAAGAAGCCGAGAAAGGGAGAAGGGGAAAAAGCACAGAACGAGTTAACTGAGAGGAAAATACAGCTTGCAGGCTCATCCAAGGCCACAGCCAAAACTTGGCTGACCCCCAAGACAAGGGGGGGGCTTAAATGTGCCCGAGCAACTATGAGATCTGCAAAACACTGCCAGGCATTAATGAAATGTGTTAGGTTTCTTTTCTCACAGGTAGAAAAGTGCTACCCAAAGACCCTAGCACCCCTGCCATTTATTAAAACCAGGAGACTGAGTCTATGTAAAGTCCATCAACGAAAGACTGCTTTGGCTCCATGCTGGAAAGGCTCTTTCCAAGTCCTGTTAACCACCAACACCGCTGTGAAGTGCCAAGGACTGACTGCCTGGACCCATGCTTTTCACTGCAAAAAGACCCCTCCACCTCGGGAGGACTCTTTGACTGATGATAAGCCTATTTCTTCTTCTAGCCCTGCTGTGCCTTCTGGACAGCAGGAAAAAGGAAAAAAAGACAAGGTGAAGTGCTAGTAACCTCTCCCTTGTCCACTGACAGACCTACTGTGCCTCTGAATTTTTCTAAAAGACACAAAACCATTACAGGGTGATGTGCTAGTAACCTCTCCCCTGTATGATGCTAAACCACACTGTTTCAGGAAAAGAGAAGAAGGAACACTTGCTTCATTGAAACCACAAAGTCCAGGGATTCCTGACTACAAGAGACATTAAGAACTGACCCTGGTGAAGAAACAAAGAATTATACACTAGCAGGAAGAAATTTGTGGAACCCATTCTTGGGAACGTGGTATTGATTGGATTTTGGGGTTTATTCTACAGGCTGCGCCCTGTGTTTTGAATAAGTCCTTCAGTATGTATTGCCTTCCCTAATTGGATTTTAAATGATAAGTACCAAAGGCACCTTGTTGCCATTGCCCCTGCTATCTTCTTTATTACACTATTACCCCTGTAACACATCCAAATACAGACAATGACCCAGAAGTTGCTGACAGAGATGGTATTGAATATCACTGAGGCTGGGAAGGCATTGCAGTGGGATCTAGCATGTTCAGGCTTGGCCCACTGCCCTTACAGACACATCAGGAGTACCATCTGATCTGTGGCCATGGAGACATATTTAGAGACTTTCTGGGTAAAAGTGCAAACGTTCTCAATGCTCCTTCCAAGCATATGGACCGGTTGAGGGGGTGTGGCCTTCCACATACCGAATCCTGCCGGGTCCATGGGGAGGATGCATGTGGGATTGAGTAATTCACCAAGACATCTGGGAAATTAGACTACCTGGTATGCCCAGTTAATTTTAGTCAGTGCTCCTGGGATTACACCTGACAGGACGCTTACTTTTTCAAGTTAATGACAGCTGTGTGTATGTTAATGACACCACATTACAAGACATTTGGGTCCACCTGGCACAAGTATTGAATCAATCTGATTTCTGCCTGGCCGTTGCCCCGGACATGCAAGGTCTGTTAAGTACTTGCCTTGTTCCTGTCTGCAAACCACCCAGCAACATCTGGGGTGTGAGACAGTGAAAGAAATGTGTTGTTTTAAGCTTACTGATAATAGTTTTGCATGTAATAGCAAATTGATATGCTAAAATGTTATGCTTAAGTTATCCGCCAAGACATTTTTCCTTTTTGGTGGGATTATATCTAGTCATAGCCACCCTTAGAGTGGATAAAGACCCTTTTATAGTATGGGGTCCTAGTTTTGATTTTTGATGTTTTACTTTGCTGTTTTGTTTAGTGTATACCCAATCTAGTGACATTGTGCATGCTACCCTGCGAGAGTGTTTTGTTTAAACACTGCATATATAATAAAACAGGGGGGGATGTAGAGATGCATAGCTCCCGAATCGCCAGCCCACGGGCGCGGCAAACTGCTCCCATGGCTACGAGGCAGGAGTGACCTTCAATCCAGCGTTTGTGTTTGGGAAACTTATTTGGCTGATTTGATTGTACCCTCGCAGCTGGTGTTCACGCGCTCAAGAGATGGGTTCGTTATCTTATGTGCACGTACACTGCCTGGCTTTTCTATGCGCAGGAATGTGACCACTAAGAAGAGTTGTAAACAAAGCAAGGAGAGAAATAAAAACCCCAGGAAAGGTTTTCCTGGGAGGCTTTTTGCAAGAGGCTTGTAAAGCTCTCTGGCTACCAACAAACCTGGCGTTCTGTTTCCTGCGTCGTCACCACACCCAAGGCCGTCGGTATGTCTGCTTGTCTTTAATGAGCCCACTTGACACGTTTTATTGTCCTTGGGTCTGGCTCCCAGCCCCTCTCCAACAGTTGAGGCTGTCTGGAGGTGCTGCCTTCCATGCCTTGCTCATCCAAGGGGGGGGGAGGGATAGCTCAGTGGTTTGAGCATTGGCCTGCTAAACCCAGGGTTGTGAGTTCAATCCTTGAGGGGGCCACTTAGGGATCTGGGGCAAAATCAGTACTTGGTCCTGCTAGTGAAGGCAGGGGGCTGGACTTGATGATCTTTCAAGGTCCCTTCCAGTTCTAGGAGATAGGATAGGATATCCACACCTCATTCATTCAACAGGGCAATTGATTAGGCAGGCGGGCGGGCGGGCGGGAGAGCTCTTGTTCTACTGCTAGCAAAAAGAAATTTTCTTCTATTTTATTCTATCCTTAGGGGCTATAATATTATACCAAGGGCAATGCAAAGTTTCTAAATGAGGCTTTGATACAAAGTCCCATGAAAACAGAGGTCACACGTGGGTAGACCCACCACAAGGTTATATGAAGAGGCACAATGTAAAGTCATATGAAAATTATCAGAGATTTATCTACATTGTCCCCCTTTTGACCTCTCAAGAACAATTCTTGAGTGGTCACCATATAAATCTTTTGTATTTGTTGCAAACAAACCAAACAATTATAACCAGGTGAGTATAACTAAAACTATTACAATTGACTAAACACCAGATATAACATAAACACAAATGCAAAAAATTATCATTATAATAATTGGAAATACAACAAAACCATTACCATTACAATAATTGGGTACATTGACAAACAAAATGAGGCGCAAGTTTGATGCTGCAATAGCCATCCAACAATAAAAGTCACTGAGGTCAGGACCTTTTTAAGCACACACAACAAATAAGATTTTGTAGGAGTACCACAGTTGTTATGCAAGGTTAAGCTGATTTGGACTTAAACTAACATTTAGTTGCTAAAATGTTGCAAGTATCAGGGGGTAGCCGTGTTAGTCTGTATCTACAAAAACAACAAAGAGTCTGGTGGCACCTTAAAGACTAACAGATAGTCTGTATCTGTGCAAGTTTTTTGTTGAGGTTGATGGATTTCCACTCCATACGGCTAAATAGTCTGTATCTGTGCAAGTTTTTTGTTGAGGTTGATGGATTTCCACTCCATACGGCTAAATAGTCTGTATCTGTGCAAGTTTTTTGTTGAGGTTGATGGATTTCCACTCCATACGGCTAAATAGTCTGTATCTGTGCAAGTTTTTTGTTGTTCTGTTAGTCTTTAAGGTGCCACCAGACTCTTTGTTGTTTTTGTAAAATGTTGCAGAATTTTTTATTTTTAACAGTTGTTCTCAAGAGGTTTCTGGGGTCCTGAAAGATGGGACCCTACAACCATGGGCCAAGGTTTTACAGGTTATGGGGGCCCAAGAACTACCCTTCAGGGTTTGGGGAAATAGAACCAGAGTGCATAGAGGAAAGTGTGGAATTAACAATACAAGCAAATGTAACTAACAATACAAATGTATTAAGAACAAAAATTAACAACAAAATGATTATTAGAGAACCTAACAAAACAAAACAAAATAACCCTGATGCACTGGGGACCAAAGTCTTTTGGACACAAGGGGTGATTGATAAGTTGGATGGAGATGGGTGAAGTAGAGAGAGGAAAAGACATTTACCCTGTCTAATGTAGTATCCCCTCTCTTTCTGGACCCAATGCTAGCACAGGACACCACTAGAGACAGACACAGAACATGCAGCACAGAACACTGAACACAGACTTTGTCATGACACTAGAACCATGGTATTTTATAACTCTTCAGCTGGTACCAGCTCTCCTGATGTTCTGGTTTAGAGCCTGAAAGATAGAAGCTTGGAAACAAATTAGCACAGTGCTTTCACCATGGCAGAACTTGCTTGGTCTGTGCCACAGTGTGTTTGGTACTTGGGGCTGCACAAATGCTAATTAAAAAATTTTTTGTTTTAAAATCTCCAGCCATTTTGCCATGGCCTGGAGATCTGAGGCAGAAGCAGGCACTGTTGTTAACTGTTTTAATGGCATTTTGGCCCTGGGAGGAGGAATTTACCCAAATATTTTAAATATCCCCCTTCCCAATCTCCAGAGGGGTCCCAAAGGTCTGCCCTCTTCTGGGGTCTTAATTGGGGTCCAATTTAGCAAGGAGGGTGGGCTTTTTAACTAGCCCCCACCCTTCCTGGTCCTGTTTTTTAAACATTTTTTTTAATTGTGAAATTACCACAATATTACTTACAAAAAAACCCCCAAAACAAACAAACATAAACCACACTACACTGCCCAAACTTCTATATCCTTTAGAGTTTGCTTTAACAGAACAAGATTTGTAGCTTATATTTTTAACCCACTTTGGGCCGGAGGGAGAGACGCTAAGCCTCCCTCTGTATTACTCGGTCTGCTACCACCGAGGGTTCATACACCAATTATACAAATCCTTCCCCGGATCAGAGTGAGAAACACTAAGTTCTCCTCTTTAGCTCAGTCTTGCTACGGCTGAGGGTGTATGTACCTCTATAAACAATTTAAACCTAAACTCCTATATCCTTCAGAGTTTGGTTAATTAACTGAAAGTTTACGCTCTTTTTCCTATAGTGCCAGGCTTGCTAAAGCTGGCGGTGTGCACACCAGTTTGATAATAACTGTGGGTTCTATGCTTGCTCCCCCTTTTGCATTCTCCACCAAAATGTTGTACTTAAAGTCCTGCACAGGATCTTTTCAGGGGGAATAAGACAAAACGCCATATTTATTAGTAATACATGTATTCATTAACACTGTATTATATGCATATAATATATTACACTTACACTCACACACACGCACAAACACACTCCGTCTTGTTGTTACCAATTAGTTGCTCCCCTTAACTTCACTGGCCAGGTGAGTTAGATGGGGGACGGGGTGGAGCCGGGCTTCTGCCGATCCGGATCGATGCTCCCATGTTGACAAGACGAGACCCAGGGTCCTCTGCAAGACACCTCACTTTTATAGCAGCTTCCCTTTTATGCAAATTTATACCAGATTTAAACTCTGTGTTTGTGTCCATTGGTTCTTTGTGCTGCTTTCTTTTGAGTGTTGTCCCAATGCTGCAAAGAGGGTGTTTCCAAAAGAAGGTGCTTGCTTCTAACCCCCGAGGGGGGGTTGTCTTTAATGAGCCCACTTGACTCGTGTCATTGTCCTTGGGTCTGGCTCCCAGCCCCTCTCCAACAGTTGAGGCTGTCTGGAGGTGCTGCCTTCCATGCCTTGCTCATCCACACCTCATTCATTCAACAGGGCAATTGATTAAGAGTGGAGGGGGAGAGCTCTTGTTCTACTGCTAGCAAAAAGAAATGTTCTTCTATTTTATTCTATCCTTAGGGGCTATAATATTATACCAAGGGCAATGCAAAGTTTCTAAATGAGGCTTTGATACAAAGTCCCATGAAAACAGAGGTCACACGTGGGTAGACCCACCACAAGGTTATATGAAGAGGCACAACGTAAAGTCATATGAAAATTATCAGAGATTTATCTACACAAGCCCTGGGGAGAGACGGGAGCTGAAGGCACCTCTTGCTGTGGTATCCTGGCCTCCCCTGATTTTTGTTCCCACCCTGATGCCATCCCTCGAGAGAGAGTCCTGTCCGGCAGAAGGGAAACTCAGCAGGCAGGTTGCTGGAGGTGCAAATTAGCTGAGCCAGCCTCCATTTGCCTTGCCCTTGAACTCCCCTAGAGCTGGGGAGTGACTGAGCCATCAAAGAACCCACAGCTGCGTCACCGAGGGCGAGCAGCGAATATAAAAACTACAGCCTGTCCAGGAGCAGGAGACAACAACGCCGGATCTCCAGAACAGACAGACAGCAGGACAAGGAATCCTCCGTGCCTTCCCAACTAAGATGGGCATCTATAAAGTCCGCGTCGCCACTGGGAACTTCCTGCTAGCTGGGACATTCAGCTCCATCTCCATCACTCTGGTGGGGACCCATGAGGAGAGCGACAAGAAGCCCCTCGACAACTGCGGGAAGGACTTCAACCCCGGGGCGGTGAGTACAAGTAGAACGGGGCCATGCTCTGTGGACAGATCCACCCCGTCGATATGGCAGGGTGTTTGATCATCAATCCCCAGCTTCTGGAGTCATGGGATCATGATGGAAGACACTCCCTTTTTTGTTTAAAAAAAACCATTCAGTCTCTAGCCCTCATGGGTGCATAGAAAAGCCTAAACCCATGAACGTGGAGCAGGTGAAAGTGTCTGGAGATACTTTCTGTTTTTCTTAAAGCTCCAGTTCTTAGAATCAAAGGATCATGCTAGGAAGAATCACAGCTTTAGTTTTACAATATAAACTTTTAGCCCTCAGTAGTGTGGAGAAAAGCTTCCAAACTGCTTTTGGTACGTGACATTTTTTGATGGAAACTTTTGTTGTTGTTTTTTTTTAATGAAAAATGAAGATTTCATGTCCCTGAAACCTTTTTTTTTTTTTTTTTTTGCAAATTTGTGTCCATTTTACCAAATTGTTTTGGATAGGAGGGGAACCCTAAAAAACATCCTCCCCCCTCAGGTCTTTTCTTTTGTTTTTAGTTCAAAATGATTTTTCCTTGAATTTTATTTTTAAGAAAGTTGAAAAAAAAACTTATTTCAAATGCCCCAAATCGAAACAACACTTTTCGCTTCAGGCCCTTCGTCCCACCATTATTTTTCCCCTGCCTGTTTGATTCCCCGAATATTTCATTTTTTGCTTTCACTCAAAAATGGCATTGTTTTATTTTTGTTCGTCAGAATTCCCCAAAGGAAGAAATCCTGTATTTACACAGTTGTACTAGGCAGAATGGTCCAGGCGAGAGGTAGTCAATTTTTTGTCAAGGTCCAAATTTCTTGGCCAAGGTCTAGTTAAGGTCCAGCCTCCAGAGAAATTAATAATAAAGACCCCAATAATGATAAGGAGAAAATAAAAAGATTTTGAGGTCTGTTCAAAAGCATCCGGCAGTCCAGATTTGGCCTGTGATTGGCTTATTGACTACTCCTGGTCCAGCGGTTATAGCAATCAGCTGGATTGTGGTTGATGAGGGTTCAGTGCCCTGTCCTGCCAGAGCCTTCCTGCGTGACCCTGAACAAGTTACTTAGACCATCTCTGCCTCAGTTTCCCCATCTGTACAATGGAGATAATAGCATAGCCTTGCTTTAGAAGGTGTGGTTAGGCTAAATAAATTACAGAGTGTGAGGTGGTGATGGGTGCAGATAAATATTATAGATGACTCAAACAGAAAAACACAACAACACACGGAAAATATAAAGCGCCTGGAGTCATGTGAGAATCTCAGCTTTGGGGGGGGGGATTTGGCCCTGGGGAGGCCGCTGCTGGGGTCCTGAGTCCATTTCTGGGGTCTCCCCCCAGTTGAAGAGGGATGTGGATAAATTGGAGAGAAGTCAGAGAAGAGCTACAAGAATGATCAAGGGCCTGGAAAACCTGCCTTAGAGGGACAGAAGCCAAGAGCTCGACCTGTGTAGTTTCACAAAGAGAAGGACGAGGGGTGACTTGGTCCCACACCGTAAGTAGCAGAAATGTGACCACAAAGGGTCCTTTCCTCTATCAGAGACAGGTCTAAGAAAAGCCAGTATCGGGACGCTGAAACTGGGCAAATAAGACACCGTTTTTCTTAACAGGGAGTGTAATTAACTAGTGCAACTTACAGCGAACCAGGTGATTGCAAATTTACCAGTGACAGAGAATCCCCCACTGCCCTCGACCGGGCATTAATTCAGCGCTGTTCTCTCAAGAGGTACAGCCCCTAGCTTAACGGGCTGCCGGTCCATAACCGGAACCGCTACTGCCCCAATGTAACAACCATAATAATGGCCAAAAAAAACCCCAGGACAGTCAGCAAAAGGGGCAAAACTTGATCGGATGAAATGACTTTACGTTCCCCCACCCCCGTCCAGGATCCAGGAGGTGGCTTTGCAAGAGGATTAAATACTTCTATGAACAACTGTAACAGCATCAGGCTTTCCACCTGCTGCAATAAACATGGGCCGGGGTTGTTCGCCCTCAGATCCCTGCTCTCCCTCCACTCCCTAAGCTCCCGGGGATGAGGGACAAACAGCATTTACGGGCAGGTTATTGCAACTTGCTCCTTGATGGGATTTCTTGCTTTCAAGCAGCTGGGACTGGACATTGTGGGAGACGGGACACTGGGTTAGATAGGCCCATGGGGCTGATTGAGGGCAGTAAGGAGGAGGCAGGAGGCCAGGGTAGATGGGCCCATAGGTCTGATCCACTGAAGCAGTTCCAATATTTCTTTGTGGATTCATAGGATGACTTCTAAAAACCAACCCGTCTCCAGCAGGATAAGAGAGACAGGCCACCTGGTCTTTATATTTATTACAACAGGACCACAGTGTGCCAAACGCTGCCCAGACCCCCCTGACCAAGATCAGGGCCCTGTTGTACCAGGCGCTGCCCAGACCCCCACCCTCCCCCCGCACCAACACAGAGTGTGAGTCGCTCCCTGAACTGACAAACCCACAAAGCAAATAAACAAGAAAAATAAGGTGAGGAGAAAAATGGAATATTAATTACAGGTCACATGCCTGGCCTGGCGCAGGTACAAATTACAGAACCTGCTTTGAAGACAGGGAACCTGAGTCACTCTAAGAGGCAGGAAATTTGCCTATTGTGACACAGTGAGTTTGTTGGACAGAATCCAGGAGTCCTGGCTCCAGCTCCCTCTCTTGGTCCCTTTGGGCTCCACTCCCCTCCCAGAGCTGGGGATAGAACCCAGGAGTCCTGGTTCCCAGCCACTTGTAGTTTCCCTAAGTTCAGCCTTGTTCTCTTGAAGACAGACCCAAAGTTGCCGATTTCCCACGGAGGTGTCTCATGCATCGATCACGTCCCGCGATTGCTCCCGGAGGGAGATTCCCTCCACGGCTGGAGGCTGGAATGGGCAGCTCAGCACTATACTGGGCCTGGATGGGATGATCCACCCACATGGGGGAGGGGGCAGGTTCCTGCATGGTAAACCCTAGTACTGTCCCAGAGATCATTAATTCCCCCACAGCGAAGGGCAGTGGGAACAGCTCCCCCTAGTGGGGACCATTGGAAAAGCAGCCTGTTTAAAAACAGGCATGGGAGTCAACTGAGCTATGCTGATTTACACCAGCTGGGATCTGGCCCCATTGACTCCAATGGAGAGACGCCCATTGACACCAGCTGGGGTCTGGCCCCATTGACTCCAATGGAGAGACGCCCATTGACACCAACTGGGATCTGGCCCCATTGACTCCAATGGAGAGACGCCCATTGACACCAGCTGGGATCTGGCCCCATTTACTCTAATGGAGAAACGCCCATTGACACCGGCTGGGGCATGGAGGCTGCGCTGACTGAAGAACAGGTTCGGCTGCCTGCCTCTCCCCGGGGGAATCGTGTCAGGATGTCTGGGGGATGTCTGCTCCAGATGTTAATGAAACTACGACTGCCCACACCCAGCTCAGCAGTTATCAGACCAATTCTAGTAATGAATCCTTGCTTGGTATCCAAAATACTGAAGCTGCCTAATTGCATTGTGAGCTCCCTCCCATAGCCAAGAGTGATCAGCTCCTATTGTCTAGTCTAAAGAAAACCCTTGAGTCATCAGTTTACCCATAAACAAATCTAGTGTTCTCCCTTGAACCTTTGTTGTTTCCCTACAAAAAAAACCACACTCCAGTAAGTGTTCTGATGCCTGGATCCAAACTCTGCATCAGTTCCACCAGGATTTCATCTTCTCCTGACTGTTCGGGCTGGGGACTCTGCCTGTCTCCTGCCCTCAGGACCCTGAGCTACCACCATCACCTGGAACCTCGACCAGTCCAAGCTTCATGGAGCAGTGAGATCCCAACTATCTCTCTCTCTCTCTCTGTTTTCTTTTCTACCTCAGGTATAACTTTCTAACCCTGACTTGTTTGATCAGGTATAATTTTACTTTTGCAACCTTTAATAATGTAACTGTTATGTTGGTTTAGGCTCTCCTTGGGTTATTCAATAAATATCTTTTACGGTTAAACTGGCTGCTTCTCTCCCTCTCTCTCTGAACTTTACTCTTTTGTGGTTTTGGCTTCCCCCATTGACGCTCCTCTTACTTAAGCTAAAGATCCCTATAGTGCCAAAAATACTCCAGGGTTTGCTCATCGGGTGGGTTACTACCAGTACAATTGTGATGTGAGAGTGGGGATAGGGACGTGCTGAACCTGGGACACACGAGGGTGGCAGCTTGGAAGTGCTGCTTCATCCAGCCCAGTGAGTCCAGAGACATATAAGGGGTCAGCTTGACAGTGCTGATTGACCCAATCCGCTCAGACTTGCTCTGTGTGTGTGTGTGTGTGTGTGTGTGGGTTCATCCAGTTCTAGGGCTGGAGAAACCCAGCCCTAGGGAACCTAGGTCCTGCAGGATAGCTCCATTGGGAGGGGACTTGCAGAAGGGAGAAGTAGAGCTCCTTATGAAAACACAAGTGACACAAGCAGTACATTGATAGAATTACAGACACACACACACACCCCACACACAGAAGAGTAACCCTAATCAATGAGCGTACCCCAAAGTGACGGGCGAATCTGGTAACAATGCCGGCTGGTCTCGAACCCAGGACCTCCAGCGCTAAAACCACCAGCTTCCCCTCTGGGAGGAAACGCCCACCCTTCCCCAGTCTGATTCGGAACAACGAGGCCAAGCCATTTCAATCCAGGACGGAGGCACCGCTTCGGCGTGCCGATCTCGAACTGCCGCCTTTCCACATCGCGCCGATCTGCCCCTGCGCGAGGACTGAAACCTTTCGACCCTCGCGTGTTGACACCTCTAGTTTCCCCTTCTTCAGCCTGGCCGAAGGTTAACAAGAAGTTGCCTGTTGTGTTCGAGAGTCCGGAAAATCGTTTGAATACCGAATACAAGTCCGAGCAAAATCAATCCAGAGGATCCTGTTGTCTTTTTACCTTCAAGACACGGATATCCACCTTGTCGGTCCCACGTACAAGGCTGGCCTGTGTGGTTTGCCAGGCTGGGGTAGCCGTGTCCGGCCCACAGTAGGAGGGCAGGTCCTATCTTTTATCGGCCCAACTTTAGCTGGAGACAGAGAGGCACTTTCAAGCTGACACAGAGCTCTGCTTCGGGTCTGTCTCGCCAACGTCTGCCCCAGGGCTGGATTAACCGTTCAGGCCCTGGCGCCCAGACTGTCAGAGAGCAGTCAGTGAGGTGTGGAGGGGTGGAGAGGAGTGAGAAGTGGGTGGGGGGAGGTGCAGAAAGGAGTAGGTGTGGGGGAGTGGTGGAGAGGAGTGGGTGTGGGGGAGGGGGCAGAGAGGTGTGGGCAGCAAATGGTGGGGGATGGGTGGAGAGGAGAGAGTGGGGGGATGGGTGGAGAGGAGAGAGTGGGGGGCAGAGAGGAGCGAGTGGGGGGTGGGGCCTCAGGGGGGAGAGGTCAAGCAGGGGGCAGGGCCACAGTCCAGTGGCCAGGACCCCTTCTGAGTTCGGGTTGTGACAGAGAAGGCTCGCTTGGGGTAGAAACAGGAGGGGTCTCCTCCCTGGGCCATTGGACTCCTCCCAAGCTATGTCTGAGTAGGCCAGGAGCAAGGGCTGTCTCTGTGTGTCCCTAACCCTAATCCTGACCCCAACCCTGGCCGGCCAGGACCCTGAGATCCATCGGTGTCTGTGCAACGCCCAATCGAATGGGGAGCCGTAATCTCCGTTGGTGTCCATGGATCTGCCAGCACAATGAGGCAACCCGGATTTGTTTACCCCCAGCAGAGGATCTCGTCCCCTGGGTGTCAGTGCCAAATGGCAGCAGCTGGGGACGTGGCTGCAAAAATTAGCTGACAGCAGGACATCGACCTCTACTTTAACTGAGGCCAAGCTTAGATGCACAGGGCTGCTCTGACCCATTTGTGTCAGCTTCTAAAACATGGTGGGCACCGCTAGAGGGCTCACAAAGGCTTTAAAGGGATTGTGCCCTTCTCCTATACACTGCTCGGCTATGCTGAGGTACCTCAAGCTGTAGCCAAACTGGTAACTCTTGGCCTCTACCTCCAGGCTAATGAAAGGCAGGTACTGAGTAGAACAGTAGTTGCAATAGTGACCTGACAGACCTGTGTTTCCTTGGAGACTTCCACACAACGGGGGCACAGAAGGCCAACATGTGTTTTATTTTGAGGGGGGGAGGAAACAGATGCTGACAGTTAACACCTGAGTTGCTGGATTAATCCCTGAGTCACACCCTCATCCTCCGGTCCCCCAACCCCCCCCCCCCCCATTGCAGGTGGAGGAGTTCAAGCTGTGCAGCCGGCGCTGGCTGGGGGACATCGTCCTGGTGCGACTCCACAAGGAGCCCTACTCCTTCTACCCCACTGACAACTGGTATTGCAGCTTCGTGGAGGTCGTCTCCCCACACGGCCAGAGCTATCGCTTCCCCTGCTACCAGTGGATTGAGGGCTACCGCACCCTGGAGCTGCGGGAGGGCAAAGGTAGGGGCCTGCGGGCTGGGGGGAGGCACATGGGGGATGACCTGGTGTCACCTGGGGTCATAGATAGCTATCCCCATACACACCCCTCTATCTGTCCATCCCCATCCACCATACTTTCCATCCATACCCATACACACCCCTCTATCATTCCTGTCTATCCATCCCTATCTATCTATCTATCTATTATCGTTTTTTCACTATCCCCGTCCACACCCCTCTGTCTATCCATCCCCATTCACACCCCTCTGTCTATCCATGCCCATACCCATCTATCTATCTATCCCCGTCCACACCCCTATGTCTATCTATCCCCATCCACACCCCTCTGTCTATCCATCCCCATCTATCTATCTATCCCCGTCCACACCCCTCTGTCTATCCATCCCCATTCACACCCCTCTTTCTATCCATACTCATACACACCCCTCTATCATTCCATCCCCATCCCCATCTATCTATCCCCATCCATGCCCCTCTGTCTATCCATCCCCATACCCATCTATCTATCTATCTATCTATCTATCTATCTATCTATCTATCCCCATATACACCCCTGTCTCTCTCTCTCTCATGTTCTCTCTCTCCCCCAGGCCAGACGGTTTGTGACGATGCCGATTCCCCATTGCTGCTGGAGCAGCGGCAGGCTGAGCTGAAGCACCGACGCGAGTGCTATGGGTGAGTGAGGGGGTTGGGGGAGCTCCCCGGGGCTCACTCCTGTGTGGGGTTCTGACGATGCTGCCCCTGGGAGCCGGCTGAGGTCACTCAATTAGGGTGAACTGCAAATAGAACGGGGCAGACAAACCCCAAAAGTTGGTGGATATTCCAATACTTAGGTTTACCAAGCCAGCCCAAAACAGCCTCTGTATTACCGCACTGGTTACTCAGAAGTCCAAACAATGCAGTTCCCTTAAAGTACCCAGCCTCAGGCCTCCATCCAGACACACATGTCAGATATGGTGATGATTACTGAAAATCTTATTTCATCATATAAAGAAAAGGTTCTTCCAATCCCAAAGGATCAGCCACACACCCAGGTCCAATTATAACTTAGATCTTACCCAAAATACACGCTATAGTCAATTCTTGTTAACTAAACTAAAATTTATTTAAAAAGAAAAGTGAGAGAGTATTGGTTAAAAGATCAACATACATACAGACTTGAATTCAATTCTTGAAGTTCAGGTACATAGCAGAGATGAGTTTGTAGTTGCCAAGAGTCCTTTTAGAAATAGGAATAGAAGATAAGGGTTAGAAGGGACCTCAGGAGGTATCTAGTACAACCTGCTGCTCAGAGCAGGACCAATCCCCAAACAGATTTTTACCCTAAATGGTCCCCTCAAGGATTGAACTCATAACCCTGGATTTAGCAGGCCAATGCTCAAACCACTGAGCTATCCCTCCCCCCATAGTTTATAGTCCAATGTCCATATTCAGGGTGACTCCAGTCAGTGACTGGGGATCTCAATCCTTATGGCTTAAGGTTTCCCACTCTTGAACCCCAAAGCAGATCTGAGATGAAGCAGGATCATGTCCCAGGGTTTTTATACATTTCCAGCAGCCTTTTGGCCTGAGAAAACAATAGAATTAACTTCCCTTCTCCCAAACATCATGGCAATTAGCACAGGATAATTTATCCATTAAACAGTTCAGATACAGGGTACCATGTGGAAGAAGGGAAAGAAAGAGAGGGTTTAAGTGTAGCCATATAAGAGACAGAGCAATTGTTCTGTCAAGTCTTAGCCTAATATCGCGAGACCTGTAGAAGCAGGGCTCATGTCAGAAGCGAGTGGGAAACAGCAGAATAGTCAGTAAAAAGAAGAACAGGAGTACTTGTGGCACCTTAGAGACTAACAAATTTATTAGAGCATAAGCTTTCGTGGACTACAGCCCACTTCTTTGGATGCATATAGAATGGAACATATATTGAGGAGATATATATACACACATACAGAGAGCATAAACAGGTGGGAGTTGTCTTACCAACTCTGAGAGGCCAATTAATTAAGAGAAAAAAAACTTTTGAAGTGATAATCAAGATAGCCCAGTACAGAGAGTTTGATAAGAAGTGTGAGAATACTTACAAGGGGAGATAGATTCAATGTTTGTAATGGCTCAGCCATTCCCAGTCCTTATTCAATCCTGAGTTGATTGTGTCTAGTTTGCATATCAATTCCAGCTCAGCAGTCTCTCTTTGGAGTCTGTTTTTGAAGTTTTTCTGTTGTAAGATAGCCACACGCAGGTCTGTCACTGAATGACCAGACAGGTTAAAGTGTTCTCCCACTGGTTTTTGAGTATTTTGATTCCTGATGTCAGATTTGTGTCCATTAATTCTTTTGCGGAGAGACTGTCCGGTTTGGCCAATGTACATGGCAGAGGGGCATTGCTGGCACATGATGGCATATATCACATTGGTAGATGTGCAGGTGAACGAGCCCCTGATGGTATGGCTGATGTGATTAGGTCCTATGATGATGTCACTTGAATAGATATGTGGACAGAGTTGGCATCGGGGTTTGTTACAAAGATAGGTTCCTGGGTTAGTGGTTTTGTTCAGTGATGTGTGGCTGCTGGTGAGTATTTGCTTTAGGTTGGGGGGTTGTCTGTAAGCGAGGACAGGTCTGTCTCCCAAGATCTGTGAGAGTAAAGGATCATCTTTCAGGATAGGATGTAGATCTCTGAAGATGCACTGGAGAGGTTTTAGTTGGGGGCTGAAGGTGACAGCTAGTGGTGTTCTGTTATTTTCTTTGTTGGGCCTGTCTTGTAGGAGGTGACTTCTGGGTACTCGTCTGGCTCTGTCAATCTGTTTTTTCACTTCAGCAGCCAGCGTTGAGATAATGATGTTTGAGAAGAGAAAGTGAGAAAATACTGGACTAAATAGCAAATAGCCTAAATAAAATGCAGATGTTTTTAATTCATGCACGTCACAAAGAGGTATAAATGCTTGTGTGATTTTGCTTGGACTTTGGAGAAACTGAGGCAGAGATGCTCTCTGTCAGCTGTGTTCTTCCCTTGCAATTGCATGTCCTGAATAAAACTCTCTCTGATTTTGTTGCATCCAACCTGAGAGTGGAGTTCGTTTCTTCCACAACCACAACTTTCAAAGAGACAATAATAGGATTTCATTCAAGCATCTTCCTAAATGTTAATATTCCTTTTTTGATCTTTGAATCAAAGCCACACCAATAGACAAGACGTGGTTGCTTACATCACAAGACCTGAGCAAACACCGACCCTTCTAGCTCTAACAACGCCGGCTGCATTTCAAAGCTCTGTTCATTTACAGATCTTCCTAACCAGTCTCTAAAGTTTGGCCATAGGTCAGGTCAGTTTGTGAGTTAATTAACTCTTTCTGGCCCTGTCATCTTTCAATGAGATATTATATTACACTCATAATGTCACAGGGGTCCCGGGGATGGAGGGGGTGATAGGAACTGCAGGACAGGTCAGCCTGGGACTGTGGCTGGGGGATTGGCAGGGCAGTGGCAGGCCAGGGCTAACATCCCTCCCGGTCTCTCCCTGCCCAGGTGGAAGGAGTACGCTGCCGGACTGCCCCGGTGTCTGGCGGTGGAGAACGTCATTGAGCTGGACTGTAACAGCATGTACTCCTTCACCAAGAGCACCAACTTCCTGCTGCGTGGGGGGAACGCGTGAGTGCTGCTTAACCATGGCCAGACCCGTTCCCAACGCCTGCCCCTAGGCCTGCCCTTAGAAACTACCCCTAACCCTGTACAGTAACCCTAACCCTGTACACAACCATGTACAGTAACCGTAACCTTGTACACAACCCTAACGCTGTACACAACCCTGTTCACTAACCCTGCCCCACGTCCCATTCATCTCCACCCCATTCCCGGGGACAGGCCCAAACCCCCGGCCTGTTCCCACACATTTGCTCTGTCCCCCCAGGCAGGTGGAGCTGCGGCTGAAGGGTTTCCTGAGCTGCACCAACTCCTGGGCGAAGCTGGACGACATCAACAAGGTTTTCTGCTTCAACAAGACCCCGATCACAGGTGGGTGATCCCCCGACCCACCCCCAAATCACACTCACCTGGGCCCACGGGAGCCCCCACGCATAGAGCAGGGTGATTGGGACGGGTGTGACACAAGCAGCTAGAGACTCCAGTGCTGCTTGTGCTGGGTGCTGCCCTGACACCCCCCACCCTACCGCACTCAGGGACCCCCTTGTGCCGGGCACTGTATAGACACCCCCCTGATCATGCTCAGGGACCCCCTTGTGCTGGTGGCTGCCCAGACCCCCACTGAGATTGGGCCCCCCTCATGCTGGACCGTTAGCTCCGTTCTCCAGCGGGGGGAGGCCATGGCCCCGAGAGACGCTGAAAGCTGCCCCAGGCACCCAGGGTAGGACTCAAACCCGGCTCCCCTGAGCCCCGACAGGGCACATTAATCCTGTGGGTGCCCTGCCTATGTCCCCCCAGAGTACGTGCGGGCGCACTGGCGAGAGGACACGTTCTTCGGGTACCAGTTCCTGAACGGGGTCCACCCGATGGTGATCCGGCGCTGCACAGAGCTCCCCTGCAACTTCCCTGTCACACCGGCCATGGTGGCCTCCTCCCTGGGGGAGAGCACCAGCCTGCAGGACGAGCTGGAGGTAAGTGGGGTGCCAGGGACACCCCTGGGGGGACTCTGCCACGTCTGCGCTCTTGGCTCCCTCCCCAGTGTCGCTCTGGGCATGAGCAGCCACAGGTCAGAGGTGTCCAGCTGGCCCTACTCCAGAGCCAGTGGCCACGCTCACACTGACCACTCGGCTCCAGGGGCTAGTCCCAGGGCACGTCTGTGGGAGGCTCACAGCGCTGGGAGAGGGCACTGCTCTGGGGAAGCACACAGCACTAGCATCCCAGCTTTCCCCTATGCCCCGGAGTCCCCGCTCTGCACCCCCGAATACGGTGGCCCCCGCACTCTGCTCTCCTCTCCCTGTGCCTTGCAGATGGGGAACATCTTCCTCGCTGACTATAAAATCCTGGAGGGCGTCCCGGCCAACACGATCAACGGCTACCTGCAGCACATCGCCGCGCCCCTCTGCCTGCTGTACCTGCAGCCCTCCAGGGAGCTCGTCCCCGTGGCCATCCAGGTAACAGCCCCTGGCGCCCCCACATGCTGCCTAGTGGGAGCCCCAAGCAGCCCCCACTCCTACACAGTCCCAGGGCTGGGCATTGCCGTCTAAGGGACCAGCCCAGGAGAGAACCCAGGAGTCGTGGCTCCCAGCCCCCCTGCTCTAACCCACTATCCCCCACTCCCCTTCCAGATCCAGGGAGAGAACCGAGGAGTTCTGGCTCCCAGCCCTGCCCTGCTATAACCACTAGACTACACTGGCCTCCCAGAGCTGGGAAGAGAACCCAAGAGTCCTGGCTCCCTAATCCCCCCACACCCTTCTGTGTGTGCCTGCGTGTGTGTACACACACCCCAGCTGTGTGTCTCCTCTTCCTAACACTGGATTTGCTGTACCGTCATGTCCCCTCATCCTGGCAGCCGGGTCCCAGCCCCTGGGCTCCCCTGGGGAAGCAGCAGGATTCACACCCCCGGCATGCACCAACCCGGCCCCCCAAGCCTCCTGTGTCTCTCTCCCACCCCCCCACAGCTCAGCCAGTGTCCAGGCCCCGACAGCCCCATCTTCCTGCCCAGCGATTCCGAGTGGGACTGGATCCTGGCCAAGACCTGGGTGCGCTACGCCGAGTTCCTGGTGCACGAGGCCGTGAGCCACCTGCTGCTCACCCACCTGATCGATGAGGCCTTCACCCTGGCCACCCTGCGCCAGCTGCCCATGTGCCACCCGCTCTTCAAGGTGAGAGAGGGGCCGGGGGCCAGCTGTGCCCAGATGTGCGGGAGAGAAGAGCCCAGCAGGGGAAGCGTGCCAGACGGGCCCCACTGCCGGCACCCACCTGTGCCCAGCCACACCTGCATATACCCGGCAGGGTGTGTGTGCCCGGTGTGCCAGGCTGGACTTGCCCCATGCTGGTTGCGTTCTACCCATCGTGGTCCAGCACGTCCCCCAACTTCTGAATGATGGGGAAGAAGGAGCCGCTGCTGGCTTATCAGAGGGGCCGGGTCCTTGCCCCCACCGGATACATGCAAGGGTGGGGGTGGCTCCCTGCTTGCCCTCACCCACTCCTGTGTCTCTTCCCCCACAGCTGCTGCTGCCCCACACCCGCTACACGCTGCACATCAACGTCATGGCCAGGAGCCTGCTACTCAGACGTGGAGGGAGCATTGAAAGGGTGAGAGGATGCCATAGTCAGGGGCATTGGACCCCGCTCCCCTCCCAGAACTGGGGAGAGAACCCAGGAGTCCTGGCTCCCAGCCCCCCAGCTCTAACCCACCAGCCCCCACTCCCCTCCCAGAGCCAGGGAGAGAACCCAGGAGTCCTGGCTCCCAGCCCCCCAGCTCTAACCCACCAGCCCCCACTCCCCTCCCAGAGCCAGGGAGAGAACCCAGGAGTCCTGGCTCCCAGCCCCCCAGCTCTAACCCACCAGCCCCCACTCCCCTCCCAGAGCCAGGGAGAGAACCCAGGAGTCCTGGCTCCCAGCCCCCCCTGCTCTGACCCACCAGCCCCCACTCCCCTCCCAGAGCCGGGGAGGGAACCCAGGAGTCCTGGCTTCCAGCTCCTTCTTCTCTAACCACTAGCCCCCACTCCCCTCCCAGAGCCACGTACTTGGCCTGTCACCCGAGGTACCGGCCTCCTCTGGAAAGGGCAGAATTAGAAATCAAAGCAACTGTGACAGCTCAGAAAATTGGGCTGAAATCGACAAGCTGCAATTCAATGAAGAGAAGTGCAACGTGCATCACTGTGGAAGGAAAACGTCAATGCCCAGCTGCACAATGGGACATAACTGGCTGCCAGGAGTGGGGGAGGGGGGTCGTACTGCTCAAAAGGATCTGGAAGTTATATTGGGGTCCCAAATGGAATATAAGAGAACAATGCGATGCAGTTGGGGAAAAGACTAATATAATTCTAGGCTGAATTAACAGGAGTGTCATGTGTAAAACCTGGGAGGTCATTGTCTGGCCCTGGTGAGACCTCAGCTGGAGAAGTGAGGGGGCTGGGGGTCACACTTTAGGAAAGATGTGGCCAAATTGGAGAGAGTCTGGGAAAGAGGAACAAACATGATAAAAGGTTTCAAGACCCTGACCCATGAGGCCAGGTTAAAAAAACAATGGGCACATTTAGTCCTGAGAGAAGACCGAGAGAGGGGACCTGATAGTCTTCAAATATGTTGAGGACTGTTGAGGATGGTGATCAATTGTTCTCTGGTCTTGCTAAAGGCAGGACAAGAAGTAATGGGGTTATTTAGTCTGCAGAAGAGAAGAGTGGGGGGGATTTGATAGCTGCCTTCAACTACCTGAAGGGGGGTTCCAAAGAGGATGGATCTAGACTGTTCTCAGTGGTGGCAGAGGACAGAACAAGGAGTAATGGTCTCGAGTTGCAGCGGGGGAGGTGTAGGGTGGATATTAGGAAACACTCTGTCACTAGGAGGGTGGTGAAGCACTAGAATGGGTTCCATAGGGTGGTGGTATAATCTCCATCCTTAGAGGCTTTTAAGGCCTAGCTTGACAAAGCCCTGGCTGGGATGATTTAGTTGGGGTTGATCCTGCTTTGAGCGGGGGCTTGCACTAGATGACCTCCTGAGGTCTCTTCCAACCCTAATCTTCTATGATTCTAATGTGCTTAATCAAGTAATGGGCTTAATCTGCAACAAGGGAGATTTAGGTTAAATATTAAATGTCTATCAGGGATGGTCTAGACAGTATTTGGTTCTGCCATGCGGGCAGGGGACTGGACTCGATGACCTCTCCAGGTCCCTTCCAGTCCTAGAATCTATGAATCTATGAATTAGGAAAAGCTTTCTCTCTCTAAAGGGCAGGCATGCAAGGGAGGGTGTAATCTCTCTGTCCTTGGAGGTTTCTAAGAACTGATTGGACAAACACCATTCAGGCGTGGTCTAGGTTGACTTGGTCCTACCTTGGTGCGGTGGGGCTGGACTCAGTGACCTCTCAAAGTCCCTTCCAGCCCCACGATTCTACGTTTCTGTGAAAACATGGGTGTTATGAGTGATCGGTCATTTTGAGGTACAATGCAAAACGAAACATCGGGGAGACACATTTGTCATGGATGTATTGTCTGTCGTTGTGTTGTACTGAAATAGATCGTGGCGGTATTTCATTCTAACCCACCCCCTGGTCCAGTGACTCAGAGGTTGAAGGCTCTGTCTCTGGTTCCTTCCCAGGCCATGGGCTCGGGGCACGAGGGGACCAACGTGCTGATGGCCAAGGGCATGTCCTGCCTGACCTACACCTCCCTCTGCATCCCTGACGACATCCAAGAGCGCGGGGTTGACTGCATCCCCAATTACTACTACAGGGATGATGGGCTGAAGATTTGGTCGGCCATTGAGAGGTAAGGAGCAGGAGCCGGGGCAGAGGGTGGCGATGAAGCAGATGGCATGTGGAAAATTCCCACCAGCTCAGAGTTGCTTAGAACACGGCTTTCCTGCCAAATAAAGAATTCTGAGTTAAAAAAAACTGGGATTCCCCAAAAGGCACTTTTTCAAAGACACCGCCCCCCCCCCACACACACACACAGCTAGATTGCATGAATGATCCTTGAGCCACTCATGAATCACACAGAGAAGGGCACCAGCCAATTCTCTCCAGCCTTGCACACCAGAATGATACCATCTTGCCTTGGTCAGAAGCCTGGCCAGTTTCAGTTTATTACCCAGTCCACCCCTCCCTCAATACGGAGAGGACATGCACCAGTCTTTGTACCTGAGCTGAGATTTCCTGAGCACTTCAACCAAACCAAATTGTTTTAGGTAAAATATAAAACAGGTTTATTAACTACAGAAAGATAACTTTTTTTAGTGATTATACGTGGCAGGCATAAGGGGTTAGAGATAGTTACCAAAGAAAATAAAAGGTAAGCGCACTGTCTGAATCTTAAACCTTATTACCTAGGCAGCATTTAGATCAAACAATTTTCTCATCCCACTGGATGTTACAGTTCTTAATACACTGGGACCAGTCTCCTCAGTTAAAGTTTTCGTCTTCCCAGCATTCTTGTTGCTTCCAGCGTAGGTGAGGGATGAGAAAGGCCAAAGAATGATGCCAATGTCCCTTATTTTATACCCTCAGTCCATGTGCCTAGAAGACACTGGCCTGGACATGCCCTGTTGGGCTTTGCTGAGTCACTGGGTTGAGCAATCCCCCTGGTGGTCTTGTGCAACTGAGTCAGAGAGTGGAGCAGTCCCCATTGTGTGATGCTTGGGCAGCCCTCATTGAAGTGTAAATCCCTTAATTACAACTCCCCTGTTTATTAATGATCATTGAACACCCTCCTGGGTGTGGTGGGGAGAAGTTCTTTGTACGTCACTAGCAAATTTAAAGCATATTTCAATAATAACCACCCAGCAAAATCTCATAACTTCATACACACTAACGATATACATATTTGGAAAGAACAAGGGGTTTCAGCAAATCATGACCTTTCATATGATATCGTACATGGCATGCTTTGTATGAAATATGACAACTATATATGAATGATGCATATGGGTTTTACAGGGAGCTATTTTGAGGTACAGTGTGTCACAGATTCTATTCCTGATACCTGGAGGTTCCCTGGTAACAAGGCAGCGTGATCCCAACAGGCAGCTTTGGGCACTAAAAAATTAATCCTACCACAATGGAAAAGTCAACCCCCATCAAACATTGATGCCTGGCTTGGCGATCTGGCTGATCACTCAGCTAACGAATGGCTGGCATTCCGGAGAAAGGGAATGCCCGAAAATTTCAAAGCAATTTGGGCTGATTTATTAGAGGTCTATGATCAATGTAGACCCTGAAGATAGATATGTCACATCCCCTCCCCTGCCTTTATCCAAACCCCCGTTACTTACTTTGTGTGGTAGATTGGTTGGCATTGCAAAAATGAATGAAAATTTGTAAATACACAAAAATTGAGAGGAAAAGTCAAATTTTTAGCAATTTTGCCCCAACCCAGTTTCTGGGGAAAGATCACATTGGGGGTGAATGGAAACACTTGGTTTCAGTCAAGCCAAGACGTTTTGTGCCAGTGGCGACTCTTGTTTAACGTATTAACTTCCACAAGAGCAAGCCCAATTTGAAATGAAAAGTTCAACTCTGCCGTAAACGAGATCCAGGATCACCTGGAGTTCAGGCCAGCGGCTTAGCCACCAGGCCATGCTCCCACAGCTAAGAAAGGGCGAAGTGGAGGGGACACTAGGTACCGGCAAGGGTGCAGGGTAGCATTGGGCTGTTTGCAGTCACTGACTGAATGACGCTGGTGCACTAGGAAGCGATGAGGCCGGCATCGACCCATCCAGGCTGACACATCTCTGCTCTTTCCAGCTTCGTCTCCGGCATCGTCAGACACTATTACCACAGTGATGCCCACGTCCTGGCCGACTGCGAGCTACAGGCCTGGGCAGACGAGATCTTTCGTGAAGGCTTCCTGGGGAACGAGGCATCTGGTAGGGACCATGTGAACCAAGAGCTCTGTAGCCGCTGGTCACCGGGCTCCATACGGGGGCCACTGGGGGGCATCTCTGGACTGCATGATTCAGGAGGCTGAACGACTGTCAGCTAGATCCTGGCTAGTGTCAATGGGCATCTCCCCATTGGAGTCAAGGGGCCAAATTCCGACTGATGTCAATGGGCGTCTCGCCATTGGAGTCAATGGGGCCAGATCCCAGCTGGTGTCAATGGGCGTCTCGCCATTGGAGTCAATGGGGCCAGATCCCAGCTGGTGTCAATGGGCGTCTCGCCTTTGGAATCAATGGGGCCAGACCCCAGCTCATATCAAGTGGCCCTGCAGGCAGGGGTCATAACCTCCGGACGGGGAGCAAGGTGTCCGACCCTGCAGGAACAGGGTGGCCTGGTCACGGTGGTTGGATGAGGCCATGGGGTGACTGGGAATGGCCCCACTGTGGGAACGGGCAAGGGGGGGAGATGGCACATTGCCAAGCTGAGGCCCGGAGCAGCGGAGTGAGGCAGTGCAGGGCTGGGCCAGTTCAGTGATGCCCAGTCTCCATCCCGCAGGCTTCCCCTCGTCCCTGCAGAGCATCCCCGAGCTCATCAAGTACCTGACCATGTGGATCTACTGCTGCTCGGCCCGGCACGCCGCCCTCAACAACGGGCAGGTAGGGAGAGGCCAGCCTGGGCGCTCAGGGCCCCATTTCCAGCCCCCCACAGGGCCCTGGGGTCCAGCCACCGACACCCCCACCCTGCCCCCCACAGCACCCTGGGGTCCAGCCACTGACACCCCCACCCTGCACCCAACACGGGTCCCTGGGGTCCAGCCACTAACACACCCACTCTGTCTCCCACCCCACTGACACCTCAATCCCCAGGACCCTTGTCAAGGCTGCTTCCCCACTCTGAACTTTAGGGTACAAATGTGGGGGCCTGCATGAAACTTCTAAGCTTAACTACCAGCTTAGATCTGGTCCGCTGCCACCACTCCCAAAGTGCTAATTCCCTTCCCTGGGTAGCCTTGAGAGACTCTTCACCAATTCCCTGGTGAATACAGATCCAAACCCCTTGGATCTTAAAACAAGGAGAAATTAACCATCCCCCTCCTTTCTCCCACCAAGTTCTGGTGGATCAGGAGGGCTGTTACCCTTCCCTTTATAGTTATGACAACCCTGCTCTAGCAGCCAATCCCCCACCCAGCACCCAACCCCAGTGAGACCCTGGACACTTCTGGATCCTGTCCCAGCACTCCCGACCCCCACTTTGACTTTCCTAACCATTGCCCATGGGTGAGACTGTGACCACGCCCTGGATGCCCAGATCCCTTGGCTGAGCCAGACCTTCCCTGTGCTGGTGTCCCCTGGGCTGGGCTGGGGGGTGGGGTCCCTAGCTGAGCTGGTAGGGGGTCCCTGGCTGCTCTGACTGTGGGGGGTCTCTCTGGGCCGCAGTATGACCTTGGTGCCTGGATGCCCAACTTCCCGTCCTCCATGAGGAACCCCCCACCCCAGGCCAAGGGCACCACCTCCCTGGAGAGCTACCTGGACACCATCCCGGAGGTCAACAGCACCAGCCTCGCTATCTTCACCCTCTGGGTCATCTGCTGCGAGCCGGGAGACTCGGTGAGAACATGGGCACTAGGGGTCACTGTGGGGCAGGGAGCAGGGCACAGGCTCAGCAGGGGGCACTCTCCCCTGGCAGGCAGGGCTGGCCCCAGGGTGGCGCTAGGGGGCAATGGGCTGCGGGTGTCTGTTGAATGAGCCGTTCTGCTGATTTCTCCATCCTCTCCTTTGTGGTAGCAATAAAGGACCCACTGTCATTTCACATGAGCCAGGGGATGAACCAGGGTGTCCTGGCCCAGTTGCACTTTTGGGGATGCCCTGTTGTTTCAACCGGCTGCAGGATTCTCCTTCCCTCCCTGGCCTGAACTCTTCCCAGTTTTGCTACAGTTCTGTTAAACACCTGCCCTGTGCTCTAGGGCACATGAGGGATCCTTGTGTAACCGGCTGCCCCACCCCAAAGGTGGCTGCATCTCAGCGCAAGGTGAGGGAGCCCTTCCATGCTGTCCCTCACCACTCTCCCTTTCCCTTGCAGAGATCCCTGGGCACGTACCCCGATGAGCACTTCACGGAGGAGGAGCCCAAGCGGCTGATCACAGCCTTCCAGGGGCGCCTTGCCCAGATCTCCCAGGAGATCCAAGAGAGGAACAAATCCCTGCCCATCCCCTACCGCTACCTGGATCCCCACCAAATCGAGAACAGCACATCCATCTGAGACCGACCAGCGAACCCCAGGGACGGGCCCCCTGAGGCCGCTGGCAACGCTGTTCCTGAGATCCTGTCCCAGGAGCAATAAACCTCAGACTGGTTCCACTCTGAATGGCTGATTCTGTCTAGTGGGGTACAACACAGGGGGCTGGGAGCCAGGACTCCTGGGTTCTCTCCCCGGCTCTGAGAGGGGAGTGGGGGCTGGTGGGTTAGAGCAGGGTGGGTGGGGAGCCAGGACTCCTGAGTTCTATTGTCCATAAGCAACAGGGATAGGTCTCCTGTGCTCACTGTGCCTCAGTTTACCCCTCATCAAAAGGAGATGATATCCCCAAGCTCCTCCGCAGGGGGAGCTAAGATTAGCCTGGGGCAGGGCCAAGTTCTAACCTGGGTCAGACTCGGGGTCAGCCCCAAGTGGCAAGAACAGATCACCCCGGAGAAGGACATGCCTTGAAGTCTCTAGCCTGACCCTTTATTTACATGGTCACATACAGTTTTTAATGACTCCTGTCGTGAGGTGTCTTGTTCATCTCCTCCCCATGACACATTACATAGATAGATAGATGATATTCCCCTGCCTTTCCCACGCCATCCCGGCCGCTTCCCTCCCCCACAAGATACACCCAAAAGTTATTGCAAAAAAAAAGTACAATTTGTACACAAGTCTATGAAAAATGATAGACAATCAGATTCCCAGACTGGGTGGCTGGCTCCTCCCTCACAGCTATGAGCATCCCGGGCCTTTAAGACACAGCTGATCATGGACCATCCCTTTAAGAACATGTTTTTTGGTCTACAGACAAATATTTACCAAGCTCATTGAGTGTCATCAGAAATACAGGTTAGAGAACTATGACCTCTCACAGGCCACCCCTTTAAGAGATGGATGATCACATGCCATCCTTTTAAGAAACTTATTTTTTGGTCTACAGACAAATATTTACCAAGTACATCAAGTGTCATCAGAAATGCAAGTTAGAGAAAGATGGCCATTCACAGGCCATCCTTTTAAGAGATGTCCGCTCACAGCTCCCCCTCTCCTCAAAGAAAAAAATGTTTGGTCTGCAGACAAATACACCTCTACCTCAATATAACGCTGTCCTTGGGAGCCAAAAAAATCTTAGGGTGTTATAGGTGAAACCGCGTTATATTGAACTTGCTTTGATCCACCGGAGTGTGCAGCCCCGCCCCCCCGGGAGCACTGCTTTACCACGTTATATCCGAATTCGTGTAATATTGGGTCACGTTATATTAAGGTAGCAGTGTATCTTCCAAGGAAATCGAACCATCATGAAAAATGTAGCATAGACAAATGTGGCTAGACTCAGGCCACCCCTTTAAGGAAAAACAACTCTACAGATTAAAAAATGACCATCCCTTTAAGAAATATATTTTTCCCCCGCAGACACATCCTGACCAGGTACATGAGGCACCACTAGTTCTGATACTATGGCCCATCAGAGGCCATCCCTTTAAGATTTTATTTTGTCTGCAGATTCACCAAGTCTATCAAGGACCACCTGAAACACAGGTCGGACAGCTGGTCAAAAGGCCATCCCTTTAAGAGTTTTTGCTGTCTGCAAACAAATATTGACCATTACCTATGGCTGATTGGCAGCCACCCTTTTAAGAAATAGTTCCCACTGCAAGTAAATATTGACCGAGTACTATGGCCGCTTGGCCTCCACCTCTGTATGAGTTTTACAGAGGGGAGTTTGTTGTTGGGTTGGGGGTGGGAGTGTTTGTCTGCAGATCAATATTGACCAAGTCTGTCGAGCAATGACAAAAGCCCATGTGGAAGAACCTAGCCAATCAGCCTCTAGCCCTTTATGACTATATTTTTTGTCCACAGACAAATATTAACCAAGCGCACCTGGGCTGGCATTGCTATAACTTTCCAGACAGGTCACTGGATCCTTGGACCTCAAGGTCGGGCATATTACGATTATTTTGGGGCCAGTTTTTCACACAACATTGTGGCTGACTAACGATCTGGGCAGGTTATGACCCTGCCGAGGGGAAACCTGGTCACAAGGTGTTGGCATTTCCAACCATTTCATAACAACTGCGAGGGCATTACTGTGGTGGCCGGCTATTTCACTCAAGCAACCAACAAACAGTGGGGAGAAAAGTCATCCCGGCTAAAGATTCGGCACAGCTCAGAACACCGAAGACTTGCGATTCCAAGCAAAAAACAACTGCGGAGGGCCCACATGCATGTAGCCCCCATGGCCAGTGGCAGGAACCAAATGCAGGACCTCCAGCCCCACAAAGCAGCTGTGTTAGCAGGGAGTGAGCGGAATATTGTTCCTATCGGAGCCCCTAGAGGGAGCTCATCACCTGGCACCCAGATTAATATATATATATATATATATATATATATATATATATGTAAGAAAACAAACCTTGAAGGCCCTCTTTACCCATCCCAAAGAAGCAAAAAAAGAGCAAAAAAATATTTGTTCATAGATTCCAAAGCCAGCTGGGTCATTTTGCTCAGGTAGTTTGACCTCCAGGAGAACACAGGCCAAAGACCTGCCCCAAAAGCTCTTTAAAAACAAAAAACACACCCAATCTTGACTGAAAACTTGCCCAGGATGGAGTATTCCCCCCACGACACTCAGTAACTTGTCCCAACAGTTTGTCCCCTTTAAATTCACACCAACACCTTTAAGATCAATGGTATGGTCCTTTTCTGCATCTGGGGATTACCATGGAGGAGAAGCTGGATATGAGTCAGCAGTGTGCCCTTTGCTAATTGGCGGCAACCCTTTTGCCAAGAAGGCCAAAGGCATATTGGGCTGTATTAGTAGGAGCATTGCCAGAAGATCAAGGGAAGTAATTAGTCCCCTCTATTTGGCACTGGTGAGGCCACACCTGGAGTATTGTGTCCAGTTTTGGGCCCCCCACTACAGAGGGGATGTGGACAAATTGGAGAGAGTCCAGCAGAGGGCAACGAAAATTATCAGGGGGCTGGGGCACATGACTTACGCGGAGAGGCTGAGGGAACTGGGCTTCTTTAGTCTGCAGAAGAGAAGAATGAGGGCGGATTTGATAGCAACTTTCAACTACTGAAGGGGGGTTCCAAAGAGGATGGAGCTCGGCTGTTCTCAGTGGTGGCAGATGACAGAACAAGGAGCAACGGTCTCAAGTTGCAGTGGGGGAGGTCTAGGTTAGATATTAGGAAAAACTATTTCCCTAGGAGGGTGGTGAAGCACTGGAATGGGTTCCCTAGGGAGGTGGTGGAATCTCCATCCTTAGAGGTTTTTAAGGCCCGGCTTGACAAAGCCCTGGCTGGGATGATTTAGTTGGGGATTGGTCCTGCTTTGAGCAGGGGATTGGACTAGATACCTCCTGAGGTCCCTTCCAACCCTGATCTTCTATGATTCAATTCTATGATGATGCATATGTACTGCGTGTGCGTGAGATTTTTATTTTATTTTTTAACCCGTGAAAAGCCAGGTGGGTAAAGAAAAGTCCAGTTGGAGCTGGGACCACGGCCCCCAGGGGAGCCGCTCTGCCGTGATCCCCCACTTTCCTCTTGGGCACCGTTTGCATGTTGCATGAGGAGACAATCCTGGGTGGGTCCGATAGGCACGTCCAGGAGCAAGGTCTGTGGTGTTAACCCCCTGCGGCGGGAGGAGCGCTGCCCAGACCTAAGCTGGTGACCAAAACTCAATCCATGAGGAGACGGTAGATTTCAGAGTTACCGGGTGAATCCAGCCCTGGCTCCAAACGGATTCACTCCCAGCCCACTTGACTCAATTGCCTTCGCCCATCTTGAGCCAACCAGTCCCTGCTCTGGGGCTGGATGGGAGCTGGCACCCCCTAGAGGGGAGAGGCTCCTGCTCCATTCCCTGTCCCCCTGAGCCAGCCAGTCCCTGACTTGGGGCCAGATGGGAGCCAGCGCCCCCTAGAGGGGAGAGGCCCCTGCCCCATTCCCTGCCCCCCTGAGCCAGCCAGTCCCTGACCTGGGGCCGGATGGGAGCCAGTGCCCCCTAGAGGGGACAGGCCCCTACCCCATTCCCTGCCCCCTGGGGCCAGATGGGAGACCAAATATTACAGTGCTGGATACGTGTATACAGCCCACACAGCCATGGGTGGGAACTGAACCCAGGACCTCCAGCCCCCCCAAACATCTGTTAGCAGGGAGGGAGCTCCCCTCACTGCCCCTAGAGGGAGCTAATCCCACAGCACTAAGCCAGCAAACTGCAGTAACCCTATGGGGGCATCGCTCCATTCCCCCAACTTGTCTGTCCGGGGTTCTCTGCAGAAAGCAATTAGGATCTGAACAAATCACCCACCCATCCCCATCTCCTCACAGTGGTACAATCTGAACCCCTGAAGAAAGGGAGGAGAACAGCAGGTCCCAGGGGACGCTGCCCATTACAGGAATGAACATGAAGTCCCAGGTCGGCTGATGTCCCATGATGCACCTGGGGTCCTTGGTTGAAGGTGAACGGCAGATCCCAGGTTGGCCAAAGTCTCATAATGTACCTGGATCTTCAGCTACAAAGCGAACAGCAATTCCTAGGTCAGGGCCACAGTCCCACAATGCACCTAGGGAGGTGGGACCAGCGCATGAAAAGATGAGTTCATTTCTGGTGACCGTCACGAGTTGGCCACCCGGTCCGGCCCATCTTCCTTCCACAGGACATGATGGGGGCAAGAGGGGGAGCAATTTGAGTCTGCCCCATGGCAGAAAGGCCCACAGGGACAGGCCGGGAAGTGTCAGGTGCTGTTGGCCATGGATCTGGATGGGGGGGAGGGGAGGAAGAATTAGTCACATCAGAGCCACTTGATCTCCCCCAGCTCCCCCCCCATCCTGCTTTTATTGGGGAGGCACTCTAGGCCACATCTCTATGGCGAGGGAGAGCTGGAGGACCCTAAATGCAATGCCGTGTTAGTCTGTATCCGCAAAAAGAAGAACAGGAGTACTTGTTTCACCTTAGAGACTAACAAATTTATTAGAGCATTATGCATCCGAAGAAGTGGGCTGTAAGCCACGAAAGCTTATGCTCTAATAAATTTGTTAGTCTCTAAGGTGCCACAAGTACTCCTGTTCTTCTTTTTTCTAAATGCAATAGAGCCCTTGGGTAACCATTGGGCCCGTCCACAGCCATAGAGCTTGGGCCAGGGCAATGGGCAGTAGGGTGGGCAGAGTAGCTCTATGTAGGTGGCTGCTGTGGGCCCCGTCTCAGTGGTTAAGGAGAGTAGGAGGACTCTAACTGGAATAGAGCCCTCGGTGGGGGCAACCTGTAGGCCACCCACAACCATAAAGCAGAGCAGCTCATGGAGAGAGCCGTGCTACCGTCTCAGGCATTCTAGCCCCGTCTCTATGATCCATGGGATGAGGGACAGAACCGGGCTCCCGGTGGGGGCTCTGTGATAAGGGCAGGGTGGGGGGTTGTTAGAGGGGGAATTCGGAGGGAAGGTGAAGGGGAACAATATGGTGGTGTTATGCAAATGATCTGGTGAATATTAATCAATATGTAAATGAGTGCAGTGCTTATTTGCGTAGACCTGTGGTTTCCAGACCTGGCTGAGATGGGGGTCGGGGGTTAGGGATTTGCTTCCGGGGAAAGAGGAGATGCTAAGAGCTGCCGGCTGCCACAGATGGAGTGTCTAAGGGGGAGGAGCCCAGGGTAGCCCCGTCTTCCCGGAGGTGCGGCCAGGAGGCGCATGGCAGGTGCCTCTGGCTCCCAGCATGGCTTGGCCTTGCCGAGGTGCTTCTGGGGGTGACTTTATCCATGGGTGGGGCAGTTCAGAGCCTTATTGCAGCTCCCCTGTTCCCCAGCCCTGGCCTTACCTCCGCCCAGCCCGGCCTCCCATTCGCTGGCCTCCCTCACTACTTGTTCTGCCGGGCTTTCTCCAGCTTCTTCCGACGGTCTGCGGGGATCTCATCCAGGCTGATACCATGGTTACTTGCCCTGAAGGAGGGGGGCAGAGTGAGTCCTGGCTCCCAGCCCCCCCTGCTCTAACTACTAGCCCCCACTCCCCTCCCAGAGCAGGGGAGAGAACCCAGGAGTCCTGGGTCCCAGCCCCCCGCCCCGCTCTAACCCACCAGCCCCCACTCCCCTCCCAGAGCCAGGGAGAGAACCCAGGAGTCCTGGCTCCCAGCCCCCTCTCACTTCATTTCTTTCCAGCCATCCCCTCCTATATCCCTCAAGACCCTGGCTGCCCCACTCCTCTACCCTCAGGTCCCCTCTCAGGGTGGCCTCAGCGCTGGGCATGGATGGTGGCCACCCACCCCATCCTGTCCTTCCCCTCCCATCCCCCCGTGGAGGTCAGAGGGGGCTCCAGGCCCATGAGGCTCTTACCCTGGCTGCAGGTCAGGGGGCGTGGGGATGGGTTTGTTGAATCCATCTCGTCCCACCAGCCAGTACGTGTCTTCTATGCCTTTGCCCTACGGCAAAGCAAAGAGAGAGAGACTGTGAACCCAGAGCTGGAGTGGCGGGGGCTGTGAGTCGGGAGTGTGGGGTACTGACAGAGCTGGGGGGCACAGGGCTGGGCTAGCAGGGATTGTGGGTTGGGAGTGTGGGGCATTGGCAGAGCTGGTGGGGGGCAGGGTTGGGCTGCAGGTCAGGAGTGAGGGGCACCGGCAGAGCTGGGGGGAGCCCAGGGCTGGGCTAGCAGGGGCTGCAGATCAGGAGTGAGGGGCACCGTTACCTTGAGCTCCGTCTTGCCCCGAACATCCAGTTTGAATCCCTCCTTCAGCGAATGCAGGATGGTGACCGTGCGGATGTTCACGTGGATCCGGTAAGCTGGGGGAAGCACCCAGGACATGTGTGGTGAGCATCCCTAATCCCCAAACAAAATCCCCACCCTCTGCTCTGTCCACACATACCCTGCCCCCCTCGTACAAACACCCTTGGATGCCACCCCAGGAGATTCTCTCCCGCCCTCCCTAGCACTGCCACGGGCCCTGCCAGAGGACGAGGGGGGGACTCACGCAGGCCGGTGGACTCCATGCGGGAGGCGGTGTTGACGGTGTCCCCGAAGAGGCAGTACCGGGGCATGGTGAGCCCTACCACACCAGCCACGCAGGGCCCTGGGGGAGACAGGCCGGGAGATGGGTTACGGTGGGATGGACAGATGGACAGGCTACAGGGTGCTGGCCTGGGCGTGACTGACCCAGCGATGCTGCCTGAGATTGCAGAGAGCCTGAACCCATTGCTCTGATGAGGGGAGATGCCCCCTGCATCTCAGTGGGGAGTTATCTCTGAACCCCATTGCTCTAGGGGGGCCCAGCCAGTCCCAATCCAACAGGAAGGTTGTGGGGGACCGCAGCTCTGCAGCCCTGATTCCCCACCACCACTCAGTCAAGTAAACCCCGGAGGAAGTACTGGGATCCCACTCCTGACACCAAAACCTCTCCATGGGTGGGGGTAGGGAGGGGTTCCTGGGCGGGAATGAAGGGCCCCATTATGCTGCAACTCCAGATGGGGGCAAGCTGGGGCACGGGGGGGGCAGAGAAATAAGGGGCACAGCCATCATGAAGTGGCGGAGGCAGACAGAGGGGGTGTGGCCATGGCTTGGGGAGGAGGCACGCAGATAAGGCAGGTCCATGGAGGATGGGGTGTGGCCATGGAGGAGGGGACATGGCCAAGGCTCAGGGGGCACAGGGAGGGAGCATGGCCATGGCACTGTGTCCCTCCTGCCCGTGCCATACCGGAGTGCAGGCCGATGCGGATGCGGACGGGCACGTCAGGCATGTGGCGCATGCGGAAGGAGCCGACGGCGCTCAGGATGTCCAGCGACATGTTGGCAATTTCGCCCGCGTGTCGGTTCCCGTTCCGATGGGGCAGCCCTGAGGCCACCATGTAGGCATCTCCGATGGTCTCCACCTGCCAGGGGGCGAGGTTTGAGGGGGAGCCCTGTCCTCACCCTGTGGGGCACTCCACCCTGGAGGACCTGAACTCCCCTGTCCCTGTCCCCCAAATCTCTGCTCCCACCCCCCCAGTATTGGGCTCCCCAAAACCCACCCCCAACCTCCACCTGCCCCTGGCTGGGCCCCCCATCCTTGCCCCTCTGATCCTGCTCCCCTGTGCTGCCAGCCACTGCTCCCCGTTTTGGGGGCCCCCCAATCCCTGGTTCCTCCAATTACCACCCCCATGCTGGGGCCCCCTGATCTTCCCTTCTATGATTGGACTCTGGATCCCTGCTCCCCCACAACCTCCACCTCCCTCAGGCTGCCCCCCCATCTTGGCCACCCCCAAGTCAGGGCCCCTGCCCCCCCAACCACTGCCCCCCATCTCGCGGGCCCCCATTCCCCTATGTCAAGATCTTCCCTGTGTCAATTCCCTGCCTCCCCCTCAGGCCAGGCCCTGCCCCACAGGCCAGGGGGGCACCTTGTAGACATCGTGGGAGCCGATGATGGCATCAAAGAGGGTGTAGAGGTCATTGAGCAGGTCCACCACCTCGATGGGCTCGCTCATGGCCGAGATGGTGGTGAAGCCCACGATGTCACTGAAGTAGAGTGTCACCTCCTCGAAGTACTCAGGCTCCACCGGAGTCCCCATCTTCAGCGCCTGTGCCACCGACCTGCATCACCAGGGGGCATCAGCGGGGCTGGGATGGACCCCGACCCCCCCCCCACTGGTCACCCACCACCTCCCCAGAGCCTGCGCACCCAGCCCCCAGTCTCAGGTAGAACCTGGTGGCCGCGTCATGCATTGTTTCTCGGTACCGCCAGCCTGGGGACTCAGGGAGTGTCCAGTTGGGTGTGGGCCAGCCTCTGGGAGGACTTGGGGGGCTGGCTGGTGTACAGGCCCTGCAAGCATGGCTGCATTGGCCTCATGAGTCTGTCCTGTATGGCTCTGGGTTCCCCACCCCTCTGCCTGGCTGGCTCCAGGCTCCCTCCCCTCCAAGCTGGGACTCACGGTGGCAACATCTGGGTGAGCAGCTTGTCCGTCTTCTGCTTCTCGATCTCCAGCTCCTCCGTCCGCTCCCGGATCAGGTCCTCCAGGTTGCTGGAGTACTGCTCCAGCATGCGCAGCATGGAGTCGATGATGTTGGTCTTCCGGCCTTTGTTGATGTTCTTGAACTGCGGCGGGGGGGGGAGATATGAGAGGGACCGCTCCCACCTGGCACCAGTTCCCCTGCTCCCCCATCACTGCTGGCTCCGGCGCCTCCCATTGGCTCCAGCATCTCTGCTCCCTCTCTGGGCACCTGCTCCAGCATCCCCATTCCCTATCAACTCTGGTTCCAGCATCCCTGCTCCCCTGGGTACTGGCTCCAACATTGCTGGCACCCAAATGTCACCTGTTTCCAGCGTCCTAGCTCCCTGTTGGCTCAAGTATCTATGCTCTCCCCCCGCCCCAATCAGTTCTGCTTCTGGTGGGCAAGGCCAGCTCCGGTACCCTCCTTTCTGCCCCTAACCTACTGGGCTGGCTCATCCCCTGTGCCCCATCCCCCATGGGACCAGGCCACCCACCCCGCTACCTGGTCAAAGATCTGGTCAATGGTTGGCCGCCGCTCAGGCTGCTCGCTCCAGCACTGCTTCATCAGCTGGATGCACTCCAGCGGGGCCTGGTCCACCGAGACCGAGGGACGGCACAGTGGGGGCGGCTTCTCCACCTTCCGGATGATCTCTGCCCATGAGAGGAGACCCATGGTCACCACAGGCGCCTGCCGCCCTGCTCTGCCTCCACCTACTGCCCACCTGAAGCTCGGGGGCAGCCCGGAGCTTGGATAGCAGGGGGATGCAGGTCGGGAATGAGAGGAACCGGCAGAGCTGGGGGGCAGGGCTGGGCTAGCAGGGGTTGCGGGTCAGGAGTGAGGGGCACTGGCAGAGCTGGGGATTGCAGGGCTATGCTGGCAGGGGACTGCAGGTTGGGAGTGAGGGGCACCGGCAGAGCAGGGAGGCAGGAGCTGGAGGAGATGGGGGCACAGTCCCTCCCCCCGTACCATCGGCCGGCATGTCCAGCATGCAGTAGGGGGCACTGCGGCAGATCACCTCCTGCATGATGATGGAGATGCTGTAAACATCCCCACGGAAGGTGCCCTTGCGCTCTAGCGTCGGGTCCCGCAGCAGCTCGGGCGCCGTCCAGAACCGCTCTGGGGACAACAACAAAAAGGGCTGGCTCAGTCGCCGATAGCCCCCCCTCCCCTGGACACGATGACCCCTCCAGCCTGGCCCCCCTCCACCCACATGGGCCCCAGCTCTGTCCCCTTCCCCTGCCCAGACACTCCCCCGGGGCATCACCTTCAGGCCTGGGTGGGCCATGTGGGATCTTCTGGGCCTCCAGGAGCTCGTTGTAGCCGTGGTCCGTCACCTTCAACACAAAGCGCCCATCCACCACGCAGTTCCGTGATTTCAGCCGTCCATGGACCACGTCCCGGTGATGGAGGTACTTCATCCCCTGCAGGGGGGAGGAGGGAGAGAGACGGGGATGAGTACAACTTTCCCCACCCCCGGCTGGTCCCCAGAGATGCTGACAGCACTGGGGTCCGTTCTGATTGAGTGACAGCCCTGATTGACCATGTGGGAGATCCAGTGGATTCCTCCAACCAAACCAGGGAGTTTGCTCCTCAGTTTATTTGGATCAGTAGATCCCAGGGAATCTCTGGTCCTGATGCCAGGTCAAGTGAGTGGATCCCTCTGGCTGACCCAGGATTGAATGGATCTTATGTTCTTTGTGGGTGACTGGGCTCTGGTGCCTAAGTGATCCAGTGGATCCACCAGCTCAATCGATTAATTATCCAGTGGGTTTCCTCTCTGATCGATGCATTGAACCAGTAGGTCAACTGGATGCCCAATCTGCCCCCAGATTGGTCCAATAAATCCATCTGCCCTAGCCAGTTGATCTATCCAGTGGATCCCCTGACCAGTTTTTTTGGCCCGTGTATCCCAGTGGGTCCCTGACCAGCACCTGGATGATCCAGTAGATCCTTGTCATCACTAGATCTACTGACTGGGTACCCTGAGTGTGTCTAACCAATAGATCCCAATGGTTTCCCTAATCAGCTGCATAAATGATTCAGTGGATCACTCTGGTCATGCCAATTGATCTATCCAATTAACATCTTTCCCGGTGTGTTTTGCCAGTGGATCACAGATTAACCCTGTTTTGATCCAGTGGATTCCTCCACTCCAATCAGTTCAACTATCCATTGGAATCCTTGCCCAGTCAGTGTGTTGTACCAGTGGATCCCCAGCCAGAAGATCAATCCACTGGATCCCTTTGATCCTCTCGCTGAGTAGACCTCTCTGGCCAGTGGTTGGTTAGCCCAGTGGATCCCCCAGCCCTACCAACGAGCACTGTCTGGGAGTGGATCCTATCCAGCCTCCCAGCCCTGGAGTAGATCCCCTTCCCCTTCTGTGAATGGATTCCCATGGACCTCCCAGCAGATCTCCTCCACCTGGTGCTTTGGGCATCAGGATCCCTTCCTGAAGCCGGGGCTGAATGTGAATGGATCCCCTCTGCCAGGATCCTGCAAGATCCCAGCAGATCCCCTCTGCTTAGCACTCTGTGCGAGAGGGATCCCTTCCTGAAGCGGAAGCAGGCTCACTCTTCAAATGGATCTCCCTGCAACCTTCCAGCCAGCGTCACCTGAAAATAGATCCCCTCCAAACACAGCTGGACCCCACCCTACCAGCAGACCTTCCCTGTGTGACGGGATCCACTTTGGCAGCTGATCTCCGGCAGTGGAACCCTGAGCTCCCAGCAGATACTTGGCATCACAGGATCCCCACTAGCTAGCCATCTTGCAAGTGAATCTCCCCCATGCCCAATGAACAGCAGATCCTGGCCAGCAATTCATGCAACTGGATTCCCCTGCCCACCCCATCAGATCTGCCACATATCAGTGGATCCTGGCCAGCTTGGCGATCCCTGAAAGTGGATCTTCCAGGCCTCTCTGCAGATCTGTCATCGGAACAGGATCCCCTCTGGGTGGTGATCTCTGAAAGTGGATCTATTTCCCCCACCCCCGTTTGCGCATCTCTCCTAGCTGATACCCCATGTGTTTAAATTCACTCACCAGTGGATCCTCCGGTATCCTCCCCCACCAGGCCTGATTCCCGCCTCCTGCCCCAGACCCCAAGGCAGGATCCCAGCCCTGTCCCGCCCCCTTCCTCGTGGCTGTACCTTGATGAGGTCGATGAGCAGGGAGGACTTGAACATCCAGTCAAGCTTCATGTCCTCGTTGCGGATGAGGTCCTCCAGGCTGCCGCGGGAGCAGTGCTCCGAGACAATGGCAAACACCCCGCAGTCATAGAAGAACCCCAGGAACAGGTTCACGTTCTCATGCCTGAGGTCCCGGAGCTGGAGGCAGGGGAGACAGGGAAAGCCAATGGCCAGGGAGGGGAATGCACAGGGTCTATCGCAGCCCCCCGGAGCAGCAGTGACACCCAGTGGCCAGGCAGGGGAATGCACAGGGTCTATCGCAGCCCCCCGGAGCAGCAGTGACATCCAGTGGCCAGGCAGGGGAATGCTCCCTGTGTCTCAGAGCAGCCATTACAGTGACATGCTCACTGCCGTTCTCACTCACCTTGCAGAAGCTGGATTTGGTGGCCGGCTTGATCTCTGTGTGCTTTTCCCCCGGGAACTTCTTCAGCCAAACCCAGTCGCCCTAGGGGATGAGACAGAAGGGCAGTCCGGTAACCCCAGAGCCAGGCGAGTGGCGGATTTCCGCAGCCAGCCACACCAGGGCAGGGATCAGAACCAGCCAGATTTGTGACAAACAATAGCAGGTTTAGAAGCCAGCAACACTGCACCCCAGCTCACACCACCCGGCTGGCACCAGCATGGCCTCCAGGGGCATCCAGTGGTAGGGCAGGGAAACCTGGTCTTCCCAATGGTGGGGAGAAGACAGCAGAGATGCTGCAAGCATGGGGGTGGGAAGGGGAGCTGCCCACTGCATTTTCAGCACCAGGTCTTTGGTTCTTTATCCCTCACTGCATCAGGCTCTGGGCCCCCCATTCTAACCACCAGACCCCACTCCCCTCCCAGAGCCGGGGAGAGAACCCAGGAATCATAACTCCCAGCCATTCCCCTTCTAACCACCAGGCACAAGGCTACTCATTGGTTAGTGCCAAAGCTTTAAAAAATGCATCCTCCTTTTTCACCTCCACCCCCTCCACCCCCGAGCAGAGATGGCACCTGACCCGGGGGGCTTGGGCTGGAGATGGGGATGGCAGAAGGGGGTTGAGTTGCTAGTTGCCCCTCCCAGCTGGCTAAGACCCACCATCAAAATCGCTGTATCCTGCAGCTGTGGCCTCATGCCTTCAGCCTTGGCTGGGGAAAGCCAGGCCCACAATTGCCCACCCCAGCCAGAAAGAGAACAAACCCTGTGTGAGCGGGCAGCCACTCAGCCAGCTATGGCACCGTCCCACCAGTTGCTACAGGGGCTATGATTCATGCGGGGGACAAGGTTTGCACCAGGCTAAGGTTTCCCTCTCACATCCCCTCATTTCACAGGCCTTTGTTGATCTCCCCCGAGTAGAGGCGGTAGGAAAATTCTCATCAAAAAAGTTTCCCATTGGCAGACACCGTTTGGGCCACACCAAAATTTTTGGCATCAATTCTGACAAAATTTCGTTCAAAAATTTGGGGAAGGGGCGAGGGGGGGATTGGAGTTCCAAAAGGGTGAAAAACGTCCGATTTCAGAGTGCAACGTTTGAGTGGGTTTTTTCCATTGTGAAATGACTTTTCATTACTCGATAGTCAAAGAGAATTCAAATCAACCATGGAAAAATTCAGATTGAGCTGAACAAAATGTTGGAATTCCTTGCGATAAGAGACTTCCAGCGGAAGCAAAATCTATTTCAGAATTGGGTTTTGCACAAAAAGACCTTGAAATTCTGAAATTTTGAAGGTTCAAAATGTCCCCCCTCCCCAAAAATAAATTTTGTTGGATTTTTCCGCCCAAAAAAAGTCTCAAAAAAGTAAAATTGCAAGACAGAAAATCAATTTCTGACCAGCTCGATTCAAAACTCCCCGATTCACCAGAGCACTTTGGCATGGACTCAGCTTTGAAAGTCCCACTCGGATGGAAGTGTGGCCAGAATCGTAGCAGAAAACACCAATCTTGCGTGGGGCAGATCCATTGATAGGATCTGGGCCTCAGGACCTGAAAGACCAGAGCTGCTTTCGGAGGTGGGGGGAGGGGAGGGTGGTCAGTAGTATATGGCTCAATAGCATTCATCACCATGTATTTCTGACAGGTTTCCACGTCCCATTTAGGGCTTATATCCTGCCTTCTGTCCCCTGTGTCGAAGTTTGGCGCCGTCGGCCATTTTGAAAAAAAAAGTTGATTTTTTTTTAAACTTTAAGTTCTCTCACTCCATTCTTTCAACCTTTTTCTCTAAACAAACAAACAACTGTATCAAAGCACAAGCACACAACATACCCCCTATTCAAACATAAAAAAATTCAAATGGCCGATGGTGCCAAACTTTGATGCCAATGGTAAGAAAGCCCAAAATGTTAGAGCCAGGGTTCAAGGATCATGGGCCCCAGTGGGAGGGGGGGTGTCATTGCAGGGTTTCAAAACCCTGCCATTCTTTATGGCTAAGTAACGGGTCGTTGGGCTCAGCACAGGGAGAAATTGTGTCACATGCAGGCAATCTAACACATCTAGCCTCCAACCCTGTGAACTTTCTCCTGGAGCTGCAAAACAGGATGGGGTGTCCTCTTCCCACGGAGTTTTTCTGCCAAGGATACCACATGGGGTTGATTTGAGGCTTCCAGTCAAAGAATAGATATAAAAACCTGGCACTTGGCATAGAAGGAGCAGGGCAATTTGGACAGCGGCAGTCAGAAATTCACCCATTGCCATCACCAGACTGGCCACTAGTGGGAAGCAAGGAGTCACCCCCAGTGTTCAGAGAGTCCCCCATGGGGAATTGTGGCTGGGAATCCCACTATTCCCACCTCGGAGCTGGGAAATCTCTGAGAGATTTGCCGGAGGCTAAAAGTTCAGCTCCTGGAGGTGCGGGGAGGAGAAACTCCACATTGTCACTCCCTGCCCAAACGCTGCTGCCTAGTGAGAGGAAATTGAATCAGCATTAAGGAGACCCCACTGGCTGATGGGTCAATAGCTGCTGAATGTGGGCTCATGAGGGTTGCAATGTTGGTGGCGTGAGCTCCTGGAGTGGAGATCATTATGGGAGGATCAGAGCCCAGATCTCGGTTGGGATCCGGGCACTGCCTGGCCCAACAGGGCCCTGATCTGGGTCTGGGTCCAGGCAGCGCCTGGCATGATGGACCCAGATCTCGGTCAGGATCCAGGCAGCGCCTGGCATGACAGGGTTCGGATCTGGGTCTGGGTCTGGGCAGCACCTGGCACGACAGGGCCCAGACCTCAATTGGGGTCTGGGCAACGCCCAGCATGACAGGACCCCGGTGAGCAGTAACTGGCCCCGTAACAATAGTAAGAAACACTCCCCCTTCCCCATAGTGTCCTCTACTGCGTGCTGTGTGCATCACGGGGAGAAATTCTCGCTTTTTGCGCCATTAAAAAAAATCAAAATACACTCCCTTGGGAAGGGGGAGTCCCCCCCGCCCGTGACAGGTGGATCCAATGGGCAGGCAATGCGGCCAATGAGGGAATTGGACCCAGGCCCAGTGGTGGCATTACCGACTCAACTCCAGGCGGTGGGGAATGGGGGGCGGCTAACGGGTGCCATAGCCGCTGCTTTCCCTCCTGTCCTGGGGAAAGGAGCAAAACCTGGGGGGAGGAAGGGAAGAAGCCAAGGGGGAGGACGCGGGAGCCCAAAGGCAGCACCTGGAGCCTTTGGCCGCTTACCTGCACGGCTGCCACTAGCCCTTGGTTGTTAAACAAAAGGAGGAGGAAGGGGACGTGGCTGTTGCATTTTTGCTTCTCATCTCCCTAGGGATGGCAGGAAGCAGCTGTCAATCACGTGCCTGGCAGGGTGGGGGGGAGAGAGAAGCACGGGCAGGGGGTGCCCTGAATGCTGGTGGGGCAGGGGAAGGGGGTGGAGGTGGAGGAGCAAGGGGGGATCCCATTGGGCTGGGCAAAGGACGGGGTAGCTGGCACTGGGGGGAGGGTTCGCATGCCAGCAGGGCACTGGGAGGCTGTGGAGATGCACTGGGAGGATGGCAGTTGGGGGGTGGGAAGCACAGATGTGTCAGAGGGGCTTGCATGGCCAGGGGCAGTGGGCAGAGCCATCCCCGAGAGGTATGGAGGGAGTGAAGCCCAGGCAGATACTTACCCAGGGGGTATTTACCCAGGAAGGGGTATTTACCTGGGTGTCCTGGGGTATTTACCCAGTGGGGGACAATGCCTGGGGGTATTTACCTGGTAGGGGCACGCAGGGGGCAGTCCCCAAGGGGTATTTACCTGGTGGGAACACCTGGGGGAAGTGCTCAGGGAGTATTGACCTGGTGAGGGCACACAGGGGCAGTGCCCCGGGGATATTTACCCGATGGGGGGGGTCTGTGCCCTGGGGGCAGTGCCCAGGGGATATTTACCCAGTGGGGGATCTGTGCCCTGGGGGCAGTGCCCAGGGGGTATTTACCCAGTGGGGGGTCTGTGCCCTGGGGGAAGCATCCAGGGGGTATTTGCCCAGTGGGGGGGTCTGTGTCCCAGAGCCAGCACAGAGGGAGAGGGCACTGGAGAGGGGGTGCCAAGGGTCTGGGAGAAGGTTACCTCAGCGACAGCCACGTTGGTGTTGTCGGGGGCAGCTGCCAGGCTCTTGAAGCTCCTCATGTCGGAGACGCTCTTCCCTGCCAGGCTGGTGTGGCTGTCGTCCATCTTCTGCCAGGACAAGGGGGCAGAGCATTAGGCTGGCTCTAGGGGTGGAGGGGGGCTCTGACCTCCAACCTCTGACCCCAGATCCCTTCCACCCAATGAACTCCCATTGGCATCTCTGACCCCTGACCTCTAGGGTGTGCCCCTGTGAACCCCTTCAGGAAGCATGACCCCCAGTTGGCATCTCTGACCCCAGGCCCCCAGTCCTGAGGGAGTCTCTCCCTCTGACCCTGGGGGCACCACTGTCCAAAGTCCCTGACACCTGAAGCATGTCTGTGACCCCAGGAAGCAAGTCTGATACCCCCAGCCTCTCTACCCCACCACGGCTGTCCAACCTGACATCCAACCCTCCTCATTAACCTCCTTCCACTTCACCCCACCATCCTGAACCCCTTCCTAAGACCCACTTCCCCAGCTCTGCCCCACACATCACCGTGGATGGCCCCTGCCTCCTTGGCCCCAGTGGGGTTCCCCCCCCGCCGTTCTTTGCCCCCTTGCTCTGCATCTTACTTTGTTGCTGCTCTGGGTGTGGATGAAGGTCAAGTCGTCCATGGTCAGAATGATCTTGTTGGGCCCCTTCATTAGCTGGGCGTGCAGGATCCGGCGCCTGCAGGGCGTGGAAATACAGAGACATGGGGAGCAAGCCCTGAAGTGTGGGGGGGCATTGCACCTTCCCCCAGACTGCTGGGAAAGGATGGGGGGAGCCCACCTTGGGAAATGGGGGGACCTCACTTGGGCTACCTCCCGTGCTGGGCACTCGGGCACAGAAACACCAGATGGACCCCCCCCCCCAGGATTAATTAAAAGGGGGAGTCTATGGAGGTAGTAGGGCAGCAGGCATGAATGTGGGGCCTCCCCCGAGCAACCTCTGCCTGTCAGTCCCAAGAAAAGCCAGGAGACTGCACAGTTGTCAATAAGGTCATTAGCCCATAGTTAGTGATAAGCAACAAGGATCCAATATGGCTACCAATTAAGTCATCAGACCATGGCAGGATGGGCTGGATCCAACATGGCCACCAGCACAGCCATGATCCCACAATGGGATGGGCCAGGGTCCAACATGGCCGTCAATGACACTATTAGTCCATAGCAGGAAGTTGCCCACTCCAGCTCTGCCGGGCGAGCTGCTCCCAGCACTCACCTGATGTAGTAAGCAAGAATCGTTCCCCCAACAATCAAGCTGGAAACCAGGATGAACAGGAGCAGGATGAAGCTGGGATCCACCCCTACAGGGGAGGGAGAGCAGGGGCGGGGTTAGCAATGGAAGGCGGGAGAGACTCCAGCTCCCCCACCCCCACTCAGGATCAGCCCTCCCTCTCCCCCTGAAACCCACACAGGAATGCCCCCATTTCTCCTGTCCCCCGCGATCCCCTACAAGGGGTTTCCTGTGTCTCAGCCCCCTTTTTTTCCCAGTTCCAAGACCCCCAAAAGTATTCTCCTCATCTCCTTCAATCTCACCCATACGGACCCCTCCTCTTTCCCCCTTTCCCCTCAGCAGAACTCCTCTTCTTTCCCCTCCTCTGTCCCAAAAGGACACCCCATCACTCCCCACCACCCCACGAATGGAAGGAGGGCAGGGGAAGGGGATTCTCTGACTATTGGCCACATGCTCAAGTGGTCATGGGATAATTAAAGCTCCAGACCCGAGCAAGGACGTCCCAGGGCAACTGTCAGGCATCAAACTGGGCAAATCCATGACCAGCTGAGGAATTCCCGGCTGGTGCAGAGTAACCTGCTCCAAAAACACAGGCTCCAACCAAAGGAAATCTCCAGGAATAGGAGCAGTATAGGGTCTATGACACACAGGGGAGGGGGCTCTGTGCCCAGCCAATAAAGGTCAGCTCAAAGTAAAATAGCTAGTCCATTGCATTCTTAGTGCACAGCGGGAAATGCCAGGATCCAATATGGGCTCCAATGTATTAACAAGTCCACAACAGGAAGTGCCAGGATTCAACATTGCCACCAACAAAGTCCTTTGCCATGAACAGGAATTGGACAGAGACAGACAGTTTGATGCATGTATGGAAATGGGTGGAAATGCGTGGGGATGCGTGATTGGACGGAGAGGTGGGTGGATGGACAGACAGATGGGTGGGTGTGGGGAGGGCGGGACAGACGGATGGATGGGTGAGTGAGTGAGTGAATGAATGGATGGACAGATAGGTGGGTGCACGTGGGGATGGGTGGATGGATGAACAGATGGGTAGATGTGCATGGGATGGATGGATGGATGGATGGATGGATGGATGGATGGATGGACAGACAGATGGGGGGTGCATGGGGATGGATGGATGGACAGATGGATGCATGGATGGATGGGTGTGCATGCAGAGGGATGGATGGAGGGATGGATGGACAAACAGACTGGAGAGTGCATGTGGGGAGGGAGATGGATAGATGGATAGACGGGTGGATGGACAGACAGACTGGTGGGTGGGTATACATGAGGATGGATGGGTGGCTGTGTGTGGGGATGGGTGGATGGACAGTTGGATGTGTGTGAAGATAGATGGGTGGATGAGTGGATGGGTGTGCATGCAGAGGGATGGATGGACAGACGGATGGGTGGATGTACTTGAGAATGGATGGATAAAAGGACAGGTGGGTGCAGAGGTGGTTGGGAAGATGCACGTGGAGACAGATGGCTGGACAGATGGGGGATGGGTGCACGTGGGGACAGATGGCTGGACAGACAGACAGATGGCTGGAGACAGACAGATGGCTGGAAAGATGGACAGATGGGTGTGCATGGGGACGGACAGATGGCTGGACAGATGGGTAGGTGGGTGGGGGCGCATGGTGACAGATGGCTGGACGGACAGGCTCATGGGTGCCCGTGGGAATGGACGGGCGTACGGGTGCATGTGGGGACAGACGGTTGGATGAACGGGCAGAAGGGGGCGTGTGACATTATTGATATAACCTGTGACCATATAGATCATTGTTGCAACCACTGTTATATATTTGCAGCAAATATTGTACAAAGGTTGTCATGTAAGGTGTCTATGGAAAGGTTATAATTTGCTGATTATGATTATGCTATCTGTATGTGTGTAGCATTTTTGTAGTTGAAGTTATGAATATTGGCTATGTACTTGTATATCAATGTGTTTTGATTCTAAGTAGCCTCAGTGAAACATTTGGTCAGCTTCTTGAGAAAGGACTATTCTCAGTAAGTGCCCAATCAAGAAACACTTAACTGACAATGGACTTTGGGAGACACCAATCCACATCTGAGCTTTCCTGGGAACATTCAAACTAACATGTAAACAATGGCGTCAGCCTGCAAACTGAGTCATGCATGGACATGTGACTTGCCCATGTGACTCCAGGCTCCATCTTGCTGCTGTGATCGTCCACAGGACAGAGGATATAAAAGGCTGCTGTATCTCCTCCATCTGGTCTTCAATCCTGCTTCTTACCTCTGGAGGGACTTTGCTACAAACTGAAGCTCTGAACAAAGGACTGAATGACCCATCTCAGCTGTGGGTGGACTCCAGATACTTGATTTGAACCTGCAGCTTATTCCATCACTGCTACAAGCCTGAGCCAAGAACTTTGCCATTACTGTATGTAATTGATTCCATTTAACCAATTCTAGCTCTCATCTATATCTTTTTCCTTTTATGAATAAACCTTTAGATTTTAGATTCTAAAGAACTGGCAACACCGTGATTTGTGGGTAAGATCTGACTTGTATATTGACCTAGGGCTTGGTCCTTTGGGATCAGGAGAATCTTTTTCTTTTACTGGGGTATTGGTTTTCATAACCATTCATCCCCATAACGAGTGGCACTGGTGGTGATACTGGGAAACTGGAGTGTCTAAGGGAATTGCTCGGACTGTAACTGCCCTGCTTTAAGTGATTTGTCCTGAATTGGTACTCTCAGTTGGGTCCCACCAAAACGAGCATCATTACAGGGTTCATGGGGACAGATGGCTGAACGAACAGGTTGAAGGGGGCAGGTGGGGACAGATGGCTGGACGGACAGGTAGGTTGGTGCGTGTGGGTACGGATGGCTGAATGGATGAGGGGGTGGTGCACGTAAGAACAGATAGATGAACAGGGATAGATGGATAGATGGACAGGTGGATGGGTGCACATGGGGATGGATAGATGGACAGATGGGCAGATGAGTGCACATGGGGATGGACAGATAGAGGGACAGGTGGAAGGGGGTGCGTGGGGATGGATGGCTGGACAAATGGGCATGCGTGGGGACGAATGGCTGGATGGACAGACGGCCGATGGATGCGCGTGGGAATGGACGGCTGGACAGATTGCTGGAAGGGCGGGCGGGTGTGCCTCAGAACGGATGGCTGGATAGACGGGCAGACAGGTGTGCGTGGCGACGGATAGCTAGATGCACAGGTGGAAGGGTGCATGTAGGGAAGATTGGCTGGACGGACAGGTGGGTTGGTGCGCGTGGGAATGGATGGTTGGACGGACAGGCGGACAGTTGCGTGTGTTGACAGATGGCTGGACCAATGAGCGGCCAGGTGTGCATGTGGACAGATGGCTGGATGGACGGGCGTATGGGTTTGCGTGGGGACAGATAGCTGGATGGATGGGTGGATGGGTGCGAGTGGGGATGGATGGCAGGGCAGATGGGCAGACTGGTGCGTGTGGGGACAGATGGAAAGACAGACAGGTGGATGGGTGCATAGGGATGGATGGTTGTATGGATGACCAGAGGGGTGCTCGTGGGGATGGACGGATGGACGGACAGGCAGATAGATGCATGAGGTGATGAATGGCTGGATGGACAAGGGATGGCATGCATAGGAACGGATAGATACACGGACGGGCGAGTGCACATGGGGACGGATGGATAGACGGACAGGTGGATGGGTGCGCATGGGGATGGATGGACAGACGGGTGGATGGGGGCCCGTGGGAATGGATGGTTGGATGGATGGACGGATGGGTGCATGTAGAGATGGATGGATAGACGGACGGGCGGATGGGTGCATGTGGGGATGGATGAATGGAAGGACGGGCAGATGGGCACAGGTGGGGATGGATAAACAGACGGGTGGATGGGTGCACATGGGGATGGATGGCTGGATGGACGGGCAGATGCTTGTGCATGGGGACGGATGGCTGGACGAAAGGTGCATGGGTGCACATGGAGATGGATAGCTGGATGGACTGTTGGATTGGGGTGCATGTGGATGAATGGCTGGACGGACAGGTGGATGGATGCGCGTGGGGATAGATGGCTGGAAGGATGGTTGGATGAGGGCAAGTGTGGATGAATGGCTGGAAGGATGGGCAGATGCTTGTGCATGGGGACAGATGGCTGGACAAAAAGCACATGGGTGCACATGGATAGCTGGATGGGCGGTTGGATTGGGGTGCATGGGGACGGATGGACGGATGGACGGGCGCACATGGGGATGGATGGATGGGTGTGCATGGGGACAGATGGATGGATGGATGGACGGATGTGTGCTCGTGGGAACGGATGGCTGGACAGAAGGATGGATGGGTGTACGTAGGGAAGGATTGCTGGATGGACAGATGGATGGCTGCATGTAGGGAAGGATGACTGGATGGACGGGGGGATAGGTGTGCATGGGGACAGATGGCTGGATGGACAGGTGGATGGCTGCGCGTGGGGATGGACAGATAAACGGATGGGTGGATGGGTGCGCATGGGGATGGACGGATGGACGGATAGGTGCATGCAGGGATGGACGGAGGGGTGGATGGGTGCGCGTCGGGACAGATGGCTGGACAGACAGATGGATGGGTGCATGTGTGGACAGATGGCTGGACAGACAGACAGATAGGTGAGCATGCACGGGGGTGGATATCCGGCTAGACAGAAAGACAGACCAGATGCGTACGGGGAGGAACACATCGGGAGGCCGGAAGATAGATGGCCAGACAGCGAGCGCTCACCCCCGGAACAGACGGACGTTGGGTCGAACCAGCAGCTCGAGTCAGAGCTGGGGCTGGCGCTGTGGGGCCAGTGGATGGCGTGCCCCATGTAGCGCAGCCCCTCAGGCCCCGTGGCCACGCTGTAGGTGGGCCAGAGACGGTTGCCTTTGCCATCTGTGTCAAGGATGATGTAGCTCACCATGGGGTCGCCGTCCTCATCGGCCGCCAGCGGCTGGCAGAAGCCATCCAGTTGGAAGTCGCGGGCATGCTCGGCGATGCTGGAGCCCATCACCCAGCGGCTGGCCTGACGAGTGCGCTCCACCGCCTTGGCCAGGTAGTAGATGGAGTTGTAGATGGTGCCGAAGAGCGGGTGCACCTGGGGGCAGAGGGGGAGCGGGGTCAGAGGGAGCGAGGGCAGGTTGTAGGTCTTGGCACACATGCTCCAGCATCCCAACAGTGCTGTATCCTCATTGGCCACAGCTGGGCGCCAGTTGACTCCGCATTAGCCACGCCACTCCTTTCTACCTCCCTATTGGCCACGGCTGCACATCAGCCAACTTTCCTGCTTTCATTTTCCTGCTGTTTCCCCATTGGCCACGTGTGCACCTCCATTCCACCTCCCCATTGGCCACCCCTGTGCCCCTCCATCCCACCTCCCCAATGGCCATGGCTGGGCACCTCAATGTCACCTCCCCATTGGCCACCCGTGTGCACCTTCCGACTCTGCATTGGCCACAGCCATCTCTTTCTGTCTTGCCATTGGCCTCAGCTGTGCACCTACTGTATCCCTATCCTCCCCTCTTCTCATTGGCTCAAGGCCATAGCCATCTCGTGCCTCCATTGGCTCAACCCTCCCGCCTCCACATTGGCCATGGTCCCAAGACCCCCTACCTCTCCGCCCATCCCAGGGTCACGCCCAGCACCCTATGGCCTGTGTCCTCTGTGTCTGGTGCCCACCTGCGTGGGGTCCAGGTGAGCCGGCAGCTCATGCGCCTGCTGGGCGTCCTGGAAAGCCTCACGGAAGCCGCGCTCAGGGGCATCGATTGTGACGGTGAGCACGGCGTCGTAGGCCAGCCGCAGCTTGGTGTTGTTACCCAGTACAGGGTAGGGAGTCCGGCGGTAGGGCAGGCTGTACGTCAGCGCATCGTAAGGGATGAAGACGAAGGTGCCGTCCGTCATGCGCAGGTCCTCAGCCTTCTCCAACAGGAGGCGCTGCTCCTCCCCACCCAGCAGCACCGAGTGCATGCACATCACCACCACTGTGGGGAGCGGAGGGCATGGGGGACAAGGGGATATCAGGAGGAAGGGGAGGGGAGGAAGACACAACGGAAGGCTGAAAAGCACCCAAGTGAGAGCGGTGGGTGGGGCTGGCCCCCAGCCCTCCTCAGCTTGGGATCAGACTTCCCCTTGCACCAAGACATCGGGATTCCACCCATCACCCCACAGGGTCCTCTGACCACCCATCCCCGCACACTCCTCTATTCCCCCCATGCCTCTGTCTCTCCATCCATCCCCACACACCTCTCCATGTGTCCATCCATGCCCCACAGGCCCCATGCATCCATCCACCCCACACACCTCTCCGTCTGTCCATCCATCCATCCATCCCCCACACACCTCTTCATGTGTCCATGTCTCCATGACCTCTCCTGAGGTCCCTTCCAACCCGGATATTCTATGATTCTATGTGTCCATCCATCCACCCCACGTGCCTCTCCATCTGCCCATCCATTCATCCATCCCTCATACACGCCTCTCCGTCTGGCCATCCATCCCCCGCACACCTCTCCATGTGTCCATCCATCCCCCACAGGCCCCATCCATCCATCCATCCCCCACACACCTCTCCGTCTGTTCATCCATCCATCTACCCCACACACAAACCTCTCCATGTATCCATCCATTCCCCACAGGCCCCATCCATCCACCCAACACACACACCTCTCCATCTGCCCATCCAACCATCCCCCCATGCCTCTCCATCTGTCCATCCATCCATTCCCACACATGCCTCTCGGTCCATCCATCCATCCATCCCCCCACACACCTCTCTGTCTGTCCGTGCATCCATCTCCATACACTCCATTCTCTATCCATTCTCTACCCATCCCTCCCCATGCCTCTCTATCCACCCACCCCCATACAAACGTTCTTATGAATTTATCTATCTATCGCCCCTGCATCTCTCTGTACGTCCATCCCCCTACACCCACATCCATCTTCTCTCTCTATCTAGGCACCCAGCCCCTGGTAAATTTACACATCTCCAGGCCAGAGGGCCAGCAGGACTGGCCAGAGCCCAGGAGACCTCACTGAGCCCTCCCACTGTTGAACCCGCAGCTTCCAGCTCAGCCAGCATGTCCCCTTAGCCTTGAAAGTCTCCCAGTGATGGGGCATGCTCCCTCCCTGGGGCCCGTTCCCAACAGCTGATCCCCCTCCCAGGACAACATGGCCCCCTTAGTTCTTGTCTGAATTTGTCCAGTTTCAGCTCCCAGCCATTCCCGACCCAGGAATCCTGGCTCCTCTGCTCTAACCACTAGACCTCATGCCCCTCCCAGAGCCAGGTAGAGATCCCAGGAGTCCTGCCCCTCCCCTGCCAGCGTACCTCTGACATTATCGGCCCTCTGCACCTTCCGCAGGGCATTCCGAGCCCCATCAGCCCCGGGCTCCATGGTGGTCACCACGCCCACGGGCAAGCCAAACTCACGCAGGGAGCTGGCCAGGCCCTGCCCCACCTCCACCCACAGGTCCTGCCGGGAGGTGACCACAGCCACGTGGGCCCAGCGGAAGAACTTGAGGACAGCGTAGAGGACGGACGAGGCCCGGGGCAGGGGCCGGGCAAAGGTGCCCCACCGCTCCACCTCAGCGTCCCCATTCAGGCAGGCCCAGGAGAAGACAGGCTTGTTCCAGGCCCGGCCCAGTGGCCCGGCTGCCCCGCAGGCCCCTGGGTTGAGTGGCCCCACGAAGCCCGAGGCGTAACGCTCGGCGTTGACCAAGGCCACCAGCACCTGGCTGGTCTGGCACTCCTCGTTCAGCAGCACGTAGTCAAACCAGTAGCCCTGGTTCATGGTGGGGTCTCTGTTGAGCCGCCCAATGGCCAGCTGGGCAGCCACCTCGGGCAAGGCCTGGGCGAAGATGGGGTCACAGGTCCAGGGCCCCATCACCCCCACCTTGAAGGTGGCCGGCTGGACCCAGGCGGGCCAGCCCAGGAGCAGGAGCCAGAGCAGGGGAGCCTGGGGCCGCCGTCGTCCCCACCTGGGGTGGTTGGAGAGGCGCAACAGGAACCTGTGGAAGCCAAACCAGGCGGGAGGCATGGCTCAAGGGAGCTGGGGGGGCGGCCACAATGTGGGGAGAGGGCGCCGGGCTCTTTAGCCCCTCGGGGGCCAGGCCCTGGAGGCTCGGGTGGAAAAGGGTCCGGCCACTGCGCCCGACATCACGGGAGGAGAGGTCGCTGCTGCCGGAGCTACGGGGAACAGTGCGCCTGGAAGAGAGAGGAGACAGGTGTCAGAATGAGAGACAGAAAGTGGGGGAGCTGGGAGCCAAGACTCCTGGGTTCTCTCCCCGGCTCTGGGAGGGGAGTGGGGACTAGTGTTTAGAGTGGGGGGGCTGGGAGCCAGGATGCCTGGGTTCTCTCCCTGGCTCTGGGAGGAGAGTGAGGTGTACTGTACTGTCTTGCTACCCATCTTACTGCCAGGGGCAGTCCTCTTGTTGCCAGTGGCAACCACCCTACTTCCAGTAGTGGACTTCTTGCAGCTAGGACCACCCATCTTACGGCTGATGGAGACCATCTTGATGTCAACAGTGACCACAGCACCAACCACAGCAGCTGTATTGCCAACAACGGCAGCCATATTATTAACAACAGTGGCCACCAGCCATATTGTCATGAATGGCAGCCATATTGCTAACAATGGTGGCCATATTCTTAACTTTGGTGGCCAATCCCCAAGGGACTGTGCATAAATGACACAACATTTAGTGGGTGGGTACTGACTTTTGCAGGTTTGTTTCAGCATCGCAAAGCGTTACAAGGAGTGGGTGGCTCTTGAAAATCACCAGAAAAGCATGTTGCGTCATTTATGGCCAACCCTGATAACATGTTGCTAACAACAGCGGCCACATTGTGAACTGTAGACATACTGTTAACAACGGCGGCCATATTTGTGAATAACAGCAGCTATATTCCCGACCTGCCAGCAATATGGCCACCAGAGGCGGCCATAATGCTAACAATGGCAACCATCTTTCCAGCGCGCAGGTCCCACAGCCCGTACCAGCCCACCGTGACCTTCAAAGAGGCGTCCCTTGCCTTGACAGCAGGCAACCCCATCCCCCCACCCCTCCCGCCCCACATGCATGGGGCCTTGCATGGCACGTTTCCACGGCAGGCCAAGGCAAAGGGTCACGGCGGGCGAGGACAGCTGTCCTGGCCTAAATCCACCTGATCTCATCAGCCTCGGCTGGTATTAGCCAAATGACGGCGACACGTGCCGCCCGGCACTTCCATAAACCTGCCCACTCCCCTCCCCCCCAATCCTAATCCCCCAGATGAACTAAACTGGGATTAACCCTTTGGCCCCAGCTGCCCGGTCGCATTAGGTGTGAAGCAGCCCAATGGCCCAGGCAGCCACGTGTGAGCTCATCTCTGGCAGCCCCAGCCTGCATGTCACCTGCCCCACGTGGATGGGCTGGTGGGGGGGGAAAGAAGCCACGGGCAAGGTGGGGAAGGATGGAGGGAATGGATGGGTCACCGGGGGAGGTCAGTGGTGACCTTGGTCCTCAGTCAGCTCTCAGCCGAAGCAGGGAAGAGAGCCAGGGAGCAGGGCAGGGGCTCAGCAGGGGGTGCTCTCCCCTGGCAGGCAGGGCTGGCCCCAGGGCAGCACTAGGGGGTGCTGTGCTGCAGGGAGCAGGGCGGGGGCAGTAGGGGGTGCTGGGCTGCAGGGAGTGGGGCACTCTCCCCTGGCAGACAGGGCTGGCCCCAGGGTGGCACTAGGGAGTGCTGGGCTGCAGGGAGCAGGGTGGAGGGCTCAGCAGGGGGCGCACTCCCCTGGCACTGTGAGTATGAGGCTGGAGGAAACTATATGATTGTCTAGGGTAACCTCCTGCATAGCACTAACTAACTAACGCACCCAACCTCTGACATTAAACCACGGTATCCCAGCCCTCAGGTGACTCAACTGGCCGAGAACAGGTGAGCCCAAGGTGTCCTCGGTGCCCGAGGCCCTGCCACAGCAGGGGACTGACTATGTGAGACATGCCCAGATGAGCCCCACGGGGGATCAGCACCCTATGCTACAGAGGAAGGCGTAACCACACACCCACATGGTCCCTGCCACTCTGACCCAGGGGGGAAATTCCTTCCCAGTCCAAATCAGGTGATTGGCTGGATCCTGAATCCGTGAGCAAGACCCACCAGCCAGGCTGCTGGCATGAGGATTCTCCGAACCATGCCTCGTGTCCCATCTAGGCTGTGTCCAAGTGCTGCTGCCTCAGAGGAAGCAAGCACACAGATGCATGAACAGCACCAGGAGACACCAGGATGGGTACCCTTCTTGACCCTTGCAGGTGACCGGCTGAGGCCCTGAAGCATGAGCATTAGGAACATGAGACCTAAACCAGGAGGAGACCGGGGGTCCCAGAGGTTGGCAAGCCCTGCCCCCTGATCTTCACCAGCAACCCCCTCATTCAACCCCCCTCAGATATTTCTCTAGCTCTTTTGCAAAATGAATTAAGCCATTTGGCCCCCACAGCATCTCATGGGAGGCTGGTCCAGGCCCTCCCATCTCCGGTGGGTAGAAACCTTCTGCTCTCTGGCCTCCACTAATCCCTGGCCTGTTTATCCCCATTCGTTCTGGTGCCATTACCCTAGGAAAGGCCCCCACGTGCCCCCCCCATGTGTCACCTCTGTCTTTGGGGACAGGGGTTCAAATCTCCCTCAAGGCTCCATGTTTCCCAGCATCCACCATTCAAGACGGATGTTGACAAATTGCCAAGGATCCAGCATGCTTCTGTTCCTGGTGTGACCGCTGCTGGAATCCTGTGCCCAGTTCTGGTGCCCACAGTTCCAGGAGGAAGCAGGTCAATTGGAGATGGTATGATGGGTTGGGTCACAGAGACCCCCTTGGGACTGCCACCTGATGTGATGAGACTACCTCTGAGCCCATTTTCCCTGCCAGCTTAGGACTTCAGTACCCTGCCTTCTTGAGCCATACACACCAGCCTGCTACAAACACAGACCCAGATCTGAACCACATCCCCCAAAAGCTGCAGACTTAACAGAAAATGGCTTAGAAAGTGCTCCTGTCTCTAGCACCCAGATACCCAGTTCCCAATGGGATCCAAATCCCAAATAAATCAGTTTTACTCTTTATAAAGCTTATACAGGGTACACTCATAAATTTTCCATCCTCTATAACACTGATAGAGAGATATGCATAGCTGTTTGCTCCCCCAGGAATTAATTGCTTACCCTGTGTCAATTAATAAGCAAAAGTGATTTTATTAAGTATAACAAGTAGGATTTAAGTGGTTCCAAGTAATAACAGACAGAACAAAGTAATTTACCAAACAAAATAAAACAAAATATGCAAGTCTAAGCCTAATACAATAGGAAACTAAATGCAAGTAAATCTCATCCTCAGAGATGTTCCGATAAGCTTCTTTCACAGACTAGACACCTTCCTAGTCTGGGTCCATTCCTTTCCCCTGGATGGGATGATAGAGGCTGGAAAGGGTAAGATGAGGGTGGCAGAAGAGTCGTACCTGGGCCACAAGGTGGAAAGCAACTGCCTAAAGCCAGAGGCAGCCAAGGTGTAGGCAACCAGAGATTGGCCCATTCCTCAAACCAAGACACAGGTCTCTAATGGGATGGCAGGGTACCAGTGAAGGTTTGTACCCCACTTTCGCTCCCATTACGAAGATCGGTAAGTTGGACAAGCCAGATGAGGTGGTCTGGACCGAGCTGTGCCAGCGGGTTGCTCTGTGCGCTGAAGGAGGCTCTCACCCAGGGGCTGGGGCTGGTAAACCCAGACTTGGACAAACCCCTTTAGGATGTTCACCGACACACCTCAGACACAGGGCTGGGTGCGGTGCTGACACAGGCCAATGCGAAGGGGGAAAGACACCCCATCGGGTACCTGAGCAAGAAGCTGCTCCTCCGGGAGCAGAACTATGCAGCCATAGAGAAGGAAAGCCCTGGGATGGGCTCTTAAAAAGCTGCAGCCGGATCTATTTGGGTGGCTCTTTATGGTGTACACTGACCACTCGCCCCTGACCACTTGCCCTGATGTGGCTGCACTGGATGAAAGGGGCCAATGCCAAACTCCTACGGTGGAGTCTGATCTGCCAGGATGTTCATATGGGGGTGGTCCATGTTAAGAGGACTGCAGATGTTATAGCTGATGTATTGTCCCGGAGATGGGGGGGCCTGACCTTCCCCAGGTCACTAGCTGGAGTGACCCCGCTCAGTTCAGTCTCGAAGGGGGGAGAGATGTGAGGAAGTTGGGGATTTTTGTAGTGTTTTATGTGAATAGTGTGTGAATGCCTCAGTTTCCCCTTGTGCTGCATATGTAACAAGGTGGTGGGAGAGGGTTTGTTGTTGCAGAGGACCTCGCCTAGCAGCCGGGATCCCCAGACAACGGCCTGGAGATGGGGAACCCTCACAACTGGTGACTAAGAGGCCCTCCCCAGTTTGGCAGTCAGCTGGTTCTGGCCAGCGGGAAGACAAAGGGCTGAGGAGAGAGGACCCCGGTGATCTGGTGAGCTGGTTCCCACCAGAGGGGAACAAAGTACGAAAGAGAGAGGGCCCCAGTGACCTGTTTACTTGGGATGAAAGACAAAGGACAAGGGAGGAGCTGTTGGGGCCGGTGAGATCAGATGCCCAGCTGGGTCTCTGGATGGTAGAGAGGAAGCAGGCAGAGCCCACCTGGATCCAGGGGAGACTTAAATGTACTGGGCTGAGGGAGGCCAGGCCTGAGGCCCAGAGAGTTCCCTATGCTGTGTTCAAACGCTCAATAAACCCTCCTGTTTTATGCTGTCTGAGAGTTGCTCCAGTCTAGAGAACAGGGTTTCATTATTTCCTCTGGGAGTGGAGGCCCCGGGGGTCCAGAAGCGAGTGGACTCCCTGAGCGGCCCACGGCGAGAGACAGGCATGCTAAGGCTCAGAGAGGTGCGGTTCCAGGAGGTGGAGGGGCTTAACCCCCTAGAGAGAGTGGACCCCCAAGAAAGACTGTCGCACTGAAGGGGGTTCCCCCCACGGACCGCAGGGGGCCAAGAGTGGGCACAACTTCTGAGTCTGTGACAGGGGAACAGAAGGACAGAGAAAGGGGAGTGAGGGGCATGCACAGACAGAGAAAGGGGAGTGAGGGGGATGGATGGACAGATGGAGAAAGGGGGATGAGGGAGATGGACAGAGAGACGGAGAAAGGGAAGTGAGGGGAATGGATGGGCAGACAGAAAGGGGGGATGGACAGACAGGTGGAGAAAGGGGAGTGAGGGGGATGGATAGAGAAAGCGGAGTGAGGGGGATGAATGGACAGACAGAGAAAGGGGAGCGAGGGGGATGGATGGACAGATAGAGAAAAGGGAGTGGGGGGATGGACAGAGAAAGGGAAGGGGGGACGGATGGATGGATGGAGAGAGGGGAGTGAGGGGGATGGACAGATGGAGAAAGGGGAGAAAAGGAGATGAACAGACAGGGAGAGGGAGGTGACAGGGACGGATGGACGGATGGAGAAAGGGGGATGAACGGACAGGGAGAGGGGAGTGACAGGGATGGAAGGATGGAGAAAGGGGAGTGAGGGGGATGAACATACAGAGAGGGGGGATGGATGGGGAGAGGGGAGTGATGGAGAGGAGGATGCAATGGGGGGGCTCATGTTTCACACTGAGAAAGCGGGGCAATCGACTAGTTATCTTAGGTGTACTTACACGTACGCAAGAAACCTGGAAAACAAGCAGGGAGAACTGGAAGTCCTGGCACAGTCAAGGACCTATGATGTGATTGGAATAACAAGAGACTTGGTGGGGTAACTCACATGACTGGAGCTCTGTCATGGATGGATATACACTATTCAGGAAGGACAGGTATGGGAGGAAAGGTGGAGGAGTTGCACTGTATGTCAGGGAGCAGTATGATTGCTCAGAGCTCCAGTATGAAACTGGAGAAAAGCCTGTTGAGAGTCTTTGGGTTAAGTTTAGAGGCCAGAGCAACAAGGGTGATGTTGTGGCGGGCATCTGCTATAGACCACCAGACCAGGAGGAGGAGGTAGACGAGGCTTTCTTCGGACAACTAACTGAAGTTTCCTGATCACAGGCCTTGGTTCTCATGGGGAACTTCAATCTCCCTGACATCTGCTGAGAGAGCAATACAGCAGTGCACAGAGAATCCAGGAAGTTTTTGGAGAGTGTTGGGGGACAACTTCCTGGTGCAAGTGCTGGAGGAACTGACTAGACGCCATGCTCATCTTGACCTGCTGCTCACAAACAGGGAAGAATTGGTAGGGGAAGTAGAAGTGGGTGGCAATCTGGGCAGCAGTGACCATGAGATGGTCCAAGTTCAGGATCCTGACAAAAGGAAGAAAGGAGAGCAGCAGAATATGGACCCTGGACTTCAGAAAAGCAGACTTTGACTCCCTCAGAGAACTGATGGGCAGGATCCCCTGGGAGGCTAATATGAGGGGGAAAGGAGTCCAGGAGAGCTGGCTGTATTTTAAAGAAGCCTTATCGAGGACACAGGAACAAACCATGCGGATGTGCAGAAAGAGTAGCAAATATGGCAGGTGACCAGCTTGGCTTAACAGAGAAATCTTCGGTGAGCTTAAACACAAAAAGGAAGCTTACAAGAAGTGGAAACTTGGAGAGATGACTAGGGAGGAGTATAAAAATATTGCTCAAGCATGCAGGGGTGTAATCAGGAAGGCCAAAGAACAACTGGAGTTGCAGCTAGCAAGGGATGTGAAAGGTAACAAGAAGGGCTTCTACAGATATGTTAGCAACAAGAAGAAGGTCAGGGGAAATGTGGGACCCTTACTGAATGGGGGAGGCCACCTAGTGACAGATGATGTGGAAAAAGCTGAAGTACTCAATGCTTTTTTTGCCTTGGTCTTCACAGACAAGGGCAGCTCCCAGATTGCTGCACTGGGCAGCACAATATGGGGAGGAGGTGAGCAGCCCTCAGTGATGAAAGAACAAGTTAAGGACTATTTAGAAAAGCTGGACATGCACAAGTCCATGGGGCCGGATGCGCTGCATCCAAGGGTGCTGACGGAGTTGGCTGATGTGATTGCAGAGCCACAGGCCATTATCTTTGAAAACTTGTGGCAATCGGGGGAGGTCCCGGATGACTGGAAAAAAGCAAATATAGTGCCCATCTTTTAAAAACGGAAGAAGGAGAATCCAGGGAACTATGGACAGGTCAGCCTCACCTCAATCCCTGTAAAAATCATGGAGCAGGTCTTCAAGGAATCCATTTTGAAGCATTTGGAGGAGAGGAAGGTGATCAGGAACAGTCAACATGGATTCACCAAGGCCAAGTAATGCCTGACCACCCTGATTGCCTTCTATGATGAGATAACTGGCTCTGTGGATATGGGGAAAGCTGTGGATGTGATATATCTTGACTTTAGCAAAGTTTTTGATACGGTCTCCCACAGTATTCTTACCAGCAAGTTTAAAAAGTATGGATTGGACTAATAGACTATAAGGTGGCTAGAAAGCTGGCTAGATTGTTGGGCTCAACAGGTAGTGATCAACAGCTCGATGTCTAGTTAGCAGCCAGTATCAAGTGGGGTGCCCCAGAGGTCAGTCCTGGGGCCAGTTTTGTTCAACATCTTCATTAGTGATCTGGATGAGGGGATGGATTTCACCCTCAGCAAGTTTGCGGATGACACAAAGCTGGGGGGAGAGGTAGATACGCTGGAGGGTAGGGATAGTGTCCAGAGTGACCTAGACAAATTGGAAGATTGGGCCAAAAGAAATCTGATGAGGTTCAACAAGGACAAGGGCAGAGTCCTGCACTTAGGACAGAAGAATCCCATGCACTGCTACAGGCTGGGGACCGACTGCAGAAAAGGACCTGGGGATTACAGTGGACGAGAAGCTGGATATGAGTCAGCAGTGTGCCCTTGTTGCCAAGAAGGCCAACGGCATATTGGGCTGCATTAGTAGGAGCATTGCTAGCAGATCGAGAGAAGTGATTATTCCCCTCTATTTGGCACTGGTGAGGCCACATCTGGAGTATTGCATCCAGTTTTGTTCCCCCCACTATAGAAAGGATGTGGACAAACTGGAGAGAGTCCAGTGGAGGGCAACGAAAATGATTAGGGGACTGGGGTACATGACTTATGATGAGAGGCTGAGGGAACTGGGCTTGTTTAGTCTGCAGAAGAGAAGAGTAAGGAGAGATTTGATAGCAGCCTTCAACCTGAAGGATGGAGCTCAGCTGTTCTCAGTGGTGGCAAATGACAGAACAAGGAGCAATGGTCTCAAGTTGCAGTGGGGGAGGTCTCGGCTGGATATTAGGAAACACTATTTCACTAGGAGGGTGGTGAAGCACTGGAATGGGTTATCTAGGGAGGTGATGGAATCTCCCCTCATAGAGGTTTTTAAGGCCTGGCTTGACAAAGCCCTGGCTGGGATGATTTAGTTGGTGTTGGTCCTGCTTTGAGCACAGGTTGGACTAGATGACCTCCTGAGGTCTCTTACAATCCTAATATTCTATGATTCTATGACGGACGGATGGAGAAAGGGGAGTGAGGGGGATGGACAGATGCATGAATGGAGAAAGGGGAGTGAGGTGGACGGACGGAGAAAGGGGAGTGAGGGGGTGTACAAATGGATGGAGAAACAGGAGTAAGGGGGAGGGATGATGGAGAAAAGGGAGTGAGGGAGAAAGATGGAGAAAGGGGCATGATATGGATGGATGGATGGACGGATGGAGAAAGGAGAGTGAGGGGGACGGACAGATGGAGAAAGTGGAGTGAGTGGGATGGATGGATGGATGCAGAAAGGGGAGTGAAGGGATGGATGGGGAGAGGGAAGTGAGGGGGACGGAGGGACAGAGAAAGGGGAGTGAGGGTGTGACACTCTGTACCTTGGGGGAACACTCTGTACCCCCATGTTCATCCTTATAATATGATTTTGTGGTATCTAATGCAAAGTTTTTCATGTCGGGTGTCTTCAGAAGGCTCATGATGCACTGAGCATTGTTGTTATAGTGATGTTACAGTAATGTTATAGGTTATAATTTCATGTATATAGTTATGAAGCTGAAAATGTGTCCTCATGGCTTAAAACAAACCCAGGCAAAAACTCTTTAAGAGCAGAGAGGCAGTTCACACCTCATCAGGGCATGTATGGGACAAACCCAGCCCAGCCTCACAGGAGCAAAGGACGCTGGCCTAGGCAGCAACAAAAGGATCTGTTAGATTCTGAGTGAGTCACCCCCCTTCCTTTGGGCAGTTTGGTACTGTGATGTGGTAATGCTTACCTGACTCTGAAGGGGGTGGGGGGCAAAGCCAAGAGGGAAGAAGGAACACGATAAAAGGGAGAGACATTTGCCATGCTCTCTCTCTCTCTTCCACCTCCATCTACAGACACCACCAACAAGTGACAGAAGTACTGATCAAAGGGGAGAGCCTGGCTAAAAAGTAACCAGCCAGCCTGTGGTGAGAAACATCTAAGTTTGTAAGGGCACTGAAAGTGTTAAGATCAGCTTAGAATGCATTTTGCTTTTATTTCATTTGACTAACTCTGACTTGTGCTTTGACTTATAATCACTTAAAATCTATCTTTTGTAGTTAATACATTTGTTTATTCTACCTGAAGCAATGTGTTTGGTTTGAAGCGTGTCAGAGACTCCCCTTGGGATAACAAGCCTGGTACATATCAATTTCTTTGTTAAATTGATGAACTCATACAAGCTTACAGCGTCCACTAGACACTGCAAGACAGAGGTTCCTAGGGTTGTGTCTGGGACTGGAGAGATCATAGCATCATAGAATATCAGGGTTGGAAGGGACCTCAGGAGGTTCTAGTTCAACCCCCTGCTCAAAGCAGGACCAATTCCCAACTAAATCATCCCAGCCAGGGTTTTGTCAAGCCTGACCTTAAAAACCTCTAAGGAAGGAGATTCTACCACCTCCCTAGGGAACCCATTCCAGTACTTCACCACCCTCCTAGTGAAATAGTGTTTCCTAATATCCAACCTAAACCTCCCCAACTGTAACTTGAGACCATTACTCCTTGTTCTGTCATCAGGTATCACTGAGAACAGTCTAGATCCATCCTCTTTGGAACCCCCTTTCAGGGAGTTGAAAGCAGCTATCAAATCCCCCCTCACTCTTCTCTTCTGCAGACTATAGTGTCAGTCACTTGCAAGTAGCTGGGAGCAGCTTACATGCCAGAGGCTGTGTGTGAACAGCCCAGGAGTGGGGGTTCTCACAGCAGAGCAGGGTAAAGCTGGCTCCCAGAGCCAAGGATTGGAGTGACCTAGCAGATCCTCGGTACAGAGACACCAGAAGGGAACGCCACCGTGGCGTAGTGAACAGGGTTTACCTGTGAACAGGGATTACCCCCAAAACAGGGCATAGTACAGCTTGTTACTCCAAGTAAAGTTCACACTTTAAGCACTGATATTTGTGATTTTAAGTGAGTCTTAAGTGCAGTGGCTAAGAACAGTCAGGAGAAGGTCATGGTTTTGTTATTTTCTGTTTTGCTTATTTCAGGAAAGGGAAGTAGGAAAATGAGTGATAGCAGAGAAGGGATTGTGAAGTTGGAGCTCCTTAGGCTGCAGGCTGCAGAAAAGGAGAGGGAGCACCAGAGATTATTGCAACTGAAAGAACTGGAGATAAAATTAAAAGAGAGAGAGAGAAAGAAGAAAAAGTAAAAGAGAAAGAAAACTCCAGCTGCAGGGCCGGCTTTAGGCACCATAGGGCCCGATTTGAAGGAGCTGCCACTGAAGTCCCACTGCTGTCTGCAGCGGCAGGTCAATCGCTGCCACGGAGGAAGGACCCTCTGCCGAAATGCCGACAAAGACAGCGGCAACGATTGAGCTGCCGACGATGACAGTGGCGGGACTTCGGCGGCAGCTCCTTCAGGACGTTGCGGGGCCCGATTCTGGGGAATCGGCTGAATTGCCCTAAAGCTGGCCCTGACCAGCTGGACCTGCTAGAGAAGCAGAACCAGAGGCATCTGATCCCAACGACTCCCATCACTCCAAAAATCCACAAGTGAGAACACTTATGTCCTGCATACAGTGAAGAGGATGATATTGCTGAATATCTGACTACCTTCGAAAGGCTGTGTGTAATACATGAAATCCCCGATGATAAGAAAGTTCCTACCCTGATTGCAAAATTAACTGGTAAAGCTCGAAATGGATTCAATGGAATGCCTATTGAAGATGCTTTAGACCATTGTACATTTAAAAATACCGTTTTGCGAAGTTTTCAGATTACCCCCGAAACATATAGAGTTAAATGTAGGAATCTCAAAACGGATATTGGTACGAATAATGGGGAATATGTGAACAAAACGAAAGATTTGTTGGGAAAATGGGTGAGGGGCAAAGAGGTGGCAAGTTCTGAAGGAATGCTTGATCTTGTTTCTTCAGCGTGTGTCAGGCTGATGTAAAGCAGTGTCTGTGGGACAAAGATGTTAAGCTGGTGGATGAGATGGCTTTTTTAGCTGATGCCTTTGAACAGACTCAGGCGTCTATTGAGGGCAAGCAACAGAAAGACGGGTTTAAAACTGGTGGGAAAGGAGAATCCCATTTTGCCCCTGGGAAGAGAGAAGGGGGTTGGGAGCCTAAACATTCTCTTACCCAAAAACATTCCTCTAACCCTCATCCCAAATCTCCTGTAAAAGCAGAAGAGCCCAAAAGGTGCTATCAGTGTAATTCCACTGATCACCTGAGGAATAAATGCCCCATGCTAGGAGGAAGCAGGCAACTAATAGCTCACAGACTGGGGACTGAATGGCTAGGCAGCAGTTCTGCAGAAAAGGACGTGGGGATTACAGTGGACAAGAAGCTAGATATGAGTCGACAGTGTGCCCTTGTTGTCAAGAAGGCTAACAGCATTTTGGGCTGCATAAGTAGAGGCATTGCCAGCAGATCGAGGGACATGATCATTCCCCTCTATTCAACATTGATGTGGACTCATCTGGACTATTGTGTCCAGATTTGAGAACCACACTACAAGAAGGATATGGAAAAATTGGAAAGAGTCCAGCAGAGGGCAACAAAAATAATTAGGGGGCTGGAGCACATGACTTATGAGGAGAGGCTGAGGGAACTGGGATTGTTTAGTCTGCGGAAGAGAAGAATGAGGGGGGATTTGATAGCAGCCTTCAACTATCTGAAAGGGGATTCCAAAGAGGATGGATCTAGAGACTGTTCTCAGTGGTGGCAGATGACAGAACAAGGAGTAATGTTCTCAAGTTGCAGTGGGGGAGATTTAGATTGGATATTAGGAAAAACTTTTTCACTAGGAGGGTGGTGAAGCACTGGAATGGGTTCCCTAGGGAGATGGTGGAATCTCCATCCTTAGAGGTTTTTAAGGCCCAGCTTGACAAAGCCCTGGCTGGGATGATTTAGTTGGGGATTGGTCCTGCTTTGAGCAGGGGGTTGGACTAGATACCTCCTGAGGTCTCTTCCAACCCTGATATTCTATGATTCGATGATTCTATATTAGTTCAGCTGTCCTCAACAATGAAACTTCCCCAGGCAATTGAAACCTATCATATCGGTTCTGTGATATAGTTCTGCAGAACTAGATATGGAGCATGTTAAGGCTGTCCAAATTGATGGCAGGGAAGGCTTGGGGCAGAGGGATACAGGGGCCCAGATCTCGCTGGTTAAGCAGAGTGTGGTCCCAAAGGCCAATATGCTGCCTGGCCAAATGGCAGAGATTGTGGGGGTGGGCGAAAGCAGATTCCTCGTACCACTAGCCAAAATCCATGTGGTGTGGGAAGGTTTGGAAGTGTTTTGACTGTGGGGGTAATGGAACACCTCCTAGTCGACCTGCGCCTTAGTAATGATTTTTTCCATGTAGCTCAAGGTTAAAGTATTTGCCTGCAGCAGGACGGAGTGTTATGCTGGGTCCCCCAAGGGAAAGGGTAAGATCTCAGGAACTGCTGAGAGAATGGGAGAGAGTCTCCTTGATTCTTCTACAGCAGGGGGAAGCCACATGCTTCCAAGTGGGAGGGTGGTTGAGACCAACTCCTGCACTGCAGCTGGAGGCAACACCACACTAGGAAGGGATAGGGGTGTAATGTCTGCCAGGGAGAGAACTGTCCAGGTTATTAGCTGCCAGCAGGTCGCAGCTGAACCAGAGACGAACCCAGCTCTAGGGAGCAGAGAGAAATGTATCCCAGAGGAGAGCCCAGAGAAGAGGCAGGGGATCTCAGAAATCACTGAGGTGAGTGAGGATTCCTGTGACTCTAAACACAGGGAAGCAGTGTGCTTCCAAGTATGGGAGGGGCTGAGATTAGCTCCTTTCCAGCAGAAGGCAACATGCCCTCAGGCTCAGGGGCAGGAGAGGTGTTGTCAGTGATTAAGGAAGCTGTCCCAGTTGTTAGCTGGCAAAGTATTGCAGATAAACAAGGGATAGAGCCCTTCCTAGGGAGCACAAAGAAATGTGTCTTAAGAGGGGACCCAGAGGAGGAAACTGGGGAAGGAATAGTCAGGGTACAGGAATGTCTTCTCCCTAGTCACTTGGGGCAGGATGCCCAGGACACTAGGAGGATGGCTGGGTCAGCATCTGTGCACCCAGGCACTCAGCCTGTGACCCAGGTTTTGAGAAGGAATGGTGTAACTGACCTCCTGGAGGGGAGCAGTCACACAGCTCAGGGACAGAGAAAGGGGTGTCTTTCCCCACACTGGTGGGGCACAGAAAGCAGTTATGGGAAAGCTGCTGGGAAAAGGTGCATCTGATCAAAGGGGAAACACACCTAGCTCAGAAAGCACAGATCACAGCCCTCTAGGGGCAGAGGACTCAGTGCTGGGAGGGGGAAACACAGGGTAACCCCACAAGGGGAGCTGGATTTTCTGCATATGTACAGTCCCCGAGGTTGGGAGACCGCTCCCCAAAGGGCCAGCCAATGTGCAGGATCCCCCTGAACACCTGTCTTGCCAGACCCTGAGGCACCAAAATGCCAGAAACATGATTAAATTAAGGGCCCCCACAGAAAGGAACCCTGGAGGGAAAGAAAAGCCAGTGACTGATTACGTGGGAGAGAGTCAAAGGACACCCTGGGTAATGAACCTCAAACTACACTATCTGAACAGAGGGTGTGGTATCGTAGAGATACTTGTAAACACCCATCTATGATAAAAATGTTAGTATTAAGGTTAAGTTTTGGGGATAAGAATTTTGACAGGGATGTTAAACCTTATGATAATGCTACTTTTCAATTAATACCTGTAAACAGACTTAAAGCTTACCACAGCGGAGAAACCATAACAAACCTGGTTTGCTGGGTGAGGGGGAAACTGAGGCACGCTGCCTCATGGCCTTAATGGCTAGATGCCAAGAAAATTATAACACAAACTGCCTTCAAGCTAGTCAGTAACTAACAGTCTTGTAGTAAACTAAGGGGGCAGGTGTGACACTCTGTACCTCGTTGGAACACTCTGCACCCCCATGTTCATCCTTATGATTGTGTGGTATGCAATGCAAAGTTTGTCATGTCAGGTGTCTTTGGAAGACTTATGTTGCACTGAGCATTGTTGTTATAGTAATGTTATAGGTTGCAATTTCATGTATATAGTTATGAGGCTGAAAATGTGTCCTCATGGCTTAAAACAAGCCCAGGCAAAACCCTCCAGGAACAGAGGGGCAGTTCACACCTCATCAGGGCATGTATGGGACAAACCCAGCCCAGCCTCACAGGAACAAAGGATGCTGACCTAGTCAGTAACAACAGATCTGTTGGACTCTCGAGTGAGTCACCCCACTTACCTTGGTCAGATTGGCACTACAATGAGGTAATGCTCACCTGACTCTGAAGGAGGTGGGGGACAAAGCTATGGGGGAAGAAAGGACATGATAAAAGGGAGGGATGTTTACCATGCTCTTCCTCTCTCTTCCACCTATATCTACAGACACCACCATGAAGCGACTGAAGCGCTGATCAAAGTGAAGAACCTGGCTGAAGGGCAACCAGTCAGCCTGTGGTGAGAAGCATCTACGTTTGTAGGGGCACAGAAAGTGTTAAGAGCAGCTTAGAATGCATTTTGCTTGGATTTCATTTGACCAAATCTGACTTCTTGTGCTTTGATTTATAATCACTTAAAATCTATCTTTATAGTTAATAAATCTGTTTGTTTATTCTACCTGAAGCAGTGCATTTGGTTTGAAGTGTGTCAGAGACTTCCCTTGGGAGAACAAGCACGGTAAATATCAATTTCTTTGTTAAATTGACAAACTCATATAAGCATCCAGCGGGCATAACTGGACACTGCAAGACGGAGGTTCCCAGGGTTGTGTCTGGGACCGGAGCTATTGGCTAGTGTCATTCGGTTACACAATCCAAGGAGCAGTTTACATGCCAGAGGCTGTGCGTGAACAGCCCAGGAGTGGGGGTTTTCACAGCAGAGCAGGGTAAGGCTGGCTCCCAGAGTTGAGGATTGGAGAGATCTAGCAGATCACTGGTCCAGATAACACCAGAGGGGAACATCACAGGGGGATGGATGGACGGAGAAAGGGGAGTGAGGGGGATTGTTATCTAGCAGTTCTGTGTTCTTGAGGAACCAGGGTGCAGTACCCAGCCTGTCTGACTCACCAAAGACCTTCCCCCCCACCCCCGCCTCTGCTTGAACCAAAACCAATCAGAAGAAAGACTTACAAAAAGCAATGAAAATTCAGTGGGAGACACACCTCTCTGGACAAGGGTGACAGGATTAAGGCCACTTCCCTAGCCTCAATTGCATCGAAGATGGGACAAGGAGGCATCTCCATTAGCATACAGAATGGAGAACAGAGATTCCAAGGCAAGAACCGCATGGAAGTCTAGGACCAGAAAAGCAGGGAAGCACTGCATGATGGGGGATCTCTGCTCCAGATGTTCATGAACCCATGCCGGCACACACCCAGTTCAGACCAATTCTAGTAATAAATCCTTTATTGGTATCCAAACACCGACACTGCCCATAGCCAGGAATGATCAGCTCTTTGGTATACTCCCTTGAGCCAACAGTTTACCCATAAACAAATCTAGTGTTCTCTCTTGAACCATTGTTGTTTCTCTACAAAAACCCCTACCCATGCTCAAGTCAGTGTTCTGATGCCTGGATCCAAAATCTGCATCAATTCCATTGGGACTTCATCGTCCCCTGACTGATGGTGCTGGGGGCTCTGCCTGTCTCCAGCACTCCGGACCCTCAGCTACCACCACCTGGGACCCCCAATTGATTCAAGCTTCATGGAGTGGTGAGAACCCAGCTCTCTCTCGCTCTCTCTCGATATAGCCTTCTGATCCTGACTTGTGTGATCAGTTATAGTTTTCTAAACCTGACTTTTATAATCAAGTTTAAGTTAGATTTAATATTATAACTATTTTGTTTGTTTGGCCCCCCTGTGGTTATTACCTGGCAATAAATAACTTTCATGATTAAGCTGGTTGCTTCTCTCTCTCTCTTTTTTCCCCCCCTGTGGGTGTTTTTTGGTTTCCTCATTCGCTCTGCAGCAACGCTTCTCGTACCTAAGCTAAAAGGCTCCTGCAGCGCTCAAAAATCCAGTGGGGTTTGCTCATCAAGTGGGTTACTACCAGAACATGAAAGTGGGGATAAGGACGTGCTGAACAGGGGACATACGAGGGTGACAGCTTGGAAGTGCTGCTCAACCCACCCTGCTCAAGCGTGCTCTATTCCAGTGCAGTGGCCACAGTATAGGAGGGTGAGAGCTTGGAGGTGCTGTTCGACCCAACCTATTGAGTCCAAGAACATATAAGGGGTCAGCTTGGGAGTGCTGATTAACTTGGCCCTCTCTGTTAATGTGTGTGTGTGTTCGTCTGATTCTGGGGCTGGAAGAACCCAGCCCTGGGGAACCTAGGTCCTGCAGGATAGCTCCATTGGGCGGGAACTTGCAGCAGGGAGAAGCAGAGCTCTGTATGAGAACCCAAATGACACAAGCAGTACAATGATAGAAGTACAGAACCACCACCAGCATCAGAGGCTCGTTCACCTGCACATCTACCAGTGTGATATATGCCATCATGTGCCAGCAATGCCCCTCTGCCATGGACATCGGCCAAACCGGACAGTCTCTACGCAAAAGAATAAATGGACACAAATCAGACGTCAAGAATGATAACATTCAAAAACCAGTCGTAGAACACTTCAAACTCCCTGGGCACTCAATTATAAACCTAAAAGTCACAATACTCCAACAAAAAAACTTCAAAACCAGACTCCAATGAGAAACTGCAGAATTGGAATTAATTTGCAAACTGGACACCATTAAATTAGGCTTGAATAAAGACTGGGAGTGGATGGGTCATTACACAAAGTAAAAATTATTTCCCCATGCTATTTTTTTCCTCTTACTGTTACTCACACCTTCTTGTCAACTCTTGGAAATGGGTCATCCTGATTATCACTACAAAAGTTTTTTTTCTCCTGCTGATACTAGCCCACCTTAATTGATTAATCTTGTTATACTTGGTATGGCAACATCCATTTTTTCACTTTCTCTGTGTGTACATATCTTCCTACTGTATTTTCCACTGCATGCATCTGATGCAATGGGTTTTAGCCCACGAAAGCTTATTCCCAAATAAATTTGTTAGTCTAAGGTGCTATAAGTACTCTTCGTTCTTTTTCCTAATAAATGAGCATGCCCCAAAGTAATGGGCAAAGCTGGTAACAAAGTGGTGGAGAATGAGGGCAGCACGTGACCCTAATCACGTGGTACTTGTTGAGTAGTTGCTGCAGAGTGGGGAAACGGGCACAGACCTGAGCAAACTGTCTCTTCCTTTTTCAGACTAAGCTCCTTTAGCAAGGTCTCTCTTTCTCACAGAATATTTGGTAACATTCTGTAACTTTTAAGTTAGGAATCGTGCTTAGAATAACCGTAGGACCGTGCAATAAGGAGTTAAAGAGTTGTTCTTTAAAAGTAAAGATTTTAGAGCGATACTGTGACTGCGTGAAAGAGCTTTTGGTGGGGATCATTAGTGAGATAAGGGAAGTAGAGATGGCTGGGGAAAAAACCTTGGCTGCTTGCTTGAGACAGGAGAAAACCAACAGGTTAGCAAGATGGGTAATGAAGAAGGGGAAATGCCCCTGGGAAAGCGGGTGTTTTAAGGGTGAGAATCCCCTGACTGAAGCTAGTCTGAGCTTTGAACAGTATTGCACAACCTTTAAGCCACGTGGTAGTTCAAAGAAAGCAGCTGCTGTATGGGCGTTATTTTATACATGTCTGGACATGGTTGAAATGGTAAAGGGAAGGCAGGAACTGGAGCTGGAGAAAAAGCAGTTACAACAGCCTTTGAACAAATGCGAGACCGACGGGTGTGAATTTATAGCAGAAAAGCTTCAAATGGTGACTGTACTTAGAAATATGCAAGAGGAGAGAGACAAGGCCAGCAGAGATGCAGAACAGTATAGGAAAGTTAACAAAAAAATTGTTGGAAGAAGCGAGAGCAGCAACTCGCTTCCTTGTAGACGAGAATAAGGCAGCAAAGGCAGCAGCAGGCCATCAGAAGTGCAAGGCAGAGATTAGTAAATTGCGTGCCCTATTTAGCGCCCATCAGGGGGTGGTAGCAGCTGTAAGGTTGAGAGAGGATTGTGATTTGGAGCCTCCTGGGAAAATAGAGATACCTCCTGATGCTGACCCCAAAAACCCATTCAACTCTGATTGGCCATACATGCATAATGTTGCCCCTGTGTCCACAAGGGAGGTTAAACACATAGTTCCAGGAGTCGATCTTAGAATCATAGAATATCAGGGTTGGAAGGGACCTCAGGAGGTATCTAGTCCAACCCCCTGCTCAAAGCAGGACCTATTCCCAACTAAATCATCCCAGCCAGGGCTTTGTCAAGCCTGACCTTAAAAACATCTAAGGAAGGAGATTCCACCACTTCCCTAGGTAACCCATTCCAGTGCTTCACCACCCTCCTAGTGAAAAAGTTTTTCTTAATATCCAACCTAAACCTCCCCAACTGCAACTTGAGACAATTACTCCTTATTCTGTCATCTGCCACCACTGAGAACAGTCTAGATCCATCCTCTCTGGAACCCCCTTTCAGATAGTAGAAAGCACCTATCAAATCCCCCCCTCATTCTTCTCTTCCGCAGACTAAACAATCCCAGTTCCCTCAGCCTCTCCTCATAAGTCATGTGCTCCAGCCCCCTAATCATTTTTGTTGCCCTCTGCTGGACTCTTTCCAATTTTTCCACATCCTTCTTGTAGTGTGGGGCCCAAAACTGGACACAGTACTCCAGATGAGGCCTCACCAATGTCGAATAGAGGGGAATGATCACGTCCCTCGATCTGCTGGCAATGCCCCTACTTATACAGCCCAAAATGCTGTTAGCCTTCTTGGCAACAAGGGCACACTGTTGACTCATATCCAGCTTCTCGTCCACTGTAACCCCTAGGTCCTTTTCTGCAGAACTGCTGCCTAGCCATTCGGTCCCTAGTCTGTAACAGTGAAGGGGATTCTTCTGTCCTAAGTGCCGGACTCTGCACTTGTCCTTGTTGAACCTCATCAGGTTTCTTTTGGCCCAATCCTCTAATTTGTCTAAGTCCCTCTGTATCCTATCCCTACCCTCCAGCATATTTACCACTCCTCCCAGTTTAGTGTCATCTTCCCACAATGGAGCTGGTTATGGACGTAGTAAGATGGTCTCCTAGTCAGGCCAAGACTATTGCCGAGACTCTGGGGCCACTGAACCATGACACAGCCATTGCATGGCTGGCCCGTGTGTGGCAAATGTACCTCTCTGCTGATGGCATGGACTTAACCCAATTGCCTCAGTTATGCTACTCTCCTTGTGATGCAGATGCTCTGGACATAGGCATAGGTTCTTGGGAGCGGACAGCCGCTGGACCCTGGGAATGGATGATAAGTGCTCTCAAAATATTACTGCCTGCTTCTTCCCTCAAGAAACTATATATAATGGAAGAGCAGAAACCAGGCAAGGCCCCCAAAACTTACCTAATTCCAAAAAAGATGCTGGCAGTTCTCTCTGATTCGTTGCCCCAGCCAGAAGAGAATGGGATTATCACTTCCCATTATCAGGGACCCGAATTAGGACAGAGCACTTCCGCAGGACTAAATTCTCAGACAAAAATGACCATGGGGGCTGTGGGTATAGAACACATAACCTGCAATGAACTAGTGGCAAAAACCAAACAGGCAGAGGATTTGCTGTGAGAGGCGGGCATCTTAAAAAGATAAGTCAGTAAAAAGACTACCTCAGAGCCAGTACAGGCTATCACATTTGTGAATAATGGTCCTTACTCTGCCAGTCGCCCTCCCAATTATAACTCCCCTCCCTCCCACAACCCTGGGCAGCGCCAACCCAAGGAGACCCTTAGGAACATGATTTGGAAGGAGCTGGTGAATTTAGGGGAGGATATGAGAAAATATGATCACCAGTCCCTCAGCATCCTGATTAATGCTTTGTCTCAGGTCATGCGGAGAACAGAGTTAATGCAAGGAAGCCCCCCTTCATCCCACTGCCCCGGTACGGTGTGCATCCCTCACGCCCACGCCCTGTCAAAACCAGATCCCTGTCCCCTCTTCTGAGTGGAGGCTCTTGAGGGAGTCGGCCGATCAGTAGGGGTGCCCAGTTCCCCGCGGGCCTCCCCAGCTGATCGCAAGACTTCAGTGCGACATATGGGGGAGACCCACTGTATGGGCTACAGGGATATTTTCCCAATTGCTAGCGGACACCGGAGCATCAGTAAACATTTAAAGTCCCCGGTGGCTCTCCAGAGGGAGACCCACTGATAAACAGCTTATCAAGGAAAGAACTGTGGACACCTGGGTGACTCATGCAAAGGGACATTAAAAAAATCACTCAGAAGAGGCACACTGCAACAACAGAACTGATGCCTTAGCCAAAGCTGCTGCTCCTAGTAACCACACTAGAGATGCAGGCCAGGTAGAACAAATAGAGGCAGTAACTACCTGGGGAAAAACTTAGGCAAAGGAACAGATACCTTGGACTTAAGTACCCTGCAAGATGGGGATACAGAAATCCAGTCCGTAGGCAGGACAGGGAAAGATCCCACAGGAAAATACAGGATTGAGTAGGTTGGAGATGTCTGGTGGGCAGTGGATGCAGGTGGGCAAAGGCACTGGATAGTCCCCAGCCAGGTACAGGGGGGGACCAGATTCAGTTTGTGCATGAACAAGAGCATAGAGGAAAACAGGATACTTTAAATAGGGTTAAAGATACAGGGTGGTGGCCAGGCATGAAAGTGGATATAGATCCGTGGTGTGATAATCGTCTGCAGTGCTCCATGGTTAATGCTGATCACCAGGTTCAAAAGAATGCATTGGGGCACCAAAGAACAGAGGGTCCCTGGTCCTGGATTCAGATAGATTACATAGGCCCTTTACCCACCACCAATAGAGGGAATAAATACTGCCTGGTAAGAGTAGATCCCTTCTCCAAATGAGTGGAAGCCACCCCTACTAAAACCAACACTGCCTGGGTCACTGCTAAGCAGCTCCTTAATGTGGTTTTCTCAAGACTGGGAATTCCCAGAGTCATGGATTCAGATTTGGGATCCTATTTTGGGGGAGATGTTACATGCAAGAGCTATGTAAGGCTTTAGGCATTAAGCCTTGTTTCCACGTAGCTGGACACCCTGAGTCCTCTGGACAAGTTGAATGAACCAACTGCACGCTAAAGGAAGCTTTGAAACAACAAGTAAAGAGCTCAGGGACAGGGATGAGAAGCTACCAGTCATCTTAATGGCTTGAAGGCTATCCAGGATACACTCCCTTTGAAGCTAACTTTTTTTTTTTTTTTGAATCCCCAAATTGCCCCCTCAAGGATTGAACTCACAGGGTTTAGCAGGCCAATGCTCAAACCACTGAGCTATCCCTCCTCCCTAAAAATCAAATGCCCATGCCTGGAAGTTGGTGGTCGGAAGTGGAACTGCCTAGTGCCTGGGAAGGGAAGGTGGGAATGGGTGAATGTGTACAAACCTTAGCAGAGACGATAACTGATTTACACAAGCGCGTGGCAACACAACTAGGCATAGTACAGCAAAACATGGACAAAAAAACAGGCTGGGAAAAACCTCCTTTAATATGGGAATTAGGCCAAGCAGTGATGGGCAGAAGGGATTCAGCGAAGGAGAAGTCTTTGACACACACCTGGGATGGCCCCTGTTTTACGGTGAATCGGGCCAACCCTGGTGTTTATCAGGTAAAAATCCTGAATGGAAAAAATGGGAAACCCTGGTGGAAGTGGTTTCATTCCTTCACAGCTCAAAGAGTGGAAGGGTAAACCACCTGACCCACAAGGAATAGCATAACTGTCTTCTCCATCCTGCCAGACACTCTTCTTGGCTAGGAAGAAGGTACGGCTTGGGGCCATTGGAAACTACACAGTGGGTGGACTTGTCAGTGCCTACCCCACTGTTGAGGCAGGAAAAGGCCAGAGAAGTCCTTGATTTATTCTGGCCATCCTCACGTAGGTCACTGCTTCATGTTCACCCTGATCCCAGATTCACCCTGGTCCCAGATTCTCCCAGTATATACTGGGTGGGGAGGGGAATTTGTTCTCCCTTCTCTGCCCCCTCACAGGTCCCGAACACGAGCCATGACAGCCTACTGCTGCACCAGCACTCTGCTGTTTATAAGTGTCTGGAGTCAGATGTTGTCCAGGCTCTATGCTGTATCTGTGATCCCTCTGAACCTCGGGAGGTGCTTGCCAGCTGGAGCCCAGGAGGTAAAATTGCTGTGCCACATGCATGGATTAGATGGGAATGGGAGCAACCCCCTGGCCCGGCAGCATCCGCTACCAGTTCTATGCTGTCGGCAACTCCTCGGATCGCCCCTGGGAAAGCGTTGCCAATTGCATGCACAGAGCCACCAGGGAATCACTCAAGTTTTGTTATGAAACTAAGACCACCCCAGGCTCCGTCCCATTCTTCTGCAAGCTGGTGTGGTCTCAAAAGGGACGTACACCATCAAACGCAACCAGTGACAGCCTCCCAGGTGGTGGAAGGTGCAGGATAGTCCTGGTTTCCTCCGCTGTTTGGGGAGCTGTGATGGGCTCAGTCACAAAGACCCCCTTGGCACTATCACCTGATGTGCTGAGATTACCTCTGAGCCCGTTTCCCCTACCAGCTTGTGACTCCAGAACCCTGCCTTGTTGAGCCAGACACGCCTGCCTGCTACAGCACAGACCCAGGTATAGTCCACGCCCCCAAAGCTGCAGACTTTAACCAAAAACTACTCAGAAGGTCACCTGTCTCCAGCACCCGGACACCCAGCTCCCAATGGGATCCAAATCCCAAATAAATCTGTTTTACTCTGAACAAAGCTTATAGAGGGTAAATTCATAAATTGTCCACCCTCTATAACACTGATAGAGAGAGAGATGCACAGCTGTTTGCTCCCCCATGTATTAATCACTTACTCTGGGTTCATTAATAAACAAAAGTGATGTTATTAAGCATAAAATGTAGGATTTAAGTGATTTCAAGTACTAACAGAACAAAGTAAGTCACCAAGCAAAATAAAACAAAACACGCAAATCTAAGCCTAATACATTAAGAAACTGTTTACAGGTAAAATCTCACCCTCAGAGATGTTCCAATAAGCTTCTTTCACAGTCTAGACTCCTTCCTAGTCTGGGCCCAATCCTTTCTCCTGGTACAGTCCTTGTTAGTTCCAGCAGGCATCTTAGGTGAAAAGCAGTGGCAGTCTCATGATTGGGACCCGGTCTGTTCTGTTCCACCCTCTTTTATATCTTTGGCACAAAGCAGGAATCTTTTTGTCTCTTTGGGTTCCCACCCCTCCTTCTAAATGGAAAAGCACCAGGTTTAAGATGGATTCCAGTATCATGTGACATGATCATATGTCACTGTAAGATCTCATTCTTCCAGGGCTGGCCCGCACGTACCCAGGGAGGTTTGCAAGTAAACAGCCATTTACAACCAATTGCCCTAGTCAAAATGGGAGCCATCAAAATTCCACACCACCATTAATGGCCCACACTTTGCATAATTACAAGAGAACCTCAGAGTAATACTGCATATTCCTAGTTTCAGATACAAGAATGATACAGGCATACAAATAGGATGAACACACACAGTAGATTACAAGCTTTGTAATGATACCCTACAAGAGACCTTTTGCAGAAAGCATATTCCAGTTGCATTATATTTACACTCATTAGCATATTTCCATAAAACATTATGGAGTGCAACATCATAGGAGCAACCATGGCCCTACGTATCATCATTGGTGTCGGAACCCAGATGCCTCCGTTACCCGGAGTGGAACTGCAGCTGTCTCTGATCACGCCAGCAGGCAAGAACATCACACAGTTCCTCATAAACTGGGAACCGCCGAACTGGACAGGACTTGATTCAGCCAGGTCCCCCAGACTGGGTAGTTCCATTAAAGGGAACACATCGTGACAAGCTCATGCCAACAATTTGGTTTAAATTCTATGGGCATATTGCCATTTTTGAGGGATTCCATGAGCCCGGATTGTACAGAACTGAATGGGGGAGGGAGGGAGGGACGGACAGACAAAGGGGCATGAAGGGGGAGGGAGGGATGGATGGAGAAAGGGGCGTGAGGGGGATGGGTGGATGGAGAAGGACAGCTGGACAGCTACAGGGTGATGGATGGGGATAGATGGGACCCACCGGGGCATGACTCACACTGTTCTGACAGCCACAGCGCTCCGCGGCACCCCCGCCCCAGCTCCTTCTATCTGACCCCTGCTCACAGCTGGGCCTGTGCAGAACCAGCCCCCGGGGTGCTCCCTGCCACAGGCAGAGAGAAGAGCCCCATTCCCAGCCCCATCGCCCCGTTCAACTGCTGTGCCCATCCTCAGCTGGGGGCAGCACTGAGCACAGGCCCCCTCATTCCCACAGGGCCCCCACGCGCACCCCCTATGGAGCAGGCAGGGGGGCCCCCACACATACCCTATAGAGCTGGGGGGCACACATGCACCCCCTATAGAGCTGGGGGCCCACACATGCACCCCATTAGAGCCAAGGGGCCCCCACACTCCCTATAGAGCCAGTGTCCCCCATGCACTCCTAAATAGATAGGGCCCCCACCTCTACAGAGCCAGAGGCCCAACACACACACATCCTATAGAGCCAGAGGGGGCCCACACACACACACCCTTATACAGCCAAGCCCCCCCCCCCCCCGCACACACACACTCACAGAGCCGGGGTGTGCACACCTCTACTATGGATCCAGGAACTCCCCTATAGCACCAGGAAACAGACAGACACCTGCACACACCCGTATAGAGCCAGAAGACACACACTGTACATCAAGCTATTAGCCCGTCCGGAGGCTCTCGCTTGACAGGGAAAGGAGCGGGCCGAACGGGGAGCTGCTCTACGTACAGGCGCCCAGCTGCTCTGACAACGTCGGCCAAGTCATAAGCCGAGCGGGAGGAGACGGTCTCAACCCACCAAAAAAAAAAAAAAAAAGTGTCCTACACGAAAGCAGTTTAGTGTAACTACATCTAGGAACAGAGAACGCAGGCCAGACCTCCAGGCTGGTGGACTCCCTCCTGGGGAGCAGGGACTCAGGAAAAGATTCAGGGGCTGGAGGCAGAGAATTGGCTGAACACGAGCTCCCAGCACAATGCTGTGGCCCAAAGAGCTAACGCGACCCTGGGGTGTATAAACGGGGGAAATCTGGAGTAGGAGCAGAAAGGTGATTTTACATCTGGATTTGGCCCTGGTGGGGTCGCCGCTGGGATCCTGTGTCCGGTTCTGGTGGCCCCAATTCAAGGACGACGTGGCTAATTTGCAGAGGGGATCAAAGAAGAGCCACAAGAATGATTCAAGGGTTAGAAAAATCAGCCTTATTCGTGATAAACTCCAGGAGCTCCAGCTATTTAGCTTAGAGAGACTTTTACAGGATGATTTGACCCCAATTTGTGGGGGACAAATATTTAATCTAGCCAAGAAAGGTTGGTAGATCACGACCCAACAGCTGGGAGTTGAAGCTAGACACATTCAGACAGGAAATAAGGTGCAAATTTTTAGCCGTGACAGAGTAATTAACTACTGGGGAGAATTTGCCAAGGGTCACAGTGGATTCTCCGTGATTGGCAATTGTTTTGAATCTAGATTGGCTGTTTTTTCTGGAAGATCCGATAATTCCCAGAGCAGGAGGCCGTTCTCCGGCCTGCGTCCTGGCCTTGAAGTCGATGAGTGATGGGTCTCTCCTATGCCAGCAAGACCAAGTACCCGGAGAAGCTGATTGACCAGTGTGTTGCTAAGCTGCCGAGGTGTCAGACGCAAGCATCTCGGGTTAACCACAGGCCTTGCGCTCAACTGGACGGCGTTTTTCCATTGGGGATGGGATGCGACCACTTCTGAACGCCACACCCAACCTGTTCAAAAATTTCAGGGACTCTTCCAGGCATCCCTGGGCAGAATTAATGTTGATCAATGCAAAGCAGCACACATTGGAAAACATAATCCCAACTATATGTATAAAAGGATGGGGTCTAAATTACCTGTTACCACTCAAGAAAGAGATCCTGGAGCCACTGTGGATAGTTCTCTGAAAACATCCACTCAAGGTGCAGCAACAGTCAAAAAAGCAAACAGAATGTTGGGAACCATTAGGAAAGGGATAGATAATAATACATAAAATATCCTATTGCCTTTATATAAATCCATGGTGCACCCACATCTTGAATACTGCGTGCAGATGTGGTCGCCCCATTTCAAAAAAGAGATATTGGAATTGGAAAAGGTACAGAAAAAGGCAACAAAAATGATTAAGGGTCTGGAACGGCTGCCGTATGAGGAGAGATTAATAAGACTGGGACTTTTCAGCTTGGAAAAGAGGCGACTAAGGGGGGATATGAGAGAGGTTTATAAAATCATGACTGGTGTGGAGAAAGTAGATAAGGAAGTGTTATTTACTCTCTCTCATAACACAAGAACTAGGGGGTCACCCAATGAAATTAATAGGCAGCAGGTTTAAAACAAACCAAAGGAAGTATTTCTTCACACAACGCAGTCAACCTGTGGCACTCCTTGCCAGAGGATGTTGTGAAGGCCAAGACTGTAACAGGGGTCAAAAAATAACTAGATAAATTCATGGAGGATAGGTCCATCATTGGCTATTAGCCAGGCTGGGCAGGGATGGTGTCCCTAGCCTCTGTTTGCCAGAAGTTGGGAATGGGCGACGGGGGATGGATCACTTGATGATTATCTGTTCTGTTCACTCCCTCTGGGACACCTGGCATTGGCCACTGTCGGCAGACAGGACACTGGGCTAGATGGACCTTTGGTCTGACCCAGTGTGGCCGTTTTTATGTTCTTAATCCTACTCATTTGGGGGGGGGGGGAATTGAAAGGGGAAGGGATGAGAAAACGGGACATACCAAGCAGCTGGCATCCAGTTATGGCAGCCCTGGTTTCCAGCACCTCTACAGTTGTCTACAGTTCAAAGCACTGGTCGATGGCCGCCATTAACGCCTCCCAGCACCAATTCACCCTCCAAGCTTGGCTCCACCCAGCCTTCCCAAACGACTCTTCTCCCAGGGAGGAGCTAACTCGCTCTGGGCGAATAATGGAGAGGAAAGATGCAAGCACTCTCGGGGAGCCCAGCTGAGAGCTGCAGATGGGTGCAAAATTAGCGCCCAAACCCCCATCAATCTGGCCCAAAGGGCCGAGGCTGAGCTTTGGCAGGCGGGTGATATCTATGCAGTGGAAAGAAACACTCAGGCTAGCCTGGGGGCTGAGACAAGACAGATGCGCAGAACGCAACAGCAACTACCTAATGCGCCACTATCTATTGGGCATTCAGGGCACAGGACCCGGCAACCATGGTAAGGCCGAACGCATCACCACATAGTTCTTGTGGAGCCACAGGAAGTCCCGCCTCGGAAGGCCGGACTGACAGCTTCCCCCATAGCCCCTGATTGATCCCTCTCTGAACCCAGGCAGAGTGCCCCAGCCCTGAGCACCCAGGCCCCAGCCATGACAGGAGGTTGCAAGGACTCCCTCGGCTTTACGCAAGGGGAGAAAGAAAATCTCAACCAAAGTGAAACAAAAACCGAACATTGGTGTGATCCAAACGCCACTCCGACCGTGCAGATTGCACGGAAACAAATCCCGTCTGAAACTGCCGATAGTACAGACGCCACTGCTCACAGCTCCTGGCACGACACCTGGGCCAAATGATTCACACAACAGACCCACAAGCAAGACCAAAAGACACCACCTGAGCTGACGAGGCACCGTGACCTCCTGCTGCAAAGCAGCTAAAAGATCACCCCCACTCATTCGAAGGACTGTGAGGTGTACCGGGCATGATCCGGGAAATAGATCAAAGGGGTCAGCCAGGGTGGCACCTGGCAATTACGAGCCAGGGAGCCTAATTTCAGTACGAGGGAAATTGGTAGAACTCTAGTAAAGAGCAGAATGATCCAACACAGAAATGAACACGATTTGTTGGGGGAAGTGTCAAAGGGAAATCACGCCTCACCAATCTACTAGAATTCTTTGAGGGGGTTAACAAGCATGTGAACAAGGGGGATCCAGTGGATCTAGTGTACTTAGATTTTCAGAAAGCCATTGACAAGGTCCCTCACCAAAGGCTCTTAAGCAAAGTAAACAGCCATGGGATAAGAGAGATGGTCCTCTGCAGGATCAGTAACTGATTAAAAGATAGGAAACAAAGGGCAGGAATAAATGGTCAGTTTTCAGAATGGAAAGAGGTAAATAGTGCTGTCCCACAAAAACAAAACAAAACAAAACATCCACCCAGTTCCAGTTCACAGGATTAGGGACTGGTACCACACTGGCCCCAGGGATACACACACACACACACACACACACACACACACACTGCAGCCTACACCCCATGCAGGGGACCATCCCTCCTTCTCCCAGCACACAACCCCCATAGTGCTCTGGTAGCCAATTGGCTGATGCTGCTCCCCCCACTCCCGTTGCTCTGAAAGCCAATGGGAGTGTGCAATACACAGGGGGCATCTCTGGTCTGGAACCCATGGCTAGCACGCCCTCCCTCCACCCCAAAGGCTGGAGTAATGCAGGTTTGTGGTGTACAACTCATACCAAGAGGACCAGTGCCCCCAGAGACTCCACAATAACACCCACCCATGCAGCCCTAGCGCCCCCAGAAACCCCACAATAACACACCCACACACGCAGCCCCAGTGCACCCAGAGACCCTACAATAACATCCCCCATCCATCCCTCCTTCCCCCGCATACACTCCATCCCCCCACCCTACCCCTCCCTCCTGCCATTCCTCCTCCATCCTGCCCAGGCCGGCGCAGGCCCCCAGCTCTCTCCACCGGTGGGGCAGGCCGGTTGTGTTATTAATTGGCTTTAGCATTTAACCCTTCGCTCCCCAGCCCCCTCCCCCCCCTGGGACCCGGCAGAGCCGCTTATCGAGACGGACAGGTGTGAGCCGGCCTAATCCCCCTGCACACCGCCGGCAGCCAGCTCCCTCCACCCACTGGCAGGGCAGCATCGGCCCCTGCCCTCTATTTCCCCCCCTCAGCTCTGCACCCTCCCCCCAGAGCAGACAGCTCCCCACACTGCACCCCCTGTCTCCTGACCCCAAGCCCCTTCTCCACTCCCCCCCGCCTGGGGAGTTAGACTGTGCCCTCCCCGGAGTGTGTTGGGGGGGACTCTCTGCTCAGGCGGGGACCAAGAGCACTCAACAGGTACGAGGAGCAGGGACACCCCCCCCCCCCCAAAAAAAAGAATTTTGTTTTCTACTGGGGGAAACTGGCAAAACCAGTGAACAACCAGAATTCACCCAGCAAGTCAGTGTAAAGGACCAGGAGTCCTGGCTCCCAGCTCCCCCCACCCCCCAACCACTAGACCCCACTCCCCTTTCAGAGCCGGGGAGAGAACCCAGGAGTCCTGGCTCCCAGCTCCACCCCGCTCCAATCCAACACACCCCAGAGTCCTTGCCCCAATCCCTTACCTGGCTCTGTGGTCTGGGCGACCCACAGACGCTGTCCGAAATATTCCAGGCCCCGGATGGGGCTGTGGAGGGAAATCCCAAAAAGGGGGTGAGTGAAGAAATAGCAGCTGGGCGGGGGGGGAGCCCAAGTCCAATCCTGGGGGGCACTGCTGGTCCTTGAGAGGTGCCGAGGATAAAAGGGGTGCCCACGCAGCAGAGCTCCAGGTCCCACAGGGCTGGCCTCTGGCCGTGGGGTCCCCCTGCGCTGGCCGGTCCCCCCCAAGAGTAGCAGGTCTGCGTGGCGTGTGTGAATAGGGCTGTCAGCACCTGGGGATGAGGCCGGGGGTGCGGGGGGGTTAACACCCATAATCCTCACCCTGTGTCTTTGCTGAGCTAATCAGCTTATGGGTCCTGGAGGTGGGGGGAGCTGGGACAGGCTGTGGGGGTGGCAGGAGCACAGGGGTGGCCGGTTCCCAGCCGAGCCAGGCAGATGGTGCCAGGGGAGCGGCGCGAGCAGACGGGGTTACCAAGGGGTGGTGGATGGGGTGCCGGGAGGGAGATGGTGACTAATGGGTTGCAGGAGGGAGATGGGGGGCTGAGGGTATGTGGGGGTGCCCGCATCTATGGGGCAATGGGGGCTGTAGGAGGGAATGGCGGGTGCCGGGGACAGTGGGCCTGAGATGGAGGTGCCTGGGAAGATGGGGGATCACAGGGGGCACACACAGAGGGTGCTGGCGGGGGGCCATGCAGCCGGCTGGGCTTGCAGGCTGGGGGGGGGAGGGGGGACGTGGGAGTGCATGCACTGGGCAGGTTGGGTGTGGGTCTGTGTCCGGGGAGACCAGGTTGTGTGTTGGTGTGTGTTAGAGCAAGTTGTGCATGGGGGGTGGAGAGCAGACGGTGGGTGGGTGTGCGGGTGTGTGTAGAGGTTGTGTGTGTTTTGTGTGCATGTGTGAAGGTTGTGTAGAGGTTGTATGGTGTGTGCATAGAAGTTGTGTGCGGAGGGTGGGGGGGTGTAGAGGGTGTGTGTTGGGATTTGTGTGTGTGGAGGACCTGGGGGGGGATTGGGGGCGTGTGTGTGTGTGTGTGTGTGTGTGTGTGTGTGTGTGTGTATATATAGAGGTTGTATGTTGGGATTTGTGTGTGGAGGTTGTGTGTGTGTTGGAATTTGGGTAGAGGTTGTGCGTGGGTGTGTCTGTGGAGGGTGTGTGGGTGTAGGGTGTTTGTAGAGGTTGTGTGTTGTGTGTGTATGGAGGTTTTGTGTTGGGGTATCTGTTTAGAGGTTGTGTGTTGGGGTGTAGAGGGTGTGTGTTGGTGTGTGTGTGTGTGTTGTGTGGTATGGGTGTGTTGTGTGTAGAGGTTGTGTGGAAAGGCTGAGCAGTGGGTAGGAGAGCGTGTGTTACAGTGCGTAGAGGACTAGTGTCTGTGCGCACGTCAGGGGGAAGGGGGGGGGAGGGTGTGTGTCCAGGTGTGGGAGCTCAGGGGTGTTGCAAGAGGGAGGGTGCATGCGCCTGTGGAGTTCTGCATGGAGGGAGTGCAATGTGTACCGGTGCTGGGGGGCTGTGTGTTGTTGTGGGGGGGCTGTGCGGGTGCAGTGCGGGGGCAGTGCGGGCACCTGTTGTATGGGGAGACAAACAGGGATGGGGGGATTGGCATGTGTGGGACAGGGTGCGGGGGGTTGCGGTCTGTGCATTCGGTTGCGAGGAGGTGTGTGAGAGGTTGTGTGAGGGGGGGAGGGTTGTGTGTTGGGGGGGTGAGGGAGGGAGAGGGGGTGTCTCCATGGATTGGCTGTTCCCTTCCACCCCTGTTGGCAGGGAAAGGGGACGCAGGGGGAAGTGGGGGGCACGTCAACCACAGCTTGCTGGGAGGGAGATCAGAGGACCCCGTGTGCGGGCTGAGCAGCCCTAGGGAGGAGTCCCAGGCAGTGAGGCGAGGCAGGCGCGGGCTCCCATGGGGCGAGAGTGCCTGGGTGAGCAGGGGGTGGGGGTCCTGTGGGGCAGGAGAGCGGAACTGGGAACCAAGGGGCAGACACTGGCAGAGGAGCCCGGGGAGCGGAAGGGGAGTGACTGGCACTGGCCAACCCCCTCCACCAAGGGGATAACACTGTACTATCGCCGGCAACAACTCCAGCAGCGCGAGGCAAAAGAACGCCGCGGGGGGGGGGGGCAGAGTTGAGCCCCCTTGGGCACAGGCATTGTCCAGGTGGGCGCCCCAGTTCATTTGGTCCCGAGAAAGTTGGCAGAGGACGGGGAAATGAAGCTGGGTCGCTGATTTGGTTGATCGAGCAACGATTCATTTTAATCGGCTCGGTGTAAACACAGCCATCCAGGAGCAAAGAAGGTGGATCAGACTTCCAGGATGGGGCGGGGGGAAGGAAGTGTGTCTGTCCTAGGAACCCAGGACCCTGAAATCGGCCTTGCTGGTGGCTAACCAGACGAACGTGCCAACGCGACCCAGGGGCTGAGTGCTGAAGACGAGTCCCACCGGAAAGACGCCAGCGTTTTCACCGGCGAGAGGCATTAACCGGGACGCCATCAGGAGCGGGGTTTCAACCACATCTGCTCTGGAAGCGATTTGGGGAGGGGTCGCATGGGACGGGTTGGACGGTTGCAAAGGTCCCGTGTCCGGCCTTGGACGTCCACATCAGGATAAAAGAAAGCCATGCCTGGCCCAGGCCGTGGGGCTGAAAAATTGGCACAATTTTTTAGCCCCGGGAGATGGAGCCGTTGACCCGGGCCAGCCACGGGTCTTTTCTCCCTGTATGGACATGCCCTGGAGGGTTGGATCCCGGCCTGGCCCTTCTCACGAGTTCCTAGGAGATGGTGGGCATGACCCTCTCCCAGTGGGCACCAAATGTGTCTGCCATGCTTTCCGTGTGCCCGCCGGGGCACCCGAAAAAAGGGCAGAGGGAGGAGAAATTAAGGCGTGGCTCAGCTCCCGGAGCTGTCTCCCCAGCGCAGGATTCACATCGGCGGGCTGCCCGTTAAAAGAGACGGGCACGTCGCGCCGAGGGGCTCGTCGAGCGAGCACCGGGCACCGATTGAGGGGGGTCATACGGGAGAAAGGAACACAGCACGGGATGGCGGGGAGAAAGCCAGCCCCAAGGCACCCGCGTGGGGCGGGCACCGCAGGGTTGTGTAAGCCACGTTCGCACAAAAGCAGATTAGAGCTAATCACGGTGGCCTGATGCACTGCCGGGGGGGGGCAGCAGATGGCAGTGCCCAGCCTGGAGGAGGGGCTGGGCACAGGGGGGAAGCCCTCCCCCTGACAAACCCAGCTCTGCCAATCACTGCACAGGCTCTGCTACTCTGGGCAGGGAGGAGGCGGGATGCCGGGGTAGATGGGCTCGTGGGGCCAAGCCAGACGGCAAGCAGGAGGCAGGGCACCGGGGGACATGGGCCCGTGGGGCCAAGCCAGGCAGAAAGCGGGACGCGAGGGTAGATGGGCCCGTGGGGCTGAGCCGGGCAGCAGGCAGGAAGCGGGATACCTGGGAGGATGGGCCCATGGGTCTGCTACCATTGGACGATGCCCAGCGTTCCTGCCCTTCCCGGAGGAGGGCATGGGAGCAAAGGGCTGGCGGGCTGGCGAGCTGGGCCCCCCAATCACGGCACCGGATCTGCTGCAAAACCCAACTCTTCTTTATTTAGAAAAATAACCAACAACGCCCCAACAGGGGGGCAATAACTTAGAGCAACGCAACACGGTGCAAATGGGGAACCGCCCAGCCCCATGTGCCACCCTGGCACCAACACAACATGCGAACTGGGGCTGAGAACAGGGCCCCTCAGGCAGTGGGGAGACCCCTGGGACCGAGGGGTGGGGGGGTCTGTGCCCAGGGGGTGCAGGGTGTGATGGCATCAGGACGCCCCACGGGGAACCCGCTTCATCTCCACACGCCGCCCCCCTTGCCGGTGCGGGCACCGAGCTGGGCTGCCTTCCGCCCGCCCTTGGCAGCGCCGTGGGTCTTCTCAGGGCCGGGCCGGGCGCCAGCCGGGCGCCGGGGGGGACCCACCTGTGGGAGAGGGGGGGGGGAGGAGGGTGAGCGGTCGGGAACAGAGCCCCAGGCCCTGGGGGAAGGGTGCGACCGCTCAGGATGCAAAGCAGCCCTCTCCCTCAGCGCCCTGCCCCATAGCAATCCCCAGAGCCTGTCACCCACAGAGCCCAGCCTCACAGCCCCCCACAGCATCCAGCACCCACAGAGCCCAGCCCCAGAGCCCCGCACGGTGCCCAAACACCGACAGCGCCCATTCCCCCCCCCCCCCCCAGCAGATTCACCTCTCTCCTGCCGGCCTCGGGCAGCCTGGGGTCGAGGTTCCTGCGGGCAGCCGGCTTCACGTGGCCCCCGTCGCCCTTCACGTCGGGCCTGGGGAGCAGCAGATAGGAATGAGCCAAGAGAAAAGATGGTTACTCACCTTTGTAACTGTTGTTCTTCAAGATGTGTTGCTCATATCCATTCCAATTAGGTGTGCGCGCGCCACGTGCACGATCGTCGGAGAATTTTCTACCCTAGCAAAACCCGGTGGGTCGGCTGTGGAGCCCCCTGGAGTGGCACCTTCAAGGCGCTGGATATATACCCCAGCCGACCCAGCGCCCCCTCAGTTCCTTCTTGCCGGCTACTCCGACAGAGGGGAAGGGGGGCGGGTTTGGAATGGATATGAGCAACACATCTCGAAGAACAACAGTTACAAAGGTGAGTAACTGTCTTTTCTTCTTCGAGTGCTTGCTCATATCCATTCCAATTAGGTGACTCCCAAGCCTTACCTAGGCGGTGGGGTCAGAGTGAGACATCGCTGAGTGCAAAACTGCTGATCCGAATGCAGCATCGTCTCTGGATTGCTGTACCAGCGCATAGTGAGCAGCAAATGTGTGGACTGACGACCAAATTGCAGCTCTACAAACGTCCTGGATCGGGACTTGAGCCAGGAAGCAGTCGAGGAGGCCTGGGCCCTCGTGGAGTGAGCGGTGAGGCGTGGCGTCGGGACACCGGCCAGGTCGTAGCAAGCACGAATGCAGGACGTGATCCAAGAGGACAGGCACTGTGAGGAGACCGGTGAGCCTTTCATCCAGTCGGCCACTGCAACGAAGAGTTGTGTCGTCTTCCTAAACGGCTTTGTACGGTCAATATAGAAAGCCAGGGCTCTGCGTACATCCAAGGAATGCATATGCTGGTCTTGACGAGTAGCGTGTGGCTTAGGATGGAAGACCGGGAGAAATATATCCTGGTTCATATGAAAAGCGGAAACCACCTTGGGAAGAAAGGCAGGGTGGGGGCGAAGCTGCACCTTGTCCTTATGGAACACAGTGTACGGAGGCTCAGACGTGAACGCCCTGAGTTCAGAAACACGTCTTGCTGAAGTGATGGCTACAAGGAAGACTGTCTTCCAAGATAAGTACAGGAGTGAGCAGGTAGCCAATGGCTCGAACGGAGGCCCTGTGAGCTTTGAGAGAACCAGGTTGAGATCCCACGTTGGAACGGGCTGGCGTTGCTGTGGGTATAGACGGTCTAAGCCCTTGAGGAATCTGACGACCATCGGGTTAGAGAAGACCGAGGAAGCGTGTTCTCCTGGGTGGAACGCCGAGATAGCGGCCAGGTGAACCCTGACCGAAGATAACGCCAAGCCCTGCTGTTTTAGGGATAGGAGATATTCAAGTATAAGAGGAATAGACGCCTGCAAGGGGGGCATGGCTCGCTGCTCACACCAACAGGAGAAACGCTTCCACTTGGCTAAGTAAGTGGACCGTGTAGAGGGCTTTCTACATCCCAGCAGAATCTGTTGGACAGAGTGCGAGCACTGCCGCTCTGTCCAATTCAGCCATGGAGCATCCACGCTGTGAGGTGGAGCGATTGTAGGTCGGGGTGACATAGTTGGCCGTGGTCCTGAGAAATCAGATCTGGGCACAGGGGAAGCGTGATCGGTGTTTGAACCGACAGCTCCAGAAGCGCGGTGTATCAGTGCTGCCTTGGACAAGCCGGAGCGACTAGAATCACCCGTGCCTGGTCTCTGCGTAGCTTGAGCAGTACCCTGTGGACCAGTGGAAACGGAGGGAAAGCGTAGAACAGGTGGTCCTTCCAGATTAGAAGGAACGCATCCGACAGAGAGCCCAGAGAACGCCCTTGCAGGGAGCAGAACGCGTGGCACTTCCTGTTGGCTCGAGATGCGAACAGGTCGACCTGGGGAAATCCCCACCTCTGGAAGACGGAATAGATGATGTCCGGGCGAATCGACCACTCGTGCGTCTGGAAAGACCTGCTGAGACGGTCCGCTAGCGTGTTCTGGACTCCAGGAAGGAACGATGCCGTGAGATGTATTGAATGGGCAATGCAGAATTCCCACAGGCGAATGGCCTCTTGGCATAGAAGCGATGACCGGGCTCCTCCTTGCTTGTTGATGTAGAATATGGTCGTGGTGTTGTCGGTGAGGACTAACACACAACGGCCCTGTAGGAGACTGAGAAATGCCTGACAGGCCAGGCGCACCGCCATCAGCTCTCGAACATTGATGTGCAGGGCTAGTTGGGGTGCGGTCCACATTCCCTGGGTATGGTGCTCTCCCAGGTGAGCGCCCCAACCTAGAGATGAGGCGTCCGTGACCAGGTGCAGGGAGGGTTGAGGGGCGTGGAATGGCACTCCTGCGCAAACCGCCTTGCGGTCCAGCCACCAAGCGAGACAGACCAGGACCGAGGTCGGGATCGTGACCACCATGTTTAGACTGTGTTGATGAGGGCGGTACACTGACAATACCCAGGCCTGCAGTGGGCGAAGTCGAAGTCTGGCATGCCTGGTTACATAAGTGCAAGAGGCCACGTGACCCAATCGGGCAAGGCATGTCCTTATTGTGGTAATCGGAAAAGCCCTGAGCCCTCAAATGATGCTTGTAACGGTATGAAAGCGATTGTCTGGTAGAATAGCTTGGGCAAGTCTAGAGTCTAGGACTGCCCCAATAAATTCTATCCTCTGGGTTGGCTCTAGAGTGGACTTCTCTTTGTTGAGTAGAATGCCCAACTCGTGGAATGTTTGTACTATTATGTGGACGTGAGCTTGAACTTGCTCCCTGGTGCGGCCGCGCACCAGCCAGTCGTCTAGATACGGGAACACCTGTATCCCTTGCCGACGAAGGTATGCTGCCACAACAGCCATACACTTTGTGAACACTCTCGGAGCCGTGGACAAGCCGAAAGGAAGGACTGCAAATTGGTAGTGCACCTTGTTTACCACAAATCGAAGGAAGCGCCTGTGAGGGGGATAGATCGCAATGTGAAAATATGCGTCCTTCATGTTGAGGGCGGCAAACCAATCTCCAGGATCCAAGGAAGGGATAATGGTCCCCAAGGAGACCATGCGGAACCTCAACTTTACTATGAATTTGTTGAGTTCGCCTAAGTCTAAAATGGGTCGCAGACCCCCTTTTGACTTGGGAATCAGGAAGTAGCGGGAATAAAACCCCCTGCCCCTTAACTCTGGTGGCACCTCCTCTATGGCTGCCATAGATAGGAGGCCAGAAACCTCCTATATAAGGAGATGTTCGTGAGAAGGGTCCCTGAAGAGGGATGGGGAGGGAGGGGTTGGAGGGGGGGGAACGAAGAAAATTGGATAGCGTAACCCCTCTCCACCATGCGAAGGACCCAACAGTCTGATGTTATGAGGGACCAAGCACGGTGGAAACGGGAGAGGCGATCCCGAAAGGAGGGAGATGGATCCTGGGTAGTGGCTGGGGCGCTGTCCTCGACCGCACCTTCAAAAATTTTGCCTAGGACCTGAAGGTGGTCTGGGCAGACCCTGGTTCTGACTGGGTTGAGGGCCGGTCGACCTTCGCCTACCACCTCATCCCCGCCTTCTGGCGAAGTCCTGTCTCGGACGAGGCGGGGGAGGGGAGAACCTTTGAGGCTGGGGCCTAAAGGGCCTGCGCTGGGGCTCTGGGACATGCATCCCTAGGGAGCGCATGATCGTTCGAGTCCTTGAGGCTCTGCAGCCAAGAGTCCGTCTTCTCTGAGAACAGCCCCTGGCCCTCGAAGGGTAAATCCTGCAGGGTCTGCTGCAGTTCCGGTGGCAAGCCCGAGACCTGGAGCCAGGAAACTCGCCGCATGGTGATACCTGACGCCAGCGTCCTGGCGGCCGAGTCCGCAATGTCCAATGAGGCTTGTAAGGAGGTCCTCGCCACCTTCTTACTGTCCTCCACTAAGGCCCCGAACTCTTCCCTTGAGTCCTGGGGAACCAACTCTTTGAACTTCCCCATGGAGTTCCATGAGTTATAACTGTAGCGCCTCAAGAGTGCCTGCTGATTTGTGGCTCTGAGCTGCAGCCCTCCCGCCGAGCACACCTTACGCCCGAAGCAATCGAAGCGATAAGCGCCCTTCGATTTGGGCGCTGCCGCCTGCTGGCCGTGACGCTCTCTTACACTTACTGAGGACACCACTAGTGAACACGGTGGGGGATGAGTATATAAGTACTCATAGTCCTTGGAAGGGACGAAGTACTTCCTTTCTACCCCTCTGGCTGTGGGTGGAATAGAGGCAGGGGTTTGCCATATAGTAGTGGCATTAGCCTGAATCGTCCGAATTATTGTTAATGCCACCCGGGATGGGGCATCAGCCGAGAGAATGCTCACCACCGGGTCCTGCACCTCTACTATCTCCTCCGCCTGGAGGTCCATATTACGCGCCACCCTACGTAATAGGTCCTGGTGGGCACGAAGATCTATCGGGGGCGGACCCGAGGTTGTTGTACCCGCCACCACCTCATCCGGGGAAGATGAGGAGGATGCCTCAGGGGGCAAGAGGTCTAACGGAGGGTCCTGTTCTAAGGGTCCCTGAAATGGAGCACCACCTACCCCTGGAACCCAGGGCCTGAGGCAGTGTAGGCATGGGAGCCTCCATGCGCCCTGGGGAAGGACGGGAGATGGTGGCCTCCGGGACTCTTGGCTCAGAGCGTGCCAAGCGAGAGGCTGATGGTGGAGCCCCTTGCGCCTGGTGATATGCCCATGGGGTCCAGAAAGACCAATGCGTAGGGTCCTGCGCAGGATCCTCTGCCACCTCCTGCCAGTGGCCCAAGTCAGCCACAGCAGCCTGGCCCTGAGTAGGGTACGCTGATCTCGAAGCCTCGTCTGAGGAGCGAGATGCTGATCTCGAGGGCCAAGGTGGTGCCGAACGAGCTGGAATTGGCTCGGTGCAGTACGGTGCCGACTGGTGCTGGTCCGTAGGCGACCGATTCCTGCACGGTGCCGGTGAGCGGTACCGGGATCGGTGCCGGTGGCCATGTCGGTGCCGAGATCCGGATCTGGACCTAGAAGACGACGACCGTGAGTAAACGTGGTACCGGGAGCGGCCCCTCGAAGTGGAGCAGCGCTCGTACCGGTGCCGAGAACTATGTCTTGAGTCCGATCGGTACCGATGATCCTGACGGTACCAAGACGTAGACCAGTGCCGTGAAGAGGATCTCGGCCACGAGTACGACCGGTGCCAAGGTGATGGTCGACGCTGGGACTGCGAGCGGTGTTGGGACCTGCTCCAAGACCTGGAGCGGTGCCGTGAGTCCACGTCCAGAGACAGCGAGCGTACCAGTGCAGGCTTGCCTCTGGATTGCACTGCGCGAGGAGCTGACGGTGCCGATGGTTGAGACGGCGCCGGCTCCATGAGAGCGATAAGGTCTCTCACCGTTGCGAAGGTCTCCGGAGCGGACAGGAGACAAGGCTCCACCGCCAACCGAGGTGGTGAGCCAGTCTGCACCGGACTCAACGGGCGCGGTGCCGGAGTCGACGGTGTAGTCGGTACTTGTTTCTGGCGCTCTAAAGGAGGACGTGGCTCTACCCCCGGCACCGGGGGAGCCGGCGTCTGCAGGACAACAATCTCCTGCGCCTTGCGGGATTTCTTGTGTTCCAGAGACAGGGAACGGGGTCGAGGCCCCTGTGGCGGTCGCGGTGCCGAAGGAGGCCGATGCCGTGAGGCCTTACATGATTCTGCCCGCGGTGCAGTACCGGTCAGCGCCGCAGGGGTGCTGCACACCGAGGTGCTCGGTGCCGGGGCTGGGCGCGCCAAGGGAGGATCCGGGCTAAGTGCCGCCTCCATGAGGAGCTGCCTAAGCCTAAAGTCCCACTCCTTTTTGGTTTTCGGTCTGAAGGCCTTACAGATCTTGCACTTATCTGTCTGATGGGATTCTCCTAGACACTTCAGACACGAGTCGTGCGGATCACTCGTAGGCATAGGCTTGGCGCAGGACGCGCACGGCTTAAAGCCAGAAGCCTTGGGCATGAGCCCAGCTATGCGCTGGGGGGGAAAAGGGGGGGAGAACAACCCCCTTAACCCCTGCCAACTATTTACAACAATTTAAAACGAAGATGAATAACTATCTAACACTATATCACAACTATAACTACAACTATCAACAAGAACTAACAAGTAAAGCTAGGGAGAGTGGAGAACAGCTATGCCGCGCTCCACAGTTCCAACGACCGTCAGGGGCGGTAAGAAGGAACTGAGGGGGAGCTGGGTCGGCTGGGGTATATATCCAGCGCCATGAAGGCGCCACTCTAGGGGGCTCCACAGCCGACCCGCCGGTGTTGCTAGGGTAGAAAATTCTCCGACGATCGTGCACGCAGCGCGCGCACACCTAATTGGAATCGATATGAGCAAGCACTGGAAGAAGAACCCAGGAGTCCTGGCTCCCAGCCCCGCCACTGCTCTAACAACTGCACCTCACTCCCCTCCGAGAGCCAGGAATAGAACCAGGAGTCCTGGCTTCCAGCCCCACCCGCCCGCTATAACCACTGGACCCCACTCCCTTCCCAGAGCCAGGGAGAGAACCCAGGAGTCCTGGCTCCCAGCCCTCCCCCCACCAAGCCCTAAACCGAGCTGATGGGGGGTAGATGGGGGATCCCCCCCACCCCTGGACCCATATACTAAGTTTCGCGTCCTTGTGTCGATGGGGAGGGGAACTGCAGCAGCTAGAGGACTACACCTCCCAGCATGCAAGGCGGGTAGAGCACTGCACTTTGGGAGGTGCAGTCCTCTCCGGCTGCCCTTGGGGTGTACATTCCGCCCCCCGGTGGTCCCTAGGAGCGAGGTGGAGCCCGGAGGCCCTGGGGCAGGCGCAGCACCAGCCTTACCCGCTGCTGTCGCCGGAGCGCAGGTAGGTGAACAGCTCCTCGGAGGAGGGCGCCACCCGGCCTTTGGCCTGGTACAGCCGCAGCAGGCGGGAGACCTCAGCCATCTGCCGGGGGGACAGGACGCCCCCCTCACCGCCTGCCGAGAGAGATGGGGTAAGCCAGGGTGGGGGAGGGGCAGCTGGCCCCAGGGTGGCACTAGGAGGCGCTGAGGGGCAGGGAGTGGGGCGGGGGCTCAGCACGGGGCGCTCTCCCCCGGCAGGCAGGGCTGGCCCCAGGGCAGCGCTAAGACGTGCTGTGGGGCAGGGAGCGGGGCAGGGGCTCAGCAGGGGGCGCTCTTCCCCGGCAGGCAGGGCTGGCCCCAGGGTGGCACTGGGGGGGCGCTGGGGGGTAGGGAGCAGGGTGGGAGCAGCAGGGGTTGCTCTCCACTGGCAGGGCTGGCCTGGCCCCAGGGCGGTGCTAGGGGGTGCTGTGGGGCAAGGAGCGGGGCGGGGGGGGCTCACCGGCTGGGCACTGCGGGGGGCTCGGCGGATCTAGGTTCCGCTGCCCGTAGCTGGCTTTGGCGAGCGGCACCTTAGTCTTCTGCACGGCAGCGGTGGGGGTGGCGCGCTGGGGGCCGTGGGGCCGGAGCGTCTCCCACAGCGAGGGGGGGTCCTCCCGGGCCAAGCCTGCAGGCAGAGGAGACGGGGGGGTGGGGGTCACATGGGGGTTGGGCCATGCCACGCTGCTGGGACAGGGGGCGGGACCCGTGGGGGGCGGGACCGATGCTGCCGCCTTACCTGGGTGGGTGTGGGGCTGGGCCTGACCCTCACCCCCCGGCCCCTCCTGCCTGGGGGGGTCACTCGGCATCTGCTCCAGCAGCTAAGAGAAAGACGGGGGGGGGGGAAGGGAAGAAGTGAGCAGCTGGGTACCCCGTCCCTAACACACACACCCCCGCCATACACGCACCCCCACCCTCCCTGGCCAGAACCCCCCCACTGCCAGTCTCCTACCAGCGCCATGTAGTACTGCAGCTCTGGGTGCAGCTGGCTGGGGGGCACTTGCCCCCCGCTCTCCAGGCTGCTGTTCGGGGGGGTCTCACCATCGCTGGGCCCCCCCTCGTCCTCGGGGTAGGGGTGCTCCGCCAGGTGAGGGGGGTGCGAGCTCAGCCCTGGGTGGGAAAAAGGGGTCAGAACAGCACAACCCAGTGCTCCCCCCAACCTCAGGTGCCAGCCCCAATGCCCCAGGGCGGCGCTAGGGGGCTTGGAATGGGGCAGGGGGCTCAGCAGGTGGCGCTCTCCCCTGGCAGGCAGGGCTGGCCCCAGGGTGGCACTAGGGGGGCGCTGTGGGGCAGGGAGCGGGGCGGGGGCTCAGCAGGTGGCGCTCTCCCCTGGCAGGCAGGGCTGGCCCCAGGGTGGTGCTAGGGAGCACTGGGGGGCAGGGAACGGGGCAGGGGGGCTCAGTAGGGGGTGCTCTCCCCTGGCAGGCAGGGCTGGCCCCAGGGCGGCGCTAGGGGGCGCTGTGGGGCTTGGAATGGGGCAGGGGGCTCAGCAGGTGGCGCTCTCCCCTGGCAGGCAGGGTTGGCCCCAGGGTGGCACTAGGGGGGTGCTGTGGGGCAGGGAGCAGGGGACACCTCTCATGCTGGCCAGGTGGTCCCCACCCCAACAGCCCCGCGCTCCACCGCAGAGCCAGCTGCATCTCAGCCAGGCGAGGGAGGCCAGGGGGAGCTGCTCCCAGGCCCCCGCTTGGCCGGGGTGCAGCTGGGGGTTTCCCGGAGCTAGCGGTGGGATGGGGGCACGCCCGAACCCTGTACCTGGGCTGGCGGAGTCGTCGAGCTGCGGCTCCAGCGGCTGGAAGCCCCGCTGGCTCCGGAGGCTCTGGTTCAGGAGTTGGGCCAGCTCAACGGAGACGCAGCCGCTGGGCGCGAGGGGCAGGAAGCGCTCGGGGCCCCGCGCCACCGGCAGGGAGCTGCGCTGGGTGACGGGCTGCAGGGGCACCGCTTGGACGAAGGCCCAGCCGCCCCCGTCGCCGTCCCCGGCACCGCTGCAGGGGTCCTCTTGCCAGCTCTCCGGCTTCCCGGGAGGGGCGAGGCTGGGGGGCTGGCCCAGGCGCTCCGGCTCGGAGCGGGAGGTGGCGTCGGAGACGGAAGGCTGTTGGGGGACAAAGAGATGGGGGGGCTTGGAGACCGACAGGGAATAAGAAGAGGACTCCTGGGTTCTCTCCCTAGCTCTGGTAGGGGAGTGGTGCCTGGTGGTTAGAGAGGGGGCCGGGCTGGGAGCCAGGACTCCTGGGTTCTCTCCCTGGCTCTGGGAGTGGAGTGGGGGCTGGTGGTTAGAGCAGGGGGGGACTGGGAGCCAGGACTCCTGGGTTCTCTCCCTGGCACTCACCTGGCGGGGGCCCTTGGCGGGAGACTGCGAGGAGGAATCTCCGGTCAGCACGCGCAGGGCCTCGTTCCAATGCGACTGCATCATGGCCTGGAGCCGGGCCACCATGTCCGCTCGCTGGGCCTCCAGCCGCCACTTCCCGGCCTGCAGCTCTCGCGCCAACTCCTCCTGCCTGGCCAGCCTGCAGAGAAGGGGGTTGTCGGCGCTCTACTGTGGGGGTGCCCCATGGCCTGGATAACCAGCCGCCCACCCCAGAGGTGGCTGCATCTCAGCGCCGGGCAAGGGGTCCCTGGATAACCAGCCCCCCGGTGCCCGCTCGGTACCTCAGCTCATAGTCCTCAACCAGGCGCCGCTGCCGCTCCTCGCGCTCGGCCAGCTCAGCCCGGAACTGCGCCAGCTGACTGCCTAGTTCCCGCTCATGGTGCCCGCTGAGGTCCAGCAGCTGCTTCCTGAGGGGGGATAGAAGGGCCAGGCTGAGCAGCGGGCACGGGGCCCCCCTCCGGCCCCACCCGCGTAGGGAGCTGGGACCAAGCGGCTGGGAGGGGGGGCGGCCGTGGGGCAAGGAATTGGGGGGTACCTGTGCTGCTCCCGCATGGCACCCGTCTGCCGCAGGCTGTCCTCATGCACCCGCGCCAGCCTCTCCGTCACCTGCTGCTCCAGCGCCACCTTCAGCTCTGCCTCCAGCTTCGCCTTCTGGGCCTCGCACCGCGCCTGGGGGCACAGGGGTTCTGCTGGCAGCCAGGGACCCCCTCGAGCTAGTCCCCACCCTGGGGCTGGAGGGGAGCCGGCACCCCCTAGAGGGGGACAGGCCCCTGCCCCATTCTCTGCCCCCCTGAGCCAGCCAGTCCCCGCCCTGGGGCCAGATGGGAGCCAGCGCCCCCTAGAGGGGAAAAGCCCCCGGTACCTTCACCAGGCTGATCTCCATCTGCAGCCCGTCCCGCTCACTCCGCGCTGCCTCCAGCTCGCTCTCCAGGCGCTGGGCGTCGGCCTGCACTGAGGCCAGGACCTGCTGGGCGTCCGCGGCACGCTGGGCCTCCCGCTGCACGGCTGCCTGGCAAAGGGACAGCCAGATGGGCAGCCCCCAGGCTAACCACTGCCCCGCACTGCCCGGTTCCAGCAGAGACAGAACCCAGGACTCCTGGCTCCCAGCAACCCCCTGCTCTAACCACTAGCCCCCACTCCCCCCAAGGGGGCTGAGGGAGCGGTGGGGTAGAGAGCTGGACCCCAGGAGTGTGGGGGAGACAGGTGGGGTTTGGGGCACAGAAGGCAGTGGGGGCAGGATGTAGGAGCCAGGGGGCACAGAGCGGGGTGTTGTGGCAACAGAACTGGGCATCTAGGAGACAGGGGAACCCAGGGCACGGGGCACAGAGGGAGAGGGGCAAAGGGGGCATGACAAGGGCAAACCGGGCCGGCTGAGGGGCATCAGGGGAGTCCCCCGGCCAGTGGGAAGGCAAAGGGGAAGGGGCACCAGGGGTGGGGTGTGGGCAGAGTGGCAGGGTGCCCTGCTGGCAGGGGCAGAGGGGAGGCGGGCACAGGGTGCTGCTCCTGGTTTAGGGCAGTGGGGGGGGGGGGTCTCACCTTCTCTCGCTCCAGCTGCCTGGCGCTCTCGTCCTGCAGGGCCTGGCAACGCTGCTCCAGCTGGCACTCCCGCTGCGCCCAGCTCGCCTGCTGTTCCTCCAGTGTGGCCCGCAGCGCCTCCAGCTGGCGCTGCCCATGCTCCCGTTCCACCTGCAGCCCCCCCCCGCGCTGGCGCTCCGCCTCCAGGCTCCGCAGCAGCCCCGCCTTCTCCTCCTGCTGCGGGGGAGGGATGGGACACAAGGGTGAAAGGGGCCACCCAGCCCAACATGCACCAGGCCCGGTTCTAGGGGCAGCAAGGCATGCTGGGAGCTACAGTATCCATGGGCTCCGGTGCTCGGTCCTATGGGGAGTAGGGCATGCTGGGAGCTGTGATCCCCGAGGGCTCCGGCGCCTGGCTCTAGGAGGAGCAGGGCATGCTGGGAGCTGTGATCCCCGAGGGCTCCGGCGCCTGGCTCTAGGAGGAGCAGGGCATGCTGGGAGCTGTGATCCCCGAGGGCTCCGGCGCCTGGCTCTAGGAGGAGCAGGGCATGCTGGGAGTCACGGTCCCCATGGGCTCCGGCGCTCGGCTCTACGGGCCCCTTTCTGCACCCCCTAGCCGTGGGGCTCCAGCTCGGGCAGGGGACTCTTACCAGCAGTGCTGCCTCCTCACGCTGCTGGCTCGCCGCCTGCTGCTCCCGGCTCAGGGCCTCCAGCGCCTGCTCCAGCCGCACCTCCAGCTGCGACGCCGTCTGCGGGGGAGACACATCAGGGCTCAGGGCTGCGCCAGGCGGGCAGCTCAGCCACCAGCACCCCCCGCTGGCCCGCCACTCACCTCCTGCTGCTCACTCAGCGCCCGCTGCACCGCCTCCTTCTCCGCCTGGAGCCCGCGCAGCAGCTCCGTCCGCTCCGCCTCCTGCCGGTTCCAGCCCTCCACCACTTTGGCCAGGGTCTGCCAGAGGAGAGGGCAAAAGAGCGCGTCATTGGGAACGGCCCTGCCGGCGCCCCTCACTCCCAACCTGCAGCCCCCTACTAGCCCAGCCCTGCCCCCCACGCAGCCCTGCCAGTGCCCCTCACTCCCAACCCACAGCCCCTGCTCACCTTGTCCAGCTGCTCGATCATACTGTCCTTCTTCATGTCAGCGGAGATGGCTGCGGCCAGCTGCTGCTGCAACTCCAGGGCCCGGCTCTGCAGGCCCTGCACGTGCCGCTCACAGTGCTGCAAGGAAAGCAGGGGTCAGTACCGGGGCGGGGGCACCCCCCAGCTCCCTGCGGGCCATGCCACAGCTTCAGGCGAGACCCACCGCACCAAACCCACCAGTGCCCGGGGAATCCCCCAAGCGGCTAGCAGTACGGGGCACATGACACGCGCCCAAACACAGCTGAGCGCTCCCCATAGACAGCACTTCAGGGTAGTGAGGGCCACAAAGCACCCCCCCGTCCCCACCCCCGGACGGGCTTGCAGGGTAAGGCAGGGCTGTTCCCGAGAGGCCAGCAGGGGCCCCATTCCCTGCCCCAGGAGCTGGCTCCCCTCGGCTTCTACCCAGGCGCAGCGGCCTGCCCTGAGCATGCACCCAGTATCCAGGGGCAGTGGGTGACAAACGGTACCTTCTTCGCCCCATCAGATTCTACCTCCCCCATCACTGGGGGATCTGAGAGAGAACCCAGGAGTTCTGGCTCCCAGCCTGCCGCCGCCCCGCCCCCAGTCTAACCACTCGACCCCACTCCCCTCCCAGAGCCGGGGAGAAAACCCAGAAGTCCTGGCTCCCAGCCCCCCCTGCTCTAATCCACCAGCCCCCACTGCCCTCCCAGAGCTGGGGGGAGAACCCAGGAGTGCTGATCCTGAGCTCCAGTACGCCCCCCCATGGACAGTGCAATGGGTCCACCCAGCTGGGGGTCCCTCTGTGACGAACTGGGCCTGTTCTCACGGTGGTCTGTGAATGCTGACAGGGGAGTGTTCTGGGATAGTCTGCATTGCAGGATGGGATCTGCCCGAGGGCGCCCGAGGGCGCATACCTGAGTGTGTAACATGAGAACCCAGGAAGGGGTTGAAGGGGAGGCGACTCCTTAGCCCGGGAAACTGAACAAAGGCTGTGGGAGGGGTCGCTGAAAGGAGTGTGTGGGAAGCAGGCTGGAGAGATGGCTGGGGGGCAGAGATGGCTCTGACCTTCCAAGGGGGGCTGGGACCCCAAGATGGACCAAACTGAGGGGGTCCCAGTTGTCTGTGCCTGCAAGACCCGTCTTGGACTGTATTCCTGTCATCCAAATAAACCTTCTGCTTTACTGGCTGGCTGAGAGTCATGGTGAATCGCAGGAAGCCGGGGGTGCAGGGCCCTGAGTCCCCCAATACTCCGTGACAACTGGTGGCAGCGGCGGGATCTACTGCACCCCGTGGACGGCGCTTCCTGCAGTAAGTGACTGGGGAGCAGTAAAACGAAGGGGGATTGACGGGGACCAGGCGTGCTGAAGAGTGAGAGAGAGACGGTTATTACCCCTGGGAGTGTGTGACCAGCGAGAAGGACTTTTGCAGTAACAGGGTCCCCCGGGGGGATCGCAGCGAGTGGTCCCAGGGGCGGAGGAGTCTGCAGCTCGACCCTGGCAGAGAGGTGGTGACCTCGAGAAGGGCTGGCACACTAGGGGGCCCCCTGGGAACTGTGGGGAGCTGTGAGCACACAGGCCGGTGAGTGGCCAGCAGGAAGATGTATGCCAAGCGGCTTAAGAGCGACCTGGTGGAGCTGTGCAAGCAGAGGCGGCTGCGCATTGGGAGGCTCACCAAAGAACAGCTCATTGCCCAGCTGGAGGCGGAAGATCGCGCGAATGAACTGATCCCTGTGTCTCAGGGAAGCAGCCTGGCAAATGCAGCGCAGGCACCAGTGTCTGTCCCAGCTGGGAGTGGTCAGCCGGCTGCTGAGGGCTTCCCGAGACCCCTCCTTCCTATGCCTAGGGGAAGGGTGGGGAGGAGCCCAGCAAATACCGAAGGCGCCGTGAACCCCCCGGCCAGCAGGGGGTCCCCCCGGCGAAGCCCACCGGCCAGCAGAGGATCCTCCCGGCGGCGTTCGGCATCCGGGGAGCGGAATTGGCTGGAATGGGAGAAAGAGCTAAAACTGAGAGAGCTGGAGGATCGTGAACAACAGAGACAGCATGAAGAGAGACAGCGTCAGCATGAACGGGAGGAGAAAGAGAGACAGCATCAGCGTGAACGGGAGGAGAATGAGAGACAGCGTCAGCATGACCTGGAACTGGCGAGATTGAAGGGCAGCGAAGCCCCGGCTGCGGTGAGTGAGGGGGGACCCAGGACTGCACGGAGCTTTGATAAGTGCATCATGGCCCCATACAAGGAGGGGGAGGACATGGATGACTTCCTGGAGGCCTTTGAGACGGCCTGCGAGCTGCACCGTGTGGACCCCGCGGACAGACTCCGGGTCCTTACCCCCTTACTGGACCCCAAATCCGTGGCATTGTACCGCCAACTGGGAGAGGCAGAGAAAGGGGACTACGAACTATTCAAAAGGGCCCTGCTACGAGAGTTTGGGCTGACTCCTGAGATGTACCGGGAAAGGTTCCGGAGTCAAGATAAAACCCCTGAGATCTCATATCTGCAACTAGCCGCCCGCATGGAGAGATACGCCAGCAAGTGGGCTGGTGGGGCCCAGACGAAGGAGGACCTGATTAAACTGCTGGTACTGGAGCAACTGTATGACCGGTGCCCATCCGACCTGAGGCTGTGGTTGGTGGACAGAAAGCCAGAGAACCCGCGACACGCCGGGCAGCTGGCTGATGAGTTTGTAAAGAGCCGGTCAGGAGATAAAAGGGAGGAGTCCCAAAGGAACAGTCCCACCACAACGCAGAGAGAGAGTCACCATGGGACCTCCCCATGGGAAAATACAGAAAAAAACCATCAGAGGGGAGCATCCGGCATCAGGACCATCCGACCTACTCAAGGGGACCCATGGGACATGGGCTGCTACCACTGTGGCCAAAAGGGCCACATACGGGCCCAGTGCCCTAGGCTCAGGGACAGACTGAGCAGACCGAACCCACAGAGGGTTAACTGGGTAGAGACCCAGCCCGGCGAAAGGCAGCATTCCCAGGGAAGAGGGGCTGGCAGAGTACCACCTGCTAAGGAGGGAGGAGAGCTCCAGGCCAGCTCCTCTAGGGGGCTGGATGCTCCAGACTCAGGGTTTTTGGTTTATATGGTAGGCGCGGGGCTGTCCCTCCGGAGAGAGTACCTTGTTCCCCTGGAGGTGGATGGGAGGAAGGTCAATGGATACTGGGATACGGGCGCAGAGGTGACGCTGGCCCGGCCCGAGGTGGTGGCCCCAGATCAGGTGGTGCCCAACACCTACCTGACCCTGACGGGGGTGGGCGGAACACCAGTCAAAGTACCCGTGGCAAGGGTACACCTGAAGTGGGGGGCCAAGGAGGGCCCCAAGGATGTGGGGGTACACCCGTATTTGCCCACTGAGGTATTGATGGGGGGGGACCTGGAGAACTGGCCAAGCAACCCCCAAAAGGCACTGGTTGTGACCCGCAGTCAGAGCCGGCGAGGGGCACTGCGCCCTGGCCTTGGGGGGGGTGCCTTGCCTGAGGCGCAGGACCCTAACCTGGTGGGGAGGGAACGCCCAGGGACACGGCTCAGGGAGGCTGCAGCTTCAGGCCCAGCGGGCGAGGAAGAGCAGGTGGCCATCCCTGTCCCAGCTGCTGAGTTCCAGGCCGAGTTACAGAGAGACCCCTCCTTGCGGAAGATAAGGGACCTAGCCGACCTCAATGCGGTACAGACCATGGGACGAGGTGGCCGGAAAAGGTTCCTGTGGGAGAAGGGGTTCCTGTACCGAGAATGGGCTCCCCCAGGGGAAATGGAGTCAGGGGGGATCAGGAGGCAGCTGGTGGTACCCCAGAAGTATCGCCGCCAGCTGCTGTGCCGGGCCCATGATATTCCCCTCTCAGGGCACCAGGGAACCTGGCGTACCCAGCAGAGGCTGCTACGGAGCTTTTACTGGCCTGGGGTCTTTGTTACTGTCCGACAGTACTGCGGATCCTGTGACCCCTGTCAGAGGGGGAGGAAGGCCTGGGACAAGGGGAAAACAGCTTTAGGACCCTTGCCCAGCATAAAGGATCCTTTCCAGAGGGTGGCCAAGGTTAAAAGGGCGGCTCTAAACCAAGAGAGCCCAAAGCACAGACCTCCAGACTGGAGCGCTGGGAGAAGACCACAGCCCAGTTGGAACCCCAGAGGTATGGGGGTGGGAAAAGGGCACAGGCCGCATAAACCTTCCCACATGCGAACTGCGAGTGCCATCAAGCACCCCGACCTAAGGGGGGGTGTGAAACTGAAGGGGCCTGGTGTAATTCCCACCAAGGAACTGGAGGGATGCGGGGGCATCCATGGGAACGGGGGTAGGTTCGAACTTCCCCGGGTCACTGGCTAAAGTGACCCTGCTCAGTTCGGTCTCGAAGGGGGGAGAGATGTGACGAACTGGGCCTGTTCTCACGGTGGTCTGTGAATGCTGACAGGGGAGTGTTCTGGGATAGTCTGCATTGCAGGATGGGATCTGCCCGAGGGCGCATACCTGAGTGTGTAACATGAGAACCCAGGAAGGGGTTGAAGGGGAGGCGACTCCTTAGCCCGGGAAACTGAACAAAGGCTGTGGGAGGGGTCGCTGAAAGGAGAGTGTGGGAAGCAGGCTGGAGAGATGGCTGGGGGGCAGAGATGGCTCTGACCTTCCAAGGGGGGCTGGGACCCCAAGATGGACCAAACTGAGGGGGTCCCAGTTGTCTGTGCCTGCAAGACCTGTCTTGGACTGTATTCCTGTCATCCAAATAAACCTTCTGCTTTACTGGCTGGCTGAGAGTCATGGTGAATCGCAGGAAGCCGGGGGTGCAGGGCCCTGAGTCCCCCAATACTCCGTGACAACGACACCCTCTCACCCCACCCCCACCCCAGATCAGATCAAATCAATGTGCCCATCTAGCCCTGCATCTCACCACGATGGGTTAGAATCACCTTAGCCAGCCCTACGCACCTCCAAGTACACACACACACACACACAGCCTAGCTACACCCTACCCAGGTACACCCAGCACGTGTAAAATCACACGCACCACCCCGCATACACCCCTCCCTGAGTACACCCGCCCGTCCAGCCCTGGGACGTATAAACACACACACCACCCCAGGTACACCCTGTGACGAAGTGGAGGATTTTCGTGCAGAGGGAGTGGGACTCAGTTTCCCCAGGTGTTACTGGTTTAACGAGGTGAGGGGAGAGGAAGTTTGTTGTTACAGAGGACCGGAGAGGGAACTTGGGACCCCAGCCAATGCCCTGGAGAATGGACACCCCAGCGACTGGTGACCTGACGACCCGGAAACGCAGCGCAGGAGTTGCAGCTGGTTCTGGCCAGTGGGAGGACCATGGGCTGTGAAGAGAGGACCCCGTGACCTAACCAGCCGGTTCCAGCCAGAGGGGGCCAGAGGACAGAAGAGGGGAGAGGAGACCCAGTGACCCTGTTTACGACCCTGTTTCCCTGGAAAGAAGACAATGGACAGAGGTGGGGCTTGGGGCCCGTGATAGCAGATGCCCAGCTAGGAAGCAGGAGGGCTCTGGGCTGGAGAGGGGGAGCAGGCAGAGCCCACCTGGATGCAGGGGAGACTTGGATGGGCTGGGCTGAGGGAGGCCAGGCCTGAGGGTCAGAGTTTCCGGTGCTGTGTTCACCTCTCAATAAACCCTCCTGTTTTACACTGGCTAAGAGTCACTCCGGTCTAGAGAACAGGGTTGCATCAACCCCTTCGGGGGATGGAGGCCCCGGGGGTCCAGAGCAAGTGGACTCCCTGAGGGGGCCCACGGCAGAGACAGACATGCTAAGGCTCTGAGAGGTGCGTGGGTCCTAACCCCGAGAGAGAGTGGACCCCCGAGAAGGGCTGTCGCACTGGAAGAGGATCCCCCCACGGACCGCATGGGGCCAAGAGTGGGCACGATCTGGGAGTCCGTGACACACCCACCCGCCCAGCCCCAGTACGTATAAAACACACACACCATCCCAGGTACACCCCTCCCTGAGTACACCCGCCTGCCCAGCCCTGGTACGTGTCAACACCCACACACACACACACCGGGTACCCCCATCCCCAGGTACACCCGCCTGCCCAGCACTGGTTCATATAAACCCACTCCCCTGCCCCAGGTACACCCTGTAAACACACACACACACACAGAATGCCTGGTTACACACCTTCCCAGGTACACCCGGCCACCCAGCACACACCTCCACCCCAGGTACACCCCTAACTGGGTAGACCCGCCCACCCAGCTCCGGTACATGTAAACACCCACACCTTGGGTACACCCCTCCCCGGGTACACATGTCTGTCCAGCCCCAGTATGTGTAAACACATGCCCACAGCCCAGGTACACACCCACAAACCCTCTGGCATGTGTTTACACACACATACACTCTGGGTACATCCCTCCCCAGGTATACACCCCTCCACACCCACCAGGTCAGCACACACAGGGCACACAGTCCCCCAGGTTCACATCTACACACACCCCTGTACACCCTCCCCTCCACATGTATACACCGCTGGTACACACATGTACTGGGTACACCGCTCCCTGGAAATACATTCATGGTGAGAGCTGGGGGCAAAGGATCCTGGAAGACCAACCCAGCGCCCAGCCCCTCACCTTCCGGCGGGCCCGCTCCTTGGCCAGCGCCTCCTTCAGCAGCTGGGGCTCCGTGGCGGGCGCGGGCTCAGGGGGGGTGCCCAGGCGCAGGCTGGCGTAGCGGGGAAACAGCTCCTCCAGGCCGCACACTGAGCCGGGAGGGGACAGCTCCTGCAGGGGCCTGGCGCTGAAAGAGGGCAGGGGGTTAGGGGGCTCCCAGACAGGCCAGCACAGCTCAGCATCCTCAGCCCCCGCCCCAGCTCTCTCCAGGGCGTCTGTGGGTGCCGACGCCGAGACACAGCTGCCTCTGGGGTGGGGCAGCTGGTGACACAGGGACCCCTCGCCCAGCACTGAGATGCAGCCACCTCTGGGGCGGGGCGGCTGGTTACTCAGGGACCCCTCGCCCAGCGCTGAGTTGCAGCCACCTCTGGGGCGGGGCAGCCCAATAACAGTCTGACTTTAACCTGCTTCCCCCCGCCAGCACTCACGCGAGGAGGGCAGTGGTACTGTCGCTCTCAAAGGAGTCGTCGTCCTTCTGCTCTGCCAAGCCCAAGCCGAGGGCGCCCCCTGCTGGAGAAAGGGGCCGGCTGCTCAGCAACACCGTCCTCCAGATCTGCTGGGGAGCTCCGGAGCCCCCGTGTCCCACCCCATGGGCAGTGCGTGCTGCTCCCCTTGCGACACAACCACCCCCTGGCTCTGGGAGGGGAGTGTGGGCTAGTGGTTAGAGCGGGGGAGGGGGGACTGGGAGTCAGGACTCCTGGGTTCTCTCCCCAGCTCTGGGAGGGGGGTGGGGGCTCGTGGTCTAGCCAAGGGCCCAGGCAGGGCAGCACTGTTCCCTCACACAGGGGCCAGGCAGCTTCATGGGGGGCTGAGCTGACCCAGACCCAGCAGCTCTGTGCTGTGCTCTGCTCCCTGGCATGGCTGGGCACTGCCACAGTGCCCTCTGCAGGCCCTGCTGCACTTTGCAAGGAGAGAGGAAAAAGAGTGGGGGGGGAGCGAAAGGGAACCTGTGATGGCCCAAGGTAACCTAGCAAGTCTTGTAACCATAAGCCACCCCTAACCTACGGCACGTGCAGAGATCCCTCGCCCGGCACTGAGATGCGGCCACCTCTGGGGCAGGGCGGCTGGTTATATAGGGCCAACACTGAAATGCACCCACAGCTAGAGCGGCTATTTATAGAGGGACCCCTCGCCCGACGCTGAGATGCAGCCACCTCTGGGGTGGGGCAGCTTGTTACACAGGGACCCCTCGCCCGGCGCGGAGATGCAGCCATATTGGGGTCGGGCGGCTGGTTACACAGGGACCCCTCACCCAGCGCTGAGATGCAGCCACCTCTGGGGCGGGGCAGCTGATTATCCATGGACCCTTCACCCGACGCTGAAATGCTTCCACCTCTGGGGCGGGGCGGCTGTTCCCATTCCAGCTCTGACTGCCAGGGGAGAGTGCCCCCCGCCCCACTCACCAGAGGGCAGTTCACGGGAATCCTGCAGCATGGTCCGCAGGTGCGACCTCACGGTCTCCATCTCGGCCACATGCCGCGACTCGCCGCCCTGCTGGAGGAGCCAGACACAGCCGTCAATGCCGCCCGGCCCCACGGCCTGCCCCACCGTCCCGCCCCACATCCCCCCTCCTCACCTTCCTGCGGGCGCTAGCCTCCACCCCGACTGAAAGCGTGCGGTTCAGCTCCTCGGCCAGGGCGTCCAGGTCAGGCGGCTGCAGCTGGGAGCAGGCGTCCAGCTCGGCCTGACGGCTCCGGCGCAGGGAGGTGTAGAGTTGGGCTGTCACCTCTGAGCCGAAGGGCTGGGCCGGCGTGGCTGGGGCGGAGAGGGGCAGCGGCTCCATGTCGCTGAGCAGGTCCTCACTGCGCAGGGAGGCGTCCAGCCCGGGGCAGGGGCCCTTCTCCGCCATGGGGGGGGCCGCGCGGTCGCCGGGGAAAGAGCGCAGCCGAAGGGACTGGGAACTTGTCGCCTGGGGAGTCCCCCTTGATTGTGAGCAATAGAGAGGCTCTGACACACACAGACAGCCACAGCCCCACACACCGCCAGGAATCCCCCCAGCTGAGAGCAGTAGAGGGGCTCTGACACACATACACACACACAGCCAGGATAGAACCCAGGAGTCCTGGCTTCCCAACCACCACCCCCATTCTAACAACTAGCCCCCCACTCCCTTCCCAGAGCCGGGGAGAGAACCCAGGAGTCCTGGCTCCCAACCCCCCGTGCTCTAACCCACCAGCCCCCACCCCCTCTCCCTCTCCCAGAGATGGGGAGAGAACCCAGGAGTCCTGAGCATATTGGACCCCCACATGTCTCATCAATCAGGGCAGGTTGGAGTCACCCCAGGAACCTATCCTTGTAACAAAGCCCAATGCCAACTCTGTCCACATATCTATTCAAGTGACATCATCATAGGACCTAATCACATCAGCCATACCATCAGGGGCTCGTTCACCTGCACATCTACCAATGTGATATATGCCATCATGTGCCAGCAATGCCCCTCTGCCATGTCCATTGGCCACCCCGCACCCTTGGCTCCCTTGGCCTTGTGGCTCTGGCCCAGCCATGGGGGCAGGAACTGGTGTAGAGGCCGCTCCAGCCACCCTGGGGGTGTCAACCAGTGGGGCAATCCCCAGGGGGGGGGGGGACCCTGCTATGGGACAGGCATCACCACTCACCTGCCAGAGGTGGAGGGGAAGGTGCTGGGTCCCTCACACCAGGGCAACAGCCGCCGGGGGGCGCTCCAGGCTCTGGCTCCACACAGACCCTGGGGGTGCAGGGGTTGGGGGGGCACAGAGCAGTCAGGGGGGACCCAGCCAGGCCACCAGCATCACCAGGGTCTCCCCATCCCCCCATGATTCCCTTAGCCCCTCCCCCCACAAGGGCTCACCGCGTCCAGAGATCACCCCCAGAACAGCCCCCCCCCTCCAGTCCCACAGGGGTCTCCCCCAGCCCCATAAGGGTCACCCCCCAGCCCCGCCCCACCCCACTAGGGTCTACCCCAACCCAGCCCCACAAGGCTCCTGTCTCTTCCCCTTGGGAAAACCCCTCCCCCCTGGGCTGCCCAGAGTCACTCTCACCCTCACCCCCCTCAACTGCTCTTCCAGCCCCGCCCCCACAGCTCCACCCCTCCGCCCCGCGACGCTCCAGCCCCGCCCCCACAGCTCCACCCCTCCGCCCCGCGACGATCCAGCCCCGCCCCCAGCGCTTTAGCCCCGCCCCTCCTCATCCCCAGCCCCACCCCGCCACCCGACTCCCCGACACCATCCCCGCGCGCCCCTCCCCTCCCCTCCCCTCCGGCCCACCGGTCACCTGGGCGCGAGGCGGCCGCCGCCATCTTGGTGCGGGGCAAGGGCCGGCGCGCGGGGCGGGGCGGAAGCGGAAGCGGCGGCGCGGAAGGGAAAAAGCCTGCGGCGGGGCCGGGGCCAGCAGTGGCAGAGGTCTGAGAGTGCGGGGGTGGGGCAGAGTTGGGGCGGGATTGCGGCTGGTTTGGGGGGTGGAAAGGCTGGGGGTGGGGCAGAGTTGGGGTGTGGGGGCGGGGCTGGGTTGGGGGGTGGAAAGGCTGGGGGTGGGGCAGAGTTGGGGGTGGTTTGGGGGGTGGAAAGGCTGGGGGTGGGGCAGAGTTGGGGCGGGATTGGGGCTGGGTTGGGGGGTGGAAAGGCTGGGGGTGGGGCAGAGTTGGGGTGTGGGGGCGGGGCTGGGTTGGGGGGTGGAAAGGCTGGGGGTGGGGCAGAGTTGGGGGTGGTTTGGGGGGTGGAAAGGCTGGGGGTGGGGCAGAGTTGGGGCGGGATTGGGGCTGGGTTGGGGGGTGGAAAGGCTGGGGGTGGGGCAGAGTTGGGGTGTGGGGGCGGGGCTGGGGCTGGTTTGTGGGTAAAAAGGCTGGGGGTGGGATGGGTGGGGTTGGCTGAATGGTAGGTCGGGCCTTGGGGGGCTGGGGTGGGTTGTGGGGTAGTTGGGGGAAAGGTGGGCTCAAGTGGGGCTGGGAGGGACCGTGGGGCTCCATGTGGGGGGCTTGGGAGGGTTGGAGCTGCAGGGTCAGGGAGAGGGAGAAAAGCAGAAGGAAATTAAAGAGCCCAGTAACGAAGGTCTTCCCCCCCCCCCATGCCCTCTTGTGTGCCCATCACCCCCATGCCCTGCCCCTTTCCGTCCCACAGATGACTGTGCACAACCTGTACCTCTTTGACCGCAACGGGATCTGCCTGCATTACAGCGAGTGGCACCGCAAGAAACAAGCCGGCATCTCCAAGGAGGAGGTGAGACCCACCCCGCACCCCCCCCCGCACCTTGGTCGGCCGGGCCCAGACTCTTGCTTCCTGGGGGGCTGAGCCCATGGGGCGCCAGGAGAGACCCGGGGGCCCCAGTGGGGCGGGGGCGCACGTCCTCCTACCCACCCCAGCCTCGTTGTGGCGAGGGGTTGGTCTCACGCTGCCCTCTCTCTCGCTGCCCCCCAGGAGTTCAAACTCATGTACGGCATGCTCTTCTCCATGCGCTCCTTCGTGGGCAAGATGAGCCCCGTCGACATGTATCCTTCCGCCCCACCATAGGGCTCCGCTGGGGGGCAGGGGCTGTGCAGGACTGGGGGGGTGGAGGGGCTGTAGGCATGTGATGGGCTGGGAGGATATGTAGAGTCTGGGGCAGTCTCTATCCATGTGATGAGCTGGGCTGTGTAGGGTCGGGGGGGGTCTCATCCATGTGATGAGCTGGGGGGCCCATCAGCGGGCTGTGTAGGATGTGGGGGGTCTCTATCCATGTGATGGGCTGGGGGGGCCAGCAGGGGGAGCTGTGTAGGGTCTGGGGGGGTCTCTGTCCATGCGATGGGCTGGGGGGGGCTCTGTAGGATCTGGGTGGGGTTCTCTGTCCAATGGATGGGCTGTGTGGCATGGGGGAGATTCCTGATCCATATGCCTGGGTTGAGGAGTTTTCGGGGGAGTGGGGGACAGACCCCATCACACTCCTTAGCCGCGCGGGCTCAGGAAGGACGGGTTCCTGGCCTTTCAGACCAGCAAGTACAAGCTGCATTATTATGAGACGCCCAGCGGGCTCAAGGTCGTCATGAACACGGACCTGGGCGTGGGCAACATCCGAGACGTGCTCCACCAGATCTACAGCAATGTGAGTCTGGGCCTGGGCCCTGCCTGGGAGTGGGGGCTGGGAGCCAGGACTCCTGGGTTCTCTCCCTGGCTCTGGGAGGGGAGTAGGGGCTGGTGGTTAGAGCAGGGGTGGACTGGGAGCCAGGACTCCTGGGTTCTCTCCCCTGCTCTGGGAGGGGAGTGGGGGCTGGTGGGTTAGAGGGGGGGGGGCTGGGAGCAGGGACTCCTGGGTTCTCTCCCCGGCTCTGGGAGGGGAGTGGGGGCTGGAGGGTTAGAGCAGGGGTGGACTGGGAGCCAGGACTCCTGGGTTCTCTCCCCTGCTCTGGGAGGGGAGTGGGGGCTGGTGGGTTAGAATAGGAACCAGGACTCCTGGGTTCTCTTCCCTCCCCCAGATCTACGTGGAGTTCGTGGTGAAGAACCCGCTGTGCAGCCTGAGCGAACCCATCCAGAGTGAGCTCTTCCACGCCAAGCTGGATGGCTTCATCCGGGGCCTGCCATTCTTCTCGGCCCGGGCCGGCTGAGCCCCCCCACCCACCGCGCCTCTCTACCAGCCAAACCCCAGCCCTCCGCACAAGACGTGGGGCTGCCCCCGCCTCACTCCCACCCTCCCGCCCCCTTCACAGAGCCGGGTGAGCCTGCATCCCACAATTCCCTGCAGGCTGGTGCGCGCGCGACCCCCCCCCCTCCCCCCCGGGGTCTAGCTGGGGGGGGCGGGCTCGCTCAGTCTGGGAGGGGAGTGGGGGTCTAAGTGAATAGAGCAGGATCCCTGGCTTTTCTCCCCGGCTCTGGGGGGCGAGTGGGGGCTGGAGGGTTAGAGCTGGGGGGGCGGGGAGCCAGGACTCCGGGGTTCTCTCCCCAGCTATGGGGGGCGAGTGGGAGCTGGAGGGTTAGAGCTGGGGAGGCTGGGAGCCAGGACTCCGGGGTTCTCTCCTGGGCTCTGGGAGGGGAGTGGGGGCTGGTGGTTAGAGCAGGAGCTCAGGTTCCTGACTTTCATCCTTCTCTGCCCTAGACCCCAATCCCGTCCAGGTGGAGCCCGGGAGAGAACCCCGGAGTCCTGGCTCCCAGCCCTTTGCCAAGTGGGACACGCTTCTCCTGTTCAGTGTGGCATTAGTGGGCATGTTCAGACCTTCCATGAGCTGGGCGGGCATTGGGGTTGTCCTGAGCAGATCCCAGTTCCATGCCGGAGCCTCCTTGGTGGATTAAAGTGTTGCTCTCCCATTCCAGCGGCCTTCCCTTCAGTGCCGGCGCCTCTGGCCCCCCCGGGGAGCGGGCATGGGGCAGAGGGCACCAGCTCGTGTCTGGCAATGGGGGGCACCCGCTGCTGCTGGACAGACTGGGGTCGGCACAGTCAGCAAGCATCTTGCCTTGGGCCCATCCGGCTGCAGGGCGGGGACTGGCTGGTGCAGGGGGGCGGGGAATGGGGCAGGGGCCTGTCCCCTCTAGGGGGCACCGGCTCCCCTGTCATGCTGGGGAGAGGGAGGCTATCCCTGTTAATCCTGTATTTGCCAGCTGGGGGCTGGCCCAGGAGCAGTGTGTGGGGAGGGGGGGCACCTGCTGCTAAAAGGCAGCGCCCGCTGCCTGTGCGGGTGAGCATCTGTGGGAGATAATTCCTCTAATCCCCGGCCGGGACGCTCAGGTACCAGCGCCAGGGAAGGGCTGTGGCTGGTTCCCGTCTGGGCGGAACCCAGGAGTCCTGGCTCCCCGCCCCCCTCCCCGAGCCGGGGGCAGAATTGGGGAGGGGGGTGACCTTGTACTCGGGCTGGGAGGGTGGCCGTGGTTCTGGGTGGGGCCCCTCATGGCTTCCCGAGGCAGCTGCTGCTGCGGGCCGGAGTGTCCCACTGGCTAGGGAGCAAGTGTTGAGTTGTGGGAGATAGGCTATCGTCTGGCTGGAGGCCGCCTTCATGGGGCTTACAAGCCCTCCCTGAACGAGCCGTGGCCCAGACCCCAAGATGACAGCTGCACCTATCCCGAAAGCAGGCATAACCCTTTCTTCCCCACCCCTCCCCCTGGGCTAGCAATGCAAAACACAGAGGGAAACTGAGTGAGTCAGGTCTAGTGGTTAGGGCTGGGAGCCAGGACTCCTGGGCTCTCTCCCTGTCTCTGGGAGGGAAGTGGGGGCTGGTGGGTTAGAGCAAGGGGGCTGGGAGCCAGGACTCCTGGGTTCTCTCCCCAGCTCTGTGGGCTCCATCGCCGGTCTCCATAGGGTCCCCTGTGCGAGCAGAGCTGTGCTGCCGGGGGTGGTGAGGGTAGTCTGGAGCCAGGTGGCGCATTAAGCATTAGTTGTTTGCATGATGCCGGTGCTTTAATTCCCTGACAGCCCCAAATACGGGGATCTGACCAGCGCTGTCAGCATTAACCCTTCCAGGGCTGCAGATCGGCCTGGCACCCGCTCCCAGGAGCTGGGCCCAGCCAAGCTGGCACACCGTGGACATAGCAAGGGATGAGTCCTGGGTACCCTGCTCCCCCATAATGCCCTCACAGGCCCTATGTGGGGATAGAAACCATGTGCCTGCTCACTGATGACCCCCCAACTGCTAGCCCCCACTCCCCTCCCACAGCTGGGGAAAGAACCCAGGAGTCCGGGCTCCCAGCCCCTCTGCTTGTCAGGCTCCTGGAGAGAGATTCCCTTGGTGAACCCACAGCGGGGGGAATGCCTGGACACCACAGGGTGATCTAGACCCACCACACACGCACACTGTGTAAGGGCCCTTTCCCCTCCCCCCAGCAGATGCCCCTTCTTCCCCCCACTCCCAGCTCTGAGCCAACCCAGGCTGCTGGCCTCCTGTTCCCTTAAGCAGCTTAGCTAATCTAGTCACTCCTGGAAGCTGCTGATATGGTGTGGGGGGGGGAGAGCTGTGCTTAGAAAAGGACGGGGTCTGCCTAGAGGGGGAGTCTCCCCCTTCCTAGTGTCCCTGGGTCTGAGCCCCCCTCCAAAAAATCCCTGGTCTGTGAAAATGAGGAACCCCTCGTGAAAAATCATTGGTCTTGTGAAAATCTCAGGCCTCTTGTGAGAGGCAGGGAGTGCGTGTGAAAAACCATCGTGACAATCTCTGGCCTCTTGTGAGATTCAGGGACCACTCATGAAAACCACCGGCCTCTTGTGAAAATCTCCAGGCTCTTGTGACAATCAGTGACCATTTGTGAAAATCATGGGCCTCTTGTGAAAATCTCAGGTCTTTTATGAGAATCACATGTCTCTGGTGAGAATCAGGAACCACTTGTGAAAACCACAGGCCCCTTGGGAAAATATCCAGGCTCTTGTAAGAACCAGTCCTTGTGAGAACACGGCTGGTGAGAACCCACTGCCCATGGGAAGAGCGGTGTGGTCCCTGTCCGTCCATGCCCCCTACAGCGGGGGCAGGGTGGGTGAGTTAGAGATGTGCCCAGGCTGGGAGAGGGGCAGCGGGCAGACCAGTTCACATGGCATGGTCCCTATAGTCTGGGGGTGGGCAGCAGTTGGGGGCACGGGGTGGGGAGGGGCAGTGCCTGTGGAGTAGGTAGGGAGAGGAGATCACTCTGCCAGGGGTCCCCCTGCTGTGGAGGTTCACCAAGGGAGTGGCTCTCCAGGGGGCAAGTGCCCCCGGAGGGAGGGGAGCGGGGCCACGGTTAATGAGCTGCAGAAAGGGGGCGCAAGGAGAGGGGCCTGGGGACGGGTCACACGGGGGATGGGGAGGGGGCAGATGGTAGGAGGGGGGAGAGGGACGCAGCTGCCCAGCTCCCGGCTAAGCCGGCTCCACGTGGCTCCCCGGGGAGGGGAGTAGAGGGGAGAGTGGCCGGACGCTGGGAGCGCAAGGCGCACCGAGACCGAGGCGCAGGGCGCACCGAAGCCATGTTCACCAGCTCCTCGCGGGGGGCCCCGGGCCCGGCGGGGCGCGGCGCGGCGGGGGCCAAGCTGAGCGTGGACGAGCTGTACGGGCTGCCGACCGCGAAGAAGGGCAAAGGCGGGCGGGGCGAGGGCGGGCGGCGGCGCAGCCAGGGGAGCGCGGCGGGCCGGGACCCGGCTCTCACCCCGGGCCAGCTGCTGGAAGCGGCGCGGCGGCTGCTGGAGCGCAGGCGGCTGGAGAGCTACCTGCTGGAGGCGGGGCTGCCGGCCGAGGAGCTGCAGAGCAACCGCCCCGCCATGGGCTACAGGTAGGGGGCGCTGCCGGGGTGGGGACAGCGGAGAGGGGCAGGGTGAGGGGGTCCTGGTAGGGGAGCCCCAGAGCAGGCTGCGGGCGCGGGGTACCTGAGGGAGGTGTCAGTACAGGGGGCACGGGGGAAGGTACCAGCGCAGGGTACAGGGGGCACCAGGGGAAGTACCAGCAACGGGTACAGGGGGGAGGTGCCAGCGTGGGGCACGGGGGCACCAGGGGAAGGTGCCAGTGCAGGGTACAGGGGGCACCGGGAAAGGTACCAGTGCAGGGTACAGGGGGCACCGGGAAAGGTGCCAGTGCAGGGCACAGGGGGCACCAGGGGAAGGTGCCAGGACAGGGCACAGGGGGCACTGGGAGAAGGTGCCAGTGCAGGGTACAAGGGGCACCAGGGGAAGTACCAGCAAGGGGTACAGGGGGGAGGTGCCAGTGCAGGGTACAGGGGGCACCAGGGGAAGGTGCCAGGACAGGGCACAGGGGGCACCGGGAGAAGGTACCAGTGCAGGGTACAAGGGGCACCAGGGGAAGTACCAGCAAGGGGTACAGGGAGGAGGTGCCAGCGTGGGGCACAGGGGCACCAGGGGAAGGTGCCAGTGCAGGGTACAGGGGGCACCGGGGAAGGTGCCAGTGCAGGGTACAAGGGGCACCAGGGGAAGTACCAGCAAGGGGTACAGGGAGGAGGTGCCAGCGTAGGGCACAGGGGCACCAGGGGAAGGTGCCAGTGCAGGGTACAGGGGGCACCGGGGAAGGTGCCAGTGCAGGGTACAAGGGGCACCAGGGGAAGTACCAGCAAGGGGTACAGGGAGGAGGTGCCAGTGCAGGGTACAGGGGGCACCGGGGAAGGTGCCAGTGCAGGGCACAGGGAGCACCAGGGGAAGGTGCCAGTGCAGGGCACAGGGGGTGCCAGGTCAGGGGACACTGGGGGGAGGTGCTAGCGCAGGGTAGGGGGGACCCTGCAGCTCCCCCACCCTTCTCCCTCCACACTGGGGGCTCTGTGCACCCCATACCTGGACCCCCATTTTTCAGGCTACAAGGTCCCGGTAGCACCCCCTGGGGGCAGCTGTGATCCATGTCCTCGTCGGGGCCCCCCCAAAAGCCATGCTGGGTGGCCCTATTTAAATGAGGCTTCCCTATGCAAAGGAGCTGGGGTGATTTGCCTAAGATGGTACCACCAGGGAAGGAGCAAAATCTCCACAGCCCTCCGGCTTGTGCTCCCCACACGCAAGGGGACAGCTCCCTTGATATGGCAACCAGATTCTGGGGGTTGGGAAGCAGAAACCGGCACGTTCGCAGGGGCCACCAGTGAATCAATGAGGGACCTCCAGCTCTTTCTTCTGCATACGCCCCAACGAGGGCGAAGTCCAGGCGTTAAGGATGTCCATTTCACCTTAACTCTGACCCCCTCCTATGCATTTGGCTACAGCCCCTCGTTGGCTGGGATTGAGGCTCTAGAACCCTGGCACAGACCCCTTTCCCATGAGCTTGGAAGGGGGTTGGTCACAATAGAAGGTTGTTATCCCATGTGCAGACCCCAGCCTTGCAGCAGATGCCTGGAAGCAGGGTATCTGTTTGTGAGATGGCCCTGGAATGTCTGGAAACTGGACAGGATTCTTAGCCTCTGCTCTGGGAGGTGAGTGGGGTTGAGTGCAGTAGAGTGGGGGATGCTAGGAGCCAGGACTCCTGGGTTCTCTCCCCGGCTCTGGGAGGGGCGTGGGGTCTGGTGCTTAGAGGAAGGGGGGCTGGGAGCCAGGACTCCTGGGTTCCATCACCAGCTCTTGGAGGGGAGTGGGGCTTAGTGGGTGTACAGAACAGGGGCTAGGAGTCAGGGGGAGCACCCTTGCTGGTCAGTGCTGTGTGAGACCCCATGTGCCCCCAACATACATACATACACACACACACACCTCATGCTAATCCCTCGCAATCTGTCCCTGGACTGAGCCGAGATGAATGTGGCCCCACCAGCTGGTGTCCTCTGCTTCCTGCCACGGAGCCTAATCAGGGGAGACAGATGTGGGCACCGCCCCCCCCTCCCCCCCAGCTGGCAGGGCCATTCCCCCACCTCCCAGCTGGGCCCATAATCCTCCAGAGGTAGCTGTGACCACCCACCAAAACAGCTCCGATTGGGCTGGGACCCAGGACTCCTGGGTTCTGTCCCCGGCTCTGGGAGGGGAGTGGGGGCTGGTGGGTTAGAGCAGGGGGGGCTGGGACCCAGGACTCCTGGGTTCTGTCCCTGGCTTTGTGAAGGGAGTGGGGGCTGGTGGGTTGGAACAGGGGGGGCTGGGAGCCAGGACTCCTGGGTTCTCTCCCCGGCTCTGGGAGGGGAGTGGGGGCTGGTGGGTTAGAGCAGGGAAGGCTGGGAGCCAGGACTCCTGGGTTCTGTCCCCGGCTCTGGGAGGGGAGTGGGGGCTGGTGGGTTAGAGCAGGGAAGGCTGGGAGCCAGGACTCCTGGGTTCTGTCCCCGGCTCTGGGAGGGGAGTGGGGGCTGGTGGGTTAGAGCAGGGGGGGCTGGGAGCCAGGACTCCTGGGTTCTCTCCCCGGCTCTGGGAGGGGAGTGGAGGCTAGTGGTTAGAAGGGGGGGCGGGGAGACACACACCCCTCCTTTCCCTGTTCTCTGCCTCCCTACCCTTGGCTGCGGACATTGCTACCAAGCCTGCAGACCTCGGGCCAGGACAGCACCATCCCCCATCTCGGTTTGAACCCTGCATTTCCAGAGCCACTGAGGCCAGGGCAGACACTGGCTACCCCGGGGCAGTCTCCATGCAGCTTGTGGGGCAAACACAGAGCAAACCGGGAAATGGGCTGGGAAAGGCCGGAGCGGGCAGGATCACTCCGGAAGCTGGGCGCCCGCCCACGGCCCAGTGTGAGTGCAGACATCGGGGAACACGGAACGCAGGCCGGACCGCTGGGCTGGGGGGCTCGGAAAGGGATTTGGCGGGGAATCAGCCGATACAAGGTACAAGTTTTGACCGGTGAGAGGAATTAACCACTGGCCCCGGGGCACGCTCAGGGTCTCTGTCGCTGGTAATTTTTCAGCCAGGATTGGCTGGTTTTCTGCCAGATCTGATCTAGGGGTTATTTTGGGGCTGGTCTCCGGCCTGGCTGGACAGGAGCCCGGCACGCTGGTCCCCCTGGGCAGGAAATCGAGGTGTGTATTCATCTGGGCTTGGATGAGTTCCCTGCATTTGACCCCCAAAGGTGCCGTCGGCTTCGCAGGGGAAGGGGATTCTGGGAAGCGTGCAGCCGGACACCCGCACCCCACAGATACACACAGGTTTATTGTATATGCCCCGCACATGCCCCATACCGGCGGGGCGTCTCTTCCCCCTACCTTCCCCCTACCTTCCCCAGCCAACGTGGGAGATTCCCAGGGTTCCACAAAGCATGCAAGCGGCCCAGTGTCCCACAGCCCAGAGCATCCCAGGAGAAGTGGCTGACCTGGGCAGCTCTGGGTCTCTGATCCCTACCACTGGGAGTCAGGGCTGGGGGCCCCTGCGACAGCATGACCCAGAGCCCCTGGCTAGCCCAGCCCTGGGCCCCCCAGCTCTGCCAGTGCCCCTCACACCCAACCCACAGCCCCTGCTAGCCCAGCCTGCCCCCCCCAGCTCTGACGATGCCCCTCACTCCCAACCCGCAGCCCCCTGCTAGCCCAGCCCGGCCCTGCCCACCCCCCCCAGCTCTGCCAGTGCCCCTCACTCCCGACCCGCATCCCCATACTCCCTGTGAGGCGCAGGGGGGCACAGACATGTACCTGGGCTGCATCAGACAGAAGTGGGGGGCGCTGGGGCCCAGGTTTCCTCCTGCCTTCCCCCCACCTCCCGCCAGCCAACAGGATCACACACACACCTGCAGCCCCAGAACCCACAGAGACCTTACAATAACAAACCCAAACACACAGCCCCAGCACCCCCAGAGACCCTACAATAACACACCCGCAGCCCCAGTGCCCCCAGAGACTCTACATAAACACACCCGCACATGCAGCCCCAGTGCTCCCAGAGACCCTACAATAACACACCCACACACACCATCCCAATGCCCCCAGAGAACATACCATAACACACCCACACATGCAGCCCCAGTGCCCCCAGAGACTCTACATAAACACACCTGAATATGCAGCCTCAGAGACCCTAGAATAACACACCAACAGCCCCAGTGCCCCCAGAGACCTGACAACAACACAACCGCACACACCATCCCAGTGACCACAGAGAACATACCATAACACACCCGCACACGCAGCGCCAGCTCCCAGGAGACCCTACAATAATGCACCTGGACACGCAGCTCCAGAGACCCTAGAATAACACACCAGCAGCCCCAGTGCCCCCAGAGACCTGACAACAACACAACCGCACACACCATCCCAGTGGCCACAGAGAACATACCATAACACATCCGCACACGCAGCGCCAGCTCCCAAGAGACCCTACAATAAAGCACCTGGACATGCAGCCCCAGAGACCTTCAATAACACACCTGCATGTACAGCCCCAGAGACCCTACAATAACAAACCCGCACACACAGCCCCAGTGCTCCTGGAGACGCTACAACAACACACCCGCACACGCAGCCTCAGTGCCCCCAGAGACACATCAACAACACACCCGCACACGCAGCCCCAGAGACCCTACAATAACACACCCGCACACTCAGCGCCCGCAGAGACCGTACAATAACACACCCACACATGCAGCCCCAGTGCCCCCAGAGACCCTACAATAAAACACCTGCACACACAGCCCCATCGCCCCAGAGACCCTATAACAACACACCCACACACAAAGACCCAGCGCCCCCGGAGACAGGACAATAAGAAACACACACACATGCCTCAGGACGCTGGAGACCCTATGACAGACCCGCACATGCAGCCCCAGTGCCCCCAGAAACCCAAAAATAACACACACGCAAACCCATCGCCCCCAGAGACCCCACAATAACACACCCGCAGCCCCAGAGTCCCTACAATAACACACCCGCACACACAGCTCCAGCACCCACAGAGACCCCACAATAACACACCCGCACATACAGCCCCAGTGCCCCAGAGACCCTACAATAACACCCCTGAACACAGCCCCATAATCACCAGAGACCCTACAATAACACACACACACACAGCCCCATCGTCCCCAGATACCCTACAATAACACACCCGCACACACAGCTCCAGTGCTCCCAGAGACCCTAGAATAAAACTCACACACAGCTCCAGCGCCCCCAGAGACCCTACAAAAACAAACCCACAGATGAGGCCCAGCGCCCCCAGAGGGGTTCTCAAACTGGGGGTCAGGACCCCTCAGGGGGTCGTGAGGTTATTACACGGGGGGTCATGAGCTGTCAGCGTCCACCCCAAAGCCCGCTTTGCCTCCAGCATTTCTAAGGTTGTTAATTATATTTAAATGTGTTTTTTAATTTATAAGGGGGGTCGCACTTAGAGGCTTGCTATGTGAAAGGCGGCACCAGTACCAATAACTCTCCCTCACATGCAACACCGGCACCCCCAGAGACCCTACAATAACACACTCACACACGCAGCCCCATCGCCTCCAGAGACCGGACAATAAGAAACCCACACACGTCGCCCCAGTGACCCCAGAGACCCTACAATAACACACCTAGATATGCAACCCCAACCCCCCAGAGACCCTACCATAACACACCTGCAAACCAAGCCCCAACGCCCCCAGAGACCGGACAATGACACACCCGGACACACAAGTCCAGCTGCCAAGAGACCCTACAATAACACACACACAGCCCTAGTGCTCCCAGATACCCTATAATAATACCAGGGCCGACTCCAGGCACCAGCCGAGAAAGCTGGTGCTTGGGGCGGCAGCTTGTAGGAGGCGGCATTCCGCCCAATCCTAGGGTGGCACGGCCGCCCTGTAGGGGGCAGCGGCGCGGAGGACGGGAGCGCCCTGCAGCAAGCCCGGCAGGGCAGCCGCATCCTTCTCTCCCCGCCGACCGGAGCGGAGCCCTCCTGGCAGGCGGGGCGGGGCGGGGCGGTGCCGCGTGGCAGCGCCCTGGCCACCCCCCTTCTCTCTCTCTCCCGCCCGCTCCCTCTGTCCCCCCTCCCCGCTACCAGGACGGCGGAGGCTAAGGGGGGATGGGGGGCTGGCACAGCCCTGGCATAGGGAGTGGGGGGTCAGCAGATGCTTCAGTGAGGCCAGACCCTCATTGGGGCCTCGACCCAGCTCCCACCAGGCTCCCTGCCCCACTGACCCTGAGAGACCCTACAATAACGCACCAGAGCAGGCTGCCTGCCTCCGCTCTCTCCCCAGCTCTGGGAGGGGAGTGGGGGCTGGTGGTTAGAGCGGGGGAGGGGGGGCTGGGAGCCAGGACTCCTAGGTTCTCTCGGCTCTTAGAGGGGAGTGGAGGCTAGTGGTTAGAGCAGGGAGGGCTGGGAGCCAGGACTCCTGGGTTCTCTCCCAGACTCTGGGAGGGGAGTGGGGGCTAGTGGCTAGAGCAGGGAGCCAGGACTCCTGGGTTCTCTCCCTGGCTCTGGGAGGGGAGTGGGGACTAGTGGTCAGAGCAGGGGAGGCTGGGAGCCAGGACTCCTGGGTTCTCTCCCCAGCTCTGAGAGGGGATTGGGGGCTGGGGGGGCGGGGTAGAGCCTTTCCCCATTGATGGGGAAATGGCGCCACCATGTGGCTGCAAAAGGCGCTGCAGCTGATGCGCTGCGGGGAGGAAGGCAGCCCGGGCTTTCGGGGTGTCCCTCCCCCCCCCCCCCCCCCCCCAGCAACGTGCTGTTCTGTGCGGGAGATATGCAGGCTGTGCAAGGCCCTGGGTTCGAACCCCAGCCCTGGTATCCAGCAGGGCCCCCCTGCAACAGCCCCCCCTCCTCTAACCCACTAGCCCCCACTCCCCTCCCAGAGCCAGGGAGAGAACCCAGGAGTCCTGGCTCCCAGCCCCCACCCAACTCGACCTCACCTCGTACAACCATCCCCTCCCCTCCCCTCTCCCAATATCGGGGGGGGGGTCTGATGTGGGGGGGCTGCTCAGTGTCGGTACCTCCCAGTTGCGCTGCCGCCCACGCCCAGCAGGGGGCGGCCTGAGCTCGCTTCTCCCGGCCCCTTGCATTTGAGGGGGGGGATGCTGGGCTTCTCCGTCCCACCGTTTCCAGCTCTTCCGCCCCCCCCACTTCCGGTGCCCATTCATCACCCCCCGTAATTCTTATACTTTACCTCAGAAACTCCAGGGTGGACCCAGGCGTCCGGTCGCAGGCTGGGAGGGGACCAGTCCACCCCTCCCCCATACATACTGGAGCGGGACTGGGGGGGGGTGAACTGTCCTACATAGCATCAGCAGCTCCCCCAGCAGAGCCTCACATTCCTAGCTGGGGGGGTGCACCCTGGGGGTGGGGCCCTTTAAGAGTCACTGCGGCTGTGAGCGCAGCGCCCCTCCCCCTCCAGCTTTGGGGGGCTGTGATCAGACTGCGGGAATCAGATGCCCGGGGCTGGGGTGGGGAGAGGGGGTGTCAGAGTTCATCACCTTAGGAGACAACCCAGGCGTCCTGGCTCCCAGCCCCCTCACCTCTAACCCCCCAGCCCCCACACCCCTCCCGGAGCCGGGGAGAGAACCCAGGCGTCCTGGCTCCCAGCCCCCTCACCTCTAACCCCCCAGCCCCCACTCCCCTCCCGGAGCCGGGGAGAGAACCCAGGAGTCCTGGCTCCCAGCCCCCTCACCTCTAACCCCCCAGCCCCCACACCCCTCCCGGAGCCGGGGAGAGAACCCAGGAGTCCGGGCTCCCAGCCCCCGTGCTGTAACCCACGAGCCCCCACTCCCCTCCCAGTGCTGTGGAGAGAACCCAGGAGTCCGGGCTCCCAGCCCCGCCTGCTCTAACCCACCAGTCCCCACCCAGAGCCGTCAATCCATCTGCTTCCCTCCCACCATCTCTTGCCCTGAGCAAATGGGCGGAGCCTGTTATGCTAATGAGGCCGAGGCTGCTGTGCACTGTGCAGCGAACCCTCCGGGACTGGGGGGAACCTCTCTGCCCCCTCCCCACAACTTCCCCCGCCCAACCCCATTTGCCCCCTCTCCCGCACGGCCTCGGCCTCTCCCCCACTCCCACACCAGATTCCCGGCAGCCCCTTTCGGGGACAGGAGGGGGGGGCTGCAGTCACCCTAAGGTTACGAGCCAGGATCCCCGGGGGTCCCAGCCCCCCATTGCTCTTGAGCCATGCAGGTCTCTATCGCCTGCACCGAGCAGAATCTGCGGAGCCGCAGCACAGAGGAGCGGCTGTGTGCGGGAGGGCGCGGGGTGCCGGCCCAGGGGGGCCCTGGGAATGGGGGGCACCAGCCCCCTAAGGGGGCCCGGGGGCTGGTGGCCGTGGCGGGGCTGCGAGCACCCGGCCAGAACCTGCCCCACATCGCGTTCCTGCTTCGGGAGTCCACTGGGCTGGCCACCGGAATGAAATACAGGTAGGGGGGCTGGGGCTGGGCCGGAGGGGGGGTTGGGTTAGAGGGGGAATGGGGGCTGGGGATAGAAAGGGGGAGTTGGGGACACCCATGGGGCGTAGGGGACATTGAGACGGATAAGAAGTGCTCCTGCCTCAGTGGTTAGAGCAGGGGGCCTGGGAGCCAGGACTCCTGGGTTCTCTCCCCAGCGCTGGGAGGGGAGTGTGGGGCTAGTGGATTGGGAAGGGGCAGGGACTGGAGACAATTGGCCACACTTCATTCAACTTCCAATCACAGATACTCCAAGTCCTACCAGTTTATTATTGTAGGGGAGCTGGGGCTGTGTGTGCGGGTGAGTTTTTGTAGGGTCTCTGGGGGTACAGAGAACTGTGATGGGGTAACTGGGCTCTGTACCCCCTTCCGATCCCCACCCCGGCAGGGGCCAATTAATTCTGTCCCATTTTACCCTTTAAATGGCTTTAAAATAATGCCCCCCCCCCCCCCCAGCTCTGGGTGCTAGTCCCCTTTCATAAGGTAGGGGTAGTCCTGTGGCTGCAGGACTCCTGGGTTCTTTCCCCAGCTCTGGGAGGGGAGTGGGGGCTGATGAGTTAGAACAGGGGGGCTGGGAGCCAGGACTCCTGGGTTTGTTGCTCCCCAGACTAGCTGTGTGACCTCTGGCATGGCATGTGGTCAGTGCCTCGGCTTCCCCTCTCTGCTCCGGCCGGAGATGCCCAGCTCCTGTGCCAGCCGAAGCAGCCGCAGTGAGCGAGAAGTTACTATAAATAGCTCCGAGATCCGCACCACTGGGAATAAACCAGAGCCGTGGGGGAGATTGGACACCAGAGAATGTGTATCTGCCTCGTATATGGGACACTTTGCCGAAATGCAGCCACCTCTGAAGCAGGGCGGCCGGTTATCCAGCGACCCCTCGCCCGGTGCTGAGATGCAGCGACCTCTGGGGCGGGGCAGCTGGTTACCCTGGGACCCCTCACCCGGCGCTGAGATGCGGCCACCTCTGGGGCGGGGTGGCTGGTTACACGGGGATCCCTCGTCCAGCGCTGAGATGCAGCCATCTCTGGGGTGGGGCGGCTGGTTACACAGGGATCCCTTGCCCAGCGCTAAGATGCAGCCACCTCTGGGGCGGGGTGGCTGGTTACGCAGGGACCCTTGGCCCAGTGCTAAGCCCGGTGGGGCTCAAGGTAATCGAAGAGCATTAGTAGAGCTGGGGTGGAGGGTGCCCAGGCCTGGGCCAGCAGGGGGCTGTGGGTCGGGAGTGAGGGGCACCGGGACTCTCTGTCTTTGGGGGGGGGCGCGTCTGTAAACCTCCCCAATTCTGCTCTTTCTCCTGCAGAAATCTGGGTAAATCCGGGCTCCGTGTCTCCTGCCTCGGGCTTGGTGAGTTCTCGTGTCGGGGGCAGGTGGGTGGCGTGGGGAGCGCAGTCTGGGGGGATCCCGGTGGGGCTTGGGGGTCACTGGAAGGGCACAGACTGGGGAGGGTAGAGGGGGCTGTGCCCCCCCTCCCCAGCCCCTACACTTTCCCCCTCTCCTGGCTCTGGCTCATATCACCGATTCTCTCCCCCGCAGGCACCTGGGTGACGTTTGGCTCCCAGATCTCAGACGAGGTGAGTCCTGGGTTAGCCGGGGGTCCCTGTGAGATCCTGGGGGGCCCAGCGCAGGTGAGGGGGGGCGGAGCCATGGGTCCCTCGCCTGACTCAGCTCTCTGCACCCCCAGACGGCGGAGAATGTGATGACCATCGCCTACGAGAACGGGGTCAACCTCTTCGACACGGCCGAGGTCTATGCTTCTGGCAAGTAGGTGTCCCTCCCCCTGCAAGGGAGAACCCAGGAGTCCTGGCTCCCAGCCCCCCCACACACACACTCTAACCCATCAGCCCCCACTCCCCTCCCAGAGCTGGGGAGAGAATCCAGGAGTCCTGGTTCCAGCCCCCACTCCCCTCCCAGAGCCGGGAGAGAACCCAGGAGTCCTGGCTCCCAGCCCCCCCTGCTCTAACCCCACCAGCCCCCACTCCCCTTCCAGAGCCGGGAGAGAACCCAGGAGTCCTGGCTAGGGAAGACTGTGTACCTGGGGGCGGGGAGGGGGGAGCTCCTTCTATTTCTCTATTTTCTCTTTCATCTGCTTTTTTCCCCCCCTCTTCCCTTCAGGGCAGAAAAAACTCTGGGCAACATCCTGCGAAGCAAAGGCTGGAGGTAACCAGCCCCCTAACCTCCCTTCTGTAGGGGACACTATGGGGCAGGGACCAGGGAGCTGGGCTGGGGGTCTCCCCATTGCCTGTCTAACCTGCCTCCCTTCCTTACCCCAGGCGATCCAGCTACGTTGTCACCACCAAGATCTACTGGGGTGGCCAGTGAGTACTCAGAATGCCATGGGGCTGGGGGGTGGGGAATGGGGCAGGGGCCTGTCCCCTCTAGGGGGCGCTGGCACCCATCCGGCCCCAGGGCGGGGACTGGCTGGCTCAGGGGGGAAGGAATGGGGCAGGGGCCTGTCCCCTCTAGGGGGCGCCAGCTCCCATCCGGATCCATGTTTATCAATGAGATGAGTTTGCCGGGTCTCAGCCCAGTGCGGGGGGGGGGGGGGGGAGGCTGAGCTGGCCATGGGCCCTGAGGCCCCCTGTTCCCCCTGGGGGCAGGTCCCTATGACGTGGCTTAGGGGACCCCCCCCACCCTCAAATCTTAATCTCTCCCCCTCCAGGGCAGAGACAGAGCGGGGCCTCTCCCGGAAGCATATCATTGAGGGTGAGATGTGGATGAGGCGGGCAGCACTGGGGTGGGGTGGAGCTGGGGGTGGGGCAGGGTTTGGGCTGACGGGGGCGGAGCTGAGGGGAGGGGCAGCAGGAGGGGGTGCGGGCAGGATTTGGGGGCCTCAGGGGAGATGGAGCAAGGGATGGGGTGGGGGCTAGCAGGATTCAGGGGGGCTGGGCAGGTGGGGGGGTGCTGTGGGGAGGGGGCAGCAGAAGAGAGGGGTGGGGTAGGAGGGGGGACTGGGTGGGGGGGGGGAAGCATGGGGGGCGTCCATCCCAGGGGGGAGTGAGGGGCACTGGGACTCTGGGGGGAGGAGTCTGTGGGGGGAGGAGTCTGTGGCAGGATTCAGGGGGCCTTGTGGGGTGGAGGGTCCCTGCACCCCCCGACTGACCCCCCCCCGCCATGCACCCACCCCCCCAGGGCTGAGGGGGTCGCTGGAGCGGCTGCAGCTGGACTACGTCGATATCGTCTTCGCCAACCGCATGGACGCCAACAGCCCCATGGAAGGTGGGTCCCGCACCCCCGTTAGCTCCGCCCCCTCCACGCCCCTCCCCCCGTTCCTTCAGCATTGCCCCTCCGGGGCACCCCCAGCCCAGCACAGAGAGCCCTCGCGCGTGTGTGTGTGTGTCCCGGGATATCTCATGGGGGGGTTGTGGGGGGATGGGCCCCCCATATCTTCCCCTCACCTCTGTCTGCTTCCCCCCGCAGAGTATGACCCCAACTTCCGCCTACTGCTACTGGAAGGTACTGGAGAGACCCCCTGTAGACCCCCACCCCATGGAAACCCTCTATAGCCCCATAGACCCCCCCAAACTCCTATAGATCCTCCCAGAACCTATAGAACCCAATAGGCCCAGCGTTGTGGGCTAGAGACCCCTCTGAACTCGCATTGACACCCCCAAACCCGAGACCCCCTGAACCCCTGTAGACCCCCCAAAATCCATAGACCTGGCCCCAAAGGGCAGAGACCCCCCCCAAATGCTCATTGACCCCCCCAACCTCATTGAACCCCATAGACCTGGTCCCGTAGGATAGAAATCCCCGAAACACCATAGTTGCCCCTTAAAATCAATAGAACCTGAATGCCCCACAAACTTCCTTGCCCTACCCCCCCCCCCACACACACACACGGACGGACCTGGCACTGTAGGGCAGAGATTCCCCGAACTCCCTAGAACCCCGTTAACCCCCCTTGTTCTCCAGACCCCATAGACTTCCCACATAGGATGGACCCCCCCAAGTCCCCAGAGACCTCCCCATTGACCCAGTCCCGCCCCAAAGCCCCCTAGAACCCCATAGCCCCTCTGACCCCCATTGACCAAGCAGTGTAGGATAGAGACTCCATGCTGGGTCGCTGTGGTGTTCACGGGACTCTACCCTACAGGTTGGGCTCTATACGTATGTGTCAGTGCAGAGTGGTGTCTGCTCGTACTGTAATGTTTGAGAGGGGGGTGGAACCTGCCTGCGGCCAGACAGACACAGATCCTAACAGGCCCATGGCCGACACGTCCCTTGGAGATGGCTCGGCCCAGGTCCCACCTCTGTCTGCTCTGGCTCTGCAATCTGATTGTGAAAAACCACCCTCAGTAGGTTTCAGAGTCAACACCCTGTTGCGCTAAATAGGGCCATATCACATCTCTCCTGGGGCCAGCTAGGAGTGAATTCATCACCAGAAATAACCCAGTCACTGAGATTAATTGGGCCAGGTCACAGGTCTGTCCACAGAGTGGGCGGGAAATGCTGCCATCAGTAGGTTTCAGAGTCAACGGTCCGTTGCGCTAAATGGTAGCGGCCCCCATATCTGTCAGCGCTATTGAGATGTATTTGCCCATCAGTAGGGGCCAGGATTAACACTCCCATTGGTATCACTGCCAGCAGGTCGTAAGTCTGACAGAGCCATTGTTCCACAGGCCAGGCTAAAATGTGATCTCAGTAGGGTTCAGAGTGAACATTGTTATATAGGGGGTGTTTCTGGCACAGCTGTTCTGCAGGCAGGGCTAACAGTCACTGTCAGCAGAGTTCAGAGTTACTGCTGCGCACACGGATGCAGGTAACGTCTCTGCCGGCGCTAGGAATGGCCGTCAGTAGGGTTCAGAGTGAACACTCACTCTTATCTAGCGGGGCAGGAGGTTGCTCGAGCTCAGCTATCGTCCTGCAGGCAGGGCTAACATTACCCATCAGTCAGGTTCAGAGTTAACACCATGTGAGTGGCCACAGGTCGCGTCTCTGCCAGCACTAGGAACAGCCATCAGTAGGATTCACAGTGAACACGGCACCCAAGTGGGGCTCAGGTCCCGCAGCTTTGAGCGGCTGGGGTTTGAAAGTGGGGCTCCCCCAGTAGGGGGGAAGCGGGGGTCCTCGGCTGACCTGTCTCTCCTCTTCCCCCCCATGCCCAGAGATCGTGCGGGCCATGACTTACGTCATCAACCAGGGCATGGCCATGTACTGGGGCACCTCGCGCTGGAGCGCCATGGAGATCATGGTGAGTGACCCGCCCGCACTGGGAATTTGGGGGGGGCGGGGCGGAGGGCACCCCCGGTTTGGGGGGGAGCAGGGTAGAGGGAGGGGACGGGGCCCCTAGGCAGTGGGAGCCTTTCAGGGGCCCGTGCCAGGGAGGACGATGCCAGGAGGCATGGGGGAATACCGGGGAGGGCGTCCCCTGGCCACACCCATCTCATGCCCCACAGGAGGCGTATTCGGTGGCCCGGCAGTTCAACCTCGTGCCGCCGGTATGCGAACAGGCCGAGTACCACATGTTCCAACGCGACAAGGTGGAGTCGCAGCTCCCCGAGCTCTACCACAAGATCGGTGGGTGCCTGCACCTGGGGGGGAGGGGCGCGGATGGGGCCTGGGGGGGGGAGGGGGTCCATGGGGCAGGGTGTTGAGGGGGAGGAGTGGGGATTTGGGAGTGGAAGGGATCTCTGGAGAGGGGATGAAAGGACGGGGCTCCATGGGGCAGGGTGTGGGAGGAGGAGTGGGGAGCTGGGGATGAAGGGGATCTGTGGGGTAGATGATGGGTGGGGGGATCCATGGGGCAGGGTTGTTGGGGGTGGAGGAGATCTCTGGGGTGGGTGATGGGTGGAGGGGGATCCATGGGGCAGGGTGTTGGGGGGGGAGGAGTGGGGAGCTGGAGGTGGAGGGGAGGAGGTTGGGGGGTCCATGAGGCAGGGCGTTGGAGGGTGCAGATGGGGTAGAAGGGACCTGTGGGGCAGGGGCTATGGGGGAGGGGATGAAGATGGAGGATCTGTGGGGCGAAGGGGGAGGGGCAGGGGGCATCGCTGGGGGGAGCTAATCCCTCTTTTTCCCCCCCCCCAGGTGTGGGTGCCGTTACCTGGTCCCCCCTGGCCTGCGGCCTCATCACCGGCAAGTATGAGGAGCGGGTCCCCGAGAACTGTCGGGCCACCATCAAGGTACGGGGGCCTCCCTCATACCCTGCCGGGACACCCCCACCCCATCCATGCCTCTGCGCCCCCAGTGCCCCTGGTGGCCCTGCACCCCTATCTGGGCTCCCCCTGCCCCTCCACCCCCACCCGCCCCCCCACCCGCCCCCCGGCACCACCTGACGCACTGTACCCCCCCCCCCCCCAGGGCTACCAGTGGCTGAAGGAGAAGCTGCAGAGCGACGACGGGCGGAAGCAACAGGCCAAGATCAAGGAGCTGCAGCCCATCGCCGAGAGTCTGAGCTGCACCGTGGCCCAGCTGGCGATCGGTGAGGGACAGGCCCTGCCCCAGGGTGGCGCTGTGGGGTGCTGTGGGGCAGGGAGCGGGTCGGGGGGCTCAGCAGGTGGCGCTCTCACCTGTAGGCAGGGCTGGCCCCAGGGCGGCGCAAGGGGGCACTGTGGGGCAGGGAGCAGGGTGGGGGCCTCAGCAGGGAGCGCTCTCCCCTGGCAGGCAGGGCTGGTCCCAGGGCAGTGCTAGGGGGTGCTGTGGGGCAGGGAGTGGAGCAGGGGGCTCATCAGGGGGCACTCTCCCCTGGCAGGCAGGGGGGACTGCCCCCCACAGGCCCTTCCCACCTCCCCGTCTCTGCCCCACAGCCTGGTGCCTGCGCTCTGAGGGCGTCAGCTCCGTCCTGCTCGGGGTGTCCAGCGCCGAACAGCTGATCGAGAATCTCGGAGCCATCCAGGTGAGCGCCCCTCCCCCACCGTGCCCCCCCCCCAAGCTCTGAGAGGGAAGTGGGGGCTGGTGTGTCAGAGCAGGGGGGCCTGGGAGCCAGGACTCCTGGGTTCTCTCCCCAGCTTTGGGAGGGGAGGGAAGGGGAGGGGAGTGGGGACTGGGGGTCAGAGCAGGGGGGCTTGGGAGCCAGGACTCCTGGGTTCTCTCCCCGGCTCTGGGAGGGGAGAGAAGGGGAGGGGAGTGGGGGCTGGTGGGTCAGAGGGGGGGGGGGCTGGGAGCCAGGACTCCTGGGTTCTCTCCCAGCAGGGTGAGTGGCGCTGGCACAGGGAATCTCACCCCCCCTTTCCCAGCAGGTGCTGGCCCAGCTGACCCCACCCGTCATTCAGGAAATCGACGCCCTCCTGGGCAACAAGCCCAATACGAAAAAAGAGTCCCGGGCGTAGGGACACATCGGCGCCCGGGACTGTGCATGTCCTTGTCCCACCGGACTGTGTATCCCTCTGCCCGGCTCTCTGCACTGCTGGGGAGAAGGAGCCGCTTCGCGCATGACCCAAGCCCACCCCCGTCCCCCGTACCTTCCCGGTGCTTCGACCTATCCCCACTGCCAGCATGAGCCAGGGGATTGGCACGTGAAAGGCCCCGCCTACCCTGCCAGCTTTCGCGCCGGATCTCGCCGGCCGCTTCGCCTCCCGCCGTATCCATGCTCTCATTTTTAAAGGGATGGGGCACCGCTTCGGCCCGGGATTCATCGATCGATCTAATTAACCCAGCCGACGTGGAGAATGGGGGGCACTTGTGGCTTTCCCTGCGCACCCCCAGTTGGCTCCCGTGTGGCCCTGGGATTCTGCCCCCCCCCTCCCCCCAGCTGGCTGGTGCCCCCTGCTGGGGACTTGGGGAATTCCCTTCGGGGGACTGTTTTTCTCTCACTGCCCCCCCTTTCCCCATGGTGGAAGGATATTGATCAAATCCACCCAGAACATTTTTCTTTCCACTCGAGTTTCTTTCTCCACTTTAAATGAAAAAACAACAAAAGCCATCGATCATCCAGAGCCAGCTCTTCCTATAGCAATAATGCTCCAGCGAGGGGGAGGGCACGGGGGGGCTACATGCCCCCCCCATCCAGGAACACACCCACCCCTCGCTTTCGCACAATCCTGGCTTCCGGTTGGCCTGCCGGTGGCTGGACAGACAGGCCCCGTCCTCTCGGGGTTGGTGGACTCTGTACAGAAATGAGAGCGGCACTTCCCATTCTCCCGGGGGAGCAAGGGGCCCTGCTGCTGGCAAACACCCAGTTGAAAGCCGGGGGGATGGGACCCAGGAGTCCGGGACAAAGTCTCCACTCCCCCTCCCCTGAAACGTCCTTTTCCTTCGCTTCCTGGCCTACGTTCTCATGGAGTTGCAAGCGGCAGTTCAGCAGCTGCCATGACTCGCCCCAGAGGTGACCGCATCTCAGTGCTGGGCGAGGGGGCCCTGTGTAACCAGCCGCCCCGCCCCAGAGGTGGCTGCATCTCAGCACTGAACGGGATCCAATCTCTCGCCAGCTCCAGGCAACAGCTGCTGAGCATGTCACTGTAACGTAGCCCAGGACCGGCTCCAATGGGGCAGACGGCCCCAGCTCTGCCTCGGGGTCTGGGCACGGTTCCATCCCCACCCTGAACCGGGCTCTTTTTCCGCAAACCCTGCGTGAACCTGCAGTGCACCTCAAGAGCCAGTAGGGAGCACGTTTTTCTTAGATCCCACCAGATGAGTTTAAGACGTGGGAGGGGAATTAAACTCCGGGGTGGGTTAGAGCAGACGGGGGCTGGGAGCCAGGACTCCAGGGTTCCCTGCTAGGCTCTGGGTGGGGAGTGGGGGTTAGTGGTGAGAGCAGGGGGGCTGGGAGCCAGGATCCTGGGTTCTGTTCGTAGCTGATGCTGTCTGTGACCTTGGCCATGTTCTCTGCTGTTCATAATGAGCCACTTGAAAGGCAGGTTTTGCAGCTGAATGGATGTTTGTTCCGCAGCAGTGCGTGAAAGGAGCTTAGAATAGCCCAAGGCCTGAAATAGCTGAGGGGCACCGGCTGAGCTGGGGGGGCCCGGGGCTGGGCTAGCAGGGGCTGCGGGTCGGGAGTCAGGGGCACCGGCAAAGCTGGGGTGTGGGGAGTTCAGGTATGGGTCTATCTCAGGGCTACGCCTCCCCTCCCACGTGCTGCAGTGCATTGCAGGTCGTTCTGTTGGGCCCCCCTGCCCTGTAGCTTCACCCCACACAGAGCCCCCCCCTCCGGCCCAGAGATGTTTGGGGTTTGGCTGTGGAAGCTTCGCTCTCTTTTCGGAAGAAGGTTGAAATTTAAAAAGGAAAATAATAAATCAGTAACCAACCGAACCTGGTGCTGCCTGTCTTATTCCAGCGGGTCAGTAGGGGGCAGTGAAAGGGCCACATGGCTAGGCGAGGGGTCCCTGTGTAACCAGTCGCCCTGCCCCAGAGGTGGCTGCATCTCAGGGCTGGGTGAGGGGTCCTTGGGTAACCAGCTGCCCCACCTCTTCCCCCCACAGCATTACCCCGAAGTGGGGCTCCTGTGTAACCCCCCCAGTGCATCCCAACTTAGTCGCTACGTTTTTTCCCCCTACCTAAGGCTGTTTTTCACGCTGCTCCCCTGGATGGTTTCAGCCCCATCCCCTGGCTGAGCGTCCCCCCACCCCCCAGAGACCGGCCAGTCCCGGCTTGTCCCCCGGGGCCCTCGGCAGACGGCGTGTGGACAACTGGGGTTACCCTTGGAAAGCGCTGGGCTGAGCCCGGGGCGGGAGCGTGGCTGAGATCGGGCCCACAAAGGCGGCCTGCATCAGCCCTGGTGCCATGCCGGTCACTCGTGACCGGGGAGCCTGGCGCGCGTGGGGTTGGACAGGACCGACGTGTGGCCGGGGCCTCGGCAGCCGGGAACGTCCCCGGAGAGCTGCTGACTCATCGGTAATCGAGTCACACGGGTGGTGACGGGCCAGCGCACGCAGGCAGTGCTTTTCTGGAGGCTTCCCGGCTCCTGGAAGGGGGGCACGGGGCAGGAGCCAGGACTCCTGGGTTCTCTCCCCGGTTCTGGGAGGGGAGTGGGGGCTGGTGGGTTAGAGCTGGGGGGCTGGAAGCCAGGACTCCTGGGTTCTCTCCCCGGTTCTGGGAGGGGAGTGGGGGCTGGTGGGTTAGAGCGGGGGGGCTGGGAGCCAGGACTCCTGGGTTCTCTCCCCGGCTCTGGGAGGAGAGTGGGGGCCGGTGGGTTAGAGACGGGGTGCTCGGAGCCAGGATTCTGGGGTGCTGGGAGCCAGGACTCCTGGGTTCTCTCCCCGGCTCTGGGAGGAGAGTGGGGGCCGATGGGTTAGAGCAGGGGGGGCTGGGAGCCAGGACTCCTGGGTTCTCTCCCCGGCTCTGGGAGGGGAGTGGGGGCTGGTGGGTTAGAGACGGGGTGCTCGGAGCCAGGATTCTGGGGTGCTGGGAGCCAGGATTCCTGGGTTCTCTCCCCAGCTCTGGGAGGAGAGTGGGAACTGGTGGGTTACACCAGGGGGGGCTGGGAGTCAGGACTCCTGGGTTCTCTCCCCAGCTCTGGGAGGGAGTGAGGTGTAGTGGTTAGAGCCAGGGGCTGGGAGCCAGGACAAACCCCAAACACCCCAATGTCCATCCGATGCGCCTGTCGTTTGCTACATGACTGAGTTCGGATCAGGCCAATATCTTGCTAATCCTGGCAGAGAATAACAGAGGGGACAAAATACTTGACCCATAAACCCAGTTAGCCTCTTATTCACTCCGGAGTCAATCCAGAGTCACTCCACCGGAGTCTATGGTCTGATCCCCCGCTCACTCACTCCAGAGTCAATCAGGAGTCACTCCACAGGAACACTGGGACAATCACCCACACACACACACATTCTAGCGTCAATCAGACGTCACTCCACATCTTGGTTGTAACCCCCTTGCCCTGTGTGATGCCAGGCCACCCAGTGCAAGAACAGGGGGCTGGCACAGTGTGTCACGCTGCCCCCTCTATGACATATCGGTGCCTAAGTCCCATGGGCAGTCCCTGCCCTTCCACCTTCTTGCGTCCAGCTGGGCGGCCCCACGGGCCGCATCCCAAACCCGCCTGATCACGTCCTGTTCGCTAATTCACCTCTTCCTCTTCACCCCCTGGGTGCAGTGACACCCCAGTTACAGCCATGCCAGGAAAGTGGCTGGTCTGGCCCAGCCAGCTGCCAGGCCCACAGTAATTAGCCGACAAATTTCATGCTTCCTCAGCCAGGCGCGTGGAGATAACGTGCCTCCCGTGACCGAGGGAGGCTGGCCGGGCACATGGCGGCTTCAATTTCCAGAGACAGGCAGGTGGGGCTGTGTGCCTCAGTTTCCCTACCTCTTTGGCTAGTCTTTGGGGCAGTGCCCGTTGCTCGCCGTGAGTCTGTGCAGGATCTGGCGCAATGTGGGGGACCCAGATCTGGTTGGGTGCGCTTGCAGCTTCCATAAGACTGTGATTATTTTGCAGGGCTGGGAGGGGATAGCAGTGGGGCTGTGGGTCAGGAGTGAGGGGCACCAGCAGAACTGGGGGGAAGCCCCCTTTCCGGGTTACAATCCCAGCCGCTGGCGCCGGGTTGAGTAATCCTGGGAAAACTGGTTCCTGGGATTATGCAAATCCTGGTGGAAGCTGGCACAGTGCCCGCGGCTGGGAAATCAGGCCAGGACCCAACCCCCGGCACGCACCTCTCTGCCCATCCCCCACTCCAAGCCCTGCAGAGCTGGCGCCCCTGAGAGGGGACAGGCCCCTGCCCCATTCTCTGCCCCCCTGAGCCATCCAGTCCCCGCCGTGGGGCCAGGTGGGAGCCGGGGGGAGAAAGGCCTGGGTCCGTCCCCCATACCAGAGAGGAGGGGGTTAAGAGCCGGCCCTGGGGGCGGGACGCCTGTAACTTTCTGGCTGTGTGGCATGTAGGCACCTGGTGTATTTATTTACCCGCTGGGAATGACTCACGGGTTGTGGCTGGTGGGTGTGAGTCAGAAGTTGGGAAATTGGCCATGCGGCAGGGCACAGGCCGCCGGGTCATCTCCCCCTTCCCAGAAGCTATTTGCCTCAGGGGTCACACGGGCACCTAGATCCCCTCTGTAGCTCCCAGGCCCCCCGATTCACCCCGACGCCCCCAGGCCCAGCCCAGACTCCAGTAAAACCAAGGCCCGCCAGCAGCGAATGCGACAGGCCAAGGTTCCTGCTGGTCTGGGGGTGTCCGAAACCTGTTGCAACCCCAAGCCAGGCAGACAACAGGAAACCCCCCTGCACCAGGTGGGGTCTGGGGTGAGGAAATCAAGCTGGTTGTAGGATGGGGGAGGGATAGTTCAGTTGTTGGAGCAGTGGCATGCTAAACGCAGGGTTGTGAGTTCAATCCTTGAGGGGGCCATGTTAGGGATCTGGGGCAAAAATCTGTCTGGGGATTGGTCCTGCTTTGAGCAGGGAGTTGGACTAGATACCTCCTGAGGTCCCTTCCAACCCTGATATTCTATGATTCTATGACAGGGATAGTTGGGGTACATGGGTGCTGGAGAGGAAAGCGGATGTTTGGGACATAAACACACCCGATCTATCAATCGCCCACGCACAGCCCGCGGGGGGGGACACACCACAAATGTACCACCACCAGGGCGGTCGGCCTGGAGACACCATAGGCGACCACGGTCGCGGGTACACCAGTGCACAGCCAGACGAACCGGCACACTGCGCTGCCACCCGCACCATGACCGTCGCCGTACCCCCGCTCGCGGGCAACAAGTAATGCACTGGAGATGGGGCCAGAGACAGCCGCACAACCACACAGCCGCCCAATGCGCCAACCCCGTGGCGAAATGCAAGCACCCAGCCACCCCTGCTCTAGCCACTAGCCCCCACTCCCTTCCCAGAACAGGGAGAGAACCCAGAACCTGGCTCCCAACCCCCCACTCTAACCACCCATCCAGACCCATTGTTGACAAGGGAGCCCAGCTATCTGCTAACGACTCCAGCTGCTGCTGGCTCCGGCCGCCCCGGGGCAGGGACGCTGGGCTGGGCCTGCCGACTCCACTTGAATCCAGGCCAGGGCCCATCACCTGCAGGAAGAGCATATGACGCATGGTTGGACCAGCAGCTGGGGGATGACCTAATCCTACCCCCGTGATCTCCTGCCACTCCCTCTCCTCAGTCCTTGTCCGGTGCAGGAAACCAAGGCAGCATTGAGAGCCCGCCGAGGAACGCAGCCACCTCTGGGGTGGGACGCAGCAGCCGTGTAACAGCCGCAGAGGAACAGTGCATAGGGATTGCTCACTTAACACTGCAATGCAGCCACCTCTGGGGTGGTATGCAGCAGCTGGGTAACAGCCCCAGAACAACACTACCTAGGGATCGCTGGCCTGGGACCAGAATGCAGCTAATTCTGGGGCAGGGCACCACTGAGGTTTAACAGCTGCATGACACGATCGTTTAGGACAGAATGTGCAAGAACCACGTTAGGAAGCTGGAATAGGCGGACGGGGCAGGGGGAGGCCGTAAGCCATGGGGTCCTGTCAGAACAACAGCCGGACCCACCGGGGGGCCCACATGCCCAGTCCTGTAAAGCACGGAGGGTCAGTCCAGGCCCTCAGCTGGATTGAAGGCTGAAGGGAGAGCTCAGTCTAGTGGCTGGGGCTCTGGGCGTGGGCACCCGAGTCTATCCCCACCTTGGGCTATCACTTCCACCGTCTCAGTGCCTCAGTTTCCCCACCTAGCCTTTGCCTATTGAGATTGATCGCTCTTTTGAGGCAGGGGCTGTCTGCATCCGCGCAGCACCCAGCATGATGGGGCCCCGATCTCAGCCGGGGTCCGTGCAGCGCCCGGCGCGACGGGACCCTGATTTTAACCAGGACCGTTATATACGACAGTGATGCGCAGAAATAGTGACTGTGTCCTGCAGAGACGGAGGGACGCTGGTATTTCTGCGCCTGCGGCCAGGCCGTTCCGGCAAACGCAGCCGGCCAGCCAGACTTGGCGGTGTTAAGTAGCCTGCGCAGAGACCCCGAGCCCCGCCGGAGAGCCGGTCCCCTCAGAGGGGAATTATTTATGATTTCTCTCCAGCGGGCGCCCAGGGGCCCCAGGCCCGGCTGAGGGCTGCGCCGGGGGCACGCACAGGAGGCCGGCAGAGGCGTGAGGGGAAGCAACGGGTTTCGGACGGACGGAAACAGGCCGTTAGCTAGGGGGCAGGGGGGCGCAGAGCGGTCTGGGCTCTGCCAGGGAACCAGGGTTAGGGGATCCCCTCGGCCCCGCAGCTGGAGGCGCCGCCCTGGGGTTTCCCGAACCAAGCTCCTTCGGTCGGCTGCTCTGTGCCTCCTTTTACTGCGGGAGAAAGTGACACCGTGACAGGCCCATGGTCAGAGACGGGGACAGAACCCAGGAGTCCGGGCTCCCATCCACCACCCCCCCCCCCCCGAGAACCCAGGAGTCCGGGCTCCCATCCACCACCACCACCCCCCCCCCCCCCCCCGAGAACCCAGGAGTCCGGGCTCCCATCCACCACCACCACCACCCCCCCCCCCGAGAACCCAGGAGTCCGGGCTCCCATCCCCCCCCCACCCCGAGAACCCAGGAGTCCGGGCTCCCATCCCCGCACCCAGCCCGAGAACCCAGGAGTCCGGGCTCCCATCCACCACCACCACCACCCCCCCCGAGAACCCAGGAGTCCGGGCTCCCATCCCCCCCCACCCCGAGAACCCAGGAGTCCGGGCTCCCATCCCGAGAACCCAGGAGTCCGGGCTCCCATCCAACCCCCCCCAGAGAACCCAGGAATCCGGGGCTACCCCGCGCGGCGGGTCCGGGAAAGGGCGGGATTTGGGCCGCGGGCGGGCCCCGCCCCCCAGGCAGGGGGCGTGGCCAGGCCGGGTATATAACCGCCGCCGGCCCGCGCGAGGAAGCCGTTAGGCGAGAGAACGAATCCGAGCGCGCGCGTGGCCCCTTCCCCCTCTCGGGTACGGCGGCCGGCAGCGGACACGCGAGCCATGGACGCGAACACGGAGGCGGGCGCCGCCGAGTTGGAGTGCGGCATCTGCTACCTGCCCTACGACCGCCAGGCGCGCGCCCCGCGCCGTCTCGGGCCCGCGCACGGCGCCTGGCGCCGCCCCGCCCCCTGCCGCCACGCGCTCTGCACCGCCTGCCTCTGCCGCCTGGCGCGCGACCAGGGCTGGGAGAAGGTCACGTGCCCCTTCTGCCGCACCCTCACCTCGCTGCGCGTGCGCGGCAGGGGCGGGGAGGCGGGGACGAGGTGGCGGAGCAGCAGCAGCCGGCGCCGCCTGGCCCTGCCCCCCGTCGACCCCGAGCTCTGGAAGCGGATTGGCCGGCGGGAAGGAGCGGGGGAGCAGGAGGAGGCGGCACCTGGCGATGACGTACCGGAGGAGGCGGGCCAATCGCGGCTGTGGCGGGCGCTGAAGAAGCTCTTGAGAGGAGGAGGGGGCGGCAGCAGCCGCAGTAGCGCGAGGGAGCGGCAGCCAATCAACCGTGAGTATCTCGCCTCGCGCGCTCCTTCAGCTCCCTCTTCTCCCCCGCTCCCCTCCAACCGTCTCAACGGTTCGGGGGCGCGCTGCCTACCCGAGGGGCGGGGCCGCACGCGCCTGAGGAGGGCGCAGAGCCTTAGCCACGTACATCCGGGTCCTTCCCACTTGGGCCAAGGGCGGGCTCTGAGGGGAGGGAGCCTGGCGTCACTTGGCCAATGGGGGCGGGGGGAGGCGTCAAGTCACCCCCCCCCCTCCAGCGCGTGCGCCCCACCACCCCTAGGGGTCTCTGGTGGGGGGGGAGCTGATGTGGGAGATGTCAAATCACTCCCTCCCCCCATCATGCCCACCCTTGGGGGGTGATGTCAGCTCACTCCCCCTCCAGCATGTGACCCCTCACCCCTAGGTGTGTGATGTCATCCCCTCCTTGATGATGTCATCTCTTATTGGAGGGGTGACATCATCCCCTGTCCTTGGCCATGGGAAGAGTAGGGTCTAGTGATTAGAGTGGGGGTGTGGGAGCGGGCTGGGAGCCAGGACTCCTGGGTTCCATCCCTAACTCTGGGAGGGAAGTGGTGTCTAGTGGGTTAGAGTGGGGGAGGGGGGCTCTCGGAGGCAAGTGGGGCAGGAGATCAGGCATCATCAGGAACCATCCCTCCTTTCTGCTCAGTCCCCCTCTCTAACGCAGGGACAGGAAATCCTCAAGCAGTGGCATTTCATTGGTAAATATTTGCCAGACTGGGTTGCGTGGGCCGGGAAGTGGGGTGGGTGACGTTCTCGCTTGTGTAGTTACGTCTCTGCCTGTACTCACGGCTCTGTGACTCTCTCCCGCAGCCTACGGTCCAGAGATGAAGGACCTCGCCCTCATGACCTGCTACATCATGTGAGGCTCCAAGGGCTAGACCCAAGAGCTGGGGCTGGCTTTTCGTCAAAAGGCTTTGAATGCTCTTGGGAGAAACCAGCTCTTCCCCCTCCCACGCAGTGCTGGCTGTGCTTCCCCTCCAGGCAGGTAGTTACTGACTGTCCGGTCTCATCAGACTCCATCAGCTCTATGGGACTCTACCATAGCACTGGAGCTAGAGTTCCTGGTTCTCATTAACCTGCAGAAAGAGATTCACGAGGCACCCGGGATTGATGTGATCGCCTGCGGCCTTGACTCATCACTGCTCATCTCTGTTGGAGCACGGAGACTTGACGGGGGCTGTCGGGTCGAATCAGCAGCAGATAGGCAGAGGTGTCCCTTCCTGGAGATCTCTGAACACCTGTCACCATGAGACCTGGTGGCTGATCATTTTGAAGGCTGGCATCCCAACAGCTTGTCTGGTCCTGACATCTTCAGCCCCTGAAATGCCTACGTGTCTGGCTCTTCCACTCTCCACCTCTCTCTGCCATATAAAATGCCAGCGATGCCACTGACCTACCTACCAGCAGATACTGTAAATATCTCTGGTGGAAAGTCCTGTACAGGCAAAATCTGAGCCTCAAGTATTAACGGATTCAGACAGCAAGGTTAAGTCTGTGTACTAATGAACTAGTTAAAAATACCCCCTCAAACCCATGACCTCTTTCTCTGCGAATCCCAATGAAAAGCCTATTGCTGTGGTGGTGGTGCCAAATTATCTGCCAACCCTTATCCTTTACCATTGCACAAGTTAGCAGCCCGATCTGCAGGCAGAATTCCTGTCTGGCCCCAATTCCGGAGTGCTGCATGTGACTATATTGCATGAGGCAAGGGTTTCAGATAAAGAGGCGGGCTTCTTGGTGCTCTCTGCTATTGTAGCATTTCTGTGAAATGAATTTAAATATTGAAGGGTTGGAAATAGAGAATGTCTGCATCTGTTGTCTTTAATATTTGACTACTGTAACTTATATTTAATTTTAATAAAACCTGAGATGTCAACGTTTATTAGGTTGCCTTGATCTCCTTTCCAGCAGGGAGGTGGTGCCTGGGGGCAGGGTCATCAGTAGACCACATTGGGAGGGAGGTCCAATAATCAGGACAGGGAGTCAGGACTCTTTCTGTCCCTGGCTCTGGCTTAAGGAATGGTCTGCAGTGGTTAGAGCAGGAGGTGGTTCTCTTTTAAGCCCTGTTGCAGAGCCAGGGTCCTGCCTTAACCTGAATAGTGCATAACCTCAAATGTGAAGGGTACTCACATTGATTTGTGGCATCTCTTGCCAGGGGCTAGCAGCAGAAACAACCTCCTAGAAGAGTCATTCTAGTTACTGTATGGCCTGCTCCTGCTTCTGTGTAGTTTTAAGACCGGGTGCAGCTTCTGTCCCCTTTGTAGACCCAACACTTTTATCTAGGTGGCACAAAAATGGTCTCTAACTCTCACAGCTGCCTCTGCTCTTTCTTTCCCACTCCTTGAGCCTCTGATTGTTCTCTGCACCTGTGTTCTGCCGAGGTGCCTCAATTTTATCCCCTATTCAGGACTTCAGGTTTTCATTTCCTACCACCGACCGCTCTTTAAAATGGGCCCTTTGAACTCCACGTGGATTTGGCTGCACCATCGCTTGAGATTAGAGCTGCATGCCATAACTACCTATCTCTACCTGGCCTAGGGGAGAGGATATGACTAAGATTTTGGTGACTAACAACTCGCATTAAGCACCAGTTGTTTCAGGCAAAATTTAATAGATTCTAAGCCCTCTGTGATCATCTAGTCTAATCTGCATAACACAGGCCAGAGAGCTTCCTTGAATTATCTCCTGTTTAAATTAGAGTAGAATCTCTTAGAAAAAACATCTAATCTTGATCACCACGGATCTCTGTTGCTTGGCCTCTCCTCCAGAAGAAAACTCAATCCGTGGCAACCTGGGGTACCCTATTTCAGGGCAGGGTTATAAAGAGAACACATTAAAATTGTCAGAACTAGAATTGTGCAAATAACTGTTTTGTTTTCTGGCTGTTCTAAAAAATGTGTGGGGGGGATCATTTTGGGTAGAAACGAGAATTTTTGGAACTCTGGTGAACTGAACAGTGGAGGAAAAAGTCAAGTCACAGAAAAGGTTGAATTTAACCCAAAATGTAACACTTTGATTTTTGTGATTTAGCAATTCAAACTTGAAGTAAAGTTTGAAACAGTCATTTAGAATCTCAACCTTTCTTTTCTTTGGCCAAAAATTTCAGCTGAAAAATTCCACCCTGCTCTTGTAGTGACGGTTTGGCATCTATAGTCACTAGCCATGCATGATCCCTGGCTAAGTTCAGCTTGACCCCCTTCTTACCAGCAGCTCCATTGACTCATGCTTCCTCTGATCTTAAAATGATCTCTTGGCATGTGACTTTCAGATCACAAAGAGGGCATTGCCTCACAGCCTACACCCTTCCGGACGTGCTCTTCTCCTTTGTCACCTAGGATGTGACACTGAGCCTCAAGTAGAGTTTCTTGGTGGCAGTAAATAAGGGGAAAATGAGGGATACCAGCCAGGCAGATTGGAACATGGCCAGTCCCTAGAGACCCCCTGTCTTGCTAATGGGCCTCTGTGGCTCTTAATTGTAGTTGCTTGCGCTTTGTGCCTGACAGGAAACAAATCTAGAGTAAAAATAAACAGAAGTGGGTGGACTTTCCTTTTTTTAAGACCGACCCAGTTTGGGGAGCTCGTGAAGTGGGTTTTTTCCATCTGTGCCCTTTCCCAAAGGAGGTGTAAGTGGGTTTAAGGCCGCAAGGGGCTGTCAGATCATCTCGTCTGACCTTCTGCAGAGCACGGGCTGGTCAATTTCACCCAGATACTGCTACGTTGAGCCTGATGATTTCAGTTACACCAAAGCATGTCAGCCCTCAGGATGCTAAACTGGCTGAGAACAGAAGAGTGCCAGGTGCCAAGCCTGGGTCCCCCGCAATGGCAGGGAATTGACTAGGTGAATTCCCTGCCCCCTCCGCCACCCTTCCCCCCCCCCCACACACACACACAGTCCCTGTCTATTTGATCTGTGAGGAAATTCCTTCCCATCCACCAAATCTGTCGATTAATTGGACCCGCATGTGAGCAAGACATAGCAGCCAGGCATCCAGAGAGGATTCTCTGGACAAGCTCAGAGCACTGTCATGTCTCCTGTTGTGGCCAATTGTTGATGTTTCAGAGGAAGGTGGGGGCAGGGGAGATTGCAAACACACAGCGGGTGGGGGAAAAAAATCTGTTCTTGGACCCTGCAGGTGACCAGCTGAAGCCCTGAAACATGAGGTTGGATTCATAGACTCCAAGACCAATTGGGACCACAAAAACCATCCAAACAGCCCACAGAAGCTGGATTAAAACACCTCTTTCACAAAGCTATCTTGTCATAAAGGCTCCAAACAAGGGAGAGTCCCTTGAAATGTTACCCTCTCTGGTATTTGCCTTCCAGCTCAAGGGAAGAAACCACTGCTTCTGTAGCTTCTCCTGGAGATTTTGCGTGCCTGGATCTGCTTGCTTCATAAGGTGACGTCATACAGAAGGGCCTCAGGCTGGTTGGCTGCATTTCACCCACGTTCCTAACAGAGAAGGCTGTTTTCTGAACAAAGTATGTAGGCTACATATTTACATGTTGGGGGGGGGGGGTCTATCCTTGAAAGCAATGACTGAAAAAAATATGGAGAGTGTGGTGGATAATCAGGTGAACCATGAGCTCCCAATGCAACTCTGTGACCAAAAGGGCTAATGCAGTGCCTGGATGCATAAACAGGAGCAGCATAAGTAGGAGCAGAGAGGTTATTTTACCTCTGTATTTGGCACGGGTGTGACTGCTGCTGGAATGCCGAGTCCAGGTCTGGTGTCCACAATTCAGGAAGGATGTTGATAAATTGGAGAAGGATCAGAGAAGAGCCATGAGAATGATTACAGGATTCAAAAACCTGCCTTAGAGTGTGTCAAGGAGCTCAATCTAGATAATTTAAGAAAGAGAAGGACCAGGGGTGACTTGATCACAGTCTGTAAGTATGTACGTGGGGAACCAATATTTAATAATGGGTTCTTCAATCAAGTAGAGAAAGGTAGAACAACATGTTCCTATGGCTGGAAATTGAAGCGAGACAAATTCAGACTGGAAATAAGGCATAAAATTTTAACAGAGCAGTTAACCATAGGAGCAACTTACCAGGGGCTGTGGTGGATTCTCTCACTGACCATTTTTTAAATCAAGATTCAGTGTGTTCTAACTTCCACTGAAATCACTGAGTTAGGAGCTTAAATACCTTTGAAGAGCTGAGCCTACATTTCACTGACTTTCAATGAGACTTAAGTTCCTGAAAAGTCGCTTCTAAGATGTTCAAAAGAGCCTTGTGCTCAGAAGCTTGGCCAGCTGTCCCCGGTTGAGAGAGAGGTGTCAGGAGGGATGGGAGTTGAGCAGAAAACAGCCTCAGCAAAGCTATTAAAATCCACCCGTGCGGCACTGTGTGACAGCCATAAAAGAGGTACGTGCATAAAAGAGCAGTGTAACTAGGTCAGATGTGGTTGGATTTCAGCTCTCCGAGGCTAAGCAGAGGGAAAGGGAGCTGCGTGCCGTCCAGAATAATTCTATCTCTTGGGTCCCTTGCCGTTCTAACATGGATGCATAGATTATAACACCAGGAGCGACCATTGTAGTCCTATCTTGTATAATACACTGGGTGGGAAGCCCCCAGCCCAGTTTCTGGGCTATATTTATTTTGTTTTTAGATTTCAAATCCGAAAGATGCCTTTCTGACACACTGATGCACCCTAGCATAATTTATCATATAATTAAATTAAATCTGAGCAGTGTTAAAATCATTGCTTCACAGGGTCTCGGACGGCCAGCTACCTACCCCTTCATCTAGGAAGCTGTCTCTAGAGATCCTGCCCAACAAAGGTCTTTTGCAGCATGCCTGGATAGTTGCGTTATTTGGGCTATTTCAGATCATCTTGGGCGGCCTCCGAACCATGAGTAAATAAGCACAAGCAGATAGAAACGCTGTGCGTTAAAAAGCATGAAGGATGTTTCAAAGGGAGAGAAATGACATATTTAACAAACTTCTCCCAGCTGCCTAGTATCTAAGAATAGCCAGCTGTGCCTGCTCCTACCCCTTTCATCAGGGACTGCTGGGAGGGTGGCATGTAGTTGGGCCTGCAGCCCAGGACCAGAAGTGGAAGGTATTCTGATAAGGGTCATCCTTATGCCCTCTTTCCATCAACACAGCTACTCCCCAAATTTTCATGTCTAAAGGTAGACCCTCAAATCCATATTTAGGCCCCTGTAAACAGAAGTCTATGGAAGCTACCGGCCTCTGAACACCAAACTGGTTGTCTATGGTGCTAGTTGTGCACCTGAGTGTCTGGTTTTGGGCACCCAAAATGTTGACCTTTTGCCTCGGTTTCAGATTTCCCCATCTGTAATATGGGGGTACCTGGGAGCAGCGATGCAGATTAATTAGGAAAGCATAGGCTATGCCATACTGGATCTAGACCAGCATGTTGTCTCAGGTTCTTGTGAGGAAGGTGGAAGAACCCACTGTAGATAAAAGTGAAATAATCTGTCCCTCACATCCCCTTCTGATCCCTTTAGGAAGAGATTGGTTTAAACCTGGCAGCATGAGGAGTAAGATCTCTTACAATAGTGAATGCTAATCAACTTTGGCACTCTGGATATTCTTATCTACATGAATGTCCAATCCTTTCTTGAATCGTGTTGTGTTTCTTGGCTCAGTAGTACCTGAGCCAAGTTTTCAGCGAGTTTAGTGCTAAAGTTCTGGGGGGAGAGGGGGAGCTGCCCTGAGTCTGCAGAGAGCCTGAGCCAATTGCTCTGAGATGGGGAACTTTCCCGTTCATATCAATTACCCCCAGAGTTTGGGGATACTTACAATTTTGGGTGGAAACGACAACATTCTGGGTTTTTTTTCCCCATGGTTTCCAGGCAAAACCGTGAGTGCCAGTGAGAAATGTTTCCACATGACATTTCTTCGTTGGAAAATGTCAAAACCAAAATTTTGTGGGAAATGCTCGGTTTGGGACAAATTTCTTGATGTGAAACATTTTTGAAAAATTCTGAATGTTTCAAAACCGTAAATTATGTGTTTTCCACTTTGAAATTATTTTTTTTTTATTTTGAAATGTTTAGCTAATTAGAAGACAAAAATGTTAAAGCCCCAATATGGTTGGAATTGACATGAAACATTTGAAAATGACTGACACAAAATGTTTTGATTGACCTGAACTAAATTTTTTTTGGGGGGGAGGGAGGATTTTCAGTTGGTGAAAACATTCAAAGTTTTGTTTTTTGTTTGGTTTGTTTTGTTTTGTTTGTTTTTCCCCATCTGATTTGGGACTGGAAAATTTTCCAAACTCTCCCAGATGTTAGCAGGACTAAAAAAACATTTCCTACCAATCTCTTAAACTATGTGGAACTTGATAACTGGCTGAGTTTCCTCAAAACTCAAAGTGAATCTCGTAGCTCAAAGGAGTTTATTTTTGAGTTTACTAGTCATATTTCTCAAGCATGATGATTTCCTAGTAGCATTCCCTCTGAAGTATCTGCCAATGGCCACTGTCGGAAGACAGGATACTGGGCTATATGGACCATTGATCTGACCCAGTATGGCCGTTCTTATGTATGTGTTGTGACAGACCCAGACCAGTGGGGTACAGGAGTCTGGTAGAGGGCAAATATACTGGTCACTGGATGAGTAGTTTTCTGTTCCCTGAGTGACCAGCGCAGGGGCTGCACTAGAGTAATCAGGAACTTGCTAGAACCAGTTAAGGCAGGCAGGCTAATTAGGACACCTGGAGCCAATTAAGAAGCTGCTAGAATCAATTAAGGCAGGCTAATCAGGGCACCTGGGTTTTAAAAGGAGCTCACTTCAGTTTGTGGTGCGAGTTTGAGGCGCTGGGAGCAAGAGGCACAAGGAGCTGAGAGTGAGAGGGTGTGCTGCTGGAGGACTGAGGAGCACAAGTGTTATCAGACACCAGGAGGAAGGTCCTGTGGTGAGAATAAGGAAGGTGTTTGGAGGAGGCCATGGGGAAGTAGCCCAGGGAGTTGTAGCTGTCATGCGGCTGTTACAGGAGGCACTATAAACAGCTGCAGTCCACAGGGCCCTGGGCTGGAACCCGGAATAGAGGGCGGGCCTGGGTTCCCCCCAAACCTCCCAATTGACCTGGACTGTGGGTTCTTCCAAAGGGGAAGGTCTCTGGGCTGTTCCCCAACCCACACGGTGAATCTCTGAGGCAAGAAAATCTGCCAATAAGCGCAGGACCCACCAAGATAGAGGAGGAACTTTGTCACACTGCTGTCAGGAGTGGGATCTTGGGGTGCACAGCGCAGCAGAAGGAGGGTGATTTAAAAAAAAAAAAAAAGGGAGAGGGTTTATTTTTTTTTCACCACAATGGATGATGTAGTGCGGGCGTGGAGGCATGGATATGAGCTACGGCGGCCCAGCAGGAGGCTACCCGTGTCCAGGAAGCCGCCCAACAGGAGGCAGTGCGGCTGCAGCAAGAGACTAATCGCCTGCTGATGGACCAGGCTGCTCAAGACCGAGCTATGTTGCGGGAACTGGTAAACCAGGTAAAATCCCTTACAGAGCTGAATCGCAGCCATGATGGGACGCAGCTCATACGGGCCAGCCATTGGCTGCAGAAAATGACACTGGAGGATGGTGTAGAGGCATACCTTCTGGCCTTTGAGAGGACAGCCCTACGGGAGGCCTGGCCTCGAGATCAGTGGTCTGGTATCCTTGCCCCATTCCTGTGTGGGGAGGCCCAGAAGGCCTACCATGATCTGCCTGAAGAGGCTGCGGCAGACTACCCCCAGTTGAAAGCAGAGATCCTGGCCAGATCTGGAGTAACGACAACAGAGCAGGCCCAGCAATATCATGGTTGGAGGTACCAGGAAGACAAAACCCCGCGGTCCCAATTGTATGACCTCATCCATCTTGCACGAAAGTGGTTGCAAACAGGGTCCCAGAGTCCGGAAGAGATACTAGTGGTTCTAGTCATCGACCGATACATGAGGCGACTACCACCAGACCTTCGTGCCTGGGTAAGCCAGAACGAACCCTCCACCTATGACGAGGTTGTCGCCCTGGTAGAGAGGCGAAGGACAGCGAGGGAGCTGACCCGACCAGTTAAGGAAGAGGCACCCCGGGTTAAACTAGCAGCACCAAGCCCTAAAGTTTGGGTGACTGGGCCACCAGGCGGGCCCAGGTGGAAAAAGAGAGAGGCTGAAGGCCCATCAGAGGCCACAAAGAGTCGGAGCTAGGGTGACCAGATGTCCTGATTTTATAGGGACAGTCCTGATTTTTGGGTCTTTTCCTTATATAGGCTCCTATTACCCTCCCACCCCCTGTCCCAATTTTTCACATTTGCTGTCTGGTCACCCTAGTCGGAGCACTGAGGGAGAAGAAGATCGTGATGTTAGACTGCCCAAACCAAGAGACCGGGGAACGCCTAGGGCTCCATACAGATGTTATGCCTGCGGGGAGTGGGGACACACAGCTGCACAGTGTCCCGATGCTGAGGAGCCTATGCAGTGTACCCTGAGGAACTGGGCAGATCCATGCTCCCTAATCCACCTTGTGGGGGTCTCACTAACCCCACATATGTATACCAGACCAGTGAAACTAAATGGGGTAGGGACCACGGCATTGGTTGATTCGGGTAGTGCTATCATGCTTATCTCAGGGAAGCTCGTGAAGCGTAGTCAGCTGCTGCAGGCTAAACGTATGGGGATAACATGTGTCCATGGGACAGTTAGTTACTACCCCACCATCCCAGTAAAAATCGAGATCCAAGGGAACACTACTGAGGTAGCAGCAGGTGTAGTCCCTAAACTCCCATACCCGGTGCTCATAGGGAGGGACTTCCCAGGGTTTGGAAACTTACTCCCAGTAGGGGGATTGGAGAAAGATGGGGACCCTAAAATTGATGAGGCATCCACAGCAGACTGCCAACCCCCAATCTTCTCTGAAATATCCCCAGATTTGTTCTCCACTCCCAGACAGGGTAGAAAGACAAAAAGGGAAAGAAGGGCAGCTAAGGCCTTGGGAACCCGAATACTGACCCAAAGCCTGAGGGTCGCTCTTGTAGGTAGGCGGACCCGCGCAGCTGAAAAGGAGGCCACGCAGGAGGGAGAAGCACCTGAGTCTGACCCCCACCCTAATGCTTCTGAACCAGTAGAGGCAACAGAGACTGGGCCCCTAGACCTTGGGTAGATTAGCCCCGGGAGAGGAAATTTTGGACAGGATCAGGCAGAAGACCCAAGGTATGACAACATTAGGAAGGAGGTGACTGAAATAGATGGGGTCCCCGTGGAAGGAAAAACCCAGGGACCAGGACCCTACTTCATAATGAAGAAGGATCTCTTATACCGGGTTGCACCAGTACAGGGGCAGAAGGTACAGCAGATCCTAGTACTTCAAAAACACCAGAACGCTGTATTAAGTCTTGCTCATGGTCATCTTTTTGGGGGGCATTTGGGGGTAAAGAAGACCCTGGCATGAGTCCTACGATGGTTCTTCTGGCCCGGAGTACATGAAGAAGTGCGGAGGTACTGTGCTTCCTGCCCGGAGTGTCAGCTGCACAGTCCCCGTCCCCACTTGAGGGCACCTTTAGTACCCCTTCCCATCATAGAGGTCCCCTTCGAGCGAATAGCCATGGACCTAGTGGGACCCCTGGAGAAGACGGCTCGGGGCCACCAATATATACTTGTTGTTTTGGACTATGCTACTCGCTACCCAGAAGCTGTCCCCCTGTGGAACACTGCCTCTAAAACTATAGCCAAAGAGCTGGTGGGGATCTTTGCCCAAATGGGGCTACCGAAGAAGATATTAACCGACCAAGGAACTCCATTTATGTGGAAGCTAATGAAGGACCTCTGTACGCTGCTCCATATACATACCCTGAGAACTTCGGTCTACCATCCGCTGACTGATGGGTTGGTAGAAAGGTTTAACCGAACCCTCAAGGCAACGATAAGGAAGGTGGTAAGTTGAGACGGGAAGGATTGGGAGATGCTACTACCCTACCTTATGTTCGCTATCCGGGAGGTACCTCAGGCCTCAACTGGGTTTTCCCCCTTCGAGTTATTATATGGGCGTGGCATACTAGATATCGCCAAAGAGATCTGGGAAGAGGAACCCAATGAGGAGAGAAATATAATAGATCATGTAATGCAGATGCGAGACCGGATAGCCCTGGTTACCCCTATTGTACGGGAACATTTGGAGAAGGCACAGGAGACCCAACGAACCCATTACAATCACCAGGCAAAAGTGCGACAGTTCCAACCAGGGGATCGGGTTATGGTGTTGGTACCCATGGCAGAAAGCAAGCTTCTGGCCCAATGGCAGGGGCCCTATGAGGTGGTTGAACCCGTGAGGGAAGTAACCTACAAGGTGCGGCAGCCAGGACGCAGAAAACAAGAACAGATTTATCACATTAACGTTCTGAAACCCTGGCATGCATAAGAGGCATGCACAACGGTCCAAAAGACCTAACCCAGGAAAACAAGCCTTCCAAACAGGTGAGAGTGTCTCCCGATTTAACACCAGACCAGAAGAATGAGATGTCTGAGATGATCTTCCGGAACCAAGATGTGTTCTCGACAAAACCGGGTCGAACAACCGAGACATATCACCACATCGTCACAAACCCTGGGGCCAGACTAACAATGAGGCCCTATCGGGTGTCAGCGGCAAAAAGGGAGGAAATAAAAGCAGAAGTAAAAAAAATGCTGGAGTTGGGGATCATCGAAGAATCCCAGTCAGTGGTCCAGCCCAATCGTGCTGGTGCCCAAACCTGATGGCACCACAAGATTTTGCAACGACTTCCGGCGACTAAATGAAGTATCCCAGTTCAACGCGTACCCCATACCTCGCATAGATGAGCTAGTGGACCATCTGGGTAATGCCCGGTACTTGACTACCCTAGACTTGACAAAGGGGTACTGGCAGATTCCCCTTGCAGAAGACGCAAAGGAAAAGACTGCGTTCTCTACACCACAGGGTCTTTTTCAATATACTGTCCTCCCTTTTGGACTACATGGGGCCCCAGCTACCTTCCAGCACCTCATGGACAAGCTATTACGCCCGCATAACAGTTATGCTGCTGCCTACTTGGACGATGTGGTCATTCATACCCCAGACTGGGAAACCCACCTGGAGAAGGTGGAGGCAGTCCTCGATACCTTCAGGCGAGCTGACCTTACAGCAAACCCTGCCAAGTGCGCTGTAGGGTTTACAGAGGCCAAATATCTTGGCTACATTGTGGGAAAAAGTCTGGTAAAACCCCAAGTGAACAAGTGAGAGGCCATCCAAAATTGGCCCTGACCAAGTCGCAAGAAACAAGTCCGGGCGTTCCTAGGTGTGGTGGGGTATTACCGACAATTTATCCCCCACTTTGCCACAAGGGCAAGCCCCCTGACAGATCTAGTAAAAGCCCGTGGACCTGATCTGGTGAGATGGTCTGACGCAGCTGAGGAAGCATTCACAGACCTACGGACTGCCCTCTGCAGTAACCCTGTACTGATAGCCCCTGATTTCACCAAGGAGTTTATCCTGCAGACGGATGCATCGGAAGTAGGGTTGGGGGCCGATCTATCACAGACGGTCGGGGAGGAGGAACACCCAATTCTATACCTCAGTCGGAAACTCCTTCCAAGGGAACAAAAATATGCAGTGGTGGAGAGCGAATGCCTCGCTGTAAAATGGGCCATGGAAACATTGCGCTACTACCTGCTCGGGCGCAGATTTGTCCTCGTGACCAACCATGCTCCTCTTCAATGGATGCAGCGTAACAAGGAAAAGAACACAGGGGTGACCAGATGGTTCTTATCCCTCCAACCTTTCCAGTTCCATGTGCAACACAGAGCAGGGAGCCGTCATGGCAACGCCGATGGCTTGTCATGTGTGCACTGTCTGGCGTCCCAAGCTGCCCAACCCCTTGGCGTTGAGCAGCGGGGAGGGATATGTGACAGACCCAGACCAGTGGGGTACAGGAGTCTGGTAGAGGGCAAATATACTGGTCACTGGATGAGTAGTTTTCTGTTCCCTGAGTGACCAGAGCAGGGGCTGCACTAGAGTAATCAGGAACTTGCTAGAACCAGTTAAGGCAGGCAGGCTAATTAGGACACCTGGAGCCAATTAAGAAGAAGCTGCTAGAATCAATTAAGGCAGGCTAATCAGGGCACCTGGGTTTTAAAAAGGAGCTCACTTCAGTTTGTGGTGCAAGTGTGAGGAGCTGGGAGCAAGAGGCACAAGGAGCTGAGAGTGAGTGCTGCTGGAGGACTGAGGAGCACAAGTATTATCAGACACCAGGAGGAAGGTCCTGTGGTGAGAATAAGGAAGGTGTTTGGAGGAGGCCATGGGGAAGTAGCCCAGGGAATTGTAGCTGTCATGCGGCTGTTACAGGAGACACTATAGATAGCTGCAGTCCACAGGGCCCTGGGCTGGAACCCGGAATAGAGGGCGGGCCTGGGTTCCCCCCAAACCTCCCAATTGACCTGGACTGTGGGTTCTTCCAAAGGGGAAGGTCTCTGGGCTGTTCCCCAACCCACATGGTGAATCTCTGAGGCAAGAAAATCCGCCAATAAGCGCAGGACACACCAAGATAGAGGAGGAACTTTGTCACAGTGTATATTTTTTGGAAGGTGCACACATTTCTATTTTGAATCTTATTTAGCTGTCTATATAAGCACCCCAAACATTTGCTAAACATTTTACTTTTGTGCAATAGAATGGTTCCCTTCGCTGTTTAGAGCTTACTTCGTTAGATGTATTTGAAGACTTAGCAAGCTCAGAATTATATAATAAAATCTGTGTTAGAGATGGATCGGGCAAAATCGGCGGCTTAGCAGAGTTGGGCGTGTGTCTAAACATCAGATGTATCTATATTGATAAACACACAGGAATATTTTAAGGGATCTTGGCGCTTATCTCATTCTATTTCAAAGTACTGCGCAACAGAATCAAATCAGTATGTTTCTTCACTCAGTTCATCTCTGCCACCTAGTGAGTACGTGGACACATTAAGCGTTGAGAAGATTTATTTTTGAGTGTTTTTTTTATTTGCTTTTATTTTTTTTATTTCATAGATCCTAAGCCAGATCATCCAGTCTGACCTCCTATAACACAGGCATAAAGCTGCCCTGAATTGGTTCCTGGCTCAGCCAGAGCAGATCTTTCAGGAAAACATCTAATCTTGATTGAAGAATCGCCGGTGATGGCGAATCAACCACAGTCGTTCCGATGGTTAATTCCCCTGGCTGTTAAAAATGTACACCAGGGATCGGCAACCTTTCAGAAGTGGTGTGCTGAGTCTTCATTTATTCACTCTAATTTAAGGTTTCGCGTGCCAGTAATACATTTTAATGTTTTTAGAAGGTCTCTTTCTATAAGTCTATAATATATAACTAAACAATTGTTGTATGTAAAGTAAATAAGGTTTTTAAAATCTTTAAGAAGCTTCATTTAAAATTAAATTAAAATGCAGAGCCCCCCCGGACCGGTAGCCAGGACCCGGGCAGTGTGCCACTGAAAATCAGTTCGCATGCCACCTTTGGCAAACATGCCACAGGTTGCCTACCCCGATATACACCTTATTTCCAGTCTGAATTTGTCTCCTTCCGGCCATCGGATCTTGTTAGACCTTATTAAAGTGCCTTCTGTTACCAAATTTATTTCCGCATGTAGGTACTTGTTGACTGGGATTAAGTCACCCCATAACCTTCGCTTTGTGAAGCTAAACTGATTGTGTTCCGGGAGTGTCTCACAATAGGGCATGTTTTCCAGTCCCTTAATCATTCTCATGGCTCTTCCCTGACCCTTCTCCAATTCATTCATATCTTTCTTCAACTGTGGACACCAGAACTGGTCACAGGATTTCAGCAGCGGTCTCAATGGTGCCAAATACAGAGGTAATAGAACCTGTCCACTCCTACTCAAGTTGCCCCTGCTTATGTAGCCAAGAATTTAATTAAGCCCTTTTGGCCACAGTGTCACACTGGGACCTTCTTAATAATCAATGTTATTTTGGCCACTGTAGTTAAGGTTGAGATGAGCTTCCTTTTAACAGCAGATTTTTCTATGTGCCCTAAAATCCACACCGGCTAGCTTGGATTGTCTTGAAAATTATTGTATCTCAGGGGGGGACACGGTAGGTCTAGTAATCCTAATTTGAGGTCATTCGAGCAAAGAGTTCCTGCAATACAGCTCCCCCTCCCTCCACTAAAAATCACAGGACATCTGTTTTGAAAACACCTGGTTCTGATCGTCGCTAGTGTCCGGTACCCATTCTCCCCCTTTCAGGAAGCAAGGTTTACTTTAAAGAGTTACTCAGGGATTAAATTTGTAACTGCAACATGGTTGAAGGGTTGGGAAATAATAATCCCTAGTTCTTGTCTAGCTCTTTTCGTCAGCAGATCTCAAAGCCTTTTACAAAGGAGGTCGCTATAATTGGCCCAGATTCTCCAAGGCTCTTAGTTACTACTGAAATCAACTTCCTCCCCCTGGAGGTACTGACTAGGGGTGACTTGATCTCAGTGTAACCTTTCTCTTTGTGAAGCTAAACGGATCACGTTCTAATCCTTGAATCATTCCCGTGGCTCTTCTCTGGTCCCTCTGGAACTAACCAACATAAATTGTGGGTACCGGCACTGGACACAGGATTTCAGTAGCAGTCGCACTAATGCCAAATCTGGAGGGAAAATCACCTCTCTGTTCCTACTTGAGAGTCCCCTGTTTGTATGTCCCAGGATCGCATTAGCTGTTTCGGCCACAGCGTTGCCCTGGGAGCTCATGTTCAGCTCTTGATCCACCACACGATGCCCAAATCTTTTTTGTCACGTATCAAACTTAGTCCAGCCTCTCCGGTTGCACCCTGTTTTGTTGTGCTAGGCCCCTTCACTTTTTCCACTACTCTGTGGGGGAGGTCTAGGTTGGATATTAGGAAACACTGTTTCACTAGGAGGGTGGTGAAGCACTGCAATGGGTTCCCTAGGGAGGTGGTGGAATCTCCATCCTTAGAGGTTTTTAAGGTCAGGCTTGACAAAGCCCTGGCTGGGATGATTTGGTTGGGGTTGGTCCTGCTTTGAGCAGGGAGTTGGACTAGATACCTCCTGAGGTCTCTTCCAACTCTGATATTCTATGATTCTATGACTGGACCCTGCAGCTCGATTGTCCCCATGGCTCCCCAGCAGAGACTTCGTTCTTTAGGATTTGCAGAGATTCAGGGCAGGCTTCCAAACGAAGCTGGCATTTTTAGTCACCTGAAGTCCAGGATCTAAGATCTAATATCTTTGGTTAGTCTTCACTCACAGTCCTTGCTGATGGAATCCCCTGCCTGCAGTCCCCTGGGTTTCATCTCTTGCTGCCTTTCTGCTTCATCCACAGTTCTGGACACTTAATTCGTACCAACTCAGCCCTGCCTTCTGGGACTCTGACCCCATTCCCCCACCCCAAGGAAGAAACTAACCCCTTCACACCCAGTGGCTAGCAGTACCAAGTGAGTAGGGAAAACTGAGTCACTTATTGCTCATAAAAATACTACTACTCCTTCTCCCTGGTCTATGGACAATACGTTCAGGGCATACAAGCAGAGAAGTTAGAGAGAAAAAAAACAAGATAAAATTCTGGAGACTTGCTGGAAACTGCAACACATCATGACTTTATTGCTTACAATGAATAACCCTAACACTCAAGAACCAAAAACAGAGAGACAAAACAGGCTGCTCCCCCAAAAAAACAGAGAAAACTCACTTCACTTTTCTAGGCTGGCTGGCTGTAAACTGACTGCTGCTAGACCTAGAGTGTATGCTTCCATACAGACCACACCATCCAGCCTGCAGGACCAGGAAAATGCCTGAGAATTTGAAATGTTATAACTTAGATAATTTTTTCACATCTTAGCTCATAGAGAGTCGAGAAGCGATATACTACAGTTTTCAATACACCACGCCATAGAGGTTCGCAGCTGCTCTTCCAAGTCGCCTGAACCTTTTTCTTCCAAGAACATATTTTTCCCATTGATGGTGATTCCCACTAAGAATTCTTAGCTTTTGCATTCCGAGACTCCTCCGTCGGCCTTCCAGGAAATGCTTAGCTGGTCTGTTCTGTTCATAAGCATAGTAGAGAGACAAGGTGGGTGAGGAAATATCTTTTATTGGACTAACAGCCTTCCCACGTTTTCCATAGTCTGTGCCTAGAGCTATCAGCTGGTCTGAGCCTTGGATCATGTCCACGAGAGGAAGCTGACAAGCATAGCTATGCTGAAATAATTCTCCATGTAGGCATTCTTATCTGAATTTTTCCTGCACCATTGGACCTCGCTTAGGATTTCACCAGCCCTGTCTATCCTCCGACTCTCTTTGTGCATCCTTTCTGTCAAGTCCCAGGTGTTTTCTCTACTGCTTGATGGAGGCATTCTTTGTCAGTCCCTTTGGTGTCTTCCTCCTGGGGCTGATTCCTCATGTGTTTACATTCCTGTGTCGTTCAGGAGTACTCCACTGGAATCCATGGGTCCCATTCCCCTTACTCCACTGTCGATCAGGAGTAATTCCACTGGAATCAATTGGGGCCCATTCCCCTCTCACGCTGGTGTCAACCAGTGGAGTTACTCCTGGAGTTCATGGGGCTGGTTCTGATCTCTGCTGGAGCTGGAGGGTTTACACCCAGAGTAACACAGCAGGAGCCTGCTACTTTCTTAGGTCCATCCCAGATCTCCTTCTTCCAACACTTCCAAGGTCTAGAACACCTTTGTCCATCTGAAGGTTTTGACCGTGATTTCAGCTGCTCAAGCTTCTGATGTCTGAAGTCCTGAACACTAAACCAAGTAGCTTAAAGCATATGGAGCGCCCTCAGTCCAGGCAATATTACAGCTATTTAAGCTAGGTAAAAAGCTCTAGCATGTCAACGCTTATCCACTGCTCCGAATGCAGCCTCCTGGCCCATGACCTAGGAGAGAGCTCAAATTCTAAGACCAGTGGTAATAGGTGTCTGATTTCCATTGGTTTTAGGATGTTTGCAGTGCTGGTGTAGCCATGTTGGTCCCAGGATAAGAGAGAGACAAGGCAGGGGAGATAATGTCTTTTATGTGGTTCCACAAGACAAGGTTTCAAGCTCCACAGTGCTCAGGGAAAGGCACCTGAAGGAGACGCCGCAGCTCTGCCCCTAGACTGTGACAAAGGAACAGAAACAGAGGAAGGAAGCAAAGATCATTCCACAGCAGCACAGCTCCATGGAGCCCTGGCACTGGGCAGGATGGACTTGGTCTTATCTTTTGGTCTTCTGTGTGAACCCAAGGACTTCCTGACGCCATGTTCCAGCTGACTGACAAACCCGACCCTGTTCTGAAGGTCTGTTGGGTGTCACTGCAAATCTTTGCTGAGGTATGTGTCCCTGAGGAGCATAAAAGCCTTGGACTCACTTGGCAGAGCTCACGGGCATTGCAACCGCATGGATGCTCTGGAACCCCCTGGGGGTCTGGTACACTGAAGAGGTCTTCCCAAGTGTCTGCTTAAACATAGACCCTGCAGATCTGTGACGGGGTAATCTCCTCCAAAATCCCATGGCTACCAAGAGCAGAGTCTTTTTTGACTTGATTTGGTCAGAAATTTTTGGCATGGAACTTCCTTTTCGTCAGAAAATGCCAATTGCCCAATACCCAAACTTTCCATCACAAGGGGGCAGACATGATAATTTGTTCTTTGCGACAAAAAAAAAAGTAAAAAAAAAAATCCCATTTTTGACACATTTTCAGAGTGAAACGTTTTATTTGCCAAATTTTGATGGAAAAATGTTCAAACCCCTCCGTTAAGCCATTAGATCCCACTCCCTGCCCAGAGCCGGGGATATAACCCAGGAGTCCTGGCTCCCAGCCCCCCTTTCTCTGACCCACCAGACCCCATTCCCCTCCCAGAGCCAGGTAGAGAACCCAGGCGTCCTAGCCCCCAAGCCGATAACGCTACTACAGATTATTTCTGTAGAGGTTTGCTGCCATCTAGTGGTCAGATAAGCATATTTTTAATACAATGGAACCTTAAAAACACCTGGTTTCAGTTACGAACAATGTTTGTAACTCTGAACAAAACGTTATGGTGGAGGTGGTTCTTTCAAAAGTTTATAGCTGAACAGTGACTTAATACAGCTTTGAAACTGTACTATGCAGAAGAAAAATGCTGCTTTCCCTTGATTTTTTAGTAACGTATTTGCTCTTATTTTTGGTCTCTTCTGCTGACTGACTGCACGCTTCATGTTCCAAATGAGGTGTGTGGTTGAGCGGTCAGTTCGTAACTCTGGGGTTCGTAACTCCGAGGTTCTGCTATACTTCAGTACTCAGAAGGTTTGAAATATCAGATTTTTAATGGCGCTGACGAGGAAAAAAACTCCAGCTCTCCCCTGTGGAAAAAAGAGGTCAGAATCTAAACAAAATGTTTTGCAAATGCCACGTTTTGATGGGAAAATGTCAAAACCTCCACTCTAAGCCATTTGACTTTGCAACCAGTGCCTTTGAATTACTGGTCAATGAGGAAGAAAGGAAGGAGGTTCATATAATTTAATTTACAGCTGCCAGAGAGACACCCTCTTTTATTTGTGGCGTGCAACCGGTGTGAGAGGCGAATCTGGGCCGAGAGGAAAGAGCAATTGAAGATCACTAGCGGGAGAATTTCATGCTCTTCTCATTCCACCTTTTCCAGGAGTGACTCGTGCTGTACACCAGAGTCAACAGTGAGGCAGAGATTAGCCTGGGATCTCACAGCAGGCTTGTGGCAGGGCTGGGATTAGGGCTGGGGACCGACTGGCTAAGCAGCAGTTCTGCAGAAAAGGACCTGGGGATTACAGTGGACGAGAAGCTGGATATGAGTCAGCATTGTGCTCTTGTTGCCAAGAAGCCCAACGGCATATTGGGCTGTATTAGTAGGAGCATTGCCAGCAAATTGAGGGAAGTAATTATTCCCCTCTATTCGGCACTGGTGAGGCCACACATAGAGTATTGTGACCAGTTTTGGGGCCCCCACTACAGAAAGGATGTGGACAAATTGGAGAGAGTACAGCGGAGGGCAACAAAAATTATTAGGGGGCTAGGGCACATGATTTATGAGGCGAGGCTGAGGGAACTGAGCTTATTTAGTCTGCAGAAGAGAAGGGTGAGCGGGGATTTGATAGTAGCCTTCAACTACCTGAAGGAGGGTTCCAAAGAGGATGGAGCTCAGCTGTTCTCAGTGGTGGCAGATGACAGAACAAGGAGCAATGGTCTCAAGTTGCGGTGGGGGAGGTCTAGGAAATTAGGAAACACTATTTCACTAGGAGGGTGGTGAAGCACTGGAATGGGTTCTCTAGAGAGGTAGTGGAATCTCCATCCTTAGAGGTTTTTAAGGCCCAGCTTGACAAAGCCCTGGCTGGGATGATTTAGTTGGGGTTGGTCCTGCTTTGAGCAGGGGGTTGGGCTAGATGACCTCCTGAGGTCTCTTCCAACCCTAATCTTCTATAATTCTAAACCCGGACCCTGTGGTCCCTAGCCACTAGCCCATAGAGTTACCCCATTCCCTCCCTCAACACTGGCATTACAGAGGTAACCCATTTACTGCCCCTGAGTGGGTGTTATAACCTAGTGTGATGCTTCCTTAGTGCGGTTGTTGAGGAAGCATCAAACCCCTCTGGATAATTTATTATTCTTAATTATTATGGATGATTTCTGTTCCTGTAGGGCCCGTCCCCCACTCGATGCTGTACAAACCGCTTCCGATCTACGTACCAGACATCAGCCGGATGGATACAGGTCAGCGCAATTGATCGTGGTCTCAACCCAGCCCACCCGTCGTCAAGACAAACGCAGGCCTGACTTACTGGCCGTGGGACTCTCTCCAGAAAAGCAGGTATGCGGAAAAGGATTTGGGTGAGCATGGGGGGATAATCATCTGACGGTGAGGACGTGACAGGCAAAAGGTCAACTGAGATCCAGGGGTGATCCTTTGACAGGCCTAGTAGATTGGGGGGCAGTAGACATGAGAGAGACCGGACATTGGCAGAAGCAAACCTGGGGAACATGGGAGGGATGAAATCAATATAAGGTGGGTGCATGACCGGCTGAAAGACCGGACTCGAAGAGTAGTTATCAAGTGATCACTGTCAGACTGGGAGGGCGAAACTAGTGGGATACCACCGGGGTCAGTCCTGGATCTGGGACGATTCAGTATTTTCATGACCAACTTGGATAATGGAGTGGGGTGTAGGCTTAGAAAATCTGCAGATGACCCCAAGCGGGAAGGGGGTGCAAACATGTGTGTGAGATCTTTGGGTCTTCTGAGCCCTGTGGGTGTGTCTCTGAGTGAGAGAGAGCTGTGTGTCTGTTGGTGTGTGCAATTTGTGTGGTGTTTGTGAGTCTCCAGGTCTGGTGTGTGTTGTGGGGCGGGGGAAGTCTGTATATGTCTGTACTATCGGTGTGTGTTTGCGGGTCTGTCTGTGTGTGTTTGTGGGTCTGTGTGTGTGTGACAGATCTTAGTGTGTTTGTCTCTGTAGGTCTCTGTGTGGGGCCAGACCCCCAGGGACTGGTTGCCAGACAGCACTAGTGCAGGCAGGGCCAGGACTCCTGGGTTCTCTCCCTGGCTCTGGGAGGGAAGTGGGGGCTGGTGGGTTAGAGCAGGAGGGGTTGGGAACCAGGACTCCCGGGTTCTCTCCCTGGCTCTGGGAGGGGAGTGGGGGCTGGTGGGTTAGAGCAGGAGGGGCTGGGAACCAGGACTCCCGGGTTCTCCCCCCAGCTCTGCGAAGAGAATGAGGTCTAGTGGATAGAGCAGGGGGGGCTGGGAGCCCAGGACTCCTGGGTTCCATTCCTCTCTCTGTATCACAGCTGGGATGACTGCAACTTTCCAAGGAGATGGGATGGGGGGCAGGTACATTTCCCCCAGTGCCGGCCCCACAGCCTCTTCCTTCAGGCCGGTTCCGGCTCTGCAGTCTTCTTTTTCTTCCTGTTGCTGGGAAATCTTTCTCTCAGAGCTGGGGATGGCCGATCCCACTGTAGAGCAGAGCCAAGGCCCAGCTGGAGGGGGAATTTGCCCGTTCCTCTTCTCCTGAAATGAAACTCAGGAATTTCCCAGTGGGGCCCTGGACAGGAAGAACAGAGTGGGGAATGGGACATGGGGGCCCAATCTGGCATCAAGTGCCAGGGCAGGAGACTGGCTGGGCTGGCAGGGGCTGCGGGTCGGGAGTGAGGGGCACCGGCAGGGCTGGGCTGGCAGGGGCTGCGGGTCGGGAGTGAGGGGCACCGGCAGAGCTCAGGGGGAGCCCAGGGCTTGGCTAGCAGGGGCTGCGGGTCAGGAGTGAGGGGCACTGGCAGAGCTGGGGGGGGCAGGGCCGGGCTGGCAGGGGCTGCGGGTCAGGAGTGAGGGGCACTGGTATTCACACTCCCAGCACCTACCCCCCTCCGTCTCGTGGGATCCAGGCCTGTGTGAGCCGGGGTGCCCAGGTCAGGGCAGGCTGCAGAAGGGAGCGCAGATCCTCCTCCGACTGCCGGGTAACACTGAAGTTAAATTCCCCAACCAGTCCCAGACCATGCTTCTGATCCCCCACACTGCTTATCGAGATGCAAAAAAGAAATCGCCCAGTCATCTTACTGCATTCCAGTTCTCTGCCTCCCAGTCAGCACCTGGGTCCAGTCCAGTGAGAAGTAATTAAAAAACTCTGCTCCCATAGACAAAATGTTCTTCTGACCCCAAAGGATCAGCCATATCACCAGGTCCGTATAGGTTTGGATCTTACCCAAAATACCACGCTGTCGGCCAAATCCTTTAGTGTCTAAAACTAAAGGTTTATTATAAAGAAACAAGAAAAGACAAGGAGAGAGACGTCAAATGGTAAAACAGTCACGTACATACAAAGACTTCAGAGTCCATATATTAGGTTCCTAGCAGTATTGGTGAGTTTGCTGGCTTGAAAGTCCCTCTGGAACACATCCAGAGCTTGGATGGGTCATGCAGCAGTTCTGCAGAAAAGGACCTGGGAGGTTACAGTGGACAAGAAGCTGGATATGAGTCAGCAGTGTGCCCTCATTGCCAAGAAAGCTAACAGCATATTGGGCTGTATTAGTAGGAGCGTTGCCAGCAGGTTGAGGGAAGTGATTATTCCCCTCTATTCAGCACTGGTGAGGCCACACCTGGAGTATTGCATCCAGTTTTGGGCCCCCCACTACAGAAGGGATGTGGACAAATTGGAGAGAGTCCAGCAGAGAGCAACGAAAATTATTAGGAGGCTGGGGCACATGAATTACGAGTCAAGGCTGGGGGAACTGGATTATTTAGTCTGCAGAAGAGAAGAGTGAGGGGGCATTTGATAGCAGCCTTCAACTACCTGAAGCGGGGTTCCAAAGAGGACTGTTCTCAGTGGTGGCAGATGACAGAACAAGGAGCAATGATCTCAAGTTGCAGTGGGGGGGGGGGTCTAGGTTGGATATTAGGAAACACTATTTCACTAGGAGGGGGGTGAAGCACTGGAATGGGTTACCTAGGGAGGTGGTGGAATCTCCATCCTTAGAGGTTTTTAAGGCCTGGCTTGACAAAGCCCAGGCTGGGATGAATTAGTTGGGGTTGGTCCTGCTGGGGACTGGACTAAATACCTCCTGAGGTCCCTTCCAACCCTAATCCTCTATGATTCTGTGATTCAGTCCTGTGTTCGGAGCTTCAATTTGTAGAAAGGTTCCTCCAGAGGTACGAAGCAGGACTGAAGACAAAATGGAGAAGATGCAGCTGCCTTTTATAGTCTCTAGCCACACGGCCTGCGCTTCCTTTGTTTCCAACAGAAGCTGCCCAGCGCATGGCTTGGAAGCCTTTTCTGTCCACAGGCACACCCCTGCATGCCTTGCCGAGTCAGAGTGTCCCTTGCCTTCTCTCAATGAGTCCATTGTATAGCTGATGGTCCTTAATGGGCCATCAAGCAGGCTAGACAGCGCTGACACCCAAACTGTCTGGGGGTGTCACCCAGAAGCATAGCACAAGTTTTGAAATACAGACATACATACATATGTATAACTCATAATACAGAGGTGATACAAGCCATAAATGAGATTATCATATCTGGCAAATCATAACAGTTTTGCAGATACCTTACATTGCATATCTGGCATGACTCATTGCAAATTTACAATATTAATATTCATAATATCCTCAAGTGTCCCCCATATTTCATACAGCATCACAGCCTGCACACGGCTGTGGCTGACGTCTCTGCACTGGTTACATTTGAGGCAGCTCCCCACTCTCTTAGCATTGGGCTCAGGCTCTGAGCAGACTCAGGCAGTGTTGCTGATGCTCAAGGCACAATTTGAAGGTTTTCTCTGTAACTGTCACAGAGTCACCGGGCGATGCTCTGGAACTGCTCCATACGAAGCCAGTCAGGACTCTGGGGGAGCCTCCTCTCTCTGAGCATATTGTCACCAGGACAAGAAGCTTACACAGCTTCCACCTTCCTGGGGCTGACTTTGGAGCATTCAGCCTCCCCTTCCACACTGTGCGCTTCCTGCAGCGAATCCACCTTGGTGGGGCTCCTGGGGAAGCCAAGGGGCCCTGCACCCCAACTCCACAGTCAGACGTGACTCTCAGCCAGCATAAAACAGAAGGTTTATTAGTCGTCAGGAACACAGCGGAGGACAGAATTTGTTAGCACAAAAAGGGCAAAGAAGAGAAGAACTTCAAAAATCCAGATTGAACATTTCAAAAGGGTTTTTTTGGAACAAAACACTTCAACTGATCTGAAATGGAAAAAAAAATCTTTTTTGGTCTGCAAATATTTTTTGAGCTTTTGACTTTTTTTGGTCCGGATTCGAGCTGGGGGGAAATTTCAGCCTCTTGAAAATATTTGCAGGATGGGAAAATCCATTCCCCCCCCCCCCCCAACGCTGCGGAGAAAAGGACATTGATTTGTTTCAGTTTCTAAAGAAAAACTTGTTTCTGTTGGACCTCCAGAAAAGGCCCCTAATCTTCACACAGGTGCTTGACTTTAGGCATCTGAGTTGTGCCCTCCATTTGTATATGGTTAAACTGGTGCATTAAGAGAATAACTCCAATCCAATTTCATGCTTCAGGCCTTCAGCTGGCCACCAGCAGTGGTCAGGAAGAAATGTTTCCCCAATGCACAATTGGTCAGATATATCTGGGATTTTTTTTTTTTATCCTTCCTCTGCAGCCTCAGAGGATGGCCACAGCAGGACACCAGACAGGAAGATCAGACAGCAGAGTATTTGAAGCCACTGGGATTTTGACATGTTACATTCTAAGGAGCCCTGTAGAGGTGAGTCAGGACCGACCTGGGTTCTATTCCTGGCTTGGCCACTGGATGACCTTGAGTAAAGCCGCTCCACTGATCTCTGCCTCAGTTTCCCCATCTGCTACAGAGAATATGGAAAAGTACCTGGAGAGCTGCTGATGAGAGTGAGGTGGTGTTACTGTGAAATCTAAAGTGATATAACCATGGTGGCAAAATCGGCACCGATGAAGTGGAAAGTGTCTTATCTTGGTCTGAGATTAATTTCACATAGGTTGTAAGTTTTGTTCTGTTTGTACAGCCCCTAGCACAGACAGGGGGGCATGATGGGGACTGCTAGGCATGTATGGAAATATCAGTACAAATAGTTTAAGCATATGGATCATTCAAACCCCACTCCACTCGCATTCATCTTTCCTGTAATCTGTATCACTGGGGGGAATTGCGCTTGAAATATTATCAGAGCTGGGGAGAAAATATTTTGGAGCTGTTTCCTGTGAAGCCTGACCCAGCAGTTGGACTAGGCCCGGACTCCTGGGTCCTATTCCCAGACCTGCTGCTGGGATCCAGTTACAGTCAACTTTTTTTACCCAAATCACTCCGTGGTACCCCCAACAAAGGCGTTGTGATCAACTTACATTTTTAAAATTATTTCACCGTTAAAAATAGATTCCCCCCCATCAAAACTGCAAAAAACTTACCAAATAATACTTTTTTCAGTAAAACTCAATTTGAAGTGAAATTGACTCCCCCGTCCCAAAAATCAGTGAAATTAAAACTAAACTCGCTCATTTCCTTCCAGTGAAATTGACCCAAAGACTCAGGTTTCATCTCAATTACTGTACATCTAAACTTGAGTGATGTTGACCCAAAATAGCAGTGATTTGTCTCAATTGTTTTTAAATTAAACTTAAATGTGCACATTTCATTCTAATTAAATGGACGCAGAGAAACCGTGATCTGCTGAGTTATTGTAAATAGATCTAAACTGGCACTTTTCTTTCTAGTGAAATCCACTCCAGGAATCTGTGATCCGCTGAGTTATTGTAAGTAGCTCTAAATTGGCACATAGTTTGACCCCAAATTGATCCTCTCACTAAATCAAAACTAAATCCACCTCTTTCTTTGGAGGGGAAATTGACACACACTCACGCACACCTCCAAATCAGTCATCGTCTCAATTTCTTTTTAATTTAAGCCCACTCAGGCCTCTTCTGCCTTCTCCTCCCCATGTGCTGAGAAAAGGAAAGCGAAAGCCTGGCTGGCTGCCCAGCCCCGAAGTCTGCTGCTTGGGAGGAGCCAGCGAGGTTTCTGCTCACCATGACTCAGGTCAAGTGCTGGCCAGCCGGGGGAGGAGACCAGGAAGTGCCGGGGGTAAAAGGGGGGAACTGAAGGCACTTTTCAGCAAGTTGCGAGAAGTTGGCTGTGGTGGGGACTGGCCCATTGCTCAGAGCTGCGAGCCCGGGGGGGCGGGGAGAGAAGTGAAACTTACAATAACTTTTTGTTATTGTTTGGGTCGCTTTTTGTTTTTTTGGATCGTGGTTGTGTCTGGCTTCTCCCAACGCCTGAGCCCCCATCAGCTCAGGGCCAGGCAGCCTGGGCAGCGCCCCCCCCCCCCCTCCAAAAAAAATAGAAGAGAAGAGGGGAAAAACTACAAGCAATAGGCGCCCCCCCCCTTGCAGTTGGACGCTGCTCGAAGACAGGTGGGGTGCGGAGACCCGGCTGCTGTGAAGGCGGAGCTGGCTGCAGCGGGGGTGAGTGGGGGGTGCAGCCCCCAAAGGGTGTTGATGGCTTTTTTTGCGGTGGGAGGGTGTTCCTGCTCTGTTTGGCTGCGGGGAGCTGAGGTATTGGGGCGGGTCTGGGCTGAGAACGGATGCGATGAGGTGAGAGTGGATGGTTTCCGGAAAGCTGGGAGCCAGGACTCCTGGGTTCTCTCCCCGGCTCTGGGAGGGGAGCAGGGTGGGGGGTTGGTAACCAGGACTCCTGGGTTCTCTCCCCGGCTCTGGGAGGGGAGCAGGGTGGGGGGTTGGTAACCAGGACTCCTGGGTTCTCTCCCCGGCTCTGGGAGGAGAGTGGGGTGTGGTGGGTTAGGGTGGGGTGGGGTGGGGGATTGGGAACCAGCACTCCTGGGTTCTCTCCCCGCCCCATGCACTCTGATCTCTCTGCACCACTATTTCCTCTTCCCTCCCGTCTGTGTGTTTTTCTGTAAAAACCCAGCTGCTTTCTTCCGAGATCTGCTTCCGCCCCCCCCCCGGCTGGGGCTGCTGATCGAGCTGTGACCCGGGGAGGGGTGGGGTGATATTTCCAGACCTTGCCTCAATTAGGTGTCTCCCGTCCCTGCCCCTCCCCCTCCCTGCAGCTGTGCAAACCCAGTTGAAAGGGGGAGGGGGTGTCACTGAATTACCCCCCTCCACCTTTCCCCCATTTAATCCGGCCCCCCTGAGTCGCGAAACCCTAAGCTGGACCCACACTTTTCGTCCGCAGAGCTCCGAGGGTGTCAGGCTGGGATGGGGGGGGGGGGGGAACTGAGGCACAGCATGGGGGAGGGCAGAGACTTGCAGCAGGGAAGCGGGGCTCAAATCTCGGAACAACGCTCCGCTACAAAGATTTGTTTTGGGTTTTGACCCTTTAAAAAACAACCCCCACTTCTTGTGAGCACAGGCCTGAGCGTTTTCCCGAGAGCAGACCTCATGATTCATTTCCCAGCTGTCGAGGGGGGCTTGACGGTTTCGAGACTGTTTATGAATCAGTAGGCCGGGCTCCCAGCCCTCCCTCACTCTAACCGCTAGACTCCCCTCCCCGAGCCGGGGAGAGAACCCAGGAGTCCTGGCTCCCACCTCCTGCCCCAAAACAGGTCGTATATTGCTTTCCCCAGCCCCCTAAAATACCCCCATTATGGAGCCATCTCCGTAAGTAGTGGAATGGATCTGGGGGATGATATCTGTACCCCCCATATCTTCTTGTTGGGGGTGGGGTGTGTCTGATGTCAGTCCTGGGCCCATTGGCCTGCCCTGCTCTGGAGGTGGCCCACGGGAGCCAGGGCGAGACCCTACACTAACAAACGCCCTGGGTGGAGGAGAGGAGCAGGGTCTGGTGGGTTAGAGCAGGGGGGCTGGGAGCCAGGACTCCTGGGTTCTCTCTCCGGCTCTAGGAGGGGTTGTTAGAGCAGAGGGTGGGGGTTTGGAGCCAGGACTCCTGGGTTCCATTCCAGCTATTTCCAGCCCTGCCTGGCAATAGCTGGGAAGTGCTGAATCACAAGACCCATTTGCTGTGACACTTTCAGCTTCCTGGGGGTGCCGGGGGATGGGGCCTGTTTTCTCGGGGCTGATCTGGGGCCCGTAGCTCATATCTCAGCTCCTCCCCCCACATGGGGGGCTGCAAAATGCGATGGATCGGTGACCCCCATCCTGTGGCCCTCAGGGTTGCTGATTCTGGGGAGGGCAGGGGGAACAAACTGCCTGGGCTTGGTCCTCAATGAAGGAAAACGATACGTCCGGAGGAAGAACAGAGAGGTGATTTTTTTTACCTCTGGATTTGGCCCTGGTGCAATGAGGAAACTGTGTCTCAGTTCTGGTGCGAAACTTAAACTCCGAGCTCCCCACCGCAGCGAAAAACACAGCGACGTATCTCGCCAGTTCTCGGTGGTTTTGCCGAACTGTCCCGCTGGGGGCAAAAAGCTTCTAAAAAAGTCAAAACCGGCTTGATATTTCTTTTTGGGGCAGAAAGGATCAAAAGGACGCTTCGAATTTCCTTCCACGGGACATGTTTAAAAATCGCCAAAACCTGTTAAAAACGATTGCGAACCAAACGCCGGATTTCAATGACCTTGTGTTTTTTGTTTAACAATGGCCCAAACATTTTTGTTGCATTGAAATTTATTCCGATCGACTTTTGGTCTGCATCGTAGGCGGTTGAAAAATTGCCCAAACATTAAACACAAAATGAAGATCTATTTGAAACTGCTCTAGGTTGGGCTTTTCTGGGCATTTAATTTTTTTCACATTTGCCAAAACTTTTTTTTTTTTTTTTAAATAAAACCCTCAAAATTGAAACAATTTTTACTCATGCCGATTTACTCTCCAGTTCACCAAAAACTCCCCCCCCCCCCCCCAAAAAAAAAGTTTGTTTCTTTAACTCCAAATGCTTTCAACCGACGTACAAATGCCGTTTCTCTTCTGTTGGCTTTTGGTCAGCATAGCCGTGCTGCTCAAGTGGTGTTTTTTTCATACCCTTGACCGACATGGCCACACTTTAAGTGTTGAGCAAGTCGGCAAAATATGTGGGAAGAGCATCGATGATTCAAAAGAACGCGGCAAAACTTATCAGCCCTCTTCAGCTGAGTGAGGATAAGCCGGCAGGTGACTGGATCACCGGGGATCAGACACACAGGACGCCAGAAAAAGGATTGGCTTGGGTTTTTTTTGGATTTCTGCCGCACCGGCCTTTTCGAGACGCCGACCTAAAATTTCAGGGACCAGAAGCAGAAAAGCGTCTGTGATTTGAGGCGTTGAAAGAAACTTTCCATTGTAACCGGAAACGTATTTTGGGGAGGAAAAAAGTCCCCACTTTGATTTAAAAGTTTGGAAACCCAAAGTGGCTTCAAGCCGGGATGGTTTTGTGAGAAAAATGTCAGAACAGTTCCCTTCCCCCCCGACACACCAAGACGAAATATGGGGTGTAACTACCACAAATTCACAACCGATTTCGTTGTCTCCGGATGGGCCTTTTTCTTCCAGGATGGGGGAGGTTTCTTTGTCTCTGATCTCTTCCTAAAACACGGGATTTACCCCAGCTCTAGACATCAGTCCCAAATACCCCCCTCTCAAACAGACCCTCGTTAGCCCTGGAGCTGGGGTGGGGGAGTCGTCACACCGGATCAGGCCCATCTTGTTCAGCATCCCGGCTCTGCCAGCAACCAGCATCGACTGAATCGTAGCTAGGAGCCAGGATTCCTGGGTTCTCTCCCCAGCTCTGGGAGGGGAGTGGGGACTAGTGGTTAAAGCAGGGGATGGGTGGGAGCCAGGACCCCTGGGTTCTCTCCCCAGCTGGGGGACTAGTGGTTAAAGCAGGGGGTGGGTGGGAGCCAGGACTCCTGGGTTCTGTCCCCCAGCACTAACCACTAGTCATTCTCTGTCTCCCTGTTTTCCAGCTCTCCCCTGGAGGATTGGGCTGCGTCGAGGCGCCCAATGGCGGCCGGCAGTGATGCCCCCGCGGCCCCACCGTGCGCCCGGCTCGCTCGCCTCAAACGCTCCCGCCGTTTGGCGTTCCGCCTTCCCGTTGCGCTGCAGATCAAGGCCCAGGCGCAGCTGCTCCGCCATCGTCCCCCAGAGCCGGCTGGGGCCGCCGCAGCCCCCAGCCTGCCCTCCCCGGCGCCCCCCGCTGGCGACCCCCACGGGGAGCGAGTGGAGCTGGCGCTGCGGGAGGCGGAGGCGGCTCCGGAGCTGGCCCCCGAGGCCGGGCCTGGGTGCGAGGAACTGACCTTGGACCACCTGCTGGAGATCGTGGCCCAGCTGGAGTACCACACCCACCCCGAAGATGGGGTGGAGATCTGTCCCCTCTTCCTCCTGGGCTGCTGCTTCTCTGGGGCCTGCTGCCCCCAGCACCACACCCTGCTGCCCTACCACTGGCAGCTGTGGCAGACGGCCAGCCTCCCGCCTGGCTGGCTGAGCGTTGGGCCCGAGGCCCACGAGACGCTGGAGCGGCTCTACAGTGACCCCGAGCGCACCCTTGTGCGGGCCTCCTACCAGTGAGTGCGCAGCAGGGCAAAGGAGCCAGGACACCTGGGTTTTCGCCCCAGTTCTGGGTGTGGGGGGCAGGGTTTTGGGGCATAGGGGGGCTGGTGGTTTGGGGGCAATAGGGGGCAGTGGGGCTGGGTCTGAGGGTGTAGGGGGCAGGCAGTGGGAGGAATGGGGAGCAGTGGGGCAGATTTTGAGGGGTGGGGGGGCTGGCAGTGTGGGAATAATGGGGGGCAGTAGGGCAGGGTTTGGGGGTGTGGGGGAAGAGGGGCAGAATTTGGGATGGGGGCTGGAGGTGGGGGAATGGGGGGCAGTGGGGCAGGGTCTGGGGTGTGGGGGAAATGAGGGGCAGGGTTTGGGGGTGGGGGGCTGGCGGTGTGGGGGGAACCAGGGGCAGCGGGGTAGTGTTTTGGGGTGTGAAGGCACTGGCTGTTTAGAGGGCAGTGAGCGGGTATTGGGGGGCAGTTGGGGGTGATGGGCAGGTCGGTCCATGCCCCGGCAGTGTCTCCCCCCCAGGGATGGGGGGCAGCCCCCGGTGACCCCCGTCTCCCCTTGGCCCGGCAGGGGGGTCGCCTTCGACATCGACCTGGTGGCCATGCAGGTGTGGAACAGCCCCCGCTTCAGCCGGGTCCGGCGCCTCGGCACCTCGTCCGCGCCTGGCTCCCCCTTCGGCACCACCCACGTCTACTACTGGCGAGCGCTCGGCGGCTGGGAACCATACAGCCAGGTGCGCTGGACGCCGGGGTTCCCTCCCCGCAGCAGGGGCAGGGAGCCCGGACTCCTGGGTTCTCTCCCCGGCTCTGGGAGGGGAGGGGGGGGCGGGTGGGTTAGAGCAGGGGGGGGCAGGGAGCCCGGACTCCTGGGTTCTCTCCCCGGCTCTGGGAGGGGAGTGGGGGCTGGTGGGTCAGAGCAGGGGGGGCTGGGAGCCAGGACTCCTGGGTTCTCTCCCCGGCTCTGGGAGGGGAGTGGGGGCTGGTGGGTTAGAGCAGGGGGGGGCTGGGAGCCCGGACTCCTGGGTTCTCTCCCCGGCTCTGGGAGGGGAGTGGGGGCTGGTGGTTAGAGCAGGGGGGGGCTGGTAGCCAGGACTCCTGGGTTCTCTCCCCGGCTCTGGGAGGGGAGTGGGGGCTGGTGGGTTAGAGCTGGGGGGCTGGGAGCCAGGACTCCTGGGTTCTCTCCCCGGCTCTGGGAGGGGAGGGGGGGCGGGTGGGTTAGAGCAGGGGGGGGCAGGGAGCCCGGACTCCTGGGTTCTCTCCCCGGCTCTGGGAGGGGAGTGGGGGCTGGTGGGTCAGAGCAGGGGGGGCTGGGAGCCAGGACTCCTGGGTTCTCTCCCCGGCTCTGGGAGGGGAGTGGGAGCTGGTGGGTCAGAGCAGGGGGGGCTGGGAGCCAGGACTCCTGGGTTCTCTCCCCGGCTCTGGGAGGGGAGTGGGGGCTGGTGGGTTAGAGCAGGGGGGGCTGGGAGCCCGGACTCCTGGGTTCTCTCCCCGGCTCTGGGAGGGGAGTGGGGGCTGGTGGTTAGAGCAGGGGGGGGCTGGTAGCCAGGACTCCTGGGTTCTCTCCCCGGCTCTGGGAGGGGAGTGGGGGCTGGTGGGTTAGAGCAGGGGGGGCTGGGAGCCCGGACTCCTGGGTTCTCTCCCCGGCTCTGGGAGGGGAGGGGGGGCGGGTGGGGTTAGAGCAGGGGGGGCTGGGAGCCCGGACTCCTGGGTTCTCTCCCCGGCTCTGGGAGGGGAGGGGGGGCGGGTGGGTTAGAGCAGGGGGGGGCAGGGAGCCCAGACTCCTGGGTTCTCTCCCCGGCTCTGGGAGGGGAGTGGGGGCTGGTGGGTTAGAGCAGGGGGGGCAGGGAGCCCGGACTCCTGGGTTCTCTCCCCGGCTCTGGGAGGGGAGTGGGGGCTGGTGGGTCAGAGCTGGGGGGGCTGGGAGCCCGGACTCCTGGGTTCTCTCCCCGGCTCTGGGAGGGGAGTGGGGGCTGGTGGGTCAGAGCTGGGGGGGCTGGGAGCCGGGACTCCTGGGTTCTATCCCCGGCTCTGGGAGGGGAGTGGGGGCTGGTGGGTTGGGGCGGGGAGCCAGGACTCCTGGGTTCTCTCGCCGGCGCTGACCCCTCCTCTCTCTGCCCCCAGCCCTTCACGGAGAGCATTGAGGCGGCGCTGTGGAGCGGGCAGCAGGAGGCGCTGTGCAGCACGGCCGAGCACAGCTACCAGCTTAACCTGCGGGCCGGCTACCAGCGCAACCTGGCTACGGGCACCCTGCGCCCCCTGCGGGCCCGGCCCGTCTTCCGCGCCCCCGCCCTGCTGCTGCCGGAGCTACGGTAACTCCCCCTCCCCATCCCGCCGCGACACACCTCCCCTCCCCCCGAGCCCTGCTCCCGGCCCCCTGACCCCCTGCCTTGCCCCCGCAGGACGCTCTCCGGCAGCCTGTACCTGGGCCCCCCGCCAGCCCCGGGCCCCCCCCCCGGCGCAGCCCTACCCCGAGACCTGGGTGCCGCTGGCCCCCGGGCAGGACTGGCACCAGGCTCCGGTGGCGGTGGAGGAGCGTGGCTTCCGCCTCATCTACGGGCTCTTCCACAAGAGCCTGCCCGAGGCACGGTACCGCCTGGAGCGCGTCTGGCGGGTGCAGAACCCCTTCCTGTGGGACAAATACAAGCGGTGAGTGCCCCCCTGCACCCCCCAGGTCTAACTCCTGCGCCCCCGTGTGCCCTGCACCCCCCAGCCCCTCACCCGGGGACAAGTACAAGCAGTGAGTGCCCCACTGTGTGCCCTGCACCCCCCAGCTCTAACTCCTGCATCCAGCACCCCCCAGCACTATCCCCTGTGCGCCCCCCAGCTCTATCCCCTGTGCCCAGGCCCCCCCAGCCCCCCACCCTGGGACAGGGACAAGCGGTGAGTGCCCCTCCCAGCCCTGCGCCCCCCACACCCGCCAGCTCTAGTTCCAGCAACCAGCATCCCCTAACCTCTCCCCCCTGGGCATCTACTGGGCTCGTCCAACCTCTTCCTGTGCGACAGGGACAAATGGAAGGGTGCCCAGCTCTAACCACCAGCCCCCACTCCCCTCCCAGAGCCGGGGCGAGAACCCAGGAGTCCGGTGTCTTCCCCTGCAGGAAGCAGAGCCACATGAGCCGGCAGATGTCCCCGGAGCAGCGGCTGCGGAACGAGCGTCACCTCTTCCACGGGACAGCGGCGGGCGCGGTGCCGGCCATCTGCAAACACAACCTGGACCCCCGTCTGTCAGGGAAACACGCCGCCATCTACGGGCAGGGCAGCTACTTCGCCCGCCGGGCCAGCTACTCCCACCGCTACGCGCCCCCCCGCCGAAGCTGGCCTGCGCCACGTCTTCCTCTGCAAGGTGCTGGTGGGGCGCTCGGCCCTGGGGCAGCCGGCCCTGCGCCGGCCCCCGCCCCTGGACCCCGGCGACCCAGCCAGCGACCTGTATGACTCGTGCGTGGACAGCCTGAGCGACCCCCAGATCTACGTTGTCTTCGACAACGACCAGTGCTACCCCTACTTCCTCCTCCAGTACCGCGAGCTGGAGGAGGTGGTGAAGGTGGACTGAGGAAGAACCCAGGAGTCCTGCGGCCAACCCCAGCTGGAGTGAGGGGGAAAGAACCCAGGAGTCCTGCGGCTGCCCTCTGGATTTTCCGGCTCTGTGTTCAAGGGGGGATGGGGCTGCCCCCCCTCAGGAGATGACGGTGCGGGGTGGACACAAGGAGGCCGGAGGGACAGGATGCCCTGTGGAAGGGGCCAGTGCAGCCGTGATTGGTCTGGGTTGGGTCCAGCCGGAAGTGATGTCACGAGACCCAATCTGTCCGCCTGGGGTCCAGAAGGAAGTGATGTCATTCTACAGCAGGCTGTGATGACATTGGACCCAACCCAGCCGCTCGGGGTCCTGCAGGAAGTGACGTCATGCTACGGGACTCCAGCAGGAAGTGACGTCCACCAATGGGCTTGGCTGCTCGCAGGCCTTGATGTCACGTATGAAAGCTACGCCAGGCCATGATGTCATTACAGAGCCAACCAACGGGGTGCAGGACCAGTGGGAGGCCCCGCCCACTCTTACAAACCAGATTCTGATTGGACACAAACTAAGCGTGGCCCACAGGAGGCCCCGCCCACTTTGCCAAACCTGCTCCCGATTGGCAGAGAGGGCCGTCTAGCTGAGCTTGAACCTGGGACTTGCCTACAGGGGTCTCCTGCTGCTTTACCAAGGGGGCGTGGGGCTGGTTGTAGGGTCCAGGCTTGGGCCTGGCTCCAGCGGCCCCCAGCTGTGCACCAAAGCAATAAACCAGGCACAGAACTCAGGCCGTGATGTCCATGTTCTCTGTGGGGCAGGGCTGGAGGTCACGTGTCCCCCTGGGTCACGGTTCCGCTGGGCTGGGCTCGAACAAACCTTGCCTCAATTTCCCCACCTGGCTCTGCCTTTCCAGCCAGGAGCAGAGCCGGGGGGCCGGGTGTTTCTCCCCTCTCCCCGCTCCGCTAGCAGCTCATGGTTCCTGGCAGGGGCCCCATTCCCCAAGGGAACTAGGCCCCCTCAATCCAGCACGTGGGGGGGCTCTTCCCTTTCGCCAACCCCCAGCCCCACCTGGCCCATGCCCACAACCAGCACCTCGCTGCCCCCCAACTTCGACTGCACCGCTCCTGTCTCCTCACAGCACACCTGCTGCTAACTGCTGCCTGCCATCTCTGGCGCTGGCCCCGTCCCCGGGTGTGGGGCAGGTCTTCAAGCTCGGGGTGTGGGACTAGAGCACCACGTGGGTCCCTTCCAGCTGGGGAGAGAACCCAGGCATCCTGGCTCCCAGCCCCCCCTGCTCTAACCCACCAGCCCCCACTCCCCTCCCAGAGCCAGGGAGAGAACCCAGGAATCCTGGCTCCCAATGCCCCCTGCTTTCACACCTGAGGTTGCCTCTCCAGTAAGGCCCTCACACCTGTACCCCCGTCCCCTCACCGTCGGGGGGCTCGTATCTGGCGCCTGCCCCATTTCCCCAGGGCCCGGTCGGCTGCTCGCCCCTGCTGCAGACGGGGCCAACCCCCAGATGCTGCTCAGCGGCCCGGGGCCCAGCCCCCTCTGTGCCACGGGCTGGGCCGGCAGCCCTGGTTCCTCTCGGCCTCGCCCGCAGGGACATTATACCGCCCCCCCCCCTTGTCGTGCGACCAGGCGGGAGCAGGCCCGGAGTCCCAGCCCTCTGCCTGTGCCCGCTTTGTTCAGTGAGTCCCGCGCCCGGTTTGCCATGATGGGGCCGCCAGCTGCTGCCCACACACTGGCCTTTCCCTGCTACGCCGGGATCGATTCGGAGCTGACGGCAGCCCTGGCCGCCTCGGGAAACAGTTCTTGAATGCGGCTGCCCGGAGCCGCTGCGAGACCGGCTATGTGGGGCAGGGGAGAGAGATGATTGTGGGGGAGCAGCGAGGGGGGCGCGGGGGCTGGACAGAGAGCGTGTAGGGGGGGCGTGGGGACAGATGGGGCTGTGTGGGACGGATGGACAGAGAGGATGCTTGGGAACGGATACTTGGGTGCAGGGGGACAGCCAGATGGGCACCTGGGGTTGGACAGGTGTGCGGGTACAGGCGGACGAGCAGGGACCTATACAGGGACGGACAGCTGCAGGTGACAGGCGGACGAGCAGGGACCTATAAAGGGACGGACAGGCAAGAGTGAGGGGATGGACAGGCAGGTGCGTGGGGACAGGCGGACATGCAGGGACAGACAGGAACAGGCAGGCGTGAGGGGATGGACAGGTCCGTGGGGACAGGTGGACGTGCAGTGACAGACAGGAACAGGCGGGTGTGAGGGGATGGACAGGTCCGTGGGGACAGACGAACGTGCAGGGACGGGCATGCGGCAATGCCAAGAGGAGCGGCGGGCTGGGGAGGTCTTTGGGGAGCGGCTTCCCGCTGTGGGGGCACGGGGCCCTGCCCGGCTACGGGGGTAGGGAAACCCCCGTCCCGCCCCCAAACACAGCCGGAGGCGGGGTCACGTAGCCAAGGAAACGGTGCCTTTATTCCGCGCAGTTTAAACAAGAAGTGATGCGAACTGGCGACAATCCGGAGTGACTCCCGGCGTGCTCCCACCCGCCCAGCCCCCTCCAAGCCAGACCGCAGCGAGGTAGAACTGCCCCCCTGCCCCGCTTTGGGATGGGGGGTGACCTTCCCAGGCTGGGCGGGGGGCTGCCCCCACAGTGGGGTGCTGAGGGGAGAGGCTGGCGGTGGGCACCCCATACAGTATGTGTGTATATATATATATATATATTCATATTTATAGAGTAGCCGGCAGGGCGGGGGTCCAAGCGCAGGACCCCCCCATCACCCGCCCAGGCTACGTACCCACCCCCCAGGAGGTGGGGAGGGGGGTCCCATCTGGACAGAGCAGGGTCGAGGCAGGTTTAGTGCCCCCCTCCCCCGGGGAAAGAGAGAGGGGGGGAGGGGGCTGCCCCCTGCCCGCGGGAGGGGAAGGGTCCCCCTCAGTCGTCGATACAGATCACCTCGCCGGCCCGGGGCTCCTTTTTCTCCAGGGGCTCGGCGTCCCGCTCCCTCTTCACCAGCACCGGGGGGCCGTTGGTGGCGGCTGCGGGGAAGAGGGAGTGTGTGAAAAGAGAGAAACGCACCAGCCACCGCTCCTCTCCTAGAGCCAGGGAGAGAACCCAGGAGTCCTGGCTCCCAGCCCCCCCTGCTCTAACCCACCAGCCCCCACTCCAGTCCCAGAGCTGGGGAGAGAACCCAGGTGTCCTGGCTCCCGTCCCCCCACTCTAACCCACCAGCCCCCACTCCCCTCCCAGAGCCGGGGAGAGAACCCAGGAGTCCTGGCTCCCAGCCCGCCCCCCCTAAACCACCAATCCCCACTCCTCTCCCAGAGCCGGGGAGAGAACCCAGGAGTCCTGGCTCCCAGCCCGCCCCCCCTAAACCACCAATCCCCACTCCTCTCCCAGAGCCGGGGAGAGATCCCAGGAGTCCTGGCTCCCAGCCCCCACCACCATGCGCTGGACCCACAGGGGCTGACCTGTGATGAAGGACCCGGCGGGCATGTGGCTGTAGTTGGCCCCCCCCGTGGGCAGGGCTCCGGCACTGAAGGAGCCCCCGAAGCTCTGGGGGGTGGCGTATGGGCCCGGTGGGAAGGCCTGGAAGAGAAGGTGGGGGGCAGTGAGCTCCCCAAGGGCCATGGGGGGTGGATCAGGGCATTATGGGGTCTGCGGGGCCAGGGCCAAGACCCCCATTTGTTACAAGACCCATGGGTGTGTGGCCAGGCCCCCCCAGGCATTACGGTACCCATGGGAGCAGAGCTAAGCACCCCCCAGTAGTTATGAGGCCCATGGGGATGTGGCCCAGGCATTATGGGGCCCACGGGGCCGTGGCCAAGCCCCCGCAGGTGTTACCGGGGCGGTCTGCGTCTCGTTGCCCTTGTTGGCCAGGCGGCTAAGGATGCTGCGCTCGGACATCTGGAGGCGGGCGGCGATGGGCGGGATGCGGGACAGCGTGGCCGGCAGGCGCGTCACGTCGGCCTTCATGTCGCTCAGCAGCTCCTCCAGCTGGTTGAGCACTGGGGCGCGGAGAGACAGAGAGAGGGGGAGAGGCGTCAGGCGGGGCGCGGGGGCCTGGCCGGCTGCCCGGCGGTGTCCCCGCCCCGCCAGGGCCGAGCCAGCCCGGACGCCAGAGGCAGAGAAGGGCCCTGCCCCGTCTCCCCAACCTCCATGTCAGGTCGGCTCAGCCCAGAGACCATCGAGTGGGGAGGGACATTACTCCAGAGATACTCGGGGGATGAATACTCCAGAGATACTTGGGGGATTACTCAGGAGAAAGAATACTCCAGAGATACTCAGGGGGATGAAAACTCCAGAGATACTCAGGGGGATGAAAACTCCAGAGATACTCAAGTGGTGATATTCAGGGGGATGAATACACCAGAGATACTCAAGGGGATGAATATGCTGGAGATACTCAAGAGGAGAAATACACCGTGACACTCGGGGAGAAATACACTGGAGATATTCAGCGGGGACTGATGTACCAGAGATACTTAAGAGGATGAATACACCAGAGATACTCACATGATACTCGGGACAGGAATACACCAGAGATACCCGTCAGGTGTGGGGGGGAGGGGTGTGATGGTGGAGTAATGCACCAGAGATACGCAGGAGGAAGTACACCAGAGATACTCACATGATACTCAGGGTTAGGGAGGGAGGTGAAATACACCAGAGATACTCACATGATACTCAGGGTTAGGGAGGGAGGTGAAATACACCAGAGATACTCACATGATACTTGGGGAGAAATACACAAGTGATACCCAAGAGATACTCAAAGGATACTCGAGAGATACACCAGCAATACTCAGGGCACACACCAGCGATACTCAGGGCACACACCAACGATACTCAGGGCATACACCAGCGATACTCAGTGCACACATCAGCGATACTCAGCAGATACTTGGAGGATAGTCATCAGATACACTAGAGATACTCCAGGCATACCCATCCGATACTCAGGGAGATACACTGGAGATACTTAGCTGATACACGAGTGATACCCCAGAAATACTTAGCCAATGCTTGGGGGGATACTCAGCAGAAGTTTGGGGGATACTCAGCAGATACACAAAGAGATACTCAGAGGATACACCAGAGATACACAGAGCAGGATTAAGGAGACAACCGAACACAGCGGCATTTCTGATCACAACCCCACTTTAATGATTCAGAGAGCACGGTACAGAGGATGCTTTGGACGTTACAGACACCGTCCTCTCCGCGCCCGCCTGCCCGCCCTCCTCTTACCCTTGTGAAGTACGGCGTTGGCAGGCTTGTTGCCAGCCAGGGACTCCTTGGACAAGTGCTGGTGGCTCTCGGCCAGACACTCGACCTCGGCAAAGCGGGTGTTGAGCGCCATGGCCGGGTGGCTGGGGTCCTGGGTCATGTTCAGGTAGGCGGCTCGGCGCAGCTGCTCCTCGATCACCAGCGCCTGCTCCAGGAGCTGCGGGGAAGGGGGCAGGAGAGTCAGCTGAGCCGCCTGCAACCCACAGGGTCACAGGGCTCACGGACGGTCACCAGCTGTCCTGCTCTGACCCTCTACACCCCACTCCCCTCCCAGCGCCGGGGAGAGAACCCAGGAGTCCTAGCTCCCAGCCCCCACTGCTCTAACCACTAGCCCCCACTGTCCTCCCAGAGCCGGGGAGAGAACCCAGGAGTCCTGGCTCCCAGCCCCCACTGCTCTAACCACTAGCCCCCACTGTCCTCCCAGAGCCGGGGAGAGAACCCAGGAGTCCTGGGTCCCAGCCCCCGCTGCTCTAACCCATCAGCCCCCCACTCCTGTTCCAGAGCCGGGGAGAGAACCCAGGAGTCCTATGTTAGGATTCTCCTCTCCCAGGGGCATTGTGCCCCTGCTGTTAAGAGCGGTCCTGGGCGCTGCCACCCGCCCAGCCCCGCTGACTCTGGGAGTCAGGGGGTGTTCCCCACTTCCCGCTCCTACCTTGAACCTCCTGGCCAGGAACTTGTTCTTCATCTCCAGGAAATTCCCCTTGTTGGCCTCGGTTTTGAAGGGCTCGTTGATGATGGTGAACTGGGCGTCGTTCTGGATGTCCTGCCAGCGGGCATAGCCGTGCCTGGTCCGGGCGGGGGGGCGCTAAGGATCCTGCCGGGCTGCGGACGGGGGCTGCCCCCTTCGCCTCTCCCTCCCACTCCCAACCAGACACCCTGCCGATGGCTCACGGGAGGGGAGAGGCTCGGGGACGCGTCAGAGAACCTGCCAGGAATGGGGGTGCCAGGAAAGCTTGGCTGGGCAGCTCTCCGGGGTGGGAGGAGACCGGGCAGGCTGGGCAACTGGTTCAAAACAACCAGGCTCCCTGGAACTTGCGGGTATCAGTCTTGGCACTGGGGCATTAAGTAGCATCCTGCGGCAGGGAGTTCCACAGGGAAACTGGGTTTGGGAATTGGTGATATCCAGTGGCAGGGAGTTCCACAGGGAAATTGGGTTTTGGGATCAGTGATATCCAGTGGCGGGGAGTTCCACAGGGAAACTGGGATTTGGGATCAGTAATATTCAATGGCAGGGAGTTCCACAGGGAAAATGGGTTTTGGGGATCGGTGATATCCAGTGGCAGGGAGTTGCACAGGGAAACTGGGTTTGGGAATTGGTGATATCCAGTGGCAGGGAGTTCCACAGGGAAATTGGGTTTTGGGATCAGTGATATCCAGTGGCGGGGAGTTCCACAGGGAAACTGGGATTTGGGATCAGTAATATTCAATGGCAGGGAGTTCCACAGGGCAATTGGGTTTTGGGATCAATGATATCCCATGGCTTGCGGGTTGCGTGCGGGGGGTGGGGAATTGCATGCTGGGATCGATTAGAGACTTTGAAATTTGCGCGCAGTGGGGGTGGGGGGGCTGCCCGATCTCAGATTCCCCGTCCCCAGAGCCAGGCCGCGGTGAAGGATACAGCACGATGCCAGCCAGTAGCCAGTAGTCGTGGCGACGGTGCCAGATCTCATTCAGCTTCCCGGAGGAGATGGCTGCCCGCTCCTCGTTCTGCCACAGCGTGTGCAGCTCTGCGGAGAAAACAGGGGGGGAGGGAGGCAGGCGGCGTGAGATCCGCGTGTGTGCCCACACCGCCCAGACCCCCCCCGACCGAGATCGCGCCGGGCGCTGCACAGACCATCCCCCCCCTCCGCGCCCGCTCTCCAGCTGCGAGCCCCAGCACACCAGCAGCTCTCGGGTGGCCTCTCACCTGTGAAGCCACCATCCGCGATGTTGAACATGAACCGGGGCTTGTCGGCCTTGTCTTCCTTCCGCCCGTTGGCCTTGCTCTCCTCCTTGATGTTGCCCAGCTTGGGCTCCTTGCCGGCTTCCTTCTCCATCTTCACCTCTTCTGCAAGCACAAGGCCATCATTAGGAGTCAGAATCAACGCCCCCAGCTGCTACGCCCACAGACCGACCGCTCAGGCCGAAACATTGCCCCTCACCCCCCCACACACCCTGCAGCGGCTGTGTATGAAAGAGCTAATAAGGACGGCCTTTGAAATATCCATCATTAGGGTTCAGAGTTAACACCCGATGGAGCTGCACGGGGGCAGTTCACGCCGTGTGGAAGGAAGTTACCTTTCTTCACCTCGGACCCTTCCCCATCCCCCTTCTCCTTGGGCTCATCGCTGTCAGCAGGTCTCTCTTCAGCCTTCTCCGCCACCGGCTCTTCCGGCCCGGCACCTGGAACCAGATGGCACCGAGACCCGTGAGCCAAGATCAGCCAGGGACAAGCTCGGGAAGGAAGCATCGGGTTAGGACCCGCCTTGGCCACAACCTCCCCGGGCAAGTCCCAGCAATTCTCCCAGCCTCGGTTTCCCCATCTGTCATACAGGCAAAGCGCTGGGTCTCCATCCATCCCTATAGACGCTATACATCCATCCACCCCATAGATGCTCTCCATCGCCATACACTCATCCATCCAGCCCCATAGACACTATCTATCCTTCCTCATATATGTCCATTGACACCAGCTGGGATCTGGCCCCATTGACTCCAATGGGCGTTACCCGACTTCTCCTTCTCCTCCTTGACCAATGGCTCTGCCTCCGGCTCCTTCTCCCCCGGCACCATGGGCTCTTCCTCGTCCGCTTTCGGCTCGCTCTTCTCCCCGGGGGAGGTGGTGGGTGTTGGCTGCTCCAGAGCAGGACCCTGACAGGGAGAGGACACGGATTCGAGGAGGCGGAAATGCTGCGGGAAATCCCCGTTTATCTGCCCCGGAACGAGGGGCGGACTATTACCCTGCGCAGGTGGGGAAACTGAGTCTCAGAGGGAGGCACCTCCCTGGATTTTAGTCCCATCTCCAGCCACGGGGGAATTATCCTGCGGAACCAGGGACCTGCCCGCTGGCCAACGCTCTTCTGGGTCGTCTCTGGGGGGCGGAAAGGGGTCTCGGTGTCACCGCACCACGGAATGAGGGGAAAACATGCAAATCTCGAAACTACCCGAGCCCAGCAGAGGTGAGGCCTGGGCGGCTGTGCCAGCGGAGCGTGGAGATCAGCCCCGAGCAAGGCCCCATGCCCTTGTTACCGAAGTGTAGCCCTAGGCCTCTGCCTCAGTTTCCCTTTGGGTCCCTGGCTGGACTGGACAGCGCCGGGATCTGCACCGAGCACCAACCTCCGTCTCCATCCGCTCGTTGCTTTTCGGTTCCTTCTCCGGCTCCTTGCTCTCCGGTTCCTCCTTCTCGGGCAGTGGCCCCGTCCCGTCCCCGCGCTCGCTGGGGGCTGGCGTGGCTGCGAGGAGACGGCATCAACTGGGCGGGGCCAGGAGACCCTGCCCATCCCCCCCATGGATGGGGGCAGAGACCCCGGGGCGGGGAGAGATCCCAGACTCCTCCCCCTCCCTGCACTGTGATAGGGTGAGATCCAGGCTCCCCCCTGCCGCCCCGTGATAGGGTGAGACACAGGCTCCTCCCCCCTCCCTGCCCCATGATAGGGTGAGGCCCCAGGCTCCTCCCCCTCCCTGCACTGTGATAGGGTAAGATCCAGGCTCCTCCCCCCCCCACCCCGTGATAGGGTGAGACCCAGGCTACACCCCCTTCCTCCTCTGTGATAGGGTGAGGCCCCAGGCTCCGCCCCCTTCATCCTTCCCTGTCATAAGGTGAGGCCCAGGCTCCTCCCCCGCCCGTGGGGGGCAGATACCCGGGATCTGGCCCCCGCGGTGCCAGGCCCTACCTGGCTTGGAGGTGCAGGGCGTGTTGGTGCAGCTGGGCTCGGGAGTGGTGGTGGAGGTCTTGATGGTTGGCGAGGAGGCGCGGGACGAGCGCTTGGAGTCGGCACTGGGGTCAGGCATGAGCTCAGGCATGCTCCACCGCCCGTTGATGTGCTCGAACTCCTGCACCTGTGGGGGAGGATGGCACTGCGTCAGTCCCACATGCCAGGCGCGCCCCCCCCCGCCCTCTGTGGCCCTGTTCGCCCTCCCTAACCCTAACTCAGACCCCCGCCCCGCCGAGATCAACTCCTCTGCCCCAAATGAAATGGGGGAGCCTGTCAGACACATGGTGAGAAAAAAGCCCCTGCCTCAGAGAGCTCACAGTTTAAACAGACAAAGGGCAGGAGGGGAAACTGAGGCACAGTGCAGGATGGGAGAGGCGGAAGGGCAGTGGCTATTCACTGGATCATGCCTTTCCCAGCTCCCCCCGACCCCCACTCCGGGATCGGCTTCACTATACACCGAGGTGACGCCACTCAGGCCTCCTCCCTGGAGGCCGCTCAGCCCGCACCCCGGATCCTCTCCAGCGGCGGCCGCGTGCCGACACTCCAGCAGTGCCAAGCTCCTTTCCGCAGTCCTGGGACCCCGCGGGGTGGATGGACAGACAGACGTGCCTCCCACCCGCACTCGTCAACCCCAGCCCCCCCAATCCCCCTACCGGCAACGCACCTTCTTCTTCACTAGCGACATGACGCCGATGCGTGTCAGGACCTGCTGCCGGGACAGCCCCTCCCTGGGAACGCCGTCGGCGAAGGTCTCCGAGCCGTCCGCCCCGGGCTCGCACAGGTGCCTCATGAAGAGGGAGACGTAGGCCCTGTGGGGGTGGGGGAGTGGGGCGACCGGGAGCTGAGAACCACGGAGCCCCAGCTCGGTGAGAACAGCCCCGCCGCTGGCTGCTAGCGACACGCGGGGGCTAGGACACACGGGGGGGGGGGAAATCACTGGCTCCCCACCCTCGAATGCCTGCCAGTTGCCATCAGACCTCGCTTCTCATCCCGCCCTGCATAGGGGCGCCCTGCGGGGAGCCCGTGTGGCAAGCCGGCTCCGGGTAGGGGGATAGCCACAGCTCAGGCCCGCCCCTGTTTCCCCAGCCCGGCCGCCCCCACAAGGGGGTGATCTCCATCTGCGCGAGGGAGGGGGCGGCGCCTTCCCACACCCACTCCAGGAAAGCAGACGGCTGGCGGCGCGACGGGCGCTCAGATGAGTAAGAACCGTCATCACGTGGCAAGTGGGAACAAGCAGCCCCCATGGATTGGTGGGGGGTCCTGCTTCCCCACCCTCCCCGGGCCCAAGAGAGGCTGGGGGAATCGGGGAGCAGGGTCTCCCCAGTCAGGCGAGCTCCCCCCGGCCGGCACCCTGCGCCTACACCTACTTGAACTCCTTCTCCGTTTTGCCTCGCAGGTCCCGGACCAGCCACTGGGTGGTGAAGGCGTCCTGGGGCGGCATCCCCCAGCGCATGACGGCGTTCAGGAAGGCCTTGCGCTGGCGCGTGTTGAACCCCAGCACCTGACAGCAGACGTGGGTGAGAGAGAGAGACACCCCAGGCCCTCCCCGGGCAGCTCCCCGCCCTCTGCGATTCCCTCCAGCGCCCTCCCCGGGCAGCTCCCCGCCCTCTGCGGTTCCCCCCGGCGCCCTCCCATGGCCCAAGTGCCCGCGGGACCCATTGCTGAGAAATACGGCCCTGCTTAGCAGAGCCAGAGCTCACCTGCTCCCCACTCCCAGAACTGGGGAGACCTGGCTCCCAGCCCCTCCCCGTTCTAACCCACCAGCCCCCACTCCCCTCCCACAGCCAGGGAGAGAACCCAGGAGTCCTGGCTTCCAGCCCCCCCCGCTCTGACCACTAGACCCCACTCCCCTCCCAGAGTCATGGAGAGAACCCAGGAGTCCCGGTTCCCGTCCCCCCTGCTCTAACCACTAGCCCCCAATCTCCTCCCAGAGCCAGGGAGAGAACCCAGGAGTCCTGGCTCCCAGCCCCACCCGCTCTGACCACTAGACTCCACTCCCCTCCCAGAACCAGGGAGAGAATCCAGGAGTCCTGGTTTCCAGCCCCCCACGGCTCTAACCCATCAGCCCCCAATCCCCTCCCAGAACCAGGGAGAGAACCTAGGAGTCCTGGCTCCCAGGACAGCGTCTCACCTCGATGTTGCCCCCAACTCGCGCCAGCAGGGGTGGCAGAGGTTTGTCTTTCTCGTTGCGGAGCTGGCGTTTGGACTGGCGCCGTCCTATGTGGGCGGAAGGATACGCGATTAAATGCCCCTGCCCACCAGCCCAGAGTGGCCGGGGCCAGGGGCCGGGAACGGAGCCGGGTGCTTGGCGTGGGGACGGCTGGAACTGCTCCACGAGCTGCACGGACCCCACCCCGTCCCAAACTGGGCCCCCATCATGCCCGCCGTCACACCAGGCGCAAGATCTGGAGGCGGTGGTCAAAATAAATCTCCGATGCTGGGCTTGGAGCTTCCCGCCCAGCCCAGCCACCTTCCAGGGGCCGCGTTCAGAGAGCGGCTGGGTCTGTCTACACTACAGCTATGATGCTGGCCGTATCCAAGAACACCAATGGACCGTGCTCGTTAACCACGATTTAGGGATGCCCGCTATCTGAGCTTTTCCGCTAGAAAGAAGAGCGGCTTTCCCACCTGCGTGATCACGTCCATGGAAAAGTTACAACCTTCTGGTTTGGCTCATCCCACGCCGGACGCTTTCGATTGGCAACGTTTGGTTTTTGCCCCTGCTTGCCAACGGGCAAAAAAAACCCCGAAATTCACCCCAGTACCTTGGTGGGCAGATCTAGCTCCTACTCACTCTAGCCGAATCAAAACAAAAGGATTTAGGCACGCTGATTTCATCAGCGTCACCAGTTCTCCCTTCTTAAGTGCTAACTACATCCCATTCTCCTCCGTGAAGGAACAGAGCAAGCTTAGACAAGCGGGAGACAACGGACGGAATCTCAGTTTTTCCCCAAATTTCTGTGGGGTTTTTTTGCCTCCCACAAAAAATTGTCACGCCTGCAAAATTTCTGGAAATTTGACATGCCTACGCGGGGCTTAAATGGGCCTTAAATGTCTCCCCCCCACTGACACAGAGCTGTTGTACCCCCAAACCCGGGCCCTCACCTTCCGGCCTCTCGTCGAAGTCTTCGTCTTCCTCTTCCGATCCCACCGAGTACTCGGACTGATTGTCTGAAAGATCAGCACGGCAGTTTGTAACCGGAACCTGACTGCCCCCCGTTAGCCCCTCCCCAGAGCAAGGGGCGGTGGGATGCGGGGAATCACAGCAGATTCCCCCTTCTGACCCCCTCTGCTCCGCGGTTCGCTAGCCTGCCCCTCACATCACAGCACGGCTCCGACTTAACGAAGTGGCCAGCTCGTTCACATCCAAAGCTACCCAGATGGCGGGGAGGGGAAATCGCAGACTCAGTGGCTCACACCGACTCATTTTTCCCGTCTCTCCCAAAGTCAAAATTCTGAAATTTCCCGCAAGATGGGAATTTGGGAACATTTGGTTTGGGACACCTCAAAATGCCCTTCCTGACGGGATGTTGAAACATTCCAAAGTATGATACATACACCTCTACCCCGATATAATGTGACCCGATATAACACGAATTCGGATAGAACGCGGTAAAGCAGTGCTCGGGGAGGGGGGCTGCACACTCTGGTGGATCAAAGCAAGTTCGATATAACGCGGTTTCACCTATAATGCGGTAAGATTTTTTGGCTCCCAAGGTCAGCGTTATATCGGGGTAGAGGTGTATACAGGTCTCGATCCATGTGAAATATTTCACACATCCACCCCATATAATAATATAAATGCTACCAAGTCTTGCATATCGAATATAATATGGAAAGTATTATATCGAATATAAGATATTCACAATGGTATGCAACATTTTCTATGTTAAATGTAGTGTTATAGAAAATATTAACATATTTATATATTGATATTTAAAGTGCTATAGATAGTATAAACTATTAAATATAAAAACCAAAGTATAATGTGAAATATTATGTTTTATATATTGTCTTTATTTTCATTTTACTATCAAATATTTGCTTATAAAATATCAACAATTAAATATAAAGTATTATACAAAAATGAAATATGAACTATTAAAATGGATAAATGTATACTTTAATAGTTCATATCTGCTTTCTGTATAAAACTTTAGGGTAAAATAGATACATAGATATTTAATATTTAATGTATAATATAAAAGTTTTATATATAGTAATAATTAATACTTTGTAATATATTTAAAGTATATATAAAATAAGATCTATATATATAGTAATAGTTAATGTTTACATTATATAAACTTGATATTTAAATATTATCTCTAATACAAAATTTTAACTATTAAAATATACATTTTAATTAAAATTAAAATTAATTTATTTAAAATTTAATATGTATTTAATAGTATTTATTATATTTAAAGTATAATATAAAATCTATATAGACTTGATATTTCAATATCTCTAATATGAAATATTAACTATTAAAATATACATTTTAATTACAATTTAATATTTATTTTAATAGTATTTGTTATGGTTAAGTATAATATAAAATCTCAGCCAGCCCAGAGAGGCCGGAGACCCTGCTGCGGGGCCCGGGAACGGAGCCGGGTGCTTGGCGTGGGGACGGCTGGAGCGGCTCCCCGAGCTACACGGACTCCACCCCATCCCCGTCCCAAACTGGGTCCCCATTATGCCAGGCACTGCACAGACCAACCGAGGCACGGGGCGGGGGCTTGCTCAAGGTCACTGGCAGAGCCAGGGACAGAACCCAGGACGCCCCAGACCAATACTGTACCCCCTAGGACACACCACATCCCGTTATATCCAGTACCTATTCTCCCGTCAATCCCAGAAGATGGAGCTCACTAATATCACGAATCTAAGGCTGAAGGTGTAAAAAGGGTGTGGTGCATTTGCACCGAAAAGGACACTACCCCCCGGACCTCCATTTGCACCACACACTCGTTTTACCCACCCCGTAGATGCCCCCTTTTCTCCCCCACTCGCCCCAACGTCGCTGAGTAGGAATAATACCCCCGGCCCTATGCAATTTGCCCTCTCAGCCGCGGGATACAGGAGAGGACCCCATAACCAGCAGCTCTGCCTGGCCCTGCCCTGTCTTCAGGCCTGCCCCACAACCCCCTGCTGGTCCAGCTCTGCCCTCCAGCTCTGCCGGTGCCCCTCACTCCTGACCTGCAGCCCCCTGCTAGCCGAGTCCTGCCAGTGCCCCTCACTCCTGACCCGCAGCCCCCGCTAGCCCAGCCCTGCCCCCTGCCCCAGCTCTGCCGGTGCCCCTCACTCCCGACCCGCAGCCCCTGCTAGCCCAGTCCTGTCCCTCCCAACCCTGCCAGTGCCCCTCACTCCCAACCCGCAGCCCCCGCTAGCCCAGCCCTGTCCCCCCCGCCCTGCCGGTGCCCCTCACTCCCGACCCGCAGCCCCTGCTAGCCCAGTCCTGCCCCTCCCAGCCCTGCCGATGCCCCTCACTCCCGACCCGCAGCCCCTGCCAGCCCAGCCCTGCCCCCCCCAGCTCTGCCGGTGCCCCTCACTCCCGACCCGCAGCCCCTGCTAGCCCAGTCCTGCCCCTCCCAGCCCTGCCGGTGCCCCTCACTCCCGACCCGCAGCCCCTGCTAGCCCAGCCCTGCCCCCCGCCCCAGCTCTGCCGGTGCCCCTCACTCCCGACCCGCAGCCCCTGCTAGCCCAGTCCTGCCCCTCCCAGCTCTGCCGGTGCCCCTCACTCCTGACCCGCAGCCCCTGCTAGCCCAGCCCTGCCCCCCCCAGCTCTGCCGGTGCCCCTCACTCCCGACCCGCAGCCCCTGCTAGCCCAGTCCTGCCCCTCCCAGCCCTGCCGGTGCCCCTCACTCCCGACCCGCAGCCCCTGCTAGCCCAGCCCTGCCCCCCGCCCCAGCTCTGCCGGTGCCCCTCACTCCCGAACCGCAGCCCCTGCTAGCCCAGTCCTGCCCCTCCCAGCTCTGCCGGTGCCCCTCACTCCCGACCCGCAGCCCCTGCTAGCCCAGCCCTGCCCCCCCCCAGCTCTGCCGGTGCCCCTCACTCCCGACCCGCAGCCCCTGCTAGCCCAGCCCTGCCCCCCGCCCCAGCTCTGCCGGTGCCCCTCACTCCCGACCCGCAGCCCCTGCTAGCCCAGTCCTGCCCCTCCCAGCTCTGCCGGTGCCCCTCACTCCCGACCCGCAGCCCCTGCTAGCCCAGCCCTGCCCCCCCCCAGCCCTGCCAGTGCCCCTCACTCCCGACCCACAGCACCTGGTAGCCCAGCCCAGCCCTGCCCCCCCCCAGCTCTGCCGGTGCCCCTCACTCCCGACCCGCAGCCCCTGCTAGCCCAGCCCTGCCCCCCGCCCCAGCTCTGCCGGTGCCCCTCACTCCCGACCCGCAGCCCCTGCTAGCCCAGTCCTGCCCCTCCCAGCTCTGCCGGTGCCCCTCACTCCCGACCCGCAGCCCCTGCTAGCCCAGCCCTGCCCCCCCCAGCTCTGCCGGTGCCCCTCACTCCCGACCTGCAGCCCCCACTAGCCCAGCCCTGCCCCCCCCCAGCTCTGCCGGTGCCCCTCACTCCCGACCCGCAGCCCCTGCTAGCCCAGCCCTGCCCCCCCCAGCCCTGCCAGTGCCCCTCACTCCCGACCCACAGCACCTGGTAGCCCAGCCCAGCCCTGCCCCCCGCCAGCTCTGCCGGTGCCCCTCACTCCCGACCCGCAGCCCCTGCTAGCCCAGCCCTGCCCCCCCCAGCTCTGCCGGTGCCCCTCACTCCCGACCCGCAGCCCCTGCCAGCCCAGCCCTGCCCCCCCCCCAGCTCTGCCGGTGCCCCTCACTCCCGACCCACAGCACCTGCCAGCCCTGCCCTGCCCCCCCCAGCCCTGCCAGTGCCCCTCACTCCCGACCCGCAGCCCCTGCCAGCCCGGCCCTGCCCCCCCCAGCTCTGCCGGTGCCCCTCACTCCCGACCCACAGCCCCTGCCAGCCCAGCCCTGCCCCCCCCAGCTCTGCCGGTGCCCCTCACTCCCGACCCGCAGCCCCTGCCAGCCCGGCCCTGCCCCCCCCAGCTCTGCCGGTGCCCCTCACTCCCGACCCACAGCACCTGGTAGCCCAGCCCAGCCCTGCCCCCCCAGGCTGCCCGCCCACGCGCCAGGCTCCGCGAGCGCTGACCTTGGTCCTCCTGCGCGGCGTCGTTGTAGTTGACCTGTTTCCGGACCCGTTTGCCCTTCCCCAGGTTCCGGGCCAGGTCCTCCTGTTGCTGCTCGTAGTGATGGCGCAGGAGCTTCTCCCAGTAGTCGGGGTCCACGTTCTCCTCCTGCTTAATGATCTCCCGCTCGATCTCCTCGATCTGCCGAGGCAGCCGGGGGTGAGGGACGGGCAGGGCCAGGTGGGGCTCCCCACCCCCCCACAGCTGCCCCCCCGCCACCCCGGGCTCCCCCCCCACTCACCTTGTCCTCCTCCCGCACCACGTACTGGGCCACCTTGAAGGAGCTGAGATACTCATTCATGTTCTGCACATCGGCATCGTCGGTGGCGTCCTGGTTGCGGTCGAGCAGCCGGGCGATGGCCTCGTTGTCGTAGTGGATCACGCTGCTGTCCTCTTCCTTGTTCTCCCCTGGGGGACCAGACCCACGTCAGGGCCAGGGGCCCCTCGAGCCCCACCCGCGGCCCCCTCAAAGAGGCTGAAGCCAGGATGGCGAGTCTGGGGGTCACCCCTCCCCCGCTCCAAGCCCCGCCTCCTCCCCCCCGCTGGGTGATCCCACTGCCCTCCAGGCTCGGCCCCCCTGGGATCGCAGGGCCCCGGTCACTCAGCCTGGCCTCACCCCTACCCCAGTCAGCCCCTCCACACAGCCCAGGCTCCTCCATGTCCTGCCCCTCCTCCCAGCTGGCCCCCTCCAAGCTCCGCCCCCATCCCCTCCCCCACTGCCTCCAAGCCCCATGCTCATCTCTCGCCCCACACACCCAAACCAGTCACTCCATCCTCTATCCCCCAACCCCTCCCCAGGCAGCCCCACCCTTATCCCTCTCCCCCACCACAGCCATCCCCTCCCCCACACCCATCCCCCAACCCCTCCCCAGGCAGCCCCACCCTTATCCCTCCCCCCTACCCCAGCCATCCCTTCCCCCACCCCCTATCCCCCACCCCCCGACCCAGCCGCCCCTCACCCTCGTTCTCGTCCTTGAAGAGCTCCTCAGTGCCGAATTTCAGGATGTCGTCCAGCTCCTGCTTGGACATGCTGCCGGCCTTGGAGCCCAGCCCTGGGCGCACCACGAGGTGGGTCAGCATCATCTTCCGCTTGGCCACCTGCGTGATCCGCTCCTCCACCGAGGCCCGCGTCACGAACCGGTAGATCATCACCTTGTTGGCCTGGCCGATGCGGTGAGCCCGGCTGAAGGCCTGCGAGGCCGGACAGGTGGGCGTGGGGTGAGATGCGGGGGTGCCGGTCTGTCTGTCCATCCGTCCACCCGACCATCTCCCCATCCACCCGCCTGCCTTCCCCTCCGCCCGACCATCCACCTGCCCTCCTCCCTCCCCATCCACCCATCTGTCCGTCCGCCCGACCATCCACCTGCCCGCCTCCCTCCCCATCCACACGTCTGTCCGTCCGCCTGACCATCCACCTGCCTGCCTCCCTCCCCATCGGCCAGTCTGTCCGACCATCCACCCGCCTCCTTCCGTCCGCCCGACCCACCTGCCTGCCTCCCCGTCCGTCTGTCCGTCCACCCGACCGTCTCCCGTCCATCCGCCTGCCTCCCCGTCCGCCTATCCGCTCATCCACCTGTCTCCCCTTCTGCCCGACCATCCACCCGCCCGCCTGCCTTCCTCCCCACCCGTCTCCCTCCGTCCGCCCGACCCACCCGGCTCCTCCCTTCCTGTCCACCCGTCCATCCATCCGCCTCCCTCCCCGTCCGCCCGACCATCCACCCGCCTCTGTCCTCCTGACCCACCCGCCTGCCTCCCCGTCCATCCGCCCCACCTGCCTGTCTCCCCGTCCTCCTAACCATCCACCCGCCTCCCTCTGTCCACCCGACGCACCCGCCTGCCTCTCCATCCGCCAGTCCATCTGTCCACGCACCTCCGTCCGTCCGCCCGACCATCCACCCGCCTGCCTCCCCGTCCGTCCAATGCACCCGCCTCCTCGTCCGCCTGACCCACCACCTGCCTCCCTCCATCCGTCTGCCTGCCTCCCCATTCGCCCGTCCATCCACCCGACCCACCCGCCTGCCTCCCCATCCGCCCGTCCGTCCAACCAACCCACCCGCCTGCCTCCCCGTCCGCCTGACCATCCACCCGCCTCCCTCTCTCCACCCGACCCACCCGCCTGCCTCCCCATCCGTCCACCCGACGCACCCGCCTGCCTCCCCCTCCACCCAGCCATCCACATGCCCAGGGACGCCGGTCTGTCCCTTCCATCCCTCCCTCCCTCCCCGTGACCCACATCCACCCAGCCCATCTCAGAGGCAAAGATCTACCTACCCTGTCCTCCAGGGCAGCTCTCTGCCTGAGTCCACCCCCCCTGAGTCCCCTACGGCTCTATCTACCCAACCACCCCGCCCCAGGGGCATCTCTCTGGCCAGCCGACTTCTTCCCGGCTTCCCCTTCACGGCAGGACCTCAGAGACGGGCCAGACCCCTGACCGGGGTAAGGAGCAGAGGCTCCATGGGTGGCCACCGAGCTACTCTGCAGCCAGAGATGCAACCTAGGGCTCGGGAAGGGTCCCCCGGGCCCGGTTCTCCGTGGCAGCCAGCCTGGGAAAGGGGGATCCTCACCTGCCCCCGCAGGGGACTCACCTGGATGTCGTTGTGGGGGTTCCAGTCCGAATCGAAGATCACCACCGTGTCGGCGGTGGCCAGGTTGATGCCCAAGCCACCCGCCCGGGTGGAGAGCAGGAAGCAGAACTGCTGAGCACCGGGAGCTGGGGGGAGAGATCGCATGAGTCACACGGGGGAAATCCTGGCCTCCCGCACGGGCAAGAACCCCCCGGCCCCCCAATCAAAGCTCTCGCTGTCTGGGACCAAGACCCTGGGCACCGTGGGACTGAGGAAGAGGGGGCCGGGGTGGAATCTCCTCCCTGACGAGAGCGGGACACTAACGAACCAAACCGCCGGCAGCTGCTAACGCAAGTCTCACAGGGCCAAGGCTCGAGGCGTCAGCTCGCAACGTCACCGTCCCTCTGCACCACCTCCCTGGGCAGCGCCCGGCGTGACAGGGCCCCGATCTCGGTCTGGGGGGGTGTGGGCAGCGCCCGGCGTGACGGGGTCCCCGATCTTGGTCTGGGGGGGGTGGGCAGGAGGAATCATACCATTGAATCTGTCGATGGCCTCTTGCCGCAACGTCCCAGTGATCCCACCGTCGATCCGCTCGTACTTGTAGCCTTCGTAGTCCAGGAAATCCTCCAGCAGGTCCAGCATTTTCGTCATCTGAGTGGCCAGGGGAGATCAGGGTGGTCAATACTGGGCTCCAAAAACATAGCTCCCTCGCCTGGCACGGAGATGCAGCGACCTCTGGGGTAGCCACAGCCCCTGTTTAACCACCCATGACTGTGCAGGAGTTTCAGACGGGATGCAAAAGAGGTTGCTGTATCCATCTGGGAGGGGATTCAGCGGGCAGGATGGAATTGCTCGGGGCCGGAACTCCCCAGGACACCTGGGTTCACACCCTGCGACGCCTGGGTATTCGGGCATGGGAAGAAAGACACAACGTATGTGTCACCCGCCTGAGGCTGTGATGTACCCGCAGACCCAGGCCAGCCCCTCACCTGTGAGAAGATTAGCACCCGGTGCCCCTGCTCCTTCAGCTTCCGCAGCATCTTCTGGAGTAGCATCAGCTTGCCGGAGGATTTGATGAGGGCCCCACCCTCATAGGCACCGCTGGGCAGCTTGGGGGATTCCTGGCGAGGCAAAGATGGCAGCCATTCGGCTCCGAAACCCGCCCGCCGCCCGTCCTGCCCCAGGCGGGGCCGATCCCTGGCGCCGATCAGGGGAGACCTTTGGGGTGGACGCCAGCCGTCGGGCAGGTAACGGGACGGAGATCGGCCCACCCCCGGCGCCAAATCCTCAGCCACAATGAAACGGCCCCGCCAAAAAAAACCCGGATTCCCTCCCCCACCTCGTCGGTTTTTAAATAAAATTCACTGTTTCCCACCCCCCCAGACCGCGCTCGCTAATTTTCCCAGTGTTCAATCAATGCTCGGAATCGAGACGTGGTAAAATCGTTCGAATTTTTTCAAAAAATAAAAGTTCCCATGTCGATATGTTGCTTTAAACAGATTCTCTCCGGACCAAAATCGATGGGAAGTCATAGAATGTGTCCAGAGGGCCTAATCTGCATATAAAGCTCCACCCAGCTCTGCTGACTCCGCCTCCTGGGGCCAAGCCCCGCCCTTTTGGGATGAACCATGGTCTGCCTGACACCCCCCCCATACCACTTCGACAGGCGGGACGTACCAACGTGCCCACACCCTCCGGGGTACACCGGGGTCTCCCCAGACTCCTCCCCTCCCCCGGGGACAGGCGGGACGTACCATCGCAGCCACGGGGAAGAGGTAGGGATGGTTGCAGCACTTCTTGAGGTCCATCATGATGTTGAGCAGGGAGACCTGGTTTCCGCCCCCTCGGGAGTTGAGGGCCTCGAAGTTGCGGGTCAGAATGTATTTGTAGTATTTCCTGAGCGGGGAGTGGGAGGGAAGGTGAGGCTGGGCCCTGCCACCATCCCAGACCCTGATCCCCAGGAACCCTGACGCCCAGCCTCCAGCTCTAACCCCTAGACCCAGCTCTGATCTGGGGAGAGAACCCAGGAGTCCTGGCTCCCAGCCCCCCCTGCTCTAACCACCAGCCCCCACTCCCCTCCCAGAGCTGGGGAGAGAACCCAGGAGTCCTGGCACCCAGCCCGACCCCCTGCTCTCATCACGTTCCCCGACATACTCACACCGTGCCAGGCAGGGAATGGCTCTCCGATCCCATCCATACTACATCCTATAACACTATATCCTATGTCTCCCACTGAGCCCTCACTCCGCTCCCTGCCCCACAGCGCCCCCTAGCGCCACCCTGCGGCTAGCCTTGCCTGCCAGGGGAGAGCGCCCCCTGCTGAGCCCCCCGCCCCGCTCCCTGCCCCACAGCACCCTCTAGCACCGCCTTGGGGCACTGGCCCTTTAGCTGGTCTGTCCCCCCGCGTGTGTTGTGGCCCCCACCACCAACAGGCCATACTTCTGCATGGGGCTCAGCTCCACACGCACGATCAGCTCCGTCTTGGCCGGCATGTTCTTGAAGACGTCGGCCTTGAGGCGCCGGAGCATGTGAGGGCCCAGCAGGTCGTGCAGCTTCTTGATCTGGTCTTCCTTGGAGATGTCAGCAAACTCCTCCAGGAATCCCTCCAGGTTACTGTGGGGACAGGCGGACGGGGCCGGGTTAGCCTGGGCCCCCCGACCCGGCAGCGCTGGCAGCCTTCCTTGCCGGGCCCAGGCCAATGCCCCGGCATGCAGCACAGCCCCCTTAACGGGAGGAGAGCGCCCCCTGCCCTGCACCCCGCTGAGCCCCGCCAGCTCGCAGCCCACAACCCCACTCCCCCGGTGTCCCCAACCCTATCCTGCTTGGGGGGATTGGACCCAAGAGGCCTGGGGTCTCTGATCCCCAGCAGAGCACGCCACCGAACTTTGCTGTGCCGCCGTGGGTGAGAGGTCCCATACTCCTAGGGGTCATAGGGCATGACTTTCCCACGCCCCCTCCCCAAAATCAAGCCAACCAGTGCCGGGTGATGCCCAGGCGGGGTGAAGGCGAATCGGGGACGGCTGTCTCTTTGAGGTGGGGCCATGGGCCAGGAAGGGGGGTGGAGTGAAATTCCCAGGGCGAGGACACGTCCCGGCTCCCTTGGGGACCCCAGGGGGCAGGGTGGGGCGGGGGTCTCGTGTGGAGCAGGGGGGAGGGGGAGTCTGACGTACTTGAAGCGCTCCGGCGTGAGGAAGTTGAGCAGGTGGAAAAGCTCCTCCAGGTTGTTCTGCAGCGGCGTCCCCGTCAGCAGCAGCTTGTGGTCGATCTTATAACCGTTCAGCACCCTGAAGAACTGGGAGGGGCACGGGGGGGGGTTTAGGGGCTTGCAGCCCCCCCAGACAACGGGGGGGGGGCAGCCCGAGGGTCCTCTGCAGGAAGCTCAGAGAGCTCGGCAACCCAGCAGAGAAAGAGCTGAAGCCGCCAGCCCCCCACTCCACTCCCAGAGGCAGGGGGAGAACCCAGGAGTCCTGGCTCCCAGCCCCCCCTGCTCTAACCCCCCGCCCCCACTCCCCGCCCCGTGCCCATACCTTGGACTGGTTGTTCTTCAGCCGATGAGCCTCGTCCACCACCAGGCAGGCCCAGCGGATGGAGCCCAGCGCCGCCTGGTCGATGGTGACCAGCTCGTAGGACGTGAGCAGCACGTGGAACTTCACCTGAGCTTCCCTCTGCAGGGAAAGGCCAGGCCGGGTGAGCAGATGGAGCGGCAGCCGGGACCCCCGCTGGGGACGGGCCCTACCGGGCGCCTGGCAGCTAACAAGCCGGAGACCCCGAGCCACGGGCCAGTGGGCAGCCCCCTCAGCGATCCCCAGCCCCTGCGCCTCCCCTACCCAGCCTCAGCGCCCTGCAAGCCCCTGGCACCGTGAGCCAGGCAGGTGACGGGAGCTGACAAGAGAACCCAGGAGTCTGATCTCCCAGCCCCCCGCTGCTATAACCACTAGACCCCACTCCCCTCCCAGTGCCGGGGAGAGAACCCAGGAGTCCTGGTTCCCAGCCCCCCCTGCTCTAACCACCAGCCCCCACTCCCCTCCCAGAGCCAGGGAGAGAACCCAGGCGTCCTGGCTCCCCTGCCCAATGAGAATAACCAGGCACACGCGGCTCGGGGGGAGGGGGTGTGTGTCTCGCCTTCATTTTGAAAGCCTTCTTCCCGCCCTTCATGGCATTGTCCTCGAAGGAGAACTCGTTCTCACGGATGATGGAGCGGCTGTCCTTGTCGCCCGTGTACGTCACGACGTAGAACTTGGGCGCCCACATCTGGAACTCCCGCTCCCAGTTGATGATGGTGGAGAGTGGGGCGCTGACCAGGAAGGGGCCTTTGGTGTGACCCTGAGCAGAGAGAGACACCCGGCGGGTTAGGGGGCAGAGAAAAGAGCGGGTGGTTATCCAGGGAACTGGAGATGCGACCACCTCTGGGGCGGGGCAGCTGGTTACACAGGGAGCTCTCGCTTGGAGTGGAGATGCAGCCACCTCTGGGGCTGGGCGGCTGGTTATACAGGGACCCCTCGCCCGGCGCGGAGATGCAGCCACCTCTGGGGCGGGGCAGCTGGTTACACGGGGGTCCCTTGGCCAGCGCGGAGATGCAGCCACCTCTGGGGCGGGGCAGCCGGCTCTGCGGCTGTTTCCCCAGGCAACGTTACCTCCTTGTAAAGGGAGTAGAGGAAGACAATGGTCTGGATGGTCTTGCCGAGGCCCATCTCGTCGGCCAGGATGGTGTCGGTGCCCTGGGCCCAGGAGAAGCGCAGCCAGTTGAGTCCCTCCAGCTGGTACATGTGCAGGGTCCCACCTGTGGAGGTGATGAACCGTGGCTGGGTCTCGTACTTCACCGTGGGCTGCAGGGCGAGAAAGGGAGCCGGTGATGGGAGGCACAAGGGATCACGGCGGGAACGAACACACATGCGACAGGGCGGGCCCTCCCCACAGATCACGCACTCACAACGCTCCAAAGCACCCCCCCCCACACACACAGAAACCATCCCACACACCATCCCACCCACAAACCTACACACACACACACACACAAAGTCAGTGACCCACAAACCTACACAAGCAGGGTGGATAAAAATCAATGATTCTTTTTTGAAAAGTCAAAAAAAAAAAAAAAAAGATTATTTTTATTTAAATTGGATTTTTTTATACGTTTTTTTTTTCTCAAAAAGCATTTTATCTAAAGGTCATTTTAATTAAGATACATTATAGCTCATCATGGAATAGGGATTATAAATTTGAATTCTATAGTATGAGACAATATATTCATGTAATGTTTAAGAAAAGTTTTGTGAGTGAGTTCTAATAGTTCATGGATTAGGGACCCAATTTTATGGGGTTCCACAGGCTTTTGTATCGATTATTTCGGTTAATCTTTCGATCTCCCCAATGGGACTCAGTGCTCAGTCTAGAAGATACCAGCAGAGATGCTTAGTTTTGCAGGTCTCCAACTGTGGATTTGTGTCTCCAGAGGTAACACACTTGTTAGCAGCAAAAATGTTTTAAAATAAATAACTAATATATCGAGGTGCGAAATAAGAGACCTCAACCCTATTGTCCCTCCGCACATTTGTGGCCACGGAGTCAGTCCCTGACCTCTCTCTAAAAGTGAAACGTTTCAAAAAGTTCAATGACGAGAAGATTGTTGGGGGCGGAATAGACATGGCCAAGGAGAAGACGTCTGGAGGTAAATGTGAGAAGTGAGGGACATATGCTTTTTTGTTAAAAGATTATGTTTGCCATTGAAGAAAAAAATCCAGAATACTTAATGTTGTTGTTTTAGTTAAATAAAACAATTTAAATGTCTGTCTGGTGATGTTCTCCTCCTAATACAGCCTGGCAAGAAAATCCTCTAAATATTAATGAATTGGAGATACACCTCTACCCTGATATAACGCGACATGATATAACACGAATTCAGATATAACACGGTAAAGCAGCGCTCCGGGGGGGGGGGGCAGGGCTGTGCGCTCTGGCAGATCAAAGCAAGTTCGATATAACGCAGTTTCACCTGTAACGCAGTGAGATTTTTTGGCTCCCGAGGACAGCATTATATCGGGGTAGAGGTGTAATTGAATTGGAGATAGTTCATCTCCCAATGACTTCAGAAATATCTGCTTCAATTATCTTTGGTAAACGAAATAACCAACCCATCAATCATTCATTTTCTGATAAAGCTGTAAAACTCGGCTGGAAAGTTTTCAGAATAAATCAGTTTAAAAATGTATCATGTGGACCTTCTACAAACGAAAGCGACAGCTAGCTCTGAGGTGTGAAGAATTTGTATTGAGGTTATAACAACCCACAAGAATGCACTTTTGTGTAGAAAACCATGATTAAATCAAGTCTTCCTGACTAGTGATTTAAATCAGGATTTAACTAGATTTGATTTAAATCAAATCCACCCTGCACACACGGAGTTGTACCAACCAACCAACCAACCAACCAACCAACCATCCACACACACACACACACACACACACACACACACACAGTCAGTGACCCACCATCCCCCCCCCCCCCCCACACACACACACTCCTATCACCGAGCCCCATTCAGTTCTCCACTGGAGGAGCGCCCCCTGTTACCCCAGCTCCCAGGTGCCTCCAGCATCCGGCATCCTCCTCCTGGAAACCGCGGGGGCACGGCGTGGGGCACACACACACAAACACACACTCACGTCATTGGTGGGGGAGTTTGGGGGGCCCTCCGACGGCATCTCCTTCTTCTTCTTCTTGTACCTGCGGGGCTGGGCCGGGTCCTCACCCATGATCAGCTCCCTGGGCAGGTGAGAGACGGGTTAGGAATCGACCTGGCTCCGGGGCAGAGGTAACCGGCGGCGAACAGGACAGAGCGTGGGGGGCCCCGGAAGCCCCACGCCATGGCAGGGAATCGGCGAGCCGTGGGGCAGAGGATGCCGGCAGGCAAGCTGCGCCCCATGCTGAAGAACACCCCCAGACCCCTCGCCCCGTCCCCTCCGTAAACGGATCGAGAAGCCAGTTCGGTTTTTTTTGCCCCCCGCAACTCCCGAACTTGGCTCCGCCGGCGGTTAGAAAAACCTTTGCTTCGTTTCAAGGCCAAAGCCGGGGATGGCCGGTTGCCGACCCCCCATTCTCAGGGCTCCCCGGCTCCCCCCGGCGGGTACCTGTGTCTCCAGTAGGCATGCTTGTGGAAGTCGAAGTCGGGGATGGCCATCTCGTCCTCCTCCCACGTGGACTGGTCGTAGGGCAGGTCGCGCCACTTCACCAGGTAGTGGTAGTTCCCCTTCTTGTCGATGCTGCCCAGGGAGGGAGCCAGTGAGGGATGGGGCGGTGAGATGCGCCGGAGGGAGCCGGTGAGGGACGGGGGTGGGGGGGTGGGATGTGCCGGAGGGAGCCAGTGAGGGACGGGGGTGGGGGGGTGGGATGTGCCGGAGGGAACCGGTGAGGGACGGGGGGAGGGAGGGGGTGGGATGTGCTGGAGGGAGATGGGGGCTGGCGGCTGGAACGGGCTGCGCGGCTCTGGGCAATCAGCTGACAGCCCCCCGCCCAATGCGCAGTGCGGTGTTGGGGACTTTGGGGACAGAAATGAGGGTCCCCAGCTCTCCGCGGGGCCGCCCAGGGGTCATTGAGGGTGGAGCAGCGGGAGAGGGGGAGACACCCAGGGCCCCAGGGCAGCGCAGGAGCAGATGGGGGCACACCCAGGGCAGCGCAGGGGGCAGACGGGGGGCACCCAGGGCAGTGCGCGGAGGGCAGACGGGGGGCACCCAGGGCAGCATAGGGGGCAGAGGGGGACACCCAGGGTAGCGCTGGGGGGCAGACGGGGACACCCAGGGCCCGGGGGGGGGGGCAGACAAGGGCATGCCCAGGGCAGCGTGGGGGGCAGACAGGGGCATGCCCAGGGCCCTAGGGCAGCGCGGGGGGGCAGACGGGGACGCCCAGAGCAGCGTGGGGGGCAGACGGGGACACCCGGGGCAGCGCAGGGGGCAGACGGGGGGCACCCAGGGCAGTGCGCGGAGGGCAGACGGGGGGCATCCAGGGCAGCACAGGGGGCAGACGGGGACACCTAGGGTAGCGCTGGGGGGGCAGACAGGAACGCCCAGGGCAGCGTGGGGGGCAGACGGGGACACCCGGGGCAGTGCAGGGGGTAGACGGGGACACCCGGGGCCTCGCCCTGGCCCACCTGTGGTTGATGATGCGGTGAATGGCCATCCACTCGGGCTTGATGCCGTAGCGGTAGAAGCGTTCCTCCATCTGGGCATAGAGCGGGTCTTTGCTCTTCCGCTTCTCGCTCTTGCCGTCGTCCTCACCAGAGCCGTAGTCTAGCGGGGGCGGCTCGTCCATGTCATTCTTGCGCTGGTAGTTGCGGTACATCACCAGGTGGAAGATCTCCAGCTGGGCGCCGGGCAGGGAGAGGAAAGGGGGTGAGGTGCTCGGCCGGCTGAGCCCCGGGGCAGCTACTGGGGCTTTGCCAGGCTCCGCACAGAGCACCATGCACCCCAACACCCCCTGGCCCATCCCGCGCCCCCACACCCTCCCGGCCCATCCCCCCAGCCCCCCCCGGAGAGCTACCTGCAGCTCCTTGGCCCAGGAGCAGTGCCAGTACGACTGGCCAACCCACTTGACGAAGAACTCCCGCTCCGAGCGCCCCTGCAGCGCCTTGGGCGAGGGCTCATCCGCGGCGGCGTCGGGCGGCCGGGGCACCAGCACGGGCGGGGGCGGCTCCCCCCAGCGCCAGTGCAGGATCTTCTGGACCCGGCCCTTCAGCACAGGGCACTGCGGAGGGGATGGAGGGAGAGTCAGGCCTGCCGCGCCCCCCCCCGCCCCCCCCCCCCCCGACGCCCACCCGGGCACCGGGTCCCGCTCGGATTCAGCGCCAGCTCCCCCCGATCCCCGCAGGGTCTGCTGCCCCCTTGCACTCTGGGCAGGACTCCACTTCCTGTCCTAAAAAGGCCCTGTTAGGTTTGGTCATCCTGCCTCAGAACAGCTGATATGCCCCACCCCAGAGGTGGCTGCATCTCAGCACTGGATGAGGGGTCCCTGGGTAACCAGCCGCCCCGCCCCAGAGGTGGCCACATCTCAGTGCCAGGCGAGGGGTCCCTGGGTAACCAGCCGCCCCACCCCAGAGGTGGCTGCATCTCAGCACTGGATGAGGGGTCCCTGGGTAACCAGCCGCCCCGCCCCAGAGGTGGCCACATCTCAGCGCTGGGAAGGGGTCCCTGGGTAACCAGCCGCCCCGCCCCAGAGGTGGCTGCATCTCTGTTCCATTTTTCCAGCTCTCCCCACGTCCACGAACTCCCAGTCTCTCTGGGATCCCACAGGACGAAAAGGCCCCAGAGCCGCTTTACAATGCAGAGATCTCCCCGTGACGCTTTTCCCTCGGTACTCAGCCCGGGGAGGCCAGTGGGAGGGGGCCTGGGTCTCCCCCGGCGCAGGGAGTGGAACAGGGGGCCCCTACCGTGCAGCGAGGGCAGAGCCATTCGCCGTTGGGGATCTCGGGCAGCGGCGGGTTGAGGCAGTGGATGTGGTAGGAGGAGATGCAGGCGTCACAGCACAGCAGCTCCCCGCCGTCCTTGCAGACCCGGCAGTACTCCATGTGGTCGTCCTCCTCCTCCTTCTCGCCTTCCTCCTCCAGCTCTTCCTCGTACTCCTCGTCTTCCTCCTTGGCTTCCCACTGCACCCCCTCCTTCTCCTGCGGGGGGAGCGAGGCAGCGGGTGAGACAGGCGAGGCCGAGAGCGCGAGCCACACGCAGGCGCCCAGCGAGACGTACGTCCAGGCGTGGGCCCAGGCGCCCAGCGGGACGCATGCCCAGGCAGGGACCCGACGCCAGGCGTGGGCCCAGGCGCCCAGTGGGACGCACGCCCAGGCAGGGACCCGACGCCAGGCGTGGGCCCAGGCACCCAGCGGGATGCACGCCCAGGCAGAGATCAATAGCCTCTCTCAGAGAAAGCCGGACTCTCTTCTCTCCAAATTCGAGCAGCCTGCCCAGGGAAACCGAGTCAGACTGGTCGGCTTTTCAGCAGCCGCCAGCACTCAGGTCGCCCAGATCACACGTGCCAGGCCTCCAAGGGCACTGATTTCTCAGTAGCACCCAAAATGCACCAGGCACTCCTGGGAAAGGCGGCGGGGGGGTCTACGGGGCACAGGGATGGTACCTAGGCGGGCAGGGGGGCGGGGGGAAGCCAGGAAGGAACAGGGGTGGCTTACGCAGTGGGGACAACTCCATTTGCCCTCGGGCGCCTTGTCGAGTTCGGGGTCCAGACACACCAGGTGATAGGCCCTGGGGCAGGTGTCGCAGAGGATGATCTCGCCACCCTGTTGGCACACCTCGCAGTAGTCCTGGTGGTCCGTCTCGTAGCCATCAACCTCCTCCTCGCCCGGCACTGGGAGGGGACACAAAAGTAGACGCTGCAGAAGGCGGCGCCCAGACCTCCCGGGACACGCCGTTCCCGCAGGCCAGGAAACGGATTTCCCGTCCCCGCGAGGTCAGGATCCCCACCCAGCCATCCCGTTTCAGGCCAGGCCGAAAAGCTCAGAAGTTCACCGATCGCGGCGGGCTGAGCAAACTTTCTCTTTTCCTCACATCGGGTCAATCAAAACAATCTGTTTGGCGACTTTCTAAAACTTTGGTTTCAATTTGGACCATTTCCAAACTTTTTTTGTAGTCCAATTAGCTCATGTTTCAAAAGCGTTTGCAATTCTGACCGTTCTTCCAGCGGAAAATGTGCATCTTTTTCAGTCCAATCAGCTTGAAATGTGGCTGATTTCCACCTTTTGGGATCTAATTCGCTTCCCTTTCAAAAACATTCATGATTTTGACTAGTTTCAATGTTGAAAATATTCCCAACTTCAACCTTTTCCCAGTCGAATTCTAAACAAAACGGCATTTCGAACCAAAGAATGGAAACCACGATTTCAAGATTTCTCCTGTCCCATGAATATTTTTGAGAGTTCACGGTATTTTTTCCCTGCCTTGAATCGGGTCGAAAACGTGACCTCTCAAAAAACCAATCGAGAACAGAACGATCAGAATTTTTTTCCCGTTTTGGGACGATCAAAATGATTCATTTGGAGAATCTCATAATGGTTCGTTTCAATCGCGAGCGCTTTTCCCCTCACAGCCTAATTAGCTCAGATTTCTGAACAAACAGTTGTTTCCAACTGGAACTTTTCATGTCGACGGTTTCGAACCCCTCCCCTCTGCCTTGGGATTTTGGTTGAGTCGGAAAAATTCCCCAAGCCCGACCTGTTCTGAATGCTTTTGGATTTCACAAATCGGCATTTTCCGATGATGAAGAAACAATTCATCGAAAGATTCCCGCATTGTCCGTACTAGGAGCAGAGGAAGTCTGGCTCGATGGAGGACATGGGAGAGCTTTATCCCTGCCCAGCTGCGTTAAGTCACTTCCTCTGTGCTTCAGTTTCCCCACTTAGCCTCTATCTATTCAGGGCTTCTCTACAGGCTACTTAACTAAAAAAAAAATAATAATAGATAAAAAAACCCCAATTTGAAATGTGAAATTTACCAAAACAAGCTAGAAACCCACTGAACCGGGACACAGGAGAACTGGGTTCTGTTCCCAGCTTGGCACTGGGCAATTTGCTGCCTCGTGCCTCAGTTTCCCTTTCTCTAAATGGGCATAATGACACCAATCTCCTGTGGAAAGCACTTTGAGATCTGCTGCTGGAAAGCACTAGATAGGAGTTAAAGTCTGTTATTATAGGAACTAGAGACGCTCTGGTTCAACCACTCAAATTCCTTCAGGGAAGTGTCCCCCAAGGAGGTCAGACGAGATACCACGATCCCTCCCCAGCCTTGGAACAGCTCGTCTGGGTGGGGTGCAGCCTCTCACCATGCGTCTGCGCAGCGCCCAGCACCACGGGCCCCCGATCCTGGACTGGGATTGCAGAGATCGCTGTAATACAATAACGGTCAGAGTTTGCATCACTGTCGTACCCACAGGCTAGCTCAGGGGGGTGGGGAATGGGGCAGGGGCCTGTCCCCTCTAGGGGGCGCTGGCTCCCATCCGGCCCCAGGGCAGGAATTGCCTGGCACAGGAAGGCACGGAATGAGACATGGGACCTTTCCGTTTTAAGGAATGCCGGAAGATGCTACCTGACCCCCTCAGACAGCTCATGCCCTGAAGCACGGAAGTGAATGGCCGACATCCCAGCTTGTCTACCTTGGGATCCTGGACTGATGCACGTCAAGTATTTGAATACTACACATATCGCACTGAATCACAGTTGTAAGCTACCGGGGCCTTTTTGCACAAGCCGGGGCGAGCTACATCTTAGGGACTGCTGGCCCGAGTTAGACCATCTAGCGCGGTCTCCCGGCATGCCCTCTGGCACACCGGCTCTGACCCCTGGGCCCATCTAGCCCGGTCCCCTGCACGCCGGCTCTGACCCCTGGGCCCATCTAGCCCGGTCCCCTGCACGCCGGCTCTGACCCCTGTGCCCATCTAGCCCAGTCTCCCGGCACGCCGGCTCTGACCCCTGGGCCCATCTAGCCCGGTCTCCCAGCACGCCCTCTGGCACACCGGCTCTGACCCCTGGGCCCATCTAGTCCTCTCTGGTACACTACAAACCCCTCTGCTGCAAGCCGGCGACAGCTGGAGCGTCTCTCAATCAATTTCGGCCCACGGGCTGTCATTCCAATGGACATATCTGCTCTGCCCCCTGGGGAAAAGCTCCTCTCACCCTGAGAAGCCCCACCACTGGCCAGAAAGCTCCTCCCGCCCAGCTGCCAGGGCCACGCTCACCCTTCTTCCTTTTCCTGCCGGGTCGACCCCGCTTGAGTTTCTTGACCCGCCCCGAGCTGTCGGAGCGCACCGAGGAGCTGTGGACGCTGGAGTTGTCGACATCAGACTCCTCCTCCATCTCGCCCACCTCGTCGCTCTGAAACACATGCTGTACATAACCAGAGCGGCCCTCGTTAGGAGGGGCTCGGCCAGAGGCGCAAACAGGAGGGGGCGGGGGGAACGGGGACGGATGGCGGGTCACGTGGGGTCATCGAACCTCCCCCGAGACCTGGCACAGGAGGGGCATCTGTGGGACCGAAGAGACCAGGGCCACGGATTAGTGGGGCCCCCGCGGTCGCACATGAGACCCAGCTGGGACAGGCCGTGTCCTACCCGGCGCCCCGAGGCCGGGGATAAAAAGCCCGCCTGTTGGGACCCGTTACTGCAAATACTCGGGCACTGCGGCCCGCAGTTCTTCGCACCACGGAGGCTTTTCCCAGCCTCCTGGGTCAGCACTCGCCTGGGAATGCTCTTAACGTCGAGTCCGAAGGCTGCACCTGCATGCTTCAGTTTCCCCCAGGGGTTACCGAAAGCCGGGAGGGCAGGGCAGCAGGTCGTGACGGAGGTGTGACGGCAGGAAGCGCCGAAGGCAAGTGGGCTTCTCTCGGGACTTGGGACGTAGGACCCTGCTGGAGCATGGGTCAGTAGGGTGCCCCGAGTCCCAGCCCGGTTATTTTGAAGCATGGATTCGAGCCGGGGAGACCTCGTGAGAGTTGGGGACCGGCGTGACCACCCTCCTGACCACCCAGCCCCCACCCCTGGCTCCCCCCACACCCACGGCCCCCAGGGGCGTGGCTTACAGAGCTGCTCTTCTTCCGCTTCCCCCCGATCATGCCCAGCTTGATCTTCAGGGGAGCCATCCTCTTCCCCTTCATCTTCCTCTTCATCTCCGGCACGCGAGGGCTCTTGCTCCGCCTTTTGTGACCCGGCCCTTTTGTCAAAGAAAGTGAGATGGATCAAAGGCTCCAAATCCACCTCCTGGACAGGCATGGCCGGCCTCCTGTCTCAGAAGGGGAAACTGAGGCACGAGGAAGGGACCAGCCCTAGGTCACAACGCAAGCAGCTGGGGGTAGAACCCAGGAGTCCGGGCTCCCAGCCGCCCCAACCCACCAGCGCCCCCTCCCCTCCCCGAGCTGGGGAGAGAACTCAGTCATCCGGGCTCCCAGCCCCCCCTGCTCTAACCACTAGCCCCCACTCCCCTCCCAGAGCCAGGGAGAGAACCCAGGAGTCCTGGCTCCCAGCCCCCCCTGCTCTAACCCACTAGCCCCCACTCCCCTCCCAGAGCCAGGGAGAGAACCCAGGAGTCCTGGCTCCCAGCCCCCCCTGCTCTAACCACTAGCCCCCACTCCCCTCCCAGAGCCAGGGAGAGAACCCAGGAGTCCGGGCTCCCAGCCCCCCCTGCTCTAACCCACCAGCCCCCCCTCCCCTCCCAGAGCTGGGGAGAGAACCCAGGAGTCCAGGTGGGTGGGGAGGGGAATGAGACACAGGGCCTTTCCTCTCCCTGCCCTGATGCATCATGGGAATTGTAGTTGCAGGTGCCCCATGCAGCTATTGTCCTCTATAGGCCAATATTCCTGGTCAGACTACATATCCCATGATGCACCGTGGTCTTGGAGAAGGGGTGCATCATGGGCATACCTGGGCAAGAAGCATTGTGGGTATTGTAGTGGTGGGTGCTTCATGCGCCCCTTCCCCTCTGTAGTCTGGGGTCCCTGGTGGGATTACATCCCCCATAATGCTCCCCCATGGTCTTGGGGGAGGAGAAGCAGTGCATCATCATAGTCCCTGGCCCTGGTGCATCCTGGGAGATGTAGTCCAACCCCCTCCCTCACCCCACAGGAGACAAGCGGAACGGGAACCCGGGCGACTCACCTTTCCCTTCTTTGGTTTTGGCTTTGCGGATGGGAGCGGGCTGCGGCTCGGTAGTCACGGCCGAGACGGCGGCCGACACCTGCTCAGCCACGGCAGCTGCCGCCGCCGCTGCTGCCGCCGCCACAGCCGCTGCCGAGCCCTTGAAGGGGTTGTTGGCGCTGAACTCCCGCCACTTGGCGCCCAGGATGGTCATCATCTTGGACATGGGGATCTTGGGGTTCTTTTTGGCAATGAGAGGCCTGTGCGGCATGAGACAAAACGGGGGGGAGGGTGAGTGCGGCGGCGGCTGGGCCTTTGGGAGCAGAGTCCCCCCTCCCCACTCCAGAACTGAGCGCCCCACACCCCCTGCAGGCTCCCTGCGACGAGCAGCGGCATGGGTCACTCCGCTGCTCTGCCAAGAGTTCCCGGCTGTGCTCGAGCCCTGATCCGCCCCTCCCCCTTCCTGCCCCCGCCCTGCCTCTTCCCGTCCCCACCCCGCCTCTTCCTGCCCCCACTCTGCCCCTCACCGCCTCTTCCTGCCCCTGCCCCGCCCTGCCTCTTCCCAGCCTCGCCCCACCCCATTCTGCCGCCTCTCCACCTCTTCCCGCCCTCGCCCCGCCTCTTCCTGCCCCCACTCTGCTCCTCCCCGCCTCTTCCCACCCCATTCTGCCCCCTTTCCACCTCTTCTTGCCCCCACCTCACCTCTTCCCAACGCATTCTGCCCCCCTCCACCTCTTCCTGCCTCCACCTCGCCTCTTCCCGACCCATTCTGCCCCCTCTCTGCCTCTTCCTGCCCCCACCTCACCTCTTCCCGACCCCGCTCTGCCCCCTCTCCGCCTCTTCCTGCCCCGGCCTCGCCTCTTCCTGACCCTGCTCTGCCCCCTCTCCATCTCTTCCTGCCCCGACCTCGCCTCTTCCTGACCCTGCTCTGCCCCCTCTCCACCTCTTCCTGCCCCGACCTTGCCTCTTCCCGACCCCGCTCTGCCCCCCTCCACCTCTTCCCGACCCCGCTCTGCCCCCCTCCACCTCTTCCTGCCCCCACCTCGCCTCTTCCCGACCCATTCTGCCCCCCTCCACCTCTTCCTGCCCCCACATTGCCTCTTCCCGACCCATTCTGCCCCCTCTCTGCCTCTTCCTGCCCCCACCTCACCTCTTCCCGACCCCGCTCTGCCCCCTCTCCGCCTCTTCCTGCCCCGGCCTCGCCTCTTCCTGACCCTGCTCTGCCCCCTCTCCATCTCTTCCTGCCCCGACCTCGCCTCTTCCTGACCCTGCTCTGCCCCGTCTCCACCTCTTCCTGCCCCGACCTTGCCTCTTCCCGACCCCGCTCTGCCCCCCTCCACCTCTTCCCGACCCCGCTCTGCCCCCCTCCACCTCTTCCTGCCCCCACCTCGCCTCTTCCCGACCCATTCTGCCCCCCTCCACCTCTTCCTGCCCCCACATTGCCTCTTCCCAACCCCGCTCTGCCCCCTCTCCGCCTCTTCCTGCCCCGGCCTCGCCTCTTCCTGACCACGCTCTGCCCCCTCTCCACCTCTTCCCGCCCCCACCTCGCCTCTTCCCGACCCCACCTCGCCTCTTCCCGACCCATTCTGCCCCCCTCCGCCTCTTCCTGCCCCCACCTCGCCTCTTCCCAACCCCGCTCTGCCCCCTCTCCGCCTCTTCCTGCCCCGTCCCGCCTCTTCCTGCCCCCGCTCTGCCCTTTCTCCACCTCCTTCTGCCCCAGCCTCGCCTCTTCCTGACCCCGCTCTGCCCTCTCTCCACCTCTTTCTGCCCCCACCTTGCCTCTTCCCGACCCCGCTCTGCCCCCCTCCACCTCTTCCTGCCCCCACCTCGCCTCTTCCCAACCCCACCTCGCCTCTTCCTGACCCATTCTGCCCCCCTCCGCCTCTTCCTGCCCCCACCTCGCCTCTTCCCGACCCATTCTGCCCCCTCCGCCTCTTCCTGCCCCCACCTCGCCTTTTCCCGACCCATTCTGCCCCCCTCCGCCTCTTCCTGCCCCCGCTCTTTCCCCCTCCACTTCTTCCTGCCCCCACCTCGTCTCTTCCCGACCCCGCTCTGCCCCCTCTCCGCCTCCTCCTGCCCCTACCCTGCCTCTTCCCGCCCCTGGTCTGCCCCAGGCCCTGCACCCACTCCACCCCTTTCCACCAAGCCCCTCCTGCTGCCTCTTCCATCCCCACCTCTTTCCACCCCTGCCCCGCCTCTCCCCACCACCTCTTCCTGCCCCTGCTCTGCCACAGGTCCCACCCCCGCTCCACCTATTTCCCAAGCACCTGCCCCGCCTCTTCCTGCTCCCACTCCTCTGCCTCCCCCCAGTGCCTCCTGCATGCTGCCGAACAGCTGATCACTGGCAGGTGGGAGGCGCTGGCGAGGAGGCGGAGGAGCTGGTCAGCGGGGCTGCCGGCACAATTTTCTTTCCCGTGGGTGCTCCAGACCTGGCGCACCCACAAAGTCGGCACCGATGCCGTCCCTGCCATCGGAGTTAGCACCCGCGGAGACGCACAGGCTTAGTTCAACACCTCTCTGAGCAACTGGCTCAGGCTCTCTGCAGACACCAGCTAATCTCCGGGCAGCTCCCTCCCCCCCAGTGCTATCCTCTCAGGCAGATGTGCCTGGGTCAGTCACGTTAGGGGCAGTTCACACCCAACGTGGATTTGGTTTCAGGCTCTCTGCAGACTCAGGCTGCCTTGGATAACCCTCAGAGTGAAGCAAGTGTTTTCTGGGCTGCCGTAAAAGCGCCAGACTTTGGTTTTGCTTTTGAAATGAAAGTCGCGATTTGGGAGTGCAACTGATTCACAGCCAGGTCAGAGGAGAAACACGCCCGGAGCGTTAAATTCCTCTCCCTCCATTACCCCGGCATCAATCCCTGAAGCCAAGGGAGACATTCCAGATTTACACCGGCAGCAAAGGAAGCAGAAGCTGACTCTACAGCGGCTCACCAGCAAAACAGCACCGAAGGTGCTGAGACTTTAGGATCACAAGCATATTTCTGTGTTCACAAAGTTAAGAAAGCAGCCAGAGCCTGCACCGATACCAATCTGCACCAGCACAGGCTTTGCTTGAAGTAGTGTTCCTCATTACTTCTACTTTAGAGCGTCGGGAAACAGGCCCAGAGAAAGGTCCCGGGCGTCAGCAACCCCCAGACCTCCAAATTCCCAGGCGGGGAGACTCATTGCAAGCCGCTGGAGCTTGCAAGTTAGCAAACCGTCGCCTCGGCTGCAGAGTTGTATCACAACAGAACCCAGACGCCCCAAATCGCGGTGGGAACCCGACGGGGCCAGGTCACGAACGAAGGGCAAGAGAAGGCGGCGGTATGGGCTAGTGCACGGGGGACCGACTGGGACGCAGGACGCCTGGGTTCTGGTCCCAGCTCCACGACTTCGAGAGACTCCCTGCTCTGCTCTGTGCCTCGGTTTCCCCTCGCACCCCATTGTTTTGCCTATTTAGGCTGTAAGCACTTTGGGGTCTGGGACAGTCTCTCTCGCTATGTGTCTGTGCAGCACCCTGCACCCCAGGGACCCTGATCTCGGTCACCGGGTGTGTCTGTTAAGTGCTGGCAAAACAGGGAAGAAGGATGTTCTTTGTTCTTTTATGTTGACACCTGTCCTTCAGTCTGAATAATTTACCACCCTGCCTCCTAATGCACTAGCTAAGTGGCGAGAAGCACATTAGGCAGAGATAATGGAGACTTAGTCACATGTGAAGCCCCACTCGAGAGATAGGTCAGCTAGTAGATAAAACACTGACATCTCAAAACCTACTTGGAATAGGAGAGGCCCTTAGAAGAACGCTGGGCAAAAATTTTCAGCCAAAAAGCCCCCCCTCCCCTCCCACCACGGATTTGGCGTCGCCGATGAACATTTGGTGAATTGGTGTTGGTTTCACCGAATTGTTCGCATCAAGGGAAAAGAAATGACCCGACATTCCAAATGAGCCCAAACGTTTCATTTAGATGGATGGCCCACACCCGGTCAGGGTGGTGCTCTGTCCCGCTGTAGTGGGATACACCGAGAGGCTGAGGAGTTGCTACCCTGTTGCGCACACTCAGACATTTATATGATCTCATCAGACAGGAGAAAGGGCATAAACACAAATAGAGAGGATGAAATTTCCCTTCTGGGCAGGTATTTTCTAATGGCGGTTTTATTGCATCTGAAACATGCAACACTGGCCAATGCCAAGGCTCATAGGGCTAAACCAAAGGAGCAATTAAATATCCCTCTATGCAGTGAGAGTTGAAAGAACAGGAAGCCAATGCCCAAAGCAATGCAGAGCAAAAGCTAAGGGTGTTTCCATGGGATTGATTTGGTTGCAGTGTGCGTGGGAGAGAGAGAGTGACAGCAAGCCAGCGGAAAGCGAGAGAAAGGAAGTCGTGTCCTAGGAGGAGGCCAAGGGACAGAGCTCCTTGGGCCACAGGGCTGGCTAGCAGTGGCATAGCCAGGTGGAAGGAACAGGGAGAGCAATAAAAAAAAAAAGGCACCACCCACGCTTTTACTCACCCGGCACCTAAGAGGATATCTGACTTCTATCATCCATTTCTCCTCTGAACGGAAACAACCATCTGGGTTTTAAGAGGGGCAACGCCCCCTCTCTTTGTGACGCATTTCTGCTCTGTAGCACACACATCATCTGTATTCCCCTCTTCATTAGACAAATGCCCGTCAGGGATGGTCTAGATAATACTTACTTCCGCCAGGAGTGCGGGGGACTGGACTAGGCGACCTCCCGAGATCTCGTCTATGATTCCGGTTAGAACGACAGCCCGATCCTGTTGATAAAGGATCAGTTCGGAGTCGCACCCCGTTTTTACAGAGCACACCAAGGGATCGTGACACGGCGACTGTTCCGCACTGCCAAGCTGAAGGACTGCGTCCCATTTTGGGCTTTAACAGCCACGTGGCCAAACTGGAGAGAATCCAGAGAAGAGCAACAACAACAAAACGCTCAGGGCTTTAGAAAAAACGTGACCTATGCGGAATCCCAGGCACTGCTACAGGCTGGGGACCAACTGGCTAAGCGGCAGTTCTGCAGAAAAGGACCTGGGGATTACAGTGGACGAGAAGCTGGATATGAGTCAGCAGTGTGCCCTCATTGCCAAGAAGGCCAACGGCATTTTGGGCTATATTAGTAGGAGCATTGCCAGCAGATCGAGGGACGTGATTATTCCCCTCTATTCAGCACTGGTGAGGCCACATCTGGAGTATTGCTTCCAGTTTTGGGCCCCCCACTACACAAGCTTCCAGTTTTGGGCCCCCCACTACACATGTGGACAAATTGGAGAGAGTCCAGAGGGCAACAAAAATGATCAGGGGGCTGGGGCACATGACTTACAAGGAGAGGCTGAGGGAACTGGGATTGTTTAGTCTGCAGAAGAGAAGAGTGAGCAGGGATTTGATAGCAGTCTTCAACTACCTGAAGGGGGGTTCCAAAGAGAATGGATCTAGACTGTTCTCAGTGGTGGCAGATGACAGAACAAGGAGCAATGGTCTCAAGTTGCAGTGGGGGAGGTGTAGGTTGGATATTAGGAAACACTATTTCACTAGGAGGGTGGTGAAGCACTGGAATGGGTTCCCTAGGGAGGTGGTGGAATCTCCTTCCTTAGAAGTTTTTAAGGCCTGGCTTGACAAAGCCCTGGTTGGAATGATTTAGTTAGGATTGGTCCTGCGTTGAGCAGGGGGTTGGACTAGATACCTCCTGAGACCTCCTCCAACCCTAATCTTCTATGATTCTATGATTCACAAACACAGTTTGCGGATATAAAGTGGCCACCCATACATAAAACGCACGAGCGACGTGAGTACAAACGAAAATGTCATACGGCGACGTCTTTATATACTGCTCTATAGACTGTATGCAAATATATGCACAATATTTAGATTCCAACCGATGTATTTTATAATGATATCGGTGAAAATGAGAACAACAGAACATGTTCAGTAGTAGCGCACTGTGACACTTTGGTATGTTTATGTGGGATTTTGTACGCAAGTAGTTTTTAAGTGAAATGAAACGTGGGGGTACACAAGACAAATCAGACTCCTGCAAGGGACACCGTAGTCTGGAAAGGTCTTGGGAAGAGAAGACTCGGTCGCAGTCTTCAAAGCCATAAGACGGTTGTTATAAAAAGGACGGGGACCAATTGTTCTCCATGTCCGCCCACAGTGGACTGGCCTAGTGGAGGCCAGACCTCTCGAGATCCAACTCACAGAAAGAGCTGATTTGTCAAATCAGACACCAGGTGGCGCTCCCAGCCCAGCTACGGCCTCGGGGAGTAGGGAAAAAGGCCACCGCTTGTGGGGATATTCTGGTTCGGGCCCTAGAGGCAATCGGTCCCAGCAGCATTGTTCCATCCTGAGTGGTGGGGGTCCTTTGCAAAGGACCAGGACGAATATTATCCCTGTTTTACAAACAGGGAAACTGAGACACGGGGGAGGTGGGCAGAACGCACATCTCCTACCTCCCAGCTGGGAGGTCTGTGGGGTGGTCCCCAGTAGTCGGCGCCTCAGCCAATCCTCTGAAGTGGATCCGACCAGGTCCCTTCCTCAGCGGCGCAAAGGATGCTGGGTGCAAAGAACGGACCTGGTGAAACGCAACCGCCAGTGCTATCCAGGGCTGCTCCCCTGATCTCTGGGCCCGGGGAAGGACCAAAGCTGACACAGTTGAAAGGAGCCGATAGACACCCAACTCGCTCCAAAGGCCTGCGGGAAGCCAAGCCGGAGAGGAGACCCCCGATGGAAAACACTGAGAAGTCAGCTCCAGTCTGAGTGCTTCTGCTATTCGGGGAACCCGCTCTGAGGGCTAATTAGGCGACTACCGATGCCTTTAATTCCTCCCGGGAACCAGCTGGCAGCCGCCATGGCTCCCGTCGCTCCGGGCCTGGAATTCCACTTGAATAGACTTGGCGCCGGCTTGGGTTTTCTGGGAGGGCTGGAGGTGTTCGCTCTCCGCGGCCAGGACGGCTGCCGGCTGCGCTCGCCAGGCAGTAAGGAAGCCTTCTTGGCTGCAGATCCTCCCCTGGCAAGACTAGGATCTGACTCCAGCCCCTCAGCTGGCTGCCGCAAACTCCCTCGCTCAAGGGCGCCAGCGTGAACCCTGCCAGCTCCCCACGGCATTCTCCCGGGCTTCTTGGGGCTCTGCCAGCAGGCACTCAGCCCAGGTCCCTACAGATGGGTGAGGCATGACGGAGGCGGGCTGCTGGGGCGTCATCGGGGTAATGACGGCATGGCAGAGCCCGTGTCTCCTGGCTGACCCTCCTCCGGGCCTAGCACAGCGGGCTGAAGAGTGACAGGGGTCGGCAGAGGAAAGACCCCCAGCTGGTGTCAATGGGCGTATCTCCGTTGGAGTCAACGGGGCCAGATCCCAGCCGGTGTCAATGGGCGTCTCTCCGTTGGAGTCAACGGGGCCAGATCCCAGCCGGTGTCAATGGGCGTCTCTCCGTTGGAGTCAACGGGGCCAGAACCCAGCTGGTGTCAATCAGCCCTGGCTCCACTGACACAGGATACCGGTCTTCTTGGGGTTCCTTCTCCCCGAACAGCTGGTGCTTCCGAGCGTGGGGGGAGCTGAGACTGGATCCACTTCCTCCTCCCGCTTCAGGATCTGCTGGCGGCAGCTGCCGCCAAGGGGGCTGGGGCAGAGGGAGACGGCGACGGCTTGGTCCAGGGTCGTGATCAGCAGCGGGGACATATTTTAGGATTGGGGGAGCCTTTTCATCCTTCTCCTCCCCAGCCATAGGGCAGGCAGACCTGGGACAGCACCCCACCGCCAGAACAGAGATGCTCTAGAGCAGCTCCATGCACCCCCATTAGGCACTACTAACGAGCTCATGAGTTCAGTGCTGCACAGAACTCCCACCCTGCCCCGACCGAGATCGGGGCCCCGTCGTGCTGGGCGCTGCACAGACCCCCCTGGCCAAGATCAGGACCCCATCACACCAGGCACCAGACAGACCCACCTGACCAAGATATGGGGCCCACCACCCCATAGAGATCCCAATGAAGGCCTGCCGGGCGCTGCATGAGGTACAGTTCCTGTCCAGAAACCTTCCTCTCTGCCCAGACAACGGGTGGGAGGGGAGACGACCCACCCGAGGTCAAATGACAGGGCAGGGGCATGAACAGAACCCAGGTGTCCTGACTCCTAGCTGCCACCCACTGTCCACCCTACAGCCTGATTCAATGGGAAATCCGAAGACTCCAGGATCTTACCTCATGAACTGGCTGAAGGCTTTGTAGTTGGTGAGCGTGTGATAATCCTCCTCGGAGAATACGTGGTCCACGTCTTCCAGCCCCCAGGTCATGAGCAGCTGGGCCGAGGACTTCTGCTCCACCTGCTGAGCAAGCCAAAAGCTCCCCGTTAGCCAGATCCTATCCAAAGAGGAGGATACACCCCTGCCCTCCCAGTGGGAGGTTTCCCAGGATTGGCACGTGGAGAGGAAGCGTGAGGGACCACCAAAGAGGCATCCTAAAGAATCCAATCCTGAGAGATCTACCATTCTCCTACGTCCCTGCTAGAGACAGGATATAATGGAGCATCCATACTGAATTGCCAAGGATCCAGTAATTAGCAGCAAAAGGGAGAGGGCAAAATAGAGCCATAGCATTCACGGCCAGAAGGTTCTACCAAATCATGCAGCACAGCCTCCTGTCTAGTGCATGGCCAGCCACGTACTAAACCCAACAAGAGCGGGGACCTTTCTCGGTTTTCCAGTTCATGGGCAATAAAGTTTTTCAAACTTCTCGGCATCTCCAAAAAAAAAAAAAAAAACACCCAACGGTTTTGGGTCAAACGCAACTTTTTGCTTGCCCGGAAATGAAATGATTGGTTTCGATTTCCATCAGGTTTCATTTTAAAAAAAATAAAACGAAGGGAAATTTTGAAAGTTGTTTAGAAGAAAACAAAAATCAAACGTTTCGTCTGCAAACTTTTTTTTTCCAAAACATTTTGGATTTTTTCAGAGTAAAACAACAGGAAATGAAGAAATAGAAAATCGCTTTCAACTGAAAAAATCAAAATGTTTCATTTCAGTTTTGAGCCCTATTTACCATTTTTGTTCAATGAACCTCTACCTCGATAGAAAGCTGTCCTCAGGAGCCAAAATATCTTACCGCGTTAGAGGTGAAACTGCGTTATATCGAACTTGCTTTGATTACCGCGTTCTATCCGGATTTGTGTTATATCGGGTCGCATTATATCGGGGTAGAGGTGTATTAGATGAAAAGTCGTTTAGAAACAGTTTGAATTTTTCAGCTTTTTTTTTGTTCCTAGGAATTTTTTGTTTGTTACTTTGCTTGGGGACCAAAACTATTTGGCAAAATGGATGCAAATTTGTTAAATGTTTTGGTGCCACTGAATCTATACTTTTCAAACACTCCCGATTTTTTCCACATGCAAAACTTCCCACTGGAAAATGTGATTTTGTCAAAACTGACTAAATGCTTCATTTCTCCCAAAGCGGGAAAATCAAAATGAGAAATGTCACTTCAATTTTTGGTGGAACAGATGGGGATTAACTGAGGCTGGAGCTCCGAAGCAGAATTATACCCATCAGAGGAAGGGAGGGTCAGGAACGGCCTTCCAGTGGGGGGCACGAGGGAGACAGCCGAATGAGTCTGAAGACGGACCTTGCCCAGTGTCTGATTGGGGGCCTGCCGTAGCTGACACGAACTTGGTGACTCAGGCGTTCCCTGCCTGTCCTAGGTCTCAACTAAAAAACAGTTGCTTCGTTGCCGTTTTCCATTTTCAGATTTCCCGTTTTGGGGAGGGGGTTCTTCCCACTTTTTCTCAGGGAGGTTAATCAAAGGGTGAAAGAGGGAAAAAAAACCCAAATCCCAAAGCTGAACATCGGAACAAACTATTTTCAATTAAAAAGAAAAAATGTGGTTTCGAAAGGAAAATTCTCCCCAAACCCACAACATTTTGCTGGTGGACAATTTCAGATTTGGGATTTCCCCAACGCCATCCATTTGCCCCGCACCTTGTCCGACAGAACGGCAGTTCCAGAGCGCTTTGGACAGGGGCGATTTCTGTCCCAAGGCAAACTCAGCTTCGAAACAACAGGGAGGAGGGAAACTCCGCTAATAGGGGAGTTATCTTGAGAAAGAGCAGGTGCTTTGGAATGGCTGAAGGGCCTACCAGAGTTTATGCACCTAACTCCTGATGTCCCTTGTGCCCTTTCCAAACATCAGCCAAAAAGCAGATTTTGAGGCAGAAGTTTGCTAGCAAACAGGCCTCTGTCCAGAGCGAAGCAGCTGTCAGCCCAGGCCGATCTAACCACGCCGTCCATTTGCGCGCGTTCCGTGGCCCGCTGCTTCGGTTCATTGCATGCACAGGATAGCAAGGAGTTGAGGCAAGCTCCCAAACGGCGCTCGCTAAAATCCAGTTAAGCTCTCCCGCCACGGCTCTGGGAATCCCTCTCTCCAGCCGCCCTGTTCACGCGGGGTCCAACGGCTCGTCAGGTTTGGGGGTGGACCGCCTGTTGGGATCCTCCGGGGACATCTTGCCTCATCAATCCCCTGCCAGGGCAGGGAAATCAGGCAGTGGGGGTATCTCGGTCTCTGCCGGGTTAGTCTCTGGAGATGGTTAGATCTTTGGGCTCAGTTGAGGGGTAAGTGGGTGGAAGTGACTGGCCTGTGCTAGACAGGAGGTTGGACTGAATTGGGGGAGGGATAGCTCAGTGGTTTGAGCATTGGTCTGCTAAACCCAGGGTTGTGAGTTCAATCCTTGAGGGGGCCATTTAGGGATCTGGGGCAAAAATCTGTCTGAGGATTGGTCCTACTTTGAGCAGGGGGTTGGACTAAATACCTCCTGAGGTCCCTTCCAACCCTGATATTCTATTCTATGAAACCTGGTGGCCCCATCTGGCTTCACAGTCTATGGGAATATCGGCTCCAGCCCGTGAAACGGATCCAGGCGATGATTTCCCCTATACGTGCAGAGGGCCACCGGGGTAGGGGGTTTCACCCCAGAGAGCTCGGCCAGCAGCGGGGGGTGGATCGCTGCTCTGTACCTTTACTTTCTGGCCTGCATCACCATCCACCTTTTTCCGGCGTTTGGTCTTTTTCTCCTTCTTCTCCCGGTGCTTCCGCCGCTTCTTCTTGGCTACCCCTCCATAGTCGCTGCTCCCACTCTCCGACTTCTCCCGGAACTCCTCCCGGTCCGACTCAAACTCATCCTCACTCACCTGAGGGGCGAGAGGGGCAAAGTCAAGAGGGAGCTAATTGGCGAGGAACACAACAGCTCCCAGCGGGGACAGGGCGGATGTCAATCTCGGTCGAACCGGCTGGAAGGATTCGAGGGGGGAAATCTCTCATGTGCCCCGGCTGTTATGCGTTTCATCAGTAGATCTCAAAGCGTTTCACAAACGAGGTCGGCATCAGTTCGCAGATGGGGAAACTGAGGCACGGTGGGGGTGGGGAGGAGGAGGGAGTGATTTGCTCTAGGTTATCCAGTGTCAGAGTTGGGAATAGGATCCTGCACCACCAATACATGCTGCCCCCAATAAAGAGGCCGAACGGATTCTGGGCGTGGGGTTTGAGCCTTCTCGGGCTGAGGAGATGGGCAGGGCCGATAAACACAGCTCGGCGGCAAGATCAGCCCACCGAGCTCAAAAAGGACTGTGTCCCCACATAGATTCCCCTCCCTGTCCAAGATCAACCCGCCCCACCCTCACACCCGCTGCTCCCTCCCCGTCTGAGATCACACACACACCCCGCCTCCAGCTGCCCCGCCCCCGACGAGTCAGCCGCCCGGCAAACTGCTTACTAATTTTTTGCGCTTCCGGGGCTTCCCCGGCTTGTTCTCCTTCTGTTTGCGGGGACCCCTTTTCTTCTTCTTGACGCCCAGGGCGCTCTCCAGGTTCCTGAGATCCCCATCTTCTTCGTCTGCAGAGCCGGGGGGAAAGAAAAGATAAGTAAGTCAGCACCGGGGAGCGGGCTGCCGGCACCAGGATTCTGTGCGTCTTGCTGACATGCTGAAGCAAACTGTCTTCCCCCCCCGGCTCCCTCTTCGCCCACCCCTACAATCCACCCTGCCTAGAATCCTCGCCTCTGAGCAGCCGGGGCCAGGCACTAATAAGCCGAGAGCCCCTGAACACAGCCGCACCGTCCCGCGGGCCCGGAGCTGCCATCTGTTCTCCACACCTGCCGGGCACGGATTACAGGCCCCCAAGGAACTGGGCTCAGAGCCCGGCTCATCGCATTTTGCAGCCACTCGAAGCCACCGCACTGAGGACGCGCAGGGACCTCCGAGGTGAACGGCAGGCCAAAGAGCCGCAGGGGAACGGTTTGAATCTCTCGGCCGGCGTCAACCTTAGCTCCCCATTCATTCTCTCCTGCACAATCCTGAAGTCATAAGGGTGCCAGACTGGGTCAGGCCTCGCTACAACTAACCTAGTATCCTGACTCCAACAGTGGCCTGAGCTAGCGCACTGGGGGAGCATACAGGACAATTATGCTGTGACCCACTGTGCGCTACCACTTCTCGTAGCCTGCGGTTTAGGGTCACCACGAGCATGGGGTTGCATCCCGGACCATCTTGGCTAGGAGCCACCAATGAACCTATCCTCCGTGAACTTTTTGGAAACCCAGGGATATTTTTGGTCTTCGCCACATCCCCTGGCAAGGAGTTCCACAGATTAATCATGCAAAAAAATGACTTAGAATCATAGAAGATCAGGGTTGGAAGGGACCTCAGGAGGTATCTAGTCCAACCCCCTGCTCAAAGCAGGACCAATCCCCATCTAAATCATCCCAGCCAGGGGCTTTGTCAAGCCGGGCCTCAAAAACCTCTAAGGAAGGAGATTCCACCACCTCTCTAGGGAACCCATTCTAGTGCTTCACCACCTTCCTAGTGAAATAGTGTTTCCTAATATCCAACCGAGACCTCCCTCACTGCAACTTGAGACCATTACTCCTTGTTCTGTCATCTGGTACCACTGAGAACAGTCTAGATCCACCCTCTTCGGAACCCCCTTTCAGGTAGTTGAAAGCAGCTATCAAATCTCCCCTCATTCTTCTCTTCTGCAGACTAAACAATCTCAGTTCCCTCAGCCTCTCCTCATAAGTCATGTGCCCCAGCCCCCTAATCATTTTTGTTGCCCTCTGCTGGACTCTTCCCAATTTTTCCACATCCTTCTTGTAGTGTGGGGCCCCAAACTGGACACAGTACTCCAGATGAGGCCTCACTAATGTCGAATAGAGGGGAACGATCATGTCCCTTGATCTGCTGGCAATGCCCCTACTTATACAGCCCAAAATGTCATTAGCCTTCTTGGCAAAAGCGAGACTCACCCGAACAGGGACTTGAACCCTGGACCCTCAGATTAAAAATCTGATGCTCTACTGACTGAGCTATCCGGACTTCCTTTTCTTCGTACTAAACCAGCTGCCTCTGCGTTTCAGCGGGTGAGCACTGGTTTGTGTACGGTGTGAAAGGGTAAAATGACACTTCTCTGAGTGCAAGGGAAATTGATGGGCCCGCGTTGGACAGGCCAGATTACATGATCTAACTGGCCTTCAACGAAACAACGGGCTCAATTCCATTTCTTTCCTGCACCAGCTTTACGTAGACGCAGCTCCCCTGGCTAGTGAGCCAAACCTGGCTGGATAGTCGTGGTTCCAAACCATTGGGTGGCCATTCATTATGCAAACACGCCAAATCCTCTCCACTGGCGTTTTGAGGGAGTGTTATTATTGTTTGTTTTTTGCAATAATACGGAAGCATCGGCAGGCCCCAGCTGAGACCACGGCCCCCGCTGTGCCAGGAGCTGCACAAATACCTCGTCAGAGACAAGTCCCCGTCCCAAAGAGCTTACAATCGAAATCAGCAGAGAAGGGGAAACCGAGGCACCAGGCATGGGAATGACTCGCCCACCGACGCACAGCGGGTCAGCAGCAGAGCCAGGCCTAATGCCAGTCCAGCACCCTGTCCAGTTAGAGTTTAAGGCCAAAAGGGCCAATCAGATGCACCAGCCAGGCAGCTAGAAAGCGGATTATTCGCACAACATCAAAGCACCGGCCCACTGTGCCCAATGTCCCATCTCCAGCCCTGGCGATCTCTGATGCCCCAGGGGAAAGTGGCTCCCACTCCCCGATACCAATTGCGCATCAATTCCTTCCTGACCCCTGCAGGCAACTTGGCCGGAGCCCTGAAGCATGAGATTGGCTCAGAGTCGTTGTCCTAACTGCACTAAGTTACTGGGCTCCTTGCAAATTTTGGCGTTCCCAGTCGACGCTGCTGAGAATAACTGACGTCAGGAGCAAAGAACCGGGAAACGTTCTCTTTCCGTAACGGCATTTGCACCGCAGGAAGAGCAGCTTTTGGCATTTCACCCCGGTCCAACGATTTCCTTCAAGTACCGCGTAAGTCACAGAGAAGCCAGTGCCAACCCAGAAAGCCTCCTAGGGATGGAGTCACACGTTATCTATTAAGGATTATTTACATAGGGAAATTGAGCGGAATAGCTGTTCCACAAAACCTCCCTGTCAGGAACAGCGACAGCGCTTTCGATTCTCACCCTCCCTTCCTCCAAATTAACTTTCAAGCCTTCACATGCGTCTCCAAAGCAAGGCCGCACCAGGTCAGAATGCATCTTCCTCCTCCTCACAGCTGGCAACGGATTTCCAGCAGCAGAGATACGCCCATGCAATCCCCCTCCCCCCCCCCCCCCCGGGCTAAATGCTATATTTACTCCGAGGACCCTGTTATTTCACCAAAGGGCAGACAGCTGTGTTCTGGTATTTATTCCTTCCCTAGGGTCGTGCTACTGATCCATGCAGCTGTGGAAAACCAACCATTATTAGGGCTTTTAGGGTGAAACAGATATTTACCCGTTACTCTTCTCTTGCAAAATAATAAATACACAGCGTCAGACATGAGTTCGGGCCTTGCATAAAGCGAAATTATGGTTTCTAGGCCGACCCGGATGGTCATTTCACACCCCTCCCCCACCCCGTTGTCAATTTCACAGTAGACAAAAATATGGGGATCTGGCAGGCAAAGTTACACCTGCAAGCTACTCCCTCGCAGACCCGAGCCCCAACGCATCACAGAACCGTAAGGCTGGAAAAGACCTAGAGAGGACAACTAGACCATCTGCAGAAAAGGACCTAGAGGTTACAGTGGACGAGAAGCTGGATACGAGTCAGCAGTATGCCCTTGTTGCCAAGAAGGTCAAAGGCATTTTGGGCTGTATAAGTAGGGGCATTGCTAGCAGATGGAGGGACGTGATTATTCCCCTCTATTCGGCACTGGTAAGGTCTCATCTGGAGTACTGTGTCCAGTTTTGGGCCCCACACTACAAGAAGGATGTGAAAAAATTGGAGAGAGTCCAGCGGAGGGCAACAAAAATGATTAGGGGGCTGGAGCACATGACTTACAAGGAACGGCTGAGGGAACTGGGGTTATTTAGTCTGCAGAAGAGAAGAATGAGGGGGGATTTGATAGCAGCCTTCAGCTACCTGAAGGGGGGCTCCAAAGAAGATGGATCTAGACTGTTCTCAGTGGTGGCAGATGACAGAACAAGGAGCAATGGTCTCAAGTTGCAGTGGGGGAGGTGTAGGTTGGATATTAGGAAAAACTTTTTCACTAGGAGGGTGGTGAAGCACTGGAATGGGTTCCCTAGGGAGGTGGTGGAATCTCCTTCCTTAGAGGTTTTTAAGGCCTGGCTTGACAAAGCCCTGGCTGGGATGATTTAATTGGGGATTGGTCCTGCTTTGAGCAGGGGATTGGACTAAGATACCTCCTGAGGTTCCTTCCAACCCTGATCTTCTATGATTCTATGACTAACTATTATCTAGACCATCCCTGACAGGTGTTTGTCCAACCTGCTCTTAAAAACCTCCAATGATGGAGACTCCACCATCTCCCTGGGCAATTTATTTCAGAGCTTAACCACCCTGACAGTTAGGAAGTTTTTCCTAATGTCCAACCTAAACCGCCCTTGCTACAATTTAAGCCCGTTGCTTCTTGTCCTATCCTCTGGGGTTAAGGAGAACAATCTTTCTCCCTCCTCCTTGTAACAACCTTTTATGTACTCGAAAACTGTGATCATGTCCCCTCTCAGTCTTCTCTTCTCCAAACTAAACAAACCCAATTTTTTCAATCTTCCCTCATGTTTTCTAGACCCCTCATCATTTTTGTTGCTCTTCTCTGGACTCTCTCCTATCCGTCCCCATCTTTCCTGAAATGAGGCGCCCAGAACTGGACACAAGACTCCAGCTGAGGCCGTATCAGCGCGGAGTAGGGCGGAAGAATTACTTCCTGTGTCTGGCTTATGACGCTCCTGCTAATGCAACATCGAGATGCTTTGGTCTAACTAAAGTCATTGGGCTCACTACAGGCGTAACCGGGTGAGACCACAGGAGGTCAGAGTAGATGATCCTTCCGCCTTAAACTCCAAGAAGTCTCTAGGTCTCTCCAAGGCAGTCAGCCGAGGGACCCCGCTGCAAATCTAAGCCAGGAGTGTGAAGAACCCCAAAAAAACCCAGCACCGTGGCAGACCCGATGGTAACTTACATGCCTGACTCGTTTACAAGACATTCACGGTTCGAAGCTCTAACGCTCCGCCGTCGTCTCCCCTGCTTTACCAAAATGCAGCCACCTCTGAGAGGGTGGAGCCAAGCGACACCGTGACAGAGTTTGAGACAGGAAGTGAACTGTTCCCATCACCATTCTTTCCTCTAATACCACTTCCCCCGCTGCGACCTTGGCGCCTCTGTCCCCCGAGTCCTACCCAGCTTGTGAGATCTGATGGGACCATAGCCCAAGACGGACCACATCTGGCGAAGCCAGCAGCAGCAAACCCATGAGTCAATCACCTCAGAGCAGCTATCGAATGTCAGACGACCGGGATCCTGGCAAGGCCGACGGCGGTTTGAAACAAGCAAAGCTCTGAGTTATGTGCCGAAGAGCAGAGGAAAGAGATTTTGGCTCCCTTGCCTGTGGCTCAGGGTAGTATGAATGACAGAAGCCAGACCTTGGGAAAAGGGGATTTTTTTTTAATCCACTGGACACTGCCAAGCCAAAGCCTTCAAAAGCCATGAGTCAGGCCGCAAAGAAAATCATGAGGTCGACTTAAAAAAAAAAAAAAAAAAATCCTGAGATTTAAAAAATAAATAATAAATCCAGGGTTCCTCCCACCCCCGCCCGGTTTTATGTTTTTAAGCTTTCCCCCACAACCGAGAGAGGTCACAACTTGCTATTTTCAAACAACCACAGCTGAAAGTCTCACCTAATCACATGACTCTGGGAGCTGAGGATTTAAGGAAATCAGGAAATGGCGCAAGAGTTTTGCAGCACCATCCTCAGCATACCGGCAAAATAAGACAGAGCTTGTGGGATGCAGCACGCCCCTGTTCTCTTCTCACTCACCCCAATGTCGCTCCGCTGGTGTGAATGGGTCCCTCTGCACCTGTTTTTTGGTCAGCTGTTTAACTGTCTGCTCTCCTCTGCAGAAGCTCTGATGAGCTCAGGGAGGCCAGACATAATGGGGCCATGCTAATGTCACAAGACAGCCAGCTGAACAACAATTAGATAGCCATTCTCACGCTTCATCCCGCGCCCCCCCGCCGTGAGCCGTTTCTCCACCTACTTGACTGGAGACCGTGGGGGAACGTTCCCCAAGCGTGACTAACGCAGAACATCTAGCATCGCCTCTAGAAAACCCGCGCTCAAACCAGCAAGACCAGAATCCCAGCCACCAACACTCAGCCAAATTCCTCGCACCTAGGGCAATGGGGTTTTGATCCTTTTTTTTTTTTAATTTGCTGTCAGTGAAATTGCCAGATTGGCAGCCCTGGAGACAGAAGATAATTAGCAAACAGACACAGGCACAACCCAGCCAGGCCTCAACGCTGGGATGGCCAGCGACAGGGCCCAGGAGTCCGTTTTGGAGGCCAGAAGGAGCATTACAACCACTTCGTCTGACACAGGCGCTCGGGTGGGACTTTTGAGAACGCTGCACTCGCTTCACACAATGGGCCGCCATCATAAAGGAATGAACCATAGAATATGAGGGTTGGAAGGGACCTCAGGAGGTCATCTAGTCCAATCCCCTGCTCAAAGCAAGCCCAATCCCCAGACAGATTTTTGCCCCAGATCCCTAAATGGCCCCCTCAAGGATTGAACTCACAACCCTGGGTTTAGCAGGCCACTGCTCAAACCACTGAGCTATCCATTTCCTAACTGAGCTGTCCCCCCCAGGCTGCATCACTGGGGGGCATAGATCATCGTTCCCGTCGCGCGCTTCCCTGGGCTGAGGAAGCTAATGAGCCAACAACCAGACCAAATTTGGTGATGAATCCTGGTAACCCACCACCCACAGCACGTTGTGCATAAGAAGGCACCGTCGCTTGCACGTGGGGAAGCTCTGCTCTCTCAGACCAATGGGCGCAGGCTCTCTGCATATTCAGGAGTCAGTTACACTCACCTCACATTGTCAAGGTTTGTCCCCTTCCCCTCCCCGATAGAGTTGGGTTTTTTTAAACAAAAACTGAGACACTTGAGAACAACGGAGAGGTGAGTCCGCGCTTCCCCGCACGCCACTGGTGGACACCCCAACAGCACCTGGGCTGGATTCAAACTGTTCCATAGCTCCAAGCGCCCCAACTCCCCACCTTACACCTTGAGCAGGGAGCACTTCCTGCCATGAGCCAAAGGCCCTCGGCACTTTACAGGACAGACCCCTAAAAGTTAGGTTTAAGCAGAGGAAGGAGGCTCTTGCGGGTAAAGCTTTTGATTACGAATCAGAAGATCTGAGTTCAATTCCCAACACAGACTTCTGATACGACCCTGGCTAAGTCACTGAGACCCAGATTTTTACAGGCATTTGGAATTAATGGGATTTTGGCACCAAAAAAACATTGATCCCTGTGGCCCTCAGTTCTGGGGATAACGACATGTCCCTTCCCCACAGAGCCGTCGGGATGTTTAAGGGACTCAGGGCCCCCGGGACCAGAGCTTTGGAGCGGAGCCCGGAGCTGGAGCGTGGACCCGTAGGTTTTATGCAGGAGCTGGAGCGGAGCAATTAAAAAATTTGATTGCTCCAAATTCCTGCCCGGGACAGACAGGATCAGACACCAGCGTGGCCATCTCCCGGATCGGGAGTTCCCTCCCCGGCACGCAGAGCCTTTCTCCTCTAGCTCATCCGTCCAAATCAAGCCCGTGTCGTTATCCGCCGGCTGTTCAGTGACCCTACAAGCTGGCGGGTTCTTAGCCTGGCTCCCCGTGGGGCAGGCGGACGCATAAATCACAGCTGGCACTAACTGGCTGTCTTTTGACAGAGGTCAAGAACTAAACGGGGTCACGGCTCAAGCCCCCAGAGAGGGTCCCTCTAGGTCACAGATTAAGCACACTGATCCCACTGTACCTGTCCGCTACGGGATCCCAAACTAATAGCCTTCACCGGCTCTAAATTCACACCGCCACGTCTTCGCACGCAGGCCCCGAACTAACAAAGCATCTGAGTGGGTCCCACTTGCTGGATGATCGAGGCCTTGGTGAGCCTGGATTTACAAAAGAAGATAATGGATTTCCATGGCCTGCGAGGGGAGGAAGGGCGGTAAAACAACCTCAGGGAAGACAAGACAAATGCACTGGTTTATGCAGGAGCCTGCCGACCACCTACTCAGGGTGGATTCCTCATCTAATAATCCTTTGGCAACTTCACACAGCAGGCTGGCCACGGGAGAGAGATATTGGCCAGCTGCAAGGCAAACATGAACTCAGCAGCACAGAGAGGAATGACCCGTCAGATGATGCCAGTCACCTCGACAGGGGATGCCCTGCTAGGTTAGAAATGACAACACAGCCCTCTGACACACACAGACACACACACCCACAGGCATACACACACCCACAGGCGGGCACACACCCCGTATGCTGACACCACCAGCTCTTTTGCCTTGCAAATCAAAATGCAAAAAAATAAAAATAAAATAAAACGGAGGCACAGCCAACGGGGTGGACTCGGCTTCGCACCCTCCCCGCCTAGATTCCTGTCGGAGCCCGGCTCAGCCGCCAGCCCCTTCTGTCTAACGCATCTGGCTATGTCCCAGTTTCTTCTGACAATACCACATTATCTCTTCAGCCCTCTGGGTTTGAATCACCTGGTTGCATTCAGCCGCTGCTCAGTTCCCGGTGGGATGTAATTCACAAAGCCGAGGGGAGCGGGGCAGGCCGTGATGCCTCCTTACCGCCCCTCAATCCCGTCAATTTCTAATCCTGCCATCAATCTTTTCTTTTTTTTTTTTCCCCCCCTCGCCCCTTTCAGATTCTCCCCCCCCCGCCCTAATCATAATATTGATGCACATGCGCAGCCGAGATGGGTATTTTGGCAGGCAATCAACTAGAAATTTCCACACACGTGACATTTCACTCCCTACCTTGGGAAAAAAAAAAATATATATATATATAATATATAAAATACATGCACACACATAGATATTATATAACGCGACAAGGGATGGCGGGGATGGAGATTTAATTAAAACCAGAAATCAAGAGTTATTTCACTGTAACCCGAAACAAAGAAAGACTCAAGAATCTTCATCTCATTCACTACAGATGTCTTTTCCACCCCACTTGCATATTTAAATTTAAACAAAAGACAAGCAAACCAAGAACAGATCCTTTATCTACGGCAGTTAACAGAGGCCATTTCCACTGGGGCAGGGGAATAGGTCCTTCTTATTTTTAACAGTGGCTTTAAAAATCATTGTCCCCAAGGTAGAAATTCGCCAGTCAGGGAGGGATTCTGGACCTCGGGAACTCTGCCGAATTAAATACAGGCTACGAGGGAGATTTTCAGAAAGCGCTCAGGTCCCCCGTTAAGCAATTGACTGAAGCAGGCAGATTTTCAGAAGTGCGTAAAGCCCACCTGTTCCCCCTTGTTCCCAGGTAGGATGCGGAACCCCTTTGCAAATTTCGCCCTCAGAGAATAGTCTGTTATGGGGTATAAATCCACAGGGACACCAGCTGACAAGGAAATGCTGGGGGGCCGGGAGAGATCAGAGATCCAGTGCAGGAGTAGGTAGGTTACTGAGACCTTCCCGAATTTCAGACAATGAGCTGGATTAGCCACCGCTTTAAGACCAATGTGAGGAAAACTCTTGCCAAGGAAACCTGGTGGAGTTCCCAGTGCTCTACTCAGGAGAGGGGACAGCTACGTTGGAAGAGATTTCATGCTGGAAAGCAACCAAGGCCGCCAATCCTCCAGCTGGATCCGTCATCAATCACAGGATCAGGGGCTAAACGTATCCCCTCGTTTCTCAGATCCCGTAAGAATTTCCATGTGGTTGTTTTACGTGGAAATACTACTTAAAGTGCCCCTTTTGGGGGGAGCAATTATAAAGACCCCCCTGCCAACTTTAGTGGTTTGATTTGCAAAGGTGCTGAGCACCTGCCGGTCCAGCAGACTTCAGTACAAATGGTGAGCCTTCAGCACCTCATCAAATCAGGAACTTGCTTCTTAGACTAGCGATGAAGCGGGCACCACGGTGTTACATTCTGCAGGTACCCAATCCTGTGAAGACTTAATCAGGTGCTTAATTCTGATCACACAAGGAGTCCCACTTCGATCAGTGACTTTAGCTATCCACATGGTTATGCACATGTTTAAGTCTTTCCAGAATCAGCACCAGAGTTCGGATGTTTTCAGGGCTCTGGGAAAAACAATCAACCTGTGATCTTCTACCTTCCTGGTCTGGAGGAGTTTGGAAGTCAAAAAATTATGGCCGAAATTCTGGCTTCATTGAGGACAAAGGCAAAATCCTCACTGATTTCAACACAGCCAGGATTTTCATGATAAATGCTGAAAAGCCTTGCAGGATCGGCGCCTACTCAATACAAGGCCTAGCTCAAGGCGGCCCTGATCTCTGTTCAGCAGCCTGTACTTGAATACAAATAAACAAAAAGCAAGGCCATACGGTCATTTTATGAACGGTTCTGGATTCTTTCGCTTAAGCGTCTCAATGTTACAGGTGGAGAATCGGGAGGTAGATTTAAAGATTGAGGGGACACCGCTTTCGTGATGAAGCAACGCTGCTTTTAAACATTGATTTCTGACCATTTTGAAAAGTGGGAAAGAGGAGACTATTTTAAATCCTGGAGCTTAAAAACACACAGACACACAGACACACACACACACCTTTTCCTTTTCACTGAAAGTGGCTTTTCTTGATCAAGAGAAAATAAAGTGATTGTTTTTCTCCCTCTCTAGTGTTAATTTTTTTTAAAATCAGTATTCACAATGGGGAATCATCTTTGCCTTTCTTTAACTTAGCCACACATGTTAGGTCGTAAACCTGCAAATCTTTCCTCCACTTTCTCATATAATAATTATCCCCAGCTCTTATCTATTTTCTTCAGTAGATTTCAAAGCACTTTCCAAAGCAAGTCAACAGTATCTTTAGCCTCATTTCACAGAGCGGGAAACCGAGGCACAGGGTGGGGAAGCGGTTCGCTCAAGGTGACCTAGCAAGGCCACTGGCAGAGGCAGGATTTGAATGCAGATCTCAAGCCACACATCTTCTGGTCATGATGTAACACACAACACAAGGAATTTGACTCACACTCTAAAGCCAATGGGACTATTTCCATGAGCAAAGCTACCCACTCAAGCGTCTCCAGGATCAGACACTTAGGGTATGTCCAGACTACCCGCCACATTGGCGGGTAGCGATCGATCTATCGGGGATTGATATATCATGTTGACGCAATATATCGATCCCCGAACGCGCTCCCGTCGATTCCGGAACTCCACCAGGGCAAGCGGCGGTAGCAGAGTCAACGGGGGAGCCGCAGCCGTCGATCCCGCACCGTAAGGACAGGAGGTAAGTCGAAATAAGATACGTCGACTTCAGCTACGCTATTCCCATAGCTGAAGTTGCGTATCTTACATCGACCCCCACCCCAGCGTAGACCAGGCCCCATGCTTCAAAACTACTGAACATGTTTTTTCTATACGTAGCGATCACGTTTTTCAGTCACTCAGGAAATGCTAAGAAAGAAGGTCGGGGGAGACAGCTGTCTTTCCACTCCCCCGGCCCAACATTAAAATTAACGCATTTATTAAATCAAGAGAAAGCAAAGTGACTTTGGGGACCTGGAAATCAAATTTGGTGACAGAAAGATATTGACATTATTCCCCCCGCCACACACACTTTTTTTTTTTTTTCCAAGTCACAAATCCTTTTCCTACAAGGCTGAAACTAATAAGCATATTTTTCTCTCTCGATGCACTGATCATTATGACCAATCAATGGGCGGAAAGACCCTACTGCTGAGAATAATAGGATTGGAGCAGAGATTGTCCATTTAGACGAAGGCAAAAGACTTGCACGTCTTTCACGTGATGCACGGCAAACGACAAGTCTTTGGAAGGCTGAAGGCTGAAGCCTTAGGTTGTAAACTCTGGCGACAGACCATCTATTTGTTAGGCAGGTACCCACAGCCTAGGACAACAGGGCCTTGATCCATGATTAGGGCATCCGGGTGTTACTGTCATAGAAATAAATTAATAATTATGCCAACGATAAAGGGAGAGGGAGAACCGGTGCAATCTTACGCCCACACTTCCTTATTTCTCTGCTCCTTCGATTCCTTAAGCGTCCTTCCCCTCCCCCCCACGCCTGAGGTTTTCTAAATAAGGGAGAGAAAATCAAAGCGAATATGTGTAGAGATTAGTTTGGCAGCAGGAAAATACTCTCCAATTTTAATGGACAACACCCTTTGGTTACATCCCTGTGATTTCACTGACATTTAAAATTTCCTTTTTAAACCATGCAGGACTCCGATACCAAGATAATGGGTGCCCCAGAGCAGGGAGCAGGTCAGTTATACAGGGGGAATATGGACTGGTCTTAGGGCAACAACTGAAGTGAAGGTAAACTCGCAAAACACGGCATTTGATGCATACTGCAAAAGGTCCCCGCCATATTCACCCTAGTCTTGACCCCACCTACTACCCTGCCTTCCGCTTAACCCTGTCCTCACCTCACCCTCTGCTCCCGCCATTGCCAGCCTAGGCCTGACCCACCCACTCCCACCGCAGCCCAATAACCCTGTCCTCACCACACCCTCCGCTCCCGCCATCGCCATCCTGTCCTTAACTCCACCCACTCCGACCGCAGCCCATTAACCCTGTCCTCACCTCACCCACTGCTCCCGCCATCACCAACCTGGTCCTGACCCCATCCACTGCCACCGCAGCCCATTAACCCTGTCCTCACCTCACCCTCCAATCCCACCATCGCCAACCTGGCTCTGACCCCACCCACTGCCACCGCAGCCCATTAACCCTGTCCTCACCTCACCCTCCAATCCCACCATCGCCAACCTGGCTCTGACCCCACCCACTCCCAGCACAGCCCATTAACCCTGTCCTCACCTCACCCTCCACTCCTGCCATCGCCAACCTGGCCCTGACCCCACCCACTGCCACCGCAGCCCATTAACCCTGTCCTCACCTCACCCTCCGCTCCCGCCATCGCCAACCTGGTCCTGACCCCATCCACTCCCACTGCAGCCCATTAACCCTGTCCTCACCTCACCCACTGCTCCCGCCATCACCAACCTGGTCCTGACCCCATCCACTGCCACCGCAGCCCATTAACCCTGTCCTCACCTCACCCTCCAATCCCACCATCGCCAACCTGGCTCTGACCCCACCCACTGCCACCGCAGCCCATTAACCCTGTCCTCACCTCACCCTCCAATCCCACCATCGCCAACCTGGCTCTGACCCCACCCACTCCCAGCACAGCCCATTAACCCTGTCCTCACCTCACCCTCCACTCCTGCCATCGCCAAGCTGGCCCTGACCCCACCCACTGCCACCGCAGCCCATTAACCCTGTCCTCACCTCACCCTCCGCTCCCGCCATCGCCAACCTGGTCCTGACCCCATCCACTCCCACTGCAGCCCATTAACCCTGTCCTCACCTCACCCTCTGCTCCTGCCATCACCAGCCTGTCCCTAAAGCCACCCACTGCCACCGCAGCCCATTAACCCTGTCCTCACCTCACCCTCCGCTCCCGCCATCGCCAACCTGGCCCTGACCCCACCCACTGCCACCGCAGCCCATTAACCCTGTCCTCATCTCACCCTCCGCTCCCGCCATCGCCAACCTGGTCCTGACCCCACCCACTGCCACCGCAGCCCATTAACCCTGTCCTCACCTCACCCTCCGCTCCCACCATCGCCAACCTGGCTCTGACCCCACCCACTGCCACCGCAGCCCATTAACCCTGTCCTCACCTCACCCTCCGCTCCCGCCACCACCAGCCTGTCCCTAACGCCACCCACTGCCACCGCAGGCCATTAACCCTGTCCTCACCTCACCCTCCGCTCCCGCCACCACCAGCCTGTCCCTAACGCCACCCACTCCCACCGCAGGCCATTAACCCTGTCCTCACCTCACCCTCTGCTCCCGCCACCACCAGCCTGTCCCTAACGCCACCCACTCCCACCGCAGGCCATTAACCCTGTCCTCACCTCACCCTCCGCTCCCGCCACCACCAGCCTGTCCCTAATGCCACCCACTCCCACCGCAGGCCATTAACCCTGTCCTCACCTCACCCTCCCCATCGCCAACCTGGCCGTGACCCATCCACTGCCACTGCAGCCCATTAACCCTGTCCTCACCTCACCCTCCGCTCCCACCATCGCCAACCTGGCCCTGACCCCGTCCACTCCTGTTGAGGGCAATTAGCCCCATCCCTTAAGGCACCCTTTACTCCCATCGCAGGTGAGGTAACACTATCATGAGGGGTACAAAGTCCCTCCACACAAGCTGTGGCTACTGACCCCCACCCCACCAGAGACCACCACACCCACATTTAGGTAACCACCGTGGCCATGTCCCATGGACAGCGGAGCCACTTGCTCTCCCAATACGTCCTGACACTGCACAGAGTCCAACGCTCTCTCCCTTGCATCATACCCGAGGCGGCCCATCCGGCAGGGCACTAAGTCGGGTTGAGTGTTTGGCCCCATCTGCTCCCTACACCCTGAGATTACATCCCCTGGAGACCACCACTAGTCAGAGGGCCAAATGCCACCTACCGCCCCTAATGCCAGCAGGCCACGCCCCACAGGTTACTGACCCCCCACGCCACCTCGTTCCAGCTGATCTGATGCTGAAGGGCACCAAAGCGCTCTCCCAGCCCGCTGGCAAATGCCATCAGCTGGTCCCTCGAGGTTCCCTCCCTGTCAATGGACCCCATGTGCCCTGTCCTGTCTGCCACGGTGCCCTTTTTATCTGCTGGCTGGGGAAACCCTCAACCCTGGGGGTGCTCACCGCCTCACAGGGGCTGGCAGGGGGTGGGGGAGCACTTTGAGGGTAGCCTCCAGGGCTTTAATGGAGAAGGGTGAAGGGGGGCTGTGTTGCTAAGCAATCAGGGCCACCCCACATTCGGGGGGGGGGGGCGATCCTGTTCTCTATTGGAATCCATGGAGGCGCATCGGGCCCCACTGAGGCCACTTCGGGTGGGGGAGGGGCCCTGAAAACCAAGTCGAGGGGGGCTTGCCTGTACCCCTCCCCCATACTGAACGTTCGAAACGCGGGGGGGCCATTAGAATCTCTCGAGGGGCCCCCTCAACGTTCCAAAGCCGTTAAGCCGCGCGCGGGGGGGGAGGAGGGCTGAACTCTCGGCCCCTCAGCGTTCCAAAGCCATTGGGCAGCGCGGGCGCATGGGGGCGGGGGGGTCGGAACTCTCGGCCCGTCAACGATCCAAAGAGGGGAAGGGGGGATGGAAACTCTCCCCTCTCGGCAGCGTGCGCGCCTGCGGGGGTGAACTCTCGGCCCCTTAACGTTCCAGAGCCGTTGGGCAGTGGGGGAAGGGGGGGTGCCGCGAACTCTCGGCCCCTCAACGTTCCAAAGCCGTTGGGCAGCGGCGCGCGCGCGGCGGGGGGGGAGCCTCGGAAGTCAGAACTCTCGGCCCCTCAACGTTCCACAGCCGTTGGTTGTTTACAAACAATGCCTCCCCCCGAAAGTTCCAAAGCCGTTGGAGGGGGAGGGGGGTGTTTTGGCGCCCTGCTCGGGGGGAAGGGGGCTTGTTTACCTGGAGGAACCGCAGCTGCTGGTGGAGTTGATGCTGCTGGTGCTGGTGCCAGTGGAGCAGCAGCAGGCGGGAATATGTCGCCTGGGCTGTTGTCCCCTGCTCCTTCTTCCTCCTCCTCTTCCTCCTCTTCTTCTTCATCCCCCTCCACCTCAGACACCACCATCTCCTCCTCCTCTTCCTCGTCCTCCCTCAGAGGGGAAGCCATGGTGGTGCTGGGGGGGGGGGGGCAGGGACACACACAGAGAGAGACGGGGGGGAACAACCCCCCTTCACCACACACAAAAATCCTTTCCCCCCCGTTCAAATCACCTCAGTCACAAAAAAAAAAAAAAAACTGCATGAAAAAGTCCCATGAATTCAAAAAAAAGAGAGGGAAAAAAAAACCTCTTAACTTTTTCCCCTCCCCCACTTTAAAAATATAAAAGTGGGGGGGAGAGGAAGAGAGAAGTTTAAAATATATTTAAATTCTAAGGGGGCAGCTCAGCATAATATTTGCCACAAGAGCAAGGAACAAAAATGGCCGCCCTTAAATTATTTTAAAACAGACCCCCCCAGGAGGGAAAAAAAAGGGAAAAAAAATCCCCCCCACCCCTTTCTTTATTGAAAAAAAAAAACAAAATGGCTGGCTTGATTTTTAAGTCACCCCCCCCCACACCACCACACACACACCTCTTCCTTGAGGTTAACAAAAAAAAAACCCAGCCCCCCCCCCAATCAATCCAAAACAGCCACAACAACAAAAAGATTCCCCCCCCCTTAATTTTTCTCCTTATTGTTGCTTGTTTGAATCTCTCAGCTCATTGCATAGATGAACAATATTTGTATATTCCTGGCACTGGGGGGGAACTGAAAGAGAAAGATTTCTGCATAAAACAAAGATGGCTGCTCTAAATTATTTCTTTTTTCTTATACTTCCCCCCCACCTCCCTCAATAAAAATATTTTCCGGGGGGGGGGGGGGGGACAGAAAAGGCTGGGATTAATCAGTACTCATGCTCAGTGTGACATCAGCATAAATTGTTAAAGGTTAACTAGTTCCATACTAGTAACACCATATATATATATATAATTTTTTTTTGCCTGCTTTACTAGTTCATGCGAGAGACAAGAGAAAGGGGGCCCTTTCATTTTTTTTTCTTCCTTTCTTACTTTTAAATACTTCAGAAGGGAGTGGTGTATTTTTTTTTCTTTCTTTCTTTCTTTAGGCTTAAGGCAAGAGAAGAAGAACCAAGGGGGTGGGGGGGGAGAATTTAAACGCATGGTCCAAATTCGGTGAAGTGTATCGTGGGGACAGATTTAACTCTGTCTTTTCCTTGATATCTTTTTCAAGAAGGTTTTCCACACACACTCACCAAAAAAAAAACCCAACAAAAAAAGAATGAGATCCCTCCCTCCCCCCCCCGCTTTTCTATTAAAAAACACTGTCCTTTCTTTTTTGTTTCGTTAACTTTTCACCAAGGACACACCCACATAAAATTGGGGAGCAAAATTTTATAATTGTTTGTACCTTATTTTAGTTTTCCTTTAAGCTCCCGCTTTTGAGGGGGGGATTTTTTCTTAAACTTGTAGCCAGAACACAAAACCCATCTAGGTTCTTGACAGCCACCCCCAAAATGCAATTGGAATTGGGGTGCTCCTAAAAATATAAGGGATACAGTACTCTCTGGGGGCCCTGATCCTGTGACTGGCTTCATGCCTGCGACTCAACACGCTTGCGGTGCCTAGAGATTGCGTGATAGGCGTTCAGTAATCCTGTCCAATGTTTATTACAGTGGGTAGTCCCCATAACAACGTGTATAGTCAGCATGTGCCGCCTTGGGCCCTAAATACAACCGGGGTGTTCATTCACAGAGCCCGATCCTGCAGATGTTACAGACGTATGTAACTTTGGGATTACTCACCCAGGTAAAGTTGCTCCCACATGTACTGTTTGCAGGATCGGACCTTCGATATTAATGAGGATGATGGGGGAGTTTTGCAACTGAAATAGGAACAGAATTGGACCTAGAACTGGGGAATTCCAAGCTTAATTTTTTTTTCTTCTCATCAGCTGCTTGGTTGTGTCCTTTAAAATCAGGGATTTTGTCGTAAATGTCGAAGGAATACAGTCTCCTGTAACTTTAAAATACCAGCATTTCAAATACCTTTTCCCCACCTGCACACCCCACCAATAAAAGTTGGAGAACCCCTCCTTCAGGAATAAGGGACGCAGTGCTGTTCTGATTCCATCTTCTTTTCAAATGCATCTAGGTTTTTAGGACTATCCTCACCAACTCAAAAAATATAGCAGGTAAAATAAAAGCCCCAATCCTGCATTGGTCTATGCTAGCAGATTCAGTTGTAGGATCAGGGCCTAACTGAGGATCCTAATAGATCCTGGAGTTCCCTACTTGTATTTGTTTTTAAATCATCTTTTGTTTTCCTTCTCAGGCATATTATTCCCCTCATTGTTTCGTTTTCTGTATATTAAAATAAAAGAGAGTGCTAATCACACCACAAGGCAAATGGAGAAATCCTTTCTAAATATGGTCCAATCCTGGGAACAGTTAAGTGTGTCAGCACAATACACCTCTACCCCGATATAACACAAATTCGGATATAACGCTGTAAAGCAGTGCTCTGGGGTGGGGCGGGGCTGCGCACTCTGGCGGATCAAAGCAAGTTCGATATAACGCGGTTTCACCTATAACGCAGTAAGATTTTTTGGCTCCCGAGGACAGCGTTATATCGAGGTAGAGGTGTATGAAACACCACAGCCCTCCTCTAAACTTTTTTGATTTTCAAATACTCTGATGCCTGGAAGAAGCAAATACAATTACAATTCAGGGTTGGGTGGAGGAAGAATTTCTCTTCAATATTTACAGGGAAAGTGTGATGATTATTCATTTTTCTCCTCTATGATCTCTCTCTACAACTGTCAATTCCAGGAGAGAAAAATTCATAGATTTTAAGTCCAGAAGAGACTGATATGATTAGAGAACCACAGTCACTATTTTCTGGATAAAGCCCGTTCTAGACAAGACTTTTGAACTCTAAAGTCCCCATGGCATTTTTTGTCAGAGGTAGCCAGCCTCCTGGGACAACATTTCTGGGGAACCTATCTGAAAAAAAAAAGTTAGGAATTCGAGATAGGTGACCATTAGAGGACAGGACCCAATCATGCAATTTTAACCCAGGCAGAACTCCCAGTAAGGAGTTTTACCAGCATTACAACTGTAGTCATAATTTTCATAATCGTAACCTAGCCATACGTGCTGTATTTCTATGAACTGTGGTGTTAAATCTGGTAGGAAAGGGTTCGGATTTGCATGCACACCACTACGAATTCTGTTTAATTCTCAGCTCCATTCCCCCTGCAGAATAGTCATAAATACCCACATAGGATATGCCCATCGCCTGCAGGGAAACACTGCTTGCCAACCAAACGTTTCCCTCTGTGCCTTTTAAATTTAATTCAACACCCCCTACAGTCCTCAGAAGCATGGGCGCTGATCCCATTCATTCATGTTGAAACAGTTCCCTGGCGGTGCTAGAAGCCAATGGTTCTGGACGAATTTGGAGGCGAAAGGGGTGGGTTGGAGTTTTTCTCTTTGGCTTTAAAATGCAATAGACAAGGGCTTTTTTGTGGCAGTTGATTTGATTATCTTTGACTTATTTCGTCCTCTGGTTAGCTGCTGGGAAGGGGGAAGAAATGAAAGGGGCATCTGATCATCTGGTTTCGAAGCTGCCAATTTAATATATTTGCAGGGTGGTTAGTGTGGTATTATCATATTGTTCAAAAACAAAAAGATGCATACTGAGAGCAAAACACAAATTTTCTGACAACAAGAGAAACTCTTCTTCAACTTGACCCTGGCTGTTTGTGGCTTGGTCTATATTCCCCAGGGAACGGTTTGGTGGGTTGTGTTGTTTTTTTGGTGTTTTTTTCCCCCCATCTCTCATCCCTGTTGAATGTTTCTTTGTAGCTCAGCAACTGTCAGAGGGAGACCACTGAAGAAACATAACATGTCACTAACAGAGAAGTCGTAGTGTTTATCAGAATGGTTCGCCCACCGCATTTTGTCTTGCAAGAGGATCAAAGAGCCGAGACGGCCATACCCAGACAGCACTTCCCCCAAGGGAACGGCCTCTGTTTGCACTGGGAAAATCTTTCAAGATGACTGCCATGGCCTTGGCCTCTTCCCCGCTGGTTTTCTGTATCGATGCTTTTTCCCCCTCTCTTTAATAACATGTTAAAGTTGTGTGGTGACCCGTAACAATGGGGGAATGCCACATTCAACCCTAAAAGACCAGAGGGCAAAATGCTGACCACGGTGCAGTTAATGGGAGTTTGGCAGTGACGGGCCACTTTTGTACACATGAAGAAGCCTCTTCTGCTACATACATGTGCAGCGCCCAGCATAATGGGGCTAAGATTTTGACTGGGGCCTGAAGAACTGTAAGTGAATTCTGGCTTAGGATTTATTACCATGGCATTTACTACAGCGAGTAATTCTACTGTGGAGCTACTCAAGGTCATATGCACTCCAGCTGATAGTAAACAGAGCAGTCACTCACTTGCAGTAGGCTTTAACGGGTGCGTAGGCCATGGCCTCGCCTTCTGCACAGGGGTGGATTTTAAGGCTGACAAAAATAGCACGTTAATGTTACCATATATATGTGAGCTTAGTTTGGTAGTTCAGTGTACTGTTCTGGGACTTGGTTTCCATATAAATACAGTATATGTTTTTTTTTATTTTGGAAATTTAAAAAATATATATATCTTTGGAAAGGTTGTCAAACCGTGAGCTGGAAAAATTCCAGGATGTGCCCAGGTTTGGGGAAACGGGTAGATGCTGCTTTGCTTCTCAGCATGGAGTGTGCGTCATTCTAACCCCTGGCTCTAACACTCTGCCCCTCTATGGCACTGTTCCCCAATCTGTGAAACAAAAATGATGATAATTACTCACCTGTAACAATACACACCGGTGTCGTGGTGAGGATTAATTAGGCAGTAATGCAGTGCACTGAAGATTAAAGGTTGACGTCTCAGATGGCGTAAACTGGTTACTTACACTGACTTTGATGGAGCTATGTGGGTTTACATCAGCTGAGGACCTGGCTGTAAAGATGTTCTAGAAATGTTAAGTATTAATACCATCAGAAAGATCAGAGCAGCAGCTTCTTCTTCTTCTTTAAACTATTTATTTAGGGAACTTTAAGACGTTTACAAATCCTTGCCACGTAAATATCAAAAACAAGACAATCATCACAACAGTTAGGTTTTGTTTCAAGAGACATTACACCGGAATATAGTCATCTGATCTTTTTATTTAACAAGGTGTCACTATATTACAGAGAAAGCACCAATAACGAGGTATGTCTATCTAATGTTAATATTCAAAAAAATTGAACAGGTGTGCTTTTTTGTTTTGTTTTTTAGCAAATGAATGTACTTTGAGTACTGAATAAAAGGTAACCAGATATCGAAGTATCTATCTGTCCTCTGTTATTTTGCTGGATACATAATTGGTGTGTTAATTTTTCCATAACCACAAATCTCCAATATTTCTTTGAAACATTCCTCGATGATTGGGCCGTTTTTCCGACGACAGGCTACCACTGGTCTAGCAGATGAGAGATTCATTCTTCATTTCCTTTTGTGTGACCATTTCTATTGGAAAGTCCCACGTAGATCAACCAAAGGGTCGTTCCAAAGCAGCTTCTTTTGGAAACATAGTGAAGACCCTTCTATTAAAAGTGCGTAAATAAAAATTTAAAATATGTGCAAGATTGCCCGCCATTTTTAAAAAGCAGAATAGCTATATTTAAGGGTATGCTGAACACCCAAGCAATCATAGAATCATAGAATATCAGGGTTGGAAGGGACCTCAGGAGGTCATCTAGTCCAACACCCTGCTCAAAGCAGGACCAACCCCCAACTAAAATCATCCCAGCCAGGGCTTTGTCAAGCCTGACCTTAAAAACCTCTAAGGAAGGAGATTCTACCACCTCCCTAGGTAACCCACTCCAGTGCTTCACCACCCTCCTAGTGAAAAAGTTTTTCCTAATATCCAACCTAAACCTCCCCCACTGCAACTTGAGACAATTATTCCTTGTTCTATCATCTGGTACCACTGAGAACAGTCTAGATCCATCCTCTTTGGAACCCCCTTTCAGGTAGTGGAAGGCTGCTATCAAATCCCTGCTCACTCTTCTCTTCTGCAGACTAAACAATCCCAGTTCCCTCAGCCTCTCCTCATAAGTCATGTGCCCCAGCCCCCTAATCATTTTTGTTGCCCTCCGCTGGACTCTTTCCAATTTTTCCACATCCTTCTTGTAGTGTGGGGCCCAAAACTGGACACAGTACTCCAGATGAGGCCTCACCAATGTCGAATAGAGGGGAATGATCACGTCCCTCGATCTGCTGGCAATGTCCCTACTTACACAGCCCCAAATGCCGTTAACCTTCTTGGCAACAAGGGCACACTGTTGACTCATATCCAGCTTCTTGTCCACTGTAATCCCCACGTCCTTTTCTGCAGAACTGCTGCCTAGCCATTCAGTCCCTAGCCTGTAGCAGTGCATGGGATTCTTCTGTCCTAAGTGCAGGACTCTGCACTTGTCCTTGTTGAACCTCATCAGGTTTCTTTTGGCCCAATCCTCTTAATTTGTCTAGGTCCCTCTGTATCCTATCCCTACCCTCCAGTGTATCTACCACTCCTCCCAGTTTAGTGTCATCTGCAAACTTGCTGACAGTACAGTCCATGCCATCCTCCAGATCATTAATGAAGATATTGAACAAAACTGGCCCCAGGACCGACCCTTGGGGCATTCCGCTTGATACCGGCTGCCAAGCATAGGTTAGGGATAAAGAAACTGGATGGCACAGATAATTAGGGTTGGGCTACAGGGGTTTTATTTGCTTCTAGATTATGGATTTGAATCTGGACCCAAAAATTCATCCTCAACTGACAAGTCTTTGGCATCTTGTCTGTAGACTGCATCCTTGTCTGCATGTTTGGCGCTTGTCGACCAGGACACATCTCATCCAAGAAATGAAGGACTGACTAGGCCCCGGCTTGTGAAAATTCTGCTTGTGCCAGGTTAGATTGTAAATTGCCCCGAGTCTAGGGGTCCAATCCATTTGCTGCCACTCACCTGTTGGGTGACCATGGACACATACTGGACTGGAAGTGATCTTCTGGATCAAGTCCAGTCTCCTGCTATCATAGGCCACCCCAGCCATATCACCCCGTTCCTCAATTTACCAAGCTTCATTTTAAACCTTCATTTCCCCTCCCCCAGTTAGTCTGCCATGTCTATTCCAATTGTAGGGACTGTCTCTTACTATGCATTTGTACAACAGGGCTCTGATTCCAGTTGGTGCTATCGCACTAATCAAGGACACATGGCTCTTTTGCAGGTCTGTAAAGTGCCTAGCGCAATGGTTCCCACGCTGAGGTCCATGGAGAGCTGGCTGGTTATGCGATGCTGGCTCTCCTCCTTGTCTCCAGTTGCTAAATCATCCCGAAAGCAGCTAAAAATACACAGAACATTTCCCTAACATCGCTTTTCCATGCCAGCGCCTGCCGTAGCTGTAAGGGGGACGCTCGTTGGTGGTGGCAGAGGTGTCCAGGAATCAAGCTCAAAACCATTTGACCCCCTTCCCGGCGTTTTTGGCTCGCCTCACTGCTGTCTCACAGATGGGATGAACTCTCCCTGAAGTGACAGAGCCTGGCAGGTCCAAGCCAAGAGACACGTCCGCCCTTCAAATTGCATTTTATCAGCGCACTAGACCCCGGGCTTCCCCGTGGCTCAAAGGGACCACGATTCCCCAAAGAGGAAGGAGGGGAATCTCTCTAGCCCCAGTTAGTGTCACCAGGCTGGGCAGCATCTGGATGTGCCGGTGCTAACCAGCTGCTCTTTATCCCTACTAAGAAGCCACAGCTGACAGCTTTGCTTATGGGATTGTAAAATATAGCAAGTTAGGGTTGTTTCTGGGGAGTAGGCTCAGTGAGTGCAGAACAGGGAGCTCCTGTTCAGAACAGCATCGGCATTATGACAAATCCCAAAAGGATTTAGCCTCTGAGAGAGCCACCTGGGTAGATCTCTAGCGAGGTCCTGGAGGTGGATATTCAGTTTATGTCCATCATTGGCCTGTTCGATACAGATCACCTAAAAACAAGCTGTGCCTTAGAAAAGAGAAGGCATTTAATTCTGCTACAGTTGTCACGTGCCCTGTTCCCTGAGTGACTGTGAAATGCTCAGGGAAAATCCAATAATAATAGAGGATTTCAACTATCCCCTTATTGACTGGGAACATGTCACCTCAGGACGGGATGCAGAGATAAAATTTCTAGACACCATTAACGACTACTTCGTGGAGCAGTTAGTCCTAGAACCCACAAAGGGAGAGGCAATTCTTGATCTAGTCTTAAGTGGAGCACAGGATCTGGTCCAAGAAGTTAATATAGCTGAACTGCTCAGTAATGTAATTAAATTTAACATCCTTGTAGGAAGAAAATACCAAAGAAACCCACCACGGTATTATTTAACTTCAAAAGGGGGAACTACATACAAATGAGGAGGCTAGTAAAGGGAAATTAAAAGAACTGTCACAAGAGTGAAATGCCTGCAAGCTGCATGGAAACTTTTTAAAAATACCATAATAGAGGCTCAAACTATATGTATATCTTCCCTCACAAAAAAGCCAGTAGGAAGACCAAAAAAACCCACCGGCATGGCTAAGTTAACAGAGTAAAAGAGGCAGATAGAGACAAAAAGACATCCTTTAAAAATTGGAAGTCAGATCCTACTGAAGAAAATAGAAGGAAGCATAAACTCTGGCAAATCAAGTGTAAAAGTATAATTAGGCAGGCCAAAAAAAAAAATATATGAAGAACAACTAGCAAAAGACACAAAAACTAAGAGCAAAATGTTGTTTCTAAGTATATCAGAAGCAGAAACCCGCCAAACAATCAGTGGGGCCACTGGACGCCTGAGGTGCTAAAGGAGCACTCAAGAAAGACAAGGCTGTTGCGGAGAAGCTAAATGAATTCTTCGCATGGGTCTTCACTGCAGAGGATGTGAGGGAGATTCCCACACCTGAGCCATTCTTCTTAAGTGACAAATCTGAGGAACTGTCCCAGATTGATGTGTCAATAGAGGAGATTGGGGAACAAATTGAAAAATTAAACAGTAATAAGTCACCAGGATCAGATGGGATTCACCCACGAATTCTGAAGAAACTCAAATATGAAATTTCAGAACTACCAGCTGTGGTATGTAACCTATCACTTAAATCAGCCTCTTTAACAGATGACTGGCAGATAGCTAATGTGATGCCAATTTTTTAAAAAGGCTCCAGCAGAGATCCTGGAAATTACAGGCCGGTAAGCCTAATTTCAGTACCAGGCAATTGTCAGACACACAGATGAACACAATGTTGGGGAAGAGTCAACACGGCTTGTGTAAAGGGAAATCATACCTCACTAATCTATGAGAATTCTTTAAGGGTGTCAACAAACGTGGACAAGGGTGATCCATTGGATATTGTACTTGGCCTTTCAGAAAGCCTTTGACACGGTCCCTCACCTAGGGTGATCAAACAGCAAGTGTGAAAAATCGGGACGGAGGTGGGGGTTAATAGGTGCCTATATAAGAAAAAGACCCAGAAATCGGGACTGTCCCTATAAAATCAGGACATCTGGTCACCTTACCCTCACCAAAGGGTCTTAAACAAAGTAAGCTGTCATGGGATAAAAGAGAAGGCCCTCTCACGGATTAGTAACTGGTTAAAAGATAGGAAACAAAGGGTAGGAATAAACAGTTTTAACAGTGGAGAGAGGCAAATCGTGGTGTCCCCCAAGGATCTGTACCGGGACCAGTGCTGTTCAACATATTTATAAATGATCTGGAAAATGGCGCAACAGTGAAGTGGTAAAGTCTGCAGATGATACAGAATAATTCAAGATACTTAAGTCCAAAGCTGAAAAGTTACAAAGGCATCTCTCTAAACTGGGTGACTGGACAACAAAATGGCAGATTAAATTCAATGCTGATAAATGCAAAGTGATGCACATTGGAAAACATAATCCCAGCAATGATGGGGTCTAAATTAGCTGTTACCACTCAAGAAAGAGATCTTGGAGTCATTGGGAATAGCTCTCTGAAAACATCCGCTCAATGTGCCGCGGCACTCAAAAAAGTGAACAGAATGCTGGAACCATTAGGAAGGGGATAGATAATAAAACAGAAAATATCATAATGCCACTACATAAATCCATGGTACGCCCACACCTTGAATATTGGGTGCAGTTCTGGTCACTCCATCTCAAAAAACATCTATTAGAATTGGAAAAAGTGCAGCGAAGGGCAACAAAAATAATGAGGGACATGGAACAGCTTCCATATGAGGAGAGATTAAAAAGACTGGGGCTGTTCATCTTAGAAAAGAGACAAGTTAAGGGGGATATGACAGAGGTCTAGAAAATCATGACTGGGGTGGAGAAAGTGAATAAGGAAGTGTTATTTACCCCTCCAGATAACAAACTAACCAGGGGACACCCAATGAAATGAATAGGCAGCAGGTTTAAAACAAATAAAAGTATTTCTTCACACAACGCTCAGTCAACCTGTAGAACTCTTTGCCAGGGGATGTTGTGAAGGTATAACTGGGTTCAAAAAAGAACTAGATATCTTCATGGAGGACAGGCTCATCAATGGCTATTAGCTAAGATGGTCAGGGTTGTCACCCTATGCTCTGGGTGTCCTCAGCCTCTGATTGCCAGAAGCTGGGACTGGTCGACAGGGGATGGATCACTCGATAATTACCCTGTTCTGTTCATTCCCTCCAAAGCATCTTACACCAGCTGCTGTCGGAAGAGGATACTGGGCTAGATGGACCATTGGTATGACCCAGAATCTTCCTACACGCACTATCTGGGAAGGCACTGTGCAACCATGAGCATTATGGGCAAATCGGGCACTGCTGAAAGAAGGCAGAGTTAAGGTTAATTAAGTTTTGTGTCAGTGAATTATTATTCATGTGACATCCTCTTGCCATATCCACATCTTACATCACCGCTGCACCGTCTTTCATAAGCATGACTTTGTGTGTCAGGGAAAGGACTGATTGTATGATCGTAGGCAAATAACTCACAAAGATTTTTCCAAATTTCTGATTGCCTCGATTCTTAGGGGACAGATTTAAGGATTTTAGGGCCTGCTATTCAGAGGTGCTCAGCAACCCCAGCTCCCTGTGGAGTTTTGAGCCTCTGAAAATCAGGTCGAAGTGTCTCAAGTATCCCATTATTAGAGGACACTTGAAAAGATGGTTGTTAATCTCTCCGGACTGCAGTTTCCTTATTTGCAAAATAGAGACGATATCACAGCCTTCCTTGCCAGCTGGGAGAATCGTGAGGCTCCATTCAGCCTTGCCAATAGTTGATGTTTTTTTCTTAAAGCTCCCGGAGTCACGTGATTCTGAGAGACTCACAGCTTTCACTTAAACAGAAAAAAATAATCATACATTTCTAGCTCTCGTTGGCGAGGAAAAAAAAATTGAAACCCCCACAGCGGCTCAAAATTCACAAGGCCAATCAGAAGACCCCAAATGTATTATTTTTTAAAAGTCTCATGATTTTTCAAGCCAATCACATGATTTTGGGGGCCTGACTTGGGATATTCGGACGACCGGGGCTGGCAAGAAAGTGGGTTGATTTCTCGTCACACCCAGCCAGAAAACATATTCTCGTCTCGGTTGGGGTCTTGGATCTCACATACATCATTTGTCTTGCACATCGGAGCAAAAATGTCCCCTGCCAGATGCTGCCTTGTGGCAATAAAACCTGGAAAGGTGGTAGAAAGATGGCCGGGGGGGAGCAGATAGAGAGATAGTGAGCCAGACAGACGCACGCCAGAGAGATGTAAGGACTCTTTGCCACATTTTGAACAGCGAGAGATTTTTTTTTTTCCCCTTCACAGAGCTGTCTCTTTGCAGACAGACACAGGTCAGTGGGCAGGGAGCCCGGCTGCCGTTCACTGAGACAGAAACACCCACTGAGCAATTATCGCACGAGCCCAGTCATCACAGAGGTTACACTGCTCACAGCCTGCCACCACCAGCCTCGCCTGGCTCCTGTCTAACCTCCCCTTTCTCCGGGTGGTCCCCAGCATGCTGAACAGATGTTTCTTTCCCATGCTCTGGGCCTGGTTATTCTTTGCAAGTGTCTCTGTGAAGCAGATGTCCCTGTGTGGGTAGCCTAGCCTGCCCTCCCTCCGGCAGGAACCGCAAGGTCTATTGGTGTGATCACCAGGTTGGGAGATCCCAGACGGTGGGTTTTGTTGCCCCCTCCCTTCATTGATCCATTGACTTCCTCCACTCTTGCGCCCTGCAGGAAATGATGAGCAATCACACTCCTCCTAATTGATCTTTCCCTGCAGCTCCGACTTCTGCTGGCCGAGCTCTGGCTCAGCTGTTCAGACATTTTCAGAAGCAATCCCTACCCCCATCGGCCTTTCCCTGCAGGGCTGAATGAAGGTGATCTGGGGCTCCAGAGTGGTCATGATCCACCCCATGTACAGTGGCAGTTCACCTCCCAAAGAGGCATGAGCCTGCTACCTCACCCCCAGGAACATAAGCGGCATCCTCTTTCCTCCTGGGCAATAGTGGAGGGCCGGACTCCTTGCCAGAGGCAAGCCAGAGCGTATCTGTTTGGGTGGCAGAGTGATTCGAGCCTGCTGCTTTCTCTCCTGCTGCTCACTGAGACCCATGGCAGGGGATGGGGCTCAGGCTCTCTGTAGACTCAAGCAGGACTTGCTGGGTCCGTTATTTTCAGAGCTGTTACCCCCTTCTCAGAGCGATGGGCTCAGGCTCTCTGCAGACTCAGGCAGTGTTGCTACATTGGTAACAGTTGGGGTCACATTTTGAAGGATTGTTTCACAACCATCCCAGCTAGAGATTTACTTCTCCTTCTTCTCACTGCCTGTGATCTGTATAGGCAACACGGGGGGTGGGGGGGGGGAGAATTTCCTTCGCACGCAGCCCCAAGCGAGGTCTCTGAGGACCTGATCTGAGTAGACATCCGGGTTTTCCAGTTTGACGATTTTCACCCACATCAAAAGGACGTTCTGCAACGGACACCTAGAATAGGCCCTGACATTTTGGAATTGATTGGATGCAGTTTTCAAAAATGATTGCATTACAAGCAGCCAAACAGAGAAGCGCTATCAAATGTAAGGCTTAACATTGCTCAGCCAATGAGTCTCACCCTGTTGGTGTTTTTTTTCACGTAAGGCTCCGGCTCCTGGAGTCACGTGATTTCTCTTTTAAAGATGACATTTCTACGCTTCATGGTGGTGGAGAAAATTTGGAAATTTTTCATCACTTCCTAGATTCTAAGGGCAGAAAGGACAATTGTGATCATTTATGCCTTCTATAACACAGGCCATTGGGCTACCCTGAATTCATCCCTGGTTGAACTACAGCAGGTCTTGTGGAAAAACATCCAACCTTGATTGAAAAACTGCCAGTCATGGAGAATCCACACTGACCCGTGGTAAATTGTTGCCATGGTTAATTCCCCTCAGTGCTAAAAAAAAAAAATGTACACCTTAGTTCTACTCTGCATTTGTCTGGCTTCCTCTTCTAGCTTTCGTTAGACCTTTGTCTGCGAGCTTGAAGAGCCCGCTATTGTCACATTTCTGTTCCCCATGTAGGTACTTAGAGACTAGGATCACGTCACCCCTTCATCTCCTCTTCGTTGAACGCAACAGATCGACCACCTGGAGCAGAGGTAGTCAATAGGTGGACTGCGGGCCAAATTTGGACCACCAGATGCTTTTGAACGGACCCTGAAATCTTTTTATTTCCTTATTATCCTTAATTTTTTTTATTATTTTCTTTGGAGTCTGGACCTTGACCAAGAAATTTGGACCTTGACAAAAAATAATTGACTATCCCAAGGCCTCTCATTCTAAGGCATGTTTTCCAACCCGTTAATCATTCCTGTGGTTCTTCTTTGAACCCTCTCCAATTTATCAACATTTCTTCTTGGACTGTGGACACCAGAACTGGTGCCACATACACAGGGCATGGTATTGAAAGGGTTTTGATTCCTAAAGGGTCAAAAACCGGAAGGAAATATACGAAGAACCCCAGCTTTATTATTTTTTAACAAGCTCATGGATTTTAAGCAAATATCGTGATTTTCAGGGGTCGGATACAGGATCTTTGAATGCTTCGGTTGGTGACACTATGTCTTTGTAATATTTTAGGAACGCTATGCCTGACTCGGTTTCTCCACTTGCTGGGTGTGAAGTGTTTAATTTCTCCTTTGGGACAGAGGGGTAAGGGATGGGCATGGCTAGGCTGGTACGAATGAAATCTCAGGAACAGAAGATGAACTCCAGGAAGCTTTGGAAAAGAACGCAAGATGACTCGGCCAACACGGACTCTGAGTAAAACTTTGCTTTCCCAGACTAACCAAAAGGCCCCTTTGAGACAGCTTCCCTGGGTCACTGGCTCCATCACTCCCTAAAGGGGTGAAGTCTCTACCAGAGCGGTCTGGACTCACGTGGATCTGCTGGGAGAATAAACAGCTGCAAGAGGGCCTGGTTTTGGAGTAGTAGCACTGTAAATGGGGTGCTCCCGGAGAAGTTGGACTAAGATCGGAGGCACAGTACCCTGCAAATCTGTGACTATGCATCCCTGATCCCTTTCTGTCTCATTGCTGGGACACCTCAACCGAAACCGCAAAGCATCACCGATGGTGCCACTCACAGCTCATCCGACCCCGATACGCCAGCATCGATTTGTAGTAACGTCTCCCATCAGTGTCCGCATCGACGCTGCCGTGAGTGAGATCCTGCCTCTCTGTTGGTTCTGTGAAGAACAGGGAAATATATTATTTCTTAATAAATATCATACGCCCCTCAGTGGATAGGTGGAATATTGTCCTGCCTGACAACAGAGAGCAGTGGTTTTCAAACTTTTTTTCTGGCGACCCAGTTGAAGAAAATTGTTGATGCCCATGACCCAACGGAGCTGGGGATGAAGGGTTTGGGGTGTGGGAGGGGCTCAGGGCTGGGGCAGAGGGTAGGGGTGAGGGCTGCGGGGGGGGGCCGGGAATGAGGGGTTCCGTGTGTGGCAGGGGGTTGGGGCGCAGGAAAGGATCAGGGCTCTGGGCTAGGGGTGCAGGATCTGGGGTGGGGCCAGGGATGAGGGGTTTGGGGTGCAGGAGGGGGTTCTGGGTTTGAGGAGGCTCAGGGCTGTGGCAGAGGGTTGCAATGTGGGAAGGGGTCAGGGTTCTGGGCTGGGAGTGCAGGCTCTAGGGTGGTGCCAGGGATGAGGGGTTTGGGGTGCAGGAAGGGGCTCTGGGTTGGGGGGGGATCAGGGCTGGGGCAGGGGATTGGGGCGCAGGGTTGGGGCACAGGGTTACCTCAGGCAGCTCCTGGTCAGCGGCGCAGCAGGGGTGCTAAGGCAGGCTTCCTGCCTGTCCTGGCACCGCGATGCTCGGGGTGGAGGCAGCACGCGTAGCCCTGCAGCCCCCCCACCTAGGAGCCGGACCTGCTGCTGGCTGCTTCTGGGGTGCAGCGCAGTGTCAGAACAGGTAGGGACTAGCCTGCCTTAGCCGGGCAGCACCGCCAACGGGCCTTTTAACGTCCCGGTCAGTGGTGCTGACCAGAGCCATCACGACCCAGTGCCTGATATTCCACGATCCGCTTCTGGGTCGCAACCCACAGTTTGAAAACCGCTGGCAAAGAGTTAGCTCAAAAGGAGCTGTTTGCAGAACCCAGGGCAGGATAGGTAAAACAATGACCTAGTTCAAGAGCATCCCCTCAAACATGTATAGCCAGGAAGGGCTTGGCCCCAGCGCTGTTGAAAGGGCTGTTGGCCAAGGCTGAGTCTGCAGCGGGCAAGTTGGTGTCCCGGGGGAGGAGAACTCACTCCCCTTGCACAGTAACTGGAATTCTTTGAGATGTGTCCCCCTTTGGGTGCATGCGCCCAGGGGTGGCGGAACAGGGCACCCCCCCAATTTTTACCACCTGTAAGGGCGAGTGACTGGGGAAGGGGCGGAGAGGAGCGAGTGGGGATTTTGGGGGGTAGAGGTGGTGTGGGAGCAGGGCCTCGGGGAAAGGGGCAGTGCAGGGGCAGGGCCTCGATGGAAGAGGCGGGGTGGGGGCGGGGCCTTGGGGAGAAGGGGCAGTGCAGGGGCAGAGCCGCGGTTTGGGCGCCAGCGGCCCACCCACTTTTAGGGACCTTCTGCCACTCCCGCACGTGTCCCCATGTTCCTTCGATCAGAGATTTTCGGTAGCAGCACTCGTTCGACCCGAAGACGCGCCCGACATGTCCTCGTGCGCCGTACTGAGAATAGAGAGCTGCGTGGGCACACCGCCCTCAGTTCCTTCTCTACCACAAAGTCCTGCCGAGGAAATTCCAAAGCAGAGAGGAAGGAGGACTGGGAGTGGTGCACCCACAGGGGGACACATTTCAAAGAACTCCAGTTACGGCACAAGGTGAGTAACCTCTCTTTCTTCTTTGCGTAGCGTCCTTGGGGGTGCTCCCCTGACTGTCGAGCAATATCCCCACAGAGAAGAGGGAGCTTTTGACAAGAGTCTACTACCGAAGACAGCACTGCATAGCCAACTGCAGCATCTGATCTAGATGCATGAACTAAAGAACAGCGGTTGAAGAAAGTATGTACTGAAGTCCAGGTTGCAGCGCTACAAATTTCAATAGTTGGAATATCCTTGAGTAATGCCAGGGAAGTAGATGATGACTTTGTAGAATAGGCTAACACCCTAAAAGGGAGCTGAATGTTAATAGGAGTCATAACATTAAATAATACTCCCATCTTAAGAGTCTCTGGGTGGAGATTATGGATCTTTTGGATCTGTCCACAACTGAAAAGAAACAGTCTGGGAGACTTTCACAAAGGTTTGGTTCTGCCAAGATAGAAGGCTAACATCCTTCTGACATCCAAAGTATGGAAGGAGCTTCTTGCCTAGTCTGATGTGGTTTCGGTGGAAAAAACAGAAGATGAATGGTCATGTTGATATGAAAGTCCGAAGATACCATAGGTAGAATCTCGGCATGTAGTGGTAGCAATGCCTTTTCCTTGAAAACCAAGGTAAAGAGATAGTCTGCCATTAAAACCCCCAGTTCTCCGATCCTTTAGACAGAAGTGATGGTCACCAAGAAAGCTGTTTTCATGAAACAGGTGAAGCAATGAACACATAGCTAATTGCTCAAATGGATGTTTCATAAGGCAATTAAGGACAAGAGTCAAGTCCCATACTGGAGTAGGTTCTCTAATCTGTGGGAAAAGATTCATCAATTCTATGAGGAAGCTTTACTTTGCAGGATGAGCAAAAATCGAAAAACCTTCCATAGACAAATGAAAGGCTGTAATAGTGAACCTTAACAGAACCCAGAGGGAAACCTCATCTTTTTAATCCCAACAGGTAGTCCAGGATGGTGGAAAGAGGAGAGTGAACTGGAGAGAGATGCCAGTGGCTACACCAGTGGTGAAATCTTTTCCATTTCTGAAGAGAAGTATTTCTCATCGGCGTACTTCTGCTGTTTACCAATAACAGTTGTACCTCTTTTGAACAGCAAATCTCCACCCCTGAGAACCATCCAGAAGCCATGCCTGGAGTTACAGAACTTCTAATTTGGGATGAAGTGTTGTCCTGAGACAACAAGTAGCAACTGATTGGAAGCATCCGGGTTAGATGTTGTGATGAAGTGGGGGATTTTCTTGTTTGTTTTCTTTTTTTTGGTGGGGTTTCAATGGTTTGCATGCAGAGGGGGTGGGACTCAGTTTCCCTGGGTGTTACTGGTTTAACGAGGTGAGGGGAGAGAGAGTTTGTTGTTACCGAGGACTGGAGAGGGAACGTGGGACCCCAGCTCATGGCCTCGAGGATGGATACCCCAGCGACCGGTGACCTGAGACCCCGACCCGGAGACCCAGCTCAGGAGTTGCAGCCGGTTCTGGCCAGTGGGAGAACAATGGGCTGCAGAGTGAGGACCCAGTGACCTAACCAGTCGGTTCCAGCCAGAGGACAGAAGCGAGGAGAGGAGGCCCCAGTTTACAACCCTGTTTACCTGGAGAGAAGACAATGGACAGAGGCGGGACTTGGGGCCGGGGATCCCAGATGCCCAGCTGCGAAGCAGGGGGGCTCTGGGCTGGAGAGGGGGAGCAGGCAGAGCCCACCTGGATGCAGAGAGACTGGGATGTGCTGGGCTGAGGGAGGCTAGTCCTGAGGCCCTGAGAGTTTCCTGTGCTGTGTTCAACTCTCAATAAATCCTCCTGTTTTATGCTGGCTGAGAGTCACTCCGGTCTAGAGAACAGGGTCGCATCAACCCCTTTGGGGGTGGAGGCCCCGGGGGTCCAGAACGAGTGAACTCCCTGAGGGGGCCCACGGCAGAGACAGACGTGCTAAGGCTCAGAGAGGTGCGGCTCCAGGAGGTGGAGGGGCCTGACCCCAAGAGAGAGTGGACCCCTGAGAAGGGCTGTCGCATTGAAAGGGGCACCCCCCACAGACCACATGGGGCCAAGAGTGGGCACGATCTGTGCATCCATGACAGAGGTCAAGCAAGACAAATCAGGTAAGAATACCACACCCTGTCTTATCCAAGTCAATGCCATCAAAATGACCTTGTCTTTGTCCTACTTGATCTTGTTGAGAACTTTCAAGAGCAAGAAACCCCCTTGCCCATGAAATAAGGAAGGTCTCTCCTATGGATTGAGAATCGGGCAAAATTTTTTGCACTTTGTGGGCAGTGGCAAAGAGGCTCACTGCTAGAAACCCCCAGGTGAGAAACGTGCTGTTGAGGACTCGTGAATCCAACTCCCATTCTTAATTCTGGGAGATGTGCCTGCTCAGGTTGTCAACCGTGGAGTTCTGCATACCCAGGAGGTAATAAGCTGAGATAACTATCTGGTTAGCTACGCACCAATACCAGAGTTTTATTGGTTCAGCACAGAGTGAAGGGAAGCATGCCCTGCCTGATGACCAATGTAGAACATGCAGGCCGTGTTTTCTGTCGTGATCTTGACAGATTTGGTTCTGATCAGTGACAGGAAGTGGGTGCAAGCATTCCTGCCTACTCTCAACTTCAGAATGTGGATGTGCAGAAGACATTTTTGGGGAGACCATTTGCCCTGGATGGTGCATGATCCTAGATGTACTCTACCGTTTTCATTAACTGCTTCAATAACCAGGGAATTTGGTGTTGGGTGTAAAAATAAAAACTCATGAGTCCTTTGCTGGAACGTATTTGTTGTCGGCACATTTACAAGTAGGAGGGGCCATAGCTGGAGTCTGCCAGATGGTGCTAGCAGGTTCTAGCAAAGACTAGTTCACAAGAAGGGCCACACACATGCAGAAGCTGAAGTATGTAAAATTTCCAGGAGTTTATGATGAGAATTCTGGACCCCTTCTTTGAAGTGTACCAGCGACATGCTTCATCAGCTCCTGGAATTGTCTGAAGTCATCTGCCATGGAAGGTGGTGGAGTCAGTATAGCCTCATCTGAAAATGATGAAATATTTATGTAGCCTGCCACATTCTTATCAACCCTTGCCTTCTGCTCCTCAAAAGTATCCTCTAATGATTCAGGTTGACAAGGTTGGAGTGAAGGCTGAGGAGAAAGCTCTGTCTAAGCTCCTTACAAGAGTGACTCAGGGCACTTACGACTGTTGATGATATAGGGCTCAGGGTCTCAATAAGGCCACTGGGGGTCCCTATAGGGCATAAGAAGAGGCATCCACCATTGATCACGCCAGAATTGGTAGAAGAATTGCATCTTGCAAAATAAACAGGAGAACCCTGTTACAAAATCTGGTAGCTGGAAGAGTCATCATCAACATATTTCACGAGAGGTGATAATTGTTCACCCTGGATAGTCGAAGTCCTGTATAAGGAGGTTTCGATGAAAAAATGTGGAGTCAGTGACCCAGCTGCCTGGTACCGGTAAGTAATGAGGACTCTGGCTTATTTGACCCAAGGAGGTCCTTTGAGTATCTAAACTCCTGCAGTACCAACGGTACGTAGGTAGTTACATGAGGAGGCCAGCTTCAGTACCAAGGCAGATACCGATCTTGAGAGCATCGGTGCTATGGGCCCCAAACACTTGCTATGAGTTCAGAGTCAGACTCTGGTGGTACTGATCTAGAGGTACAGGATGATGGTATAGGTACGGGGATGCAGAAGTGTATGAAAGCATACACTTTTTTGATGTAGACCTACTAGTATGGATATGACCACCCGAAGCTGAAGATGTCTTTGGTACCCAATCCTGTTTTGTAATAGTAAGGCTCTTAGAGGAAGTCTTAGATATCATCACGATGCTGGACCCACTCGGAGCCTGTTTAGAACTCCAGCTCGGACCTGCGATCTCTGGAACATTTTTCTCACTTGGTGACCGAGACTTCTTAGAAGGAGCTCTAGCACTTCTACTTTTCTTGTCAATACCCAGAGACTTTGAACGTGAAGCTCTCTGTACTGCAGTCACTGATGCAGCTCTGCCTCCTCCAGGGTTTTCAGTGTCTGAGACCCAGATGTAGCAGCGATTGTATCCCTTGAAGCTCTTGGTGACCGGGATTAGGCACTAAGTGTGCTCGGAGGCCGATATATGGGGGGCATTCTCAGAGCCTGGGTCAGAGGCTGGTCTTAGGCCTTTCTCTTGAATTGATCTCTCTGTTTTTCCTAGATCTGCTTTCGAAGGAAGAGCAGATCTTACGCTCACCCGGGATATGAGTGTCTCCCGAACAGCAGAGGCACTGGAAATGGCCATCATTGATGGGGATAGTTTCCCAGGAGGAAAGATGCCACTTAAAGCTTGGCATAGCGCAGAACAAAAAAAGTCCAGAGAAACCCCTCAATTGGAGAAAATAAAGGAACCAAAGCAAAACAACCACCCCAACTAGCAACTAAACCAAACTAGTGAACTGTACTAAGTAAAGCAGGCACACTCGACGCTCCGTCTCAGGACAAAGGCGGAACTGAAGGACGTTCGCCCACCCAGCCCTATATGTTCTCGGTACGGGGCGCAAGGAGGTGTGGGGCGCATGCGCAGGTCAAACACTGACACCAAAAATCCAAGGCGTATGGGGATGCATGCGCATCTAAAGTAACTGGGAGAGGAGCACCCATAGGGACAGAAGAACGGAGAGAAATGCCGAGTGTGTGAGTCTTGGTTATTTTAAATCCGCTTCTCTGAGTGGTGTGTACGTTGGGGCAAAATAAACCGTGCTTTGCTCTGGAGAACCGGCTTCTGTGTCACTGTGTACTGTTACCACCCCTGGGGCAAAGGAACACGGCTGGAGACTGGCAGGGCATAACCTGGAGAGCCCTTCTGAGAGCAGCTGGATTGCAGGATCCCACCCCAAAGCTGAGGGGAGCATGGGGACCCCGGTGTGTGTGGTGGAGGGGAGGGGAAATGGGGCGCACTGAGCCCCCAGCAGTGGGAGAGGGAGAAATGGGGGGCAGACAGAGCCTCTGGCACAGAGGAAGGACTGGGGGAGTTGCAGGGGGTCCCTGAAATAGAGGAGGGGGATGCACAAGGAGTTAGTAGGGGGGACAAGGGATACCAGGAGGGTATGCATGGAGCTTGGCCATCAGAAGCTATGAAGTCCGCACCCCCCAGCTGTCAGATCCAGCCCCAGCTGTCAACTGTGACAGCTGCGGGAGAGGGAGAGGGGCTGGGGGTCAGGGATCTCTGGCAAGGCAGCTCAGTGCTGGCAGATGGATGCTCAGCTGCTGCCATCTAGCGGCCAGAGCAGCTCATTACCTGGCACAGTGGGCGAGGCCTGTGGAAGTGGAAGTGCGTAGGGCCCTGGGATCCCAGCATACATCCAGGATCCATAGGTCAGGCCACTAAACAAATCCACGGGCAAGATGGGCTCACGCATCTCATCCAGGGCAGCAGAGAGGAGCCGGGATACTGGGCTAGATGGGCCCACGGGTCTGATTTAAGGTGGCAGGGAAGGGGTGGGTTATTGATGGGTCCTGATGTAGGGTGACAATTGCTACCCCCCATCCCACAAGAAACGATCATAACGTCAGTATCGTAACAAAGATTTTATTTCCGTAATGAACATGATAAGTTGGTACAAAACAGCCCCACAGTACCAGCACTGCAAACAGTAACCCTGCGTCCGACGTGGAATGGGAGCGACCGTTTCAGCTCCCGAACCGGGGCCAATCCTTAGAAGAGCGCTGCACTACACTGTCCGGCGCCTAGGACAGAAAGAACACGGAGACCGTGACGCCTCACTCATGGACAATAGAGAGGTTGTTAAGAGCAACCAAAGGAAATACCTGCGTAGAGAATGAAACTGTCCTGGGGGACTCTCTGCCACAAGATACCGAGCTTAGAGCAGATTCAGCAAAAGAGTCAATATGGATAAATGAGCACATCCTGAATTACCAAATGAGCTTGGGACGGGCTTATAAACCCTAAACTAAGGGGAACGTCTCCCCAGGGGCAGGCTATGCCACAAACATCCACTAGGGGACATCTCGCACCTTATTCTGAAGCAATTGGCCACTGCCACAGATGGGATACCAGGCTTGATGGGCACATGGTCCAATACAGTTTGGCTTGTGCTTTGAGTGAGAGTTGGCAATGCTGGGGGTGGGATAATGGGGGCAGGATGGGATGAACCTGGGTGTAGGGAACTCTGCGGCGCTTCGTCCTGCTGCCCGCCCCAGCCCAGCAGGGCTGTGCTACAGCCTTTGAGCTCAGGGAACTGGGGTTTCTTTAGCTCAGCTTCGAGAACCACAAGCGTCTCCGTGCCAAGATTCCGGATTCAAGTCCAGCAGAGAGAGCGACCCACCCAGCGGTGCTGCATGACGCGAGCAGGTGGAGAATCCAGGAGGAGAACTGAGAGCTGTTTCCCGGCTCAGGTAGAAATCTCCCCAAGGAAAGGGGCAAACGGGTGGCCCCACCCCCGTTACCTAGAACTCGGTGAGGTCGTCGTTGAAGTACAGCAAGATACCCGGCGTGTACAGGTCGGTGTCCAAGTTGAGCCGGTAGAACTCTGCGTCCTCATCCGGGATCTTGTTCTGCTCCAGCGTCTTGTCCATGTCCAGGTTGACGCCCTCGTACTTCCAGGTGTAACTGGCAGCGTGGGCGTTGTGGGGCAGGTAGCGCCGCAGGATTTCCCACATGGACTCCTCCGCGCACACCTGGGGGGGAGGGGGGGGGGGCAACGTTAGAGACTTACCGGTGCTTGGGGGACCGTTGCCTGCTGGACTGACAGGCCCTTGAGCAAATATTTCTTCCCCCAAACCTCCACCCTCACCCCCCAGGTCAACGAAAGCACCATCTCCTCCCCTGCTTCCAGCGCCCCCTGCTGCTCGCAGGGGAGTTTACAGCCTCCCTAACCCAGCGGCACCAGCCTTGCATAAAGTGGCTGCTGGCTCAGACCACCAACTCCCACGGCTCCGTATCCCACCCTGACCTGCTTCTTATATCCCTCCTTCCCAGCATGCCTTGCAACCAAGCCCTCTGCCTCAGGGACTACAACTCCCAGAATCCCCCTGCATCTGGGGGAAACGGGGTCATGGCCAGCCTTAAAGGACCAGCATGCTACATCATCATGTGTATTTCAGGACAGGAGCGGCCTCTAAATTGATTGGAGACCCCACTTAGCACCGCCGCCCCCAATGTCCTGGTAACTCAGGGCCCCCCAAATGGTGCGTGAGGATGGCAAGTTTGCCCAGTGTTGCCACTTGAGCCCCCTGCCCCTCGGTGTGAGGCCCAGCTCACCTCCAACACATGCTCCTGCGAGGTCAGGGTGTTGACGATACGGACACGCCGGGTCTTAGAAGCCAGGATCCCCACCTCATACTTGCTGTCCTTCCACCAGGGCAGCCCGAAGTCGTTCGCCCAGTCGGAGCGGGGCAGCTGGGGCGGGATGTGGATGAAGCGGCCCTGGGGGGTGTAGTACTTGACACAGCCCGTCAGCGGGTCCACGTGGGTCTGGATCTGAAAGGCAGGTGGCTCCATTATCAGGGTTAAGGGGGGATCCGGCTGCACCCCCGGCCACTGCCTCCTAGGTCAATCGACGTGTTACAGGCAGAAAAGAATCACGAACTTGCTTAAAGCTGATCGGCCTGCTAAGCGCCGTAAATGGAAGGAGCAATTAAATACCCCCTTTGCATAGTAAGAGCTGACTAGGAAGCCACTGCCCAAGGCCTGAGAGCCAAAAGATTTCCCTGCGACTGGGATATGGATTGGTTGCAGTTGTGCCTGTGCAGGGGTGAGGAAGAAAGCTAGGGGAGCCGTGCTGAGGGAGTCAGCAACGAGGCAGAGCTCTTTGGGGCACAGGACTGGCTGGAGAGGCAGGCTTGGGGATTTCTGAGCAAGGAAACTGCCTGCTGTTTGATCCCAGAAAACAGGATTGCACTACGGTCTTTGCACTACCGAAATCCCTGACCCGCAGCATCCGACGGGAACAACCCTGAACATCGGCTCACAGCTTGGGCGAAGGGGGCAGCCCCAGGATCCCACCAGACCAGCTGATCCCAGTCCCCACTGACAGCGGATGATGGATCCCAGCCTTCCACTCCCTCAAGAAGAGCCGCAAACAGGAACACGAGTGTGGGGTTCATGGGGGCAGGGGGAAGGGGACAGAGGCATCAGACCCTGAAGCCCCAACGGCTGTGGATCAGGACCCCATCGGCAGGTCAGAGAGCCACCTCTGGGGCAGGGCCCAGCAGCTGTTTAACCACATCACAACAGTTTCAGACAGAAAGTGAAGGAGAACCCTGCGCCCATTTCAAATGATCCCACGCTCCGCCAGTTCTCACGTCTCTGGTCTTGGGGTTGAACCAGTGGCTAATGTCCTTTCCCGCCGCTTCCAAGATGGGCCTCAGCAAGACGTCCCCTGGGGGGGAGACAGAGCCAGGGGTCAGATGGTGTATGCGGTGATGTGGCAGGCATGCATCCGTGTGGGGCCAGGTTCACGTGGGTGGATTGGGGTGCAGTGGAGGGGAATATGGAGGAGTGCCGCAGGGCATTGTGGGGTACGGGGTCCTGGCCCACCAGTGTGTGTGTGGGGGAGGGGGTCCCCCAGTGAATGGAAGGATTCCCATTACCCTTGTGCTATAGGGCCGGTAGGTTCAGGTCAGGCTCTGGGGCTAGGAGGGTCTGGGGAGGTCCCGATGGGGGGGGTCCCCTGTAGTGCACGGTGGGGAGGAGTGCCAGGTGCATTTTGGGGCTTGGGAGACTCTATGAAGGGTGGAGTGAGTATTGTGTGGGGGGGATCTATGGGGGGCGCCCCAGTGAATTGGGAGGTCTATGGGAAGTGCCATAGTGCAATGTGAGGGGGCGTATGGGGGTGCCGCGATGGATTGTGGGGGGAGTCCAGGAGCAAGCTGCAGTGCACTGTGGGGGTGCCGGGGGTTGTGGCACCGCAGTGCATTGTGGGGGTGTCGGGTGGTGGTACCATGAGGCAGTGGGGGGGTGCTCAGGGGGCGCCGCGGAGCATTGTGGGGCGCGGTCGGGCGGGGGGCGCCGCGGGGCATTGTGGGTACAGACCCTTGTGCTGTCGGACCAGCGGGCTCAGGTCATACACGCGGCCCAGGTAGGACACCCAGAGGTCCCCGGGCCGCGCGTGCGCAGACACCTCCCGCGGGGTGAAGTAGCGGGGCTGGAACTTCTCCATCGCGCCGCGCGCCGCCCGCAGCCCGCGCTGCCATGGCAACCGCCGCCCGCCCGCGCGGGGCCTGCCGGGACCCGGAACCCTCACAAAGCACCACGCGCTCGGGTCACATGACACCGGATCGCGCGGAGCCTGCCGGGTAGCTCCGCCCCCCGCCCCGCGCAAGGGCCGCTGGTCTCGCGCTGCGCTCGCGAGAGCCGGGCGGGGCGGCGATGGCGGCGGCGGCCGGGCAGCGCGAGGAGAACGGGTGCTGCGGCCGCGGCCCGCACGGGGGCGGGGGGAGCCCCGCGGTGAGGGGGCGGGGCCGGTGGTGAGGGGGCGGGACCGAGAGGGCAGTGGGGGAGGGGCTGGGGGGAGGGGGCGGGGCCGGGAAGACAGTGGGGGAGGGGCTGGGGATGAGGGGGCGGGGCAGTGGGGGAGGGGCTGGGGATGAGGGGGCGGGGCCGGGAAGGCAGTGGGGGAGGGGCTGGGGATGAGGGGGCGGGGCCGGGAAGACAGTGGGGGCTGGGGATGAGGGGGCGGGGCCGGGAAGGCAGTGGGGGAGGGGATGAGGGGGAGGGGCCGGGAAGGCAGTGGGGGAGGGGCTGGGGATGAGGGGGCGGGGCCAGGAAGGCAGTGGGGGAGGGGCTGGGGATGAGGGGGCGGGGCTGGGAGGGCAGTGGGGGCTGGGGATGAGGGGGCGGGGCAGTGGGGGAGGGGTTGGGGATGAGGAGGCGGGACCGGGAGGGCAGCGGGGTGGGGCTGGGGATGAGGGGGCGGGGCCGGGAAGGCAGTGGGGGAGGGGCTGGGGATGAGGGGGCGGAGCCGGGAGGGCAGTGGGGTGGGGCTGAGGATGAGGGGGCGGGGCTGGGGGCTGGTTCATGGGGGTCAGTGGGGCTCTGGGGCTGTAGGGAGCTGGGCTGGAAGTTACTAGGTCCCTGGCCTATGGGGTGAGGGAGAGGGTCGAGGCGCCGGGAGGTCAGGGGGTGCGGGGGAGGGTAGAGGTGCCGGGTGGGGAGTGCGGGGGAGGGTCGGGGCGCCGGGAGGTCACTGGGCGCTCAGGAGGCGGGGGAGGGTAGACGTGCCAGGTGGGGGGCGCAGGGGCCCCAGGACCTTTCGGGGTCTGCGGGCCCGGCGGTGCTGAGCTCCCATCTCCCCTCAGGACTCGGACGGGGAGGCGCCCGACTCCCCCTGCGCCCGCGCCCGCCGCAAGCTGGAGACGCTGCTCAACAGGAACATGCGGATCTGCATGACAGACGGACGGACGCTCGTCGGCTGTTTCCTCTGCACCGACCGTGACTGCAACGTTATCCTGGGCTCTGCGCAGGAGTACCTCAAAGCCAGCGGTGCGCCAGACGCCTGGGTTCCTCCGCTCGGGGGTGGGAGAGGGCTGAGAGCCAGGACTCCTGGGTTCTCTCCCCAACTCTGGGAGGGGAGTGAGGGCTGGTTGGTAGAGCAGGGGGAGCTGGGAGCCAGGACTCCTGGGTTCTTTCCACAGCTCTATGAGGGGAGTGGGGGCTGGTGGTTGGAGCAGGGGGGCTGGGTGGGGAGTGACTGTCTGACCCCCCCTCTCATCCCCAGACTCCTTCGCGGCCAGCGAGCCGCGTGTGCTGGGCCTGGCCATGGTCCCCGGCCACCACATCGTCTCCATCGAGGTGGAGCTGGAGAACCTGGGCAGCCCCCAGTACCTGTGAGACGCACCCAGCGCAGGGATCTGCCCACGGGGCACAGCCGGGCACCGGGGCTGGCAGCCGGGCCTCGCTCTGTGCATTAAACCTGTGGGGACCCCGTGCAGCCGCCTCGACCTCCTTTGTTTCGGCGTCACAGCCCGGAAACAAGCCGGTTCCTTTGCTCTGCCCCTCACTCCCGACCCACAGCCCCTGCCCCCCAGTCCTGCCAGCGCCCCTCACTCCCGACCTGCCCCCCCCAGTGCTGCTGGTGCCCCTCACTCCCGACCCGCAGCCCCTGCCACCAGCCCTGATCTCCCTCCCCTCCCCCCAGCTCTGCGAGTGCCCCTCACTCCTGACCCACAGCCCCTGCCCCCCAGCCCTGCCAGCGCCCCTCACTCCCGACCTGCCCCCCCAGTGCTGCTGGTGCCCCTCACTCCCGACCCGCAGCCCCTGCCACCAGCCCTGATCTCCCTCCCCTCCCCCCAGCTCTGCCGGTGCCCCTCACTCCTGACCCACAGCCCCTGCCCCCCAGCCCTGCCAGCGCCCCTCACTCCCGACCTGCCCCCCCAGTGCTGCTGGTGCCCCTCACTCCTGACCCGCAGCCCCTGCCACCAGCCCTGATCTCTCCCCCCTCCCCCCAGCTCTGCCGGTGCCCCTCACTCCCGACCCACAGCCCCCACAGCCCTGCTGGTGCCCCTCACTCCCGACCCGCAGCCCCTGCCAGCCCAGCCCTGATCTCTCCCCCCCCCCCCCCCGAGCTCTGCTGGTGCCCCTCACTCCCGACCCGCAGCCCCCTGCCAGCCCAGCCCTCCCCGCCCCAGCTCTGCCGGTGCCCCTCACTCCCGACCCATAGCCCTCGCTAGCCCAGCCCTCCCCGCCCCAGCTCTGCCGGTGACCCTCACTCCCGACCCGCAGCCCCTCCTGATTTGTTTCCCCTGCTCCCCCTCCCCCCAGTAGCACTGTTAACCCCTTGCTGGCCATTGCTGCCCCTGCAGTCCAAGGCTGGGGGACCACGCTGCGGACTCCCCGGCTTGGTGGCCTCAGGCCGGGCCTGGCCCCCAGCCCAGCACCTGCTGTTCCCATCAGCGCCGAACAATGGGCCGTTCTGTGCCTCCGGCCTGCCCTTCCCCTGCTGCGGGATGCGCCCCGGGGGAGCCGCTTATCTTATCCCCAGCTGCTTCCCATGTTCCCCGCAGTGACGCCAGCCCCCCTCCCCCCCCCCCAGACAGCCTGCTCGAAAACATGCCGAGTGGGGGCTGGAGCCTGGACTCCTGGGTTCTCTCCCCGGCTCTGGGAGGGGAAGGGGGCTGGTGGGTTAGACCGGGGGCGGAGGGGGCCGGGAGCCAGGACTCCTGGGTTCTCTCCCTGGCTCTGTCACTGATTTTCTGTTGCTTTGGGCACCCATCACTTCCCTCCCTCTCCCAGCTCCTGGCCCCATCTCACCCCAGTCCCTTGTCCCCTCCGCTGGTAGGTTCCCCATCCTCCAACCTGACCCCTGCCCCCCAGCAGGGGCAGGGCTGCGGGTCCATGGAGTGCCGGCCCCCTGGGTGGTTCCGACCCCAGCGCCTGGGCCCTGCCTGTACTCCCTCCAGCCATGGAAAACTTCAGCGTGTTTCCCCGGTGGCTGTTTGCCGTGGAGCCGGGCCAGCCCCGGAGCGGAAGGGCAAGCGGGGGTCAGGGAACGGCCATGAGGGGTTGGGGGGGCAAGGCCAGCAGCAGAGGATCTGGGCAGCGCCCGGCCCAACAGAGTCCACAGGGAATAGGGGGGAACCTGCTGGCAGATATCCTGTGGCAGGGAGTTCTACAGGCAGGGGGCAGAAGGGGAACCTACAGCAGATGTGGGGGGAGTTCCCCATGGCTGGACCTGAGGGTGGGGGGGTGCCCCCCTCCCTTGAGTGACACACAAACATTTGTGGGGGGGAGGGGGGGAGACAAAGAAATGAACCTGCTGGCTAGAAAAGGATTTTTATTGATAATAAAATGACCCCCCCACACATCTGCTTCGTTTGAAGGCCCCACCACAGCCACCCTAGCCTGCCCATCACCCTCAGCCCCCCAGGACCCCCTACCCCATCCAGCTCAGATCCAGCCCCGCCCCTCCACCCCAAACCAGTCCAGTCCCAGAGATCAACAGCCCCCCCAGTCCAGACCCACAGCCCTCCCTAGATTGCCCCTGACAGCCCCTCCCCCAAACCCCAGGTGCAAACGCTGGCCCCCCAAAGTAGCCAGTGGCAGAACGAGGAGGTGTCGCTCACCCCAAACCAGCAGCGATTCCCCTGCCCCCCCCAGTCTCTTTGGGGTGTCAGCGCCAAGGGGGAGTCCTCCCAGGCTGCATCTTGCGGGGTGCTCCTCGTTCGCTGTGGGGAGTGGCAGCCGGGTGCCCTCCGGTGTCTCTCACCCGTGTGGGGGGTCACAGCAGGGCTCTCCGGGCCCCCTCACACCCAGACCTTGTCCCCCGGGGCGGGCGCACGGGCCCGGGGGCAGCACCAAGCCGCCTGGTGGTAGCGGCTGGCGGGCAGGTGCCGGTAGACGGCCAGGCTGTAGGGCAGCAGGCAGTAGCCCAGCTGGAGCCGCCGGGCCAGCCGGACGAAGGCGGCCAGGCCCAGCACCAGGAGTGGCAGCAGCAGGGTGAAGCCGAGCACGAGCAGGGCCGTGGCACCAGCGTCGTGAAGATGGGCCTCGCATGGGGCCACCCGGGCATGCAGGAACTGCGGGGGGGAAGGGGAAAGAGTCAGTTCGCGTGCGACAGGCATGCAAACCAGCCCTGGGTCGGCGCCTGCCCTTGCACGTTTCAGAGCTGGCAGCTGTGCATGCACACCTGCCGCCAGGGGCTGGCACATGCATGCATGAACGTGCAAAGAGCGGCGCCCTCTTGCCCCCATGGCTTGCACATGCATGGGCACTGAGCGCTTGCACAATTGTATGCATGCAGGGATGGGGCCGACGTGCAAACACACACACCTGCTGTCTAAGCTCCCCTCACCAAATGCCTGAATGGGTACCAGCCCCCCCACACCTTTGTCGGGACTGATCGCACGGGGGGTGGCACCAGGAGGCGCTGGCTGCGCCGGGACGGGCTGTCCCGGCCCCATGGGGTTATCAGCCACAACCAGACCTCCCCCCCCGGTCTGCACTTCGTCAGCTGTCAGGTGGGATCGGGGCAGGGGAGGGGAATGGCAGGACGCCTGAGTTCTCTCCCTGGCTCCGGGGCCAGGTGGGGGCCAGTGGGGGGAGGGGGGTCTGGGAGCCAGGACTCCTGGGTTCATCTTGCTTGTCTCAACCCCCCCAGCCCGCCACTGCATTTCAGCTGCTTCATCTCTCCGCACCCCGCCCCCGGCCCCATTTCTGGGGCTGCTGGGAATTTAACATTCCTGATGGGGGCCTGGGACCACCCAGAGCATCTGGCAGCTCCATGGGGTGGGGGGGCCAACCCCGCCCCAGGAATCCAAGGGCAGCGATATTGTCCCTCCCGCCAACTCTGCCGGTGTCCCTCACTCCTGACCCACATCCCCTGCCAGCCCAGCCCTGCCCCCCTCAATTCTGCTGGTGCCCCTCACTCTCGACCCGCAGCCCCTGCTGGTGCCCCTCACTCCCGACCCACAGCCCCTGCCAGCCCAGCCCTGCCCCCCCCAGCTCTGCCGGTGCCCCTCACTCCCGACCCGCAGCCCCTGCTAGCCCGGCCCTGCCCCCCCAGCTCTGCCGGTGCCCCTCACTCCCGACCCACAGCCCCTGCCAGCCCAGCCCTCCCCGCCCCAGCTCTGCCGGTGCCCCTCACTCCCGACCCGCAGCCCCTGCTGGTGCCCCTCACTCCCAACCCGCAGCCCCGGTCTGTGGGGGGCCCCGGGAGTCTCACATTGGAGGGGCCCTGCGGGAGTCAGAAAGGGGTGGCTCTATGGTGGATTGTGGGGGGTAAGAGGGCACAGAGGGGAGGGGGCTCTGGTGGGTTGTGGGGGGCTCGGGGGCTCACCTTGGAGTGGCAGAGGAAGCCCAGCCCTAGCGCGGTCCCCGCGGGCAGCAGCGCGGCCGCGCAGACCAGGGCGCAGAGCAGCGCGCAGAGCGCCGCGGCCAGCAGGTTGTGCGCGCTCAGCAGGACGGCGCAGGCCAGACAGTCCAGCGCCCCGCGCAGCTCCGGCTCCGGGTCTCCCGCGCCGTACGGGGGCGGCGGCACCGGGCTGCCCCCCGGCGCCCCGCCAGGCTCCTCCCGCCCGCTCGCTGCCGGGGAGCCGGACATGGCCGGGGGTTCCCTGCGCGGGCGCTGCGCGCTGCCCTTTATAGCGCCCGAGGGCGGCCCGGCCCCTCCCCCGCCGCGTCTGCCCGGCCCGGCCCCCGCCCCCCCACCATCCAGGGGGCAGCAGGGGAGGAGTTGGGGGGCCGAGTCCTGGAACAAGAGGCGGGGGGGGGGGGGGAGATTTTCCTGGCTTTGCTGCCTGGCTCATTCCCCTCCCCCCTCTCACCTCCCCCGCCCCATGTGCAAAGTCGGGGCAGGAATTTGTCCTGCTCAGATTCCAAGGATGCTTCGAATTGATCCGCTGCCTGTCACCCCTCCCCCCCCAGCCCTGTCCCCCCCCAGCCGGTGCCCCTCACTCCGGACCCGCAGCCCCTGCTAGCCCAGCTCTGCCGGTGCCCCTCACTCCCGACCCGCAGCTCCTACCAGCCCAGCTCTGTCGGTGCCCCTCACTCCCGACCCGCAGCTCCTACCAGCCCAGCTCTGTCGGTGCCCCTCACTCCCGACCCGCAGCTCCTACCAGCCCGGCTCTGCCGCTGCCCCTCACTCCCGACCCGCAGCCCCCTGCGAGACCAGCTCTGCCAGTGCCCCTCACTCCTGACCCGCAGCTCCTACCAGCCCAGCTCTGCCGGTGCCCCTCACTCCCGACCCACAGCTCCTACCAGCCCAGCTCTGTCGGTGCCCCTCACTCCCGACCCACAGCTCCTACCAGCCCGGCTCTGCCGCTGCCCCTCACTCCCGACCCGCAGCCCCCTGCGAGACCAGCTCTGCCGGTGCCCCTCACTCCCGACCCGCAGCTCCTACCAGCCCAGCTCTGCCAGTGCCCCTCACTCCCGACCCGCAGCCCCTGCTAGCCCAGCCCCTCACTCCCGACCCGCAGCTCCTACCAGCCCGGCTCTGTCGGTGCCCCTCACTCCGGACCCGCAGCCCCCTGCTAGCCCAGCCCCTCAGCTCCTACCAGCCCGGCTCTGCCGGTGCCCCTCACTCCCAACCCGCAGCCTCTGCCAGCCCAGCCCTGCCCCCTCCCAGCCCCTCACTCCCAATCCGCAGCCCCTGCGAGCCCTGCCCCCTCCCAGCCCCTCACTCCCGACCCGCAGCTCCTACCAGCCCAGCTCTGCCGGTGCCCCTCACTCCCGACCCGCAGCCCCTGCCAGCCCAGCTCTGCCGGTGCCCCTCACTCCCGACCCGCAGCCCCTGCCAGCCCAGCCCTGCCCCCTCCCAGCCCCTCACTCCCAACCTGCAGCCCAGCCCTGCCCCCCAGCTCTGCCGGTGTCCCTCACTCCCGACCCACAGCCCCTGCCAGCCCAGCCCTGCCCCCCCCAGCTCTGCCGGTGCCCCTCACTCCCGACCTGCAGCCCCTGCTAGCCCTGCCCCCTCCCAGCCCCTCACTCCTGACCCACAGCCCCTGCTAGCCCTGCTATACCAACTAAAAATAAAGTTACTTTGTTTTCTGAGTAGTGTTGTGTGCAGGGGGAGGGACCCACACAGGAAAACCGCTTGACCCACGAAGGCTCAGGCTGAGTCTGGCACTGACCTGTGTCCACTCAAGAGAGATCTTGGAGTCACTGTGGATAGTTCTCTGAAAACATCCACTCAATGTGCAGCATCAAAAAAGCGAACAGAACGTTGGGAATCATTAGGAAAGGGATAGATAATAAGGCAGAAAATATCCTATTGCCTCTATATAAATCCATGGGACACCCACACCTTGAATACTGTGTGCAGATGTGGTTGCCCCATCTCAAACAAGATATATTGGAATTGGAAAAGGTTCAGAAAAGGTCAACAAAAATTATTAGGGTCTGGAACGGCTTCCGCATGAGGAGAGATGAATAAGACTGTGACTTTTCAGCTTGGAAAAGAGACGACTAAGGGGGGGATATGATTGAGGTCTGTAAAATCATGACAGGTGTGGAGAAAGTAAATAAGGAAGTGTTATTTCCTCCTCATAACACAAGAACGAGGGGTCACCCAATGAAATGAATAGGCAGCAGACTGAAAACAAACAAAAGGAAGTATCTCTTCACACAACGCACAGTCAACCTGTGGAACTCCTCACCAGAGGATGTTGCGAAGGCCAAAACTATAACGGGTCAAAAAAGAACTAGAGAAGTTCATGGAGAATGGGTCCATCAATGGCTATTAGCCAGGATGGGCACGGATGGTGTCCCTAGCCTCTGCTTGCCAGATGCCGGGAATGGGCGACAGGGGATGGATCACTTGATGGTTCCCTGTTCTGTTCACTCCCTCTGGGGCACCTGGCATTGGCCACTGGACCTTTGATCTGACCCAATGTGGCCGAACTTATGTTCTTATGGCAGTCATGGGCAGTTATTGCTTTAATAATGCCAGGGTAGTTTCAGATCAGAAGATCCACTTGATCGTCCCCTCTGATCGCCCAGGATTTCCTCCCCACGTAACCATGGTCCCCCCTGGAGATACTCCAGGGATGGAGCCCTGGGATCCTTTCTGTGGCTTCTTCTCCGCCCCCATCACCACTTTTTTCCACTGGACCCAGCGCCGTTCTCAGCTGTGAAGTGGATTCATAGATTCATTGGTAGGGTTTGGCCAAGCATCTTCCGGGAAATGTTTGATTTGAAGCCACCAAGAGACAGCGAAGACCACGTCACAGCCCAGAGACTTATCGCCCAGATCCTGAGCTTTGGAGCGTCAATGAAGAAACTCGCCATCCCGTTCGGAACAAAAAGCAAAGAGGCCTTTTCTGTATCTCTGTGAGTTAATTTAATCTTTTTTACATTTACAAAATAAGATTTTTTTTTTCCTTTGTCGCCTTACAGTACAGTATAATCCAGGAGGACCCAGACTTCCGCTTGTTTCGTTCAGTGTGTTGGCGAGATGCTGGGATAGGAGGGGGGATTTTCTACAAGGGGAGGGGAAAAGGGACAAGATTCCTCAAAAGGAAATGAACAGAAGTCCCGATCGCACAGTGATTATGGAATTCAGCACCATGAAAAGAGGCAAAAGACTGAACAAAAAACCCCGTCTCACAATGCCGGGGACGGGCCGAGCTTAACATTAAAAAACAAAAAAAACCGAACAAAAAAATTCCAGCGAGAGACAAATACACACGATTAAAAAAAAAAAAAAAAAGGACATTTAAAAACCAACCCCCGAATGCTCAAATCAACCCCTCAATAGCAACCAATAAATAGAGAAATCATTACAAAAATGATGTATAAATAAAAAAAAATACACAACAACAGAGGACAATTTACAAATTGCAAAAATCTGAGGCCTGGAGGTAAACAAAAAACAAAAAAGAAGAAGCACCCGACGTGTTTCTGGTTTCAAAACAAGTGAGAAGTGGAGAGGCGAAACCTGGCCGGCGGGGGGAGTTAAGGCAGATTTCTGTCCTGCCGTCCTGGCTCAGTTTCTGTGGGTGACCTGAGAGAAGTGTAAATCACGGCTGCGATTGTACGAAACGCTTAACCCAGGGGAAGGCAGCTCCCGGGCGCAGGGTTCCCGCGAAGTCCTGCGCACGGGGCTGGAATCCGAGCACGGTTCCTCGCTCCCCCTTTGCACCATCGTTCGCACAATCGGAGACCCAAGCCGGCGGGAATTGGCTCCTTCACATGAGTTCAGAAGAGAAAAAAAAAGCAAGCCAGGAACACATCGAATAAAAAGACTCCCAAACCAAGCGGCCAGGATACCAGAAAGCAAAGAAGAGTGAGTATCAAACCACGCACACCCACGCAAACCGCCTGCCCCGCGCCAATATATATATATAAACCAATGTACAATCTCCCACGGCCACAAACGCACAAAGAGGAAACAAAGGGAAATTCCTGCATAAAAAACCCGTATTTTTTTTTGTTGGTGGTTGGTTGTGTTTTTTTGTTGGTTGTTTTTTTTTTTTGCTTAATTTGCTGACAAGAAAAATGTAAAAAGACGACAAAAAAAAAAAAAAAACAACCCAACCCCCTTTCCCCGCTGCTGCCGGTTTCTTGGCCCCCCACCCCGCCACCCGCCCCGCTTCTGCAAAACGAACGAGTTAATGCTCCAAGAGATTCTGGCTGAGCTCCAGTCCGTGTTCTCCTGCGTGCGGCCGATCTCCTGTCCCCAGTTGAAGGCCGGCGTGTGTCTGTCAGGGAACCGCCCGGAGGGCTCCGCCAGCCCCGCCGAGCTGCCCAGGATCCACGTTTGTCCTTTTCCTGTTTCCTGGGCGGGATTTTCTCTTCTTTTTTTTTGTGTGGTTTTTATTATTTTCCAAAAAAAAAAAAATATTTTTTTTAAAAAGTTTCCCCATCCCCCCCAAAGGTCATTTTCAAGAATAAATTAAAAAGTTCATTTGTTTGAGTTTCTGTATTCACAGGCTGCTTGCGGATTGGCTCCTCGGATCACGCAGGAGATTGGCTGCTTCTGGGGCTCCGCCCCCTCCCCCTCGTTTCAACAGCAAAGCTGATTGGGCCGGAGCGGTTCCGGTGTAAACAAGAGCTTGTCTGCGATTGGCCACTGGGACGGGCAGTGCGAGATGTCCCCTCCTTTCCCCAGCGGGGCAGGGGACACCGGGGAAGGGGGAGCTGATTCCTGTCTCTGCCCAGGAAGTACCTGGGCGAGGTCTGGCTCATCTGGAGCTGGGGGATCCAGCCTGCAGGTGGGAAGGAAAGAAAGGGTTAATGGGACCCAGGAGTCCTGTGGGTGGGAGCAGGGCACTCCCTCCCTGCAATACCCATCTATCTATCTCATAGAACTGGAAGGGCTCTCAAAAGGTCATTGACTCCAGCCCCCTGCCTTCACTAGCAGGACCAAGTACTGATTTTTGCCCCAGATCCCTAAGTGGCCCCCTCGAGGACTGAACTCACAACCCTGGGTTTAGCAGTCCAATTCTCAAACCACTGAGCTATCCCTCCCCCACCTCACCTCACCTTCCCTTCCCTTTATGTTTACGCCTGGGTAACGTTCCAGTAAGTCACCAGGGAAAAAGGGACCCCAACTGGGAAAATGTGCACCCTGTAGCCCAGCGCCCCCCTAGCGCCGCCCTGGGGCCAGCCCTGCCTGCCAGGGGAGAGCACCCCCTACTGAGCCCCCTGCCCTGCTCCCTGCCCCACAGCGTCCCCTAGCACCACCCTGGGGCCAGCCCCGCCTGCCAGGGGAGAGCACCCCCTACTGAGCCCCCTGCCCTGCTCCCTGCCCCACAGCGTCCCCTAGCACCACCCTGGGGCCAGCCCTGCCCTGCCAGGGGAGAGCGCCCTCTGCTGAGCCCCCCGCCCCGCTCCTTGCTCCCACAGCGCTCCCTAGCGCCTCCCCCACTCCCTGCCCCACAGCGCCCCCTGCCCCTCACCAGGGTGAAGCTGTCGTAGATCTGCATCAGCTCCTCCGTCTTGTACTGCTCCAACACCACCACGCCGTGCAGTGCGGTGCTGCGCTGGCGGGCGCAGTCCTCGCAGTGCACCAGATACGTGTTCTTGCTGCCATTCTCGCTCGTCACGAACAGGATATTGAACACCTCCACCTGCAGGGGCGGGACATACGGGCATGAGCTCCCCCTGCTGGCTGCTGGCTGCACCGCGCCTGTCGGAGAGGAGAGTGGCGTGGCACCAGGCCACCACCCTAATGGAAACTGGGAGCAGGGTAGAGCAAGAAATGGAACCCAGGCATCCTGGCTCCCAGCCCCCCCTGCTCTAACCCACCAACCCCCACTCCTCTCCCAGAGCCGGGGAGAGAACCCAGGTGTCCTGGCTCCTGGCTCCCAGCCCCCCACATCCTTTGCTGTGTTAATGAACGTATTAGAGCCAGTCCACAAACCCCGCTCCCTCCAGTGCGCAGTCCCCAACCCCATCAGAGGCCGTGGGGCTCAGGCTGGGTGGCCTGGATCATGGTGGTGATTGGGGCACTAACAAGAGAAGCAGCCGGCGCAGTGTCGGGGGAGAGAGCTTTATTTGTACGCTTTGCAAAGATGCGTTCATAGCCACCGCGGTTACGGGTACAGGCCCTCCCTGAGCCAGGAGTGGAACCCAGGAGTCCTGGTTCCCAGCTCCCCCTGCTCTAACCACCAGCCCCCACTCTCCTCCCAGAGCCGGGGAGAGAACCCAGGAGTCCTGGCTCCCAGCCCCCCCTGCTCTAACCACCAGCCCCCACTCTCCTCCCAGAGCCGGGGAGAGAACCCAGGAGTCCTGGCTCACAGCCCCCCTGCTCTAACCCACCAGCCCCCACTCCCCTCCCAGAGCTGGGGAGAGAACCCAGGAGTCCTGGTTCCCAGCCCCCCCTGCTCTAACCACCAGCCCTCACTCCCCTCCCAGAGCCGGGGAGAGAACCCAGGAGTCCTGGCTCCCTGCCCCCCCCCGCTCTAACCACCAGCCCTCACTCTCCTCCCAGAGCTGGGGAGAGAACCCAGGAGTCCTGGCTCCTGCCCTGGTGCTTTAAGAGGCACATGAGACAGTGTGGTCACACAGCGACGGTGCCAGATGCTTTGCACACTAGTCCGTGCTCTGCGGGTGTCAGGTCTCTGGAGCCAGGGGCTCTCCCTCGATGCCGAGCCCCATGGAGGGTCCCCGGGGATCCCTGGCAGGGCGAGCCACGTCACATAAGCTGGGCTGCATTTAAGAGCCGGCCAGCTGCTTCTTCCCCCGAGACTGGCTCTGCGGCCGGCCCTGGCTGCTGACGGCCGTCTCCGATCCCATCCGGGGCTCCGGCATCCCCTTCTCTGGACACCAAGCGCCCGGTCCTCCTCCTCTTCTCTCAGTTCATCCCTCTTCACCCGTCGCCGATTCATCTGCACCACGTTTAGCCCAGTTGCTCATCCGTCTTCTCCCGGTGTGGCCGCACGGCTAACCCAGTTCTGCCGTGTGTAGCCAAACCACTCACCTGTCTGCATGGCGGGTCGCCACGCGGCTAATCCATTCCTGCGATGGTTAGCCAGGTCGCGAATCCACCTGTGTGGCTTTGCCTTGAGTGGCTAATCCACCAGCACCCCAATTACCCGAGTCGCTAAACCGTTTACGCCGTGTCTGACCGGGTTGCTCATCGGTCAGCACAGCATTTCACCGCGTCACTAACTCTCTGTGTCCCGTTCTGTGGAGTCACCAATCCATTTAAACCTTGTTCAGCTGGGTCACCAATCAATTTATGCCACGCTGACCAGATTCAGCACATGTAGCCGCTTGGCTAATCCGTGCTCATCCCATTTAGCCAAAGGATGAATCCGTTTTTGGCCTGTTTAATTGCTAATCCACCTACGTTAACCAAGTCACTAGCCACTCTGCCCCCCATTCTGACGAGTCGCTGATCCGTCTGCATCCTGTTTGTGCCGTTTGGCTAAATTCTTTCACACCACCTCTAGCCAAATCTCGACTCCATTTTCTCCCCCCTACGACGAGTCAGTAATCCATTTCCTTCCCATGTAGACAGACTCCTCGCTAATCTGTTTCCACCAATTTTAGCCAAGTCGCTAATCCGGTTTTGACCCGTTTCGTCGAGTCCCTCTCGTCATGTTCCTCTTCTGCATTTCACTGAGTCGTTCGCACCACGTTTGCACCACGTTTTGTCGTTGCTCTGTTTTTCCCCTATCCGGCCGAGCCGTTCCACCATCTTCACCCGTGATTACGATCCATCTCTTCCTTTTTCAAAGGCAATGGGTTTGCAGCCACGTGCCCAGGGTATCCAAAAATCGCGACCTGCCCTTTTCTCTCTCTCTTTTAAACAAACCGCGTTTCATACTCACTGTTTCTGGCTTTTAGCCCATTATGGACCCGTCTCTTAGTGCGGACGAGGTTGACGCCGCAACGAAATCCCAAACTGGATGTGGGACAGGAGGCATTTTACAGAGTAAACAAATCTCATGCACAGAGCTCAAACTGGGATGTTGTATTCCCTGCTGCCCACAAAGGTGTCTTTCCTTAACCGTGGATTTTATTAACCATAAACCCTGTCACAGCGGAATCCATCTAGGTCTCTGCTGCGGCCACCTCTGAGAGGAGGCGCAGCCAGACAGTAACTCTGCCCAACAGTTCAGGGACGGCAGATCCCATCTCCGACTGAAGCGGCAGGTTGAAGATTTGGAAGCAGAAGGGACGCCCTCAGGTGCGGGTTGGGCCGGGTCGCCAGCCCTCGAGGCCGAGGGGTGTGGCTGTCTCGGCCGAAGGACGGGAAATCTGGCAACACAGCGACCTCTAGTGCCCTGCGGGTGCTAGAGGAGCTGGCCAGTAGCTAGCAGCTGCAGGGGGACCCCCCCTCGCAGCCCCGGCACTCACGTCACACTCGTTGCAATAGTACGCCGGCTCGTCCTTCACCCGGCCCTGGTAGGCGATCTTCTTCCCCGAACGCACCAGGGTCTCCCGCAGCACCTGGCAGTGCTTGATGGACTGCATGAGGCAATACCTGGCAGGGAGATAAGACGGGGAGTGAGTGAGTGGGACGGAGAGGGAGCGAGACGCGGGCGTGCTCTCAGAGGGGAGAGCTGCCCTAAGTGTCGCTGACGCTGCCTGAGTCTGCAGAGAGCCTGAGCTTATTTCTCTGAGCGGGGGGGGGGAGCTGCCCCATGCATCTCAATGGGGTGGTAACTCCCACTCCAATTTCTAGGGGGACCCCGCCAAGCCCACCAGCCAGGCTCACAGGGCACGAGGTAGGGCAAGGTGGGGAGGAGTCACAGGGGCGCCGCTCACTTGATCATCTTGTAGAGGTCGGGGTCGCTGATCTTGACCGTCCGGGCGACGTTCCACGAGACGTGGATCATGGGCACAATGGATTTCACATTCTTCACCTCGTTCCACTCGTAGCGCTCCAGGGCCAGCTGGTATTGATAGGCTGCGGGAGGGAGAGAGGGTGAGGCAGCGTCCGGCAAAATCCCACTCCAGACACACCCGCAGCCCTGGGGGGGACAGGTCCCATGCCCCATTCTCCGTCCTCCCTGCAGCCAGCTAGTCCCTGTCCTGGGGCCGGACGGGAGCTGGCGCCCCCTAGAGGGGACAGGCCCCGTGTCCCATTCCCTGCTCCCCTGAACTCACCAGTACCTTCCTGAGGCTGCAGTACGCATTTCTGCCACTTGGCGGAGCCAAATACACGAGAGAAGAACATAAGAACAGCCAGACTGGGTCAGACCAAAGGTCCATGTAGCCCAGTATCCTGTCCACCGACAGCGGCCAATGGCAGGTGCCCCAGAGGGAGTGAACAGAACAGGGAATCATCAAGTGATCCATCCCCTGTCACCCATTCCCAGCTTCTGTCAAACAGAGGCTAGGGACATCATCCCTGCCCATCCTGGCTAATAGCCAATGATGAACCTGCCCTCCATGAACTTCTCGAGTTCTTTTTTGAACCCTGTTATAGTCTTGGCCTTCACAACATTCTCCGGCGAGGAGTTTCCCAGGTTGACTGTGCATTGTGTGAAGAAATACGTCCTTTTGTTTGTTTTAAACCTGCTGCCTATTAATTTCAGTGGATGACCCCTAGTTCTTGTGTTATGAGAAGTAGTAAACAACACTTCCTTATCTACTTTCTCTATGCCAGTAATGATTTTATAGCCCTCTGTCATATCCCCCCCTTAGTCATCTCTTTTCCAAGCTGAAAAGTCCCAGTCTTATTAATCTCTCCCATATGGCAGCAGTTTCATGCCCCTAATCATTTTTGTTGCCCTTTTCTGAACCTTTTCCAATTCCAATATCTCTTTTTTGAGATGGGGCAACCACATCTGCACGCAGTATTCAAGATGTCCCTGGAAAAATCATGGAGCAGGTCCTCAAGGAATCAATTCTGAAGCACTTAGAGGAGAGGAAAGTGATCAGGAACAATCAGCATGGATTCACCAAGGGCAAGTCATGCCTGACTAACCTAATTGCCTTCTGTGAGGAGATAACTGGCTCTGTGGATGAGGGGAAAGCAGTGGGTGTGTTATTCCTTGACTTTAGCAAAGCTTTTGATACGGTCTCCCACAGTATTCTTGCCGCCAAGTTAAAGAAGAATGGGCTGGATGAATGGACTATAAGGTGGATAGAAAGCTGGCTAGATTGTCGGGCTCAACGGGTAGTGATCAATGGCTCCATGTCTAGTTGGCAGCCGGTATCAAGCGGAATGCCCCAGGGGTCAGTCCTGGGACCAGTTTTCTTCAACATCTTGATTAATGATCTGGGTGATGGGATGGATTGCACCCTCAGCAAGTTTGCAGATGACACTAAGCTGGGGGCAGAGGTAGATATGCTGGAGGGTAGGGATTTGGTCCAGAGGGACCTAGACAAATTGGAGGATTGGGCCAAAAGAAACCTGAGGAGGTTCAACAAGGACAAGTGCAGAGTCCTGCACTTAGGACGGAAGAATCCCATGCACTGTTACAGACTAGGGACCAAGTGGCTAGGCAGCAGTTCTGCAGAAAAGGACCTAGGGGTTACAGTGGACGAGAAGCTGGATATGAGTCAGCAGTGTGCCCTTGTTGCCAAGATGGCTAATGGCATTTTGGTCTGTATAAGTAGGGGCATTGCCAGCAGATCGAGGGACGTGATCATCCCCCTCTATTCGACATTGGTGAGGCCTCATCTGGAGTACTGTGTCCAGTTTTGGGCCCCACACTACAAGAAGGATGTGGAAAAATTGGAAAGAGTCCAGTGGAGGGCAACAAAAATGATTAGGGGGCTGGAGCACATGACTTATGAGGAGAGGCTGAAGGAACTGGGATTGTTTAGTCTGCAGAAGAGAAGAGTGAGGGGGGATTTGATAGCTGCTTTCAACTACCTGAAGGGGGGTTCAAAAGAGGATTGATCTAGACTGTTCTCAGTGGTGGCAGATGACAGAACAAGGAACAATGGTCTCAAGTTGCAGTGGGGGAGGTCTAGGTTGGATATTAGGAAAAACTATTTCACTAGGAGGGTGGTGAAGCATTGGAAAGGGTTCCCTAGGGAGGTGGTGGAATCTCCTTCCTTAAAATCTCTAAGGCCTGGGTTGACAAAGCCCTGGCTGGGATGATTTAATTGATGTTGGTCCTGCTTTGAGCAGGGGGTTGGACTAGATGGTCTAGGCAGTATTTGGTCCTGCCATGCGGGCAGGGGACTGGACTCGATGACCTCTCGAGGTCCCTTCCAGTCCTAGAATCTATGAATCTATGAATCTAGATGACCTCCTGAGGTCTCTTCCAACCCTGATATTCTATGATTCTATGTGGACATACCATGGATTTATATAGAGGCAATAGGATATTTTGTGCTTTATTATCTACCCCTTTGCTTATGATTCCCAACATTCGGTTCGCTTTTTTGATGGTGCTGCACACTGAGTGGATGTTTTCAGGGAACTGTCCACACAGACTATCAGGGTTGGAAGGGACCTCAGGAGATCATCTAGTCCAACCGCCTGCTCAAAGCAGGACCAATCCCCAGACAGATTTTTACCCCAGTTCCCTAAATAGCTCCTCAAGGATTGAACTCACAACCCTGGGTTTGCAGACCAATGCTCAAACCACTGAGCTATCCCTCCCCCTCAAGGCAGGGGGCTGGATTTGATGACCTTTCAAGGTCCCTTCCAGCTCTATGAGCTAGGTATATCTCCATATATTATAAGAATTTTCGTTCAATCCTTGAGGGGGCCACTTAGGGATCTGGGGCAAAAATCAGTTTTTTAGGGGGGGGATAGCTAAGTGGTTTGAGCATTGGCCTGCTAAACCCAGGGTTGTGAGTCCACAGTGACTCCAAGATCTTGGTCTTGAGTGGAAAGAGCTAATTTAGACCCCATCACTTTATATGTATAGTTGGGATGATGTTTTCCAATGTGCATTACTTTGCATTTATCAACATGAAATTTCATCTGCCATTTTGTTGCCCAGTCACGCAATTTTGAGAGATCCTTTTGTGGCTCTTCGCAGTCTGCTGGGGACTTAACTATCTTGAGTAGTTTTGTATCATCTGCAAATTTTGCCACCTCACTGTTTACCCCTTTTTCCAGATCATTTATGAATATGTTGAATACGACAGTGCCCATAACAGATCCATGGGGGGTCCCACTATTTACCTCTCTCCATTCTGAAAACTGACCATTTATTCCTGCCCTTTGTTTCCTATCTTTTAACCGGTTACCGACCCATGAGAGAACCTTCCCTCTTATCCCGTGGCAGCTTACTTTGCATAAGAGCCTTTGGTGAGGGACCTTGTCAAGGGTTTTCTGAAAATCTAAGTACACTAGATCCCTTGGTCCACATGCTTGTTGACCCCCTCAAAGAATTCTAGTAGACTGGTGAGGCATGATTTCCCTTTACTAAAACCAGGTTGACTCTTCCTCGACAAATTATGTTCATATGTGTCTGACAATTTTGTTCTTTATTATAGTTTCAACCAGTTTGCCGGGTACTGAAGTCGGGCTTGTAATTGTCAGGATCACCTCTGGAGCTCTTTTTAGAAATTGGCATCACATTAGCTCTCCTCCAGTCATCTGGGACAGAAGCTAATTTAAATGATAGGTCACAGATGACAGTTAGTAGTTCTGCAATTTCACATTTGAGTTCCTTCAGAACTCTTGGGTGATACCATCTGGTCCTGGAGATTTATTGCTGTTTAATTTATCAATTTGTTCCAAAACCTCCTGTAATGACACCTCAATCTGGGACACTTCCTCAGATCTGTCCCCTAAAAAGAATGGCTCAGGATTGGGAATCTCCCTCACATCCTCAGCCGTGAAGACTGATGCGAAGAATTCATTTAGTTTCTCCGCAATGGCCTTATCGTCCTTGAGTGCTCCTTTAGCATCTCAATCGCCCAGTGGCCCCACTGGTTGTTTAGCAGCTTCCTGCTTCCAATGTACTTAAAAGAAATGTTGCTATTACTTTTTGAGTCTTTGTCTAGCTGTTCTTCAAATTCTTTTTTGGCTTCCTAATTGTATTTTTACACTTCACTTGCCAGAGTTGATGCTCCTTTCTATTTCCCTCACTAAGATTTAACTTCCACTTTGTAAAGGAGCCTTTTTGCCTCTCACGGCTTCTTTTCCTTTGTTGTTTAGCTATGGTGGCACTTTTTTGGTCCTCTTGCTATGTTTTTTAATGTGGGGTATACGTTTAAGTTGAGCCTCTATTACGGTGTCTTTAAAAAGTTTCAATGCAACTTGCAGGCATTTCACTTTTGGCGCTGCACCTTTTAATTTCTGTTTCACTAACCTCCTCAGTTTTGTGTAGTTCCCCTTTCTGAAATTAAATGCTACAGTGTGGGGCCGCTGTGGTGTTTCCCCCTCCACAGCGATGTTAAATGTAATTATATTATGGTCACTGTTACCAAAGAGTCCTGCTATTCACCTCTTGCACCAGATCCTGTGCTCCACGTAGGACTAAATCAAGACTTGCCTGTCCCCTGGTGGGTCAGGTGGTGGGGAATATCTCCCTCCCGCTATATTCTTATTGTTCAAGTGTGGAATTACTATCCACAGAGAGTCTATGGGACATTTTCATTCACTGACGATTGTTCCTTCATTTGATTCAACGCTTTCTTTCACATCTAGCGCCACTCCCCCACCAGCACGACCTGTTCTGTCCTTCCGATAGATTTTGTCCCCTGGTATTAGTGTGTCCCATTGATTATCCTCATTCCACCACATTTCTGTGATGCCTGTTATATTGATAGCCTCCTTTAACACGAGGCTCTCCAGGTCACCCATCATGTTATTTAGACTTCTGTCTCCTTTTGGCTGTCTGCCATTACACGCTGTAATTGAACGGGGTTCTTTTTTAGAGGACTATTTCTGATCAGACGCTGCCTGCATTTGATCATTTTCCGTCCTCACTAGGACATAGAGACTCTCCATTAATAGCTCCTCCCCCAAGGGACGTCTCTGTCCGAACCACGGGCTCGTCTGCACCCGTCAGATGGTTTGAGGCAGGGAGAGCCTGCCCTGGTGAAGGGGGGGCTCCAGATTCCTTGTCCCACAGCGTGAACCCCAGCCCACTCTGCTACCCTCCTCCCGGGCCCTGCAGCCACCAATGTCCCGCCCTTTGAGGGCCCCCCCGGTCCCTCTGCCCGCACCTGTGAGGGGCCCGACGTTCCAGGCGATGTTGTTACACCAGCCCGTGGCCTGCACCCAGTGCACGGTGCCTGCATTAATCCACACCAGGTCCCCGGGGCGCTGGATGAACCGGTACACGGGGATGTTCGACTTGTACAGGTCCTCCAGGATGGGCCACCAGGAGCCCGTCAAGTAGTCCACGCCGTGCCTGCCGGAGGGGGTGAGGGGGTGAGACTCGGAAGGGAGGGGTCACCAGCACAGCCCCATGGCTCCGCCCCCAGCACCGTGGCCCCAATCCTGTGGCCCCTGCACTCAGTGCAGAAGGGGCGGATGGTCTCCCAGTAATGCCCCGCCCCAGTGGCCCTGGCCCTGCCCCCGAGACCCTGGCCCCGCCCCTGACCTGTCGCAGAAGGCGCTGATGGTCTCCCAGTAATGCCCTGCCCCCAAGGCCCTGGCCCCGCCCCTGACCTGTCGCAGAAGGCGCTGATGGTCTCCCAGTAATGCTCGTGCACCGCGAACCACTCGCAGTCGCCTGGCCCGATGTTGATGTTCACGGAGCAGAAGTTGTTGTTCTCCTGGTGGCCTGAAGGGGGGGAGCAATGCACGATGTGAGGAGACCGTGGGTGTTAAGGGGATGGAGGGGGGGCATTAAGGGGACGGAAGGGGAGAGTTAAGGGGATGGGGGGATGTTAAGGGGATGGAGGTGGGGCGTTAAGGGGACAGAAGGGGAGAATTAAGGGGATGGGAGGACGTTAAGGGGATGGAGGGGGTGACGGACCCCCCCCCCGCCTCCAGGACACTCCGACCCGGTCCAGCCTCCGCTCCCCGCCCCCACACTCACCTGGTGTCCGGCTGCCTGGCACTTTCATGTAGAGCTGCACCGTGTTCATGCCCAGGATGGTGTGACCCACGTGACTCAACATGTTGCCCGTCGATGTGACCCGCATGAAGGCCGGTAGCTTCAGCAGCTCCTGCAGCTGCGGCTTCCACCTGGCAGCGAGGGAGAAATGTCAGACAGCGTCCTCACCCCCCCCACACCAAGTTCCCTCTCCCCAAGGGTCCCCCTTCCCCGCCACAGAGTGCTCCCCGCCCAGCCCAGTCCTCCTCTCTTCCTAGGGGCAGCCTGTCAGAGGGGGGCTCTGCAAACCCACCCACCCGTGCCCCCAAAGGAGCCGGGCAGGTGCGTGGGGGTCAGATCCTCCCCCCGCCTCCCTGCCCCCCACCCCGCCCCCTCACCGCTTGGCGTCAGACAGGTCGATGTTGGTCCCGAATTTGATGATCTGGTGGGATTTCTGGTCCGCGTTGCTGCTGGGGAGAGAGAGGCTTTATGGGGGTGCGGGGAGGGGTCCCCCGGCTCTCCCTTCCCTCTGTCCCCCACCCTTTCCAGCTCAGGGATAGTGCTCCCCCACCCCCAAGCCCCGTATCCCTCCTGCAATGAGCGTGGAGCGATCCCCACACAATGAGGTCACGACTGGCCCCGAACAATGGGTCGTGTCCCTCCCCACCCCCACTTCCCTATAGCGCCCCAAAACTGGGAGTCAGGCCCCCTCCGATGCGATCCCCTCAAACGCCAGGCAAATGTTGGGTCACATCTCCCCACAGACTGCCCCAAACACAAGACTGCAGCCCCCCTTCAATATTGGGGGTCCCTGCCCCCCAACCCGACAATACTGGGGTCACAGCCCCCCACAGCCCCCCCAACACTGGCCCACTTCCACTTTATTCCCAGAGGATAAAGGAGCAGGCAGGGCAGGGTATGCAGGGGGGCACCCCAATTCCCTCCCCCCACCCCCATGCTCCCATCGTACCTGGGGGGCGTCTCCGTGGTGCTGTCGGGTTCTTCGGTGTCATCCTCGTCACTTTCCTTTTCCTCCTGCTCCAGAGAGAGTGCGTCAAACCAGGCCCCACACACAGCCCCCCGTCGGCACAAACCGGGCTCCCCCCCACACGTAGCCCCCCTGTCGACACAAACTGGGGCCCCAAACACATAGCCCCCCGTTGGCACAAACCGGGCCCCCCCCACAGCCCTCCGTCGGCACAAATCGGGGCCCCCAACCCACCATTGGCACAAACCGGGGCCCCCCATCAGCACAAACCGGAGCTCTGCCATGGGCACCTGACACCCCCTGGAGATGGGCTCCCCCAGACGTGCCGACGGAGGGTCCTGGGCCCCCCATTCCCCGTCCCCCACACTGACCTGCAGCGACTCCTGGAAGGAGGAGGCCTGGTACTGGGCGTACTTGGCGATGGTGGTGTGCGAGCGGCTGCTCTCGCACGGCCACACCTGGCGGGTGCCCGACAGGTCCCAGTTCTCGTCTGAGGGCTGCTGCACCTGGGTGCGGACCTCCACGGCGTGCTCCCCACTGGCCTCCACCAGAGTCTTCGTGCTGAACAGGCCCAGGTCTGGGGGAGGGGGGATATGGGCGTGGGAGAGAGTCACGGGCCGGGCCCCCGTCCCCCAGAGCCCCCCCGTCTGCATCGGCCACGGGAGAGAATCACAGGCAGCCCCCCCCCCCCCCCCAGAGCCCCCCCGTCTGCATCGGCCACGGGAGAGAGTCACGGGCCGGGCCCCCGTCCCCCAGAGCCCCCCCGTCTGCATCGGCCACGGGAGAGCGTCACGGGCCGGGCCCCCGTCCCTCAGAGCCCCCCCGTCTGCATCGGCCACGGGAGAGCGTCACGGGCCGGGCCCCCGTCCCCCAGAGCCCCCCCGTCTGCATCGGCCACGGGAGAGAGTCACGGGCCGGGCCCCCGTCCCCCAGAGCCCCCCGTCTGCATCGGCCGTGGGAGAGAGTCACGGGCCGGGCCCCCGTCCCCCAGAGCCCCCCATCTGCATTGGCCGTGGGAGAGAGTCATGGGCCGGGCCCCCGTCCCCCCTGCACCCCTCTCCCCATAGCTCTCCTCCCTCCCTCCCCGGTGAGGCACTCACTGAGGCGCAGGGAGCCGGCCAGCCCCCGGATGACCGTGATGGGGTTCTTGGGGTCGGTGCAGAACTGCAGCAGGACGGGCGAGAAGGCGTCGCGTTTGCTCTCCAGCTGCCATGGGGAGGGAACGTGAGAACAGCAAACGTCCAGTATCCCATTCTGCTCCCAACCCCCTCTGGTATCCTTGTCCCCGCAGGTATCCGCGTCTGCTCCCAACCCCCTCTGGTATCCCCGTCCCCCCCATCCCCCCCAGTATCCCCGTCTGCTCCCAGCCCCCTCCGGTATCCCCAGCCCCCTCTGGTATCCTCGTCCCCCCAGTATCCCCGTCTGCTCCCAGCCCCCTCCGGTATCCCCGTCCCCCCCGGGCCCCTCCGGTATCCCCGTCTGCTCCCAGCCCCCTCTGGTATCCCCGTCCCCCTCCAGTATCCCCGTCTGCTCCCAGCCCCCTCTGGTACCCCGTCCCCCAGGGTATCCCCATCTGCTCCCAGCCCCCTCTGGTATCCCCGGGCCCCTCCGGTATCCCCGTCTGCTCCCAGCCCCCTCCGGTATCCCCGTCCCCCCCATCCCCCACAGTATCCCCGTCTGCTCCCAGCCCCCTCCGGTATCCTCAGGCCCCTCTGGTATCCTTGTCTCCCCAGTATCTCCATCTGCTCCCAGCCCCCTCCGGTATCCCCAGCCCCCTCCGGTATCCTTGTCCCCCCAGTATCCCCATCTGCTCCCAGCCCCCTCTGGTTCCCCGGGCCCTTCCGGTATCCCCGTCTGCTCCCAGCCCCCTCTGGTATCCCCGTCCCCCCCCGGTATCCCTGTCTGCTCCCAGCCCCCTCTGGTACCCCGTCCCCCGGGTATCCTCATTTGCTCCCAGCCCCCTCTGGTGTCCCCCTCAGTATCCCCGTCTGCTCCCAGCCCCCTCCACTAACCACAGACCCCTCCGGTATCCCTGCCCCCCCCCCCGACCTCTCCGGTGTCCCCATCCCCCCGGGTGCCTCCAGTATCCCTGTGTGCTCCCAGCCCCCTCCGGTATCCCCATCCCACCCCAGCCCCGTCTGTTATCCTCTTCCGGTATCCCCGGCCACCTCCAGCCCAGACCCCCAAGCTGGTATCTCCCGCCACACGAGTCAGATTCCTGGGTCCCCGCCCCCTAGCGGCATCACTCACGTAGATGCTGGGCGTGGGGGGGTTGAGTTTCTCTCGGGGCAGCTTCTCCTCGGCGTTGATGAGGGGTTTGACGGACTGGGCGGCCGACAGATACGACTCCTTGAACTTCCCCTTCACCTTGGCGTGCCTGGGGGGAGAACACAGCCCGTTGGGGGCGGGGCACATCCTGGGGCTGGAGTGGGGGGTATGGGGCGGGGCGGGTCCCAGGGGCCGGGGTGGGGGTGGGTTTGGGGCAGGGGGAGTCCCAGGGGCTGGGGGGTTATGGGACAGGGGGCGTCCCAGAGCCCGAGGTGGGGAGGCTATGGGACAGGGGGCTTCCCAGTGGCTGGGGTGGTGAGTTATGGGGCAGGGTGGGTTCCAGGGGCCGGGGTGCGGGGGTTATGGGGTGGGGGGGTTATGGGGCAGGGAGCATCCTAGTGGCTGGGGTCTGAGGATCATTGCAATGAAGGGGATGTAGTGATCCCCACTGCCCACTAGGTGGCTGCCTTGTCCATCACTGAACCCTGCTCTGTCCCCCTCCCCGTTACAGCACAGGGCTACCACCAGGGGCCCAGGAGGCATGTGGAGGTGTCGGGTCCGTCTGTGTTTGTGGGGAGGGTTGAGTGGGAGTATGGGGGTGCCAAGAGGGGGTACGTGAGAGCGCTGCGGGGGTGCTGCATAGGCAGGGGGGAGCTGGGGGTGCTGGCAGGAGGATGTGGGGATGCAGGTGGGGGGATGGGAGGTGCACAGGCAGAGGGGAGCTGGGGGGGCTGGGGGGCAGATGTGGGGGTGCAGGTGGGGGGATGGGTGCACAGGCAGAGAGGAGCTGGGGGTGCTGGTGGGTGGATGTGGGGTGCACAGGCAAGGGGAGCTGGGGGTGCAGGCAGGGGGCTGTGGGGGTGCAGGCGGGGGGCTGCAGGGCGCACAGGCAGGGGGAGCTGGTGGGCAGATACAGGGGTGCAGGTGCGGGGATGGGGGGCGCACAGGCGGGGGGAAGCTGGGGGTGCCGGGCGCCATGGTGGGGACTCCGGCGGCGGGCGGGGGCACACAGGCAGGGGGAGCTGGGGGTGCTGGTGGGGGGCTGTGGGGGTGCTGGCGGGAGAATGGGGGCGCACAGCCAAGGGGACTGGGTGGATATAGGGGTGCACGCGCACAGACAGGGGGAATCTGGGGGTGGTGGACGCCGCAGTGGGGGCTCCGGCGGCGGGCGGGGCCGGGGGAGGGCACTCACTTGCTGGCCCGCACCACGTCGGCGGCGCTGTGGGCGATGGTGAGCTCGGCCAGCGGGAGGCGCCGCTCCTCCACCTCGGAGGCGATGAAGGTTTCCTTGTCCCCGCTCTCCACCTTGATGAGCCGGATCTTGAGTTCCTTGGGGGGCCCCTCAGTGAAGGAGCGCAGCTTTAGCAGGTCGGCTGGGCACACGCTGGCGGGGCCCGGGCCCTCCTCCTTGCGGGTGGGTGGGCGGCGCTCGGACTGGGAGGCGGCGGGCGGGGACGGCTTGCTGGCTCTGCCCGCCTCGCCCTGGGCACCGTTCTCCCGCGCCTGGCAGTCCGTGCGCTGCGGGTCCAGGTTGCCGAGCACCTGCCGGTTCTTCTCCTTGGGGGCTTTGCCCTCCCGCCGGTGCCGCCGCCCGTCCTTGCCCGCCCGCCGGTGCCGCCGGTGCTCCTTCTCCGGCCGGCGTGGCGGCGTGGCTGGGGGCGTGGGCGGCCGGGGGGCTGGGCTGGGCTCCCGCCCCGCCTGCTCCACCAGGGTCTCGCAGGCCCGGCTGATTTCTTCCAGCACCTCTGACTCCGTCTTGGGGGCCCGGGGCTCCGGCGAGGCCCCCGCCGGCTCCTCGCCCCGGGCGCCCCCAGCCCAGGCCTGGCTTGAGGTAGAATACGGCGAGGAAGACGCCGGTGGCAGTGGCGGCGGCGGGGCCGGGGGCTTCTTCGCCGCGGCGGGGGGCTTGGGCCGGTAAGCATGTTTCTGCCCCTCCAGCACGCTGGCCAGCGACCGCAGGAGGCTGGCCGTGCTGGGCGGGCCCTTCCCTGCCTCCTCCCGCTTGCCGAAGGGATAGAGCCGGGGCGGCTCCGGCTTGGGGTACTCGAACGGGGGGGCCGGCGGTGGCTTTGGTCTGGCCAGGGGGGGCGGGCCGGGCAGGAGCGGGGCGGGAGGGGGCGGGAAGCCGGGAGGGGGCCCGGCCTCCCGTTCCTCCTCCTCCCGCCGGATCGACTCGTCCAGCATCTTCATGATGTTGGCCAAGCCGTCGGGCAGGATCTTGGAGAACTCGGGGGGCTCCTCGAACTGGTCCTCCAGGGGGGGGCCGGGGAAGTCGAAGAGGCGCCGGGCCGCCCCGGGGGGCATTTCCGGGGGGGGCCCCGGCTCTGGAGGCAGCGTCTTTGGGTAGGAGGCCCTGGGCGGTGGGGGCGGGGGGCTCGGCTGGGGCCTGAAGTGTCCTGAGGTATTTGGGGGGCCGGGGGAGGACTTGGGGACCCCCTCCCCGCCCTCCAGCGGCCGAGCTTCGCGGGGGGGCGTCTCCAGCCAGAAGTCGGGGGGGGCCGGGGGGCTCCTGCTTGGCAAAGGCGCAGTGGTAGGTGGGCGGGGGCGGGGAGGGGGTGGGGGGCGGTGGGGGGCTGGGTTCGCCCTCCCGCCGGGGCGCCCCGGCCCCCTTACTCCCCTGGCTGCTGGTGGTGGAATCTTGGAAGCCCCCCCGGGGCCCGGCCGAGTCGCAGGGACCCAGCTGGGGCTCCCCCCCACACCCGAACAGGATCTCGTCCAGGGGGTCCCCCCCGGCCGCACCCTCCCCCTGGTCCCGGACGCCTGGGCCCTTCAGCCAGGGCAGGGGGGGCGGGGCAGGGCCCGGATCGGGGGGCCCCCGGCTGGCGGAGGAGGGGGGCGGGGGGGCGCAGGGCCGGCTGGAGGAGGGCCGGGGGGCAGGACCGGGGGGCGGGCACTCCACACTCTCCGGGGCCGGGCTGGACGGCGCTGGGGTTTGGTAACGGTCAGGAACCTGCGGGGAGGAGCAGAGAGATGGCAGCCAATCAGACACCAGGACTCCAGCCAGAACCGCCCCCCCCGAAGACACCAGGACCCCCCCGCCTCCCCCAGACACTGGGACCCCAGCCACAACCCCCCCGCACTCCCAGGCACCGGGACCCCAGCCGGACACCCCCGCCCACCCCAGGCACCGGGACCCCAGACAGACCTCCCTCCAGACACTGGGACTCCAGCCAGAACCTCCCTGTCCCTCCCAGACTCCCCCCAGGCACCGGGACCCCAGCCAGAACAACCCCCCGGGCTGGAGAACCCCCCTGCCTCCCCGCCCCAGCCCGGTCCCGCCGTCCCCACCCAGCCTCCACTCACCAAGCTGGGGCCCGGCTCCCGCCGCAGGGTCTTGCTGGTGGAGGGGCCGGCCGGGGGGGGCCGCGGGGTGTAAGGCACGCAGGTGACGCTGGCTGGTGAGGTGCTGGGGTCCGGCCGCCCCCGGGGAACTCGGCTGGCTCTAAGGTCACTTCCAGTGGAGCGGGCCTGGCTGCCGAGGCTCTCTCCAGAGGGGCGGGGGCCAGGGGGCAGGCGGTGTGGGGGTGGGTGCGAGCCGTAGGCGGGAGCCGGGTACGGGAAGGGGTGGGCGACCGAATTCCTCGGCTCCTGCGGGAGGGAGAGAGACAGTGAGAGAGAGAGAAAGAAACAGCGCGGGGCCGGTCCCCTCTAGGGGGCGCCGGGTCCCACCCGGCCCCAGGACAGGGACTGGCTGGCTCGGGGGGCGGGGAATGGGGCAGGAGCCTGTCCCCTCTCGGGGGCGCCGGCTCCCACCCAGCCCCAGGGGCGGGGGGGGGGGGGGGCAGCAGAGAGCCAGGGTTGAATAAGGCCGTGAGTCCAAGGCCCCCCTCCCCTGGGGGCTGCCCCCTGTGGGTTAGGGGGCCCGGGAGGGCGTAGTGGCCGGGGGGGCGAGAGGGGGGGTTACCTGTCTCTCCGGCGCAGCCACGTTCTTGCGCTCGGGCCCCCATGTGTCGCCATGGAGGGGGTTCCACAGTCCGGGCTTGGGCAGCTGGTAGTGGGGGGTCCCCGAGGGGGGCTGTCCGGCCACGTTCCCGCTCTGCTTGGGGGGGTGGGGAGAGGGGGTGAGTGGGGCTGGGCTCTGCCCTGCACTCAGCCCTGGGCAGCTCAGGGGAGACCCCCCCCACCTTGGGGATCCGCCTCCCCCTCCCTACATCCCCCCTGGGATCCCCTGCCCCCCGCACCTGCCCCGGGACCCCCTCCCTTCCCCACATCCACCCTGGGATCCCCCCCCCTCCCCCGCCTGCCCCTCGGGTCCCCTCCTCCACCTGCCCCTGGGACCCCCTTCCTCTCCCTTCCCCACAACCACCCCGGGAACTCCCCTCCTGCCCCTGGGGTCCCCCTCCCCCACTTCTCTGCCCCCCCCCCCCCCCGCAGCTACCTGCTCAGGGCTGGCGCTCCTCCTCCTCTTCATGGGGCTGGGCAGCTCATCGCTGTGCCCGGGGTGGGGTGGGTGCTGGGCAGGGGGGATGGGCTGCACCACGGGGGGCTCCATGGGGGGCGCCGGCCGCTTCAGCTGGGGGCTGCGCTTGGCTGAGAAATTCCGCTTCTGTGGGGGGGGCGGGGGGAGAAAATATGGGGGGCGGGGGGGGTGAGAGCCACACCCTTGAACCAACCCCAGCCCCTGGAGGGGGGGAGCCAATCCTCCCACCCCCCCCAGGGGTCCTCTCCCCCGCCAGCTCTCCCACAGGTCCCCCACCCCCAGGGGCTCCCCTCCCCCGCCAGCTCTCCCACTAGTCCCCCACCCCCAGGGGCACCCCCCCCCATCAGCTGCTCACCTCGAGGTGCAGGAGGTTCCACACCTGCTGCAGGGGGGGCAGGGCCTTGCTCCGGTGATGGGACGAACCCGAGTGGAAATTCCACAGCTGAGCCTGGCGGGGGGGGTGGCAGAGATGTGGGTTGGGGGGGGAGAGTCTGGCGCCAGAGTGACTGACTCACCACTCACCTCCCACCCCCACCCCCCTGACCGGTACCCTCCTCCCACCGCCTCCCACCCCTCATCTGTCCAATGGGCCAGTCCAGCCCAGAACCCACCTCCCCCAATCAATCCAATGGACTCACCCGGCCCAAAACCCCCCTTCCCCAATCAATCCAATGGGCCCACCCAGCCTAGAACCATCATCCCCTATCAGTCCAATGGGCCAGTCGGGCCCAGAACCCCCCTCCCCCAATCAATCCAATGGGCCCACCCAGCCCAGACCACCCACTCCCACCCCCCGCTCAGGCCAATGGGCCCACCCAGCCTAGAACCATCATCCCCGGTCAGTCCAATGGACCCGTCCGGGCCAGAACCGCCCTCCCCTGATCAGCCCCATGGACCTATCCGGCCCAGAACCCCCCTCCCCAATCAGGCCAAAGGGCCAGTCCAGCCCAGAACCCCCCTTCCCCAATTAATCCAATGGACCTACCCGGCCCAGAACCCCCCTCCCCCAATCAGCCCCATGGACCTACCCGGCCCAGAACCATCATCCCCGGTCAGCCCAATGGACCCACCCGGGTGTTGCCAACTCCACATAGCAGTCGCTAGGTGTCGCTGTCTAAGCTCTCAAAAGAAGCCAACAATGTCACTGAACAGAATTTCCAGAGAATTACACAGAGAATGACACCCACGCACCCATGCACACACTCACACACACACCCACAGCCAGGCAGGTACAGTCACAACATCATTCACAAGCAGCTCAGTCGTGTTCATCAAATCTGTTCCGCGCTCTTCTGGGCGGTTAATTTCAGCCGAGCCTCCTTTGCTTGCCAGGCAGGGCCCAGAGCCCGGGGTGTTCGCCTGACCTGAGCTCGCCTGACGTGAACTCGTTCGCCTGACCTGACCTGAGTTCGCCTGACGTGAGCTTGTTCACCTGAACTGAGCTCGCCTGACGTGAGCTCGTTCGCCAGACGTGAGCTCGTTCGCCAGACGTGAGCTCGTTCGCCTGACCTGACCTGAGTTCGCCTGACGTGAGCTTGTTCACCTGAACTGAGCTTGCCTGACGTGAGCTCGTTCGCCAGATGTGAGCTCATTCGCCAGACGTGAGCTCGTTCGCCTGACCTGAGTTCACCTGACGTGAGCTCGTTCGCCTGACCTGACCTGAGTTCGCCTGACGTGAGCTCGTTCACCTGAACTGGCCCAAGGCCCTGTCTCATCCCACCCCACCGTCCACCCGTGGTGGGCTCCTCGCTGCCTAGCCTCCGGTTCCAACTACGGAGTGGCGAGAAAGACGACATCTGGGTGTGAACGGGCCGCCCGCTCCCAAAGTGCGCCTAGCTTGAATTAGCCCCCCCCAAACGTCTTTCCCTCGCCTGTGGGTTCTGGTGACCTCAGCCCAGGAGACGTAACATTGCCCGGGCGTGTGACGGACAGTTGGACGAGTGCGCTCGAGCTGCTGGTGAACGCTTCGGCGGACGGCGATGGTAATTTCTCACTGCACAGGCAGAGATTTCGCACGGGGTCACTGGCACACGGATTTGCTCACGCGGGAAAACCAAGAACTCACTAAACCTCGTGACGAAGCCCGGAACCACCACGTCCGATCCATGCAAAGGGCCTCTGGGCCCAGACCCGTGCCCCAGATCACTACAACGGGCGCCTGGGCCCAGACCCCCCACCCCAGATCAGCACAACGGGCCCCCGGGCTGCCCCACCTGCTGCAGGCGCCCGATGCGGGCGCTGATCTCGCTGTAGTTCCCATAGTCGCGCTGGTAGCGGGCCGCATTCTGGTAGCACCGCACGGCCTCCTCCCAGTCCTGCTCCGACTCGTAGACCTGCCCCAGCTGCTCCCACAGCTGTGGCTGCACTGGGTCCCGCAGCAGGGCCTGCACGCAGCCGTGGATGGCCTCCAGCTTGCCATGCAGGGGCCGGGGGGCAGAACTCCTGTGGGGTGGCAGGGACCGTGTCAGACTCAGCGCGCCCGGCGGGGGGGGCGGGGGGGGGGGCAGGACTCCTGGGTTCTCTCCCCAGCTCTGGGAGGGGAGTGGGGGCTGGTGGGTTAGAGCAGGGGGGGCTGGGAGCCAGGACTCCTAGGTTTTCTCCCCAGCTCTGGGATGGGCTTCCCCCCACCCTGTGTCCGGAGATCAAGAGCAGCAACACTTACCCAGAGGGGAAATAGGGTTTGTTGGGGTGCCCGATATTAGTGCCATGAGGTGTTGGGAGATGTGGGGGCAGCTGAGACTGTCCGATGCTGGCAGAGCACCTGGGGGACAAGGAAGGAGAGACGGTTAGACAGACAGAGGGTAAGGGATGAGGTTTCGGGGATGGGGCCCGGGGCCTGTCCCCTCTAGGGGGCGCCAGCTCCCACCCGGCCCCAGGGTGGGGACTGGCTGGCTCAGGGGGGCGGAGAAGGGAGCACCGCTCTAGCCAGTTCTGTGCCCCCCCCCGGGGGCGCTGACAGATGGGGCGAGCTCCCCCTGGGGTGGGGGGTGTCCCACAGACTCACCTGCCGCCCGGGAGCCATGGGCGGGAGTGGCCGGGGTTCCAGGCCCCGCCGCAGCTCAGGCTGCTGAGAGCAAAGGGATCCCGTCCGGCCCGGCCCCCCAGCTGTTCCACGGTGCGATGCATCCAGCCTGCCGGAGATGGGGAGCAGGGCGGGGTTACATGGTGCCTCCGCCACCCCCAGGCAGGGCACAAGGTGCAGCCTGCCCCCACAACCCCTCCATACCCCCCTCAGTCCCCTCCTCCAACCCTAATATCCCCTCCCCCACCCTCATCCTGCCCCCTTTCTGCCCCAACATCCCCACCCCTCTCCCTGTCCCGTCCCCAGAAATCCCCTCCCCCATCCCTCCTCCCACCTTCCCAGACATCCCCTCCCCCACTCCTCTCCCTGCCCCCAAGTCCCCTCCCCCTGCCTGCCCCCACATCCCCTCCCCCACCCCTCCTCCAACATCCCCTTCCTCACCCAACATCCCCCCCACCCCCTCCCTGTCCCCACATCCCCCCTCCCACCTGCCCCGATATCTCCTCCCCCTCCACACCAGACATCTCCTCCCCCACTCCTCTCCCTGCCCTCAAGTCCCCTCCCCCTGCCCCCCCACATTCCCTCCCCCATGATCCCCCTCCCCTCTCCGCCCCCCCCGTTCCCGGGCTGGGCCTGGCCTCACCACTTCTGCTGAGCTGGATGCCTCTGTCCCCCCCTCCGCCCCCTCCGGGGTGCGAGCGACGGGCAGCCCCCGCGGCTCCTTCTGGCTGAGACTCCCCCGGCGCCGTGGGGAGCCGTCACAGCCTCATACACCACTGTGGCGAGAGCGGGGGTCAGCCATGGGGGGGTTGGAGTCACCTCAGGAGGAGGGGGGGCAAGAATCACCTCAGAGGGGAGGGGAGAGGAGCTAGAATCACCTCGGGGGAGGGGAGGGAGTTGGATCACCTTGGGGGGGAAGGGACGGGGGGCACAAATGACTTGGGTGGCTGTTTGGGGGCTGGGGTGGGGGTGGACTCCCCTGTACAGACCCATTCGGGGAACCCCACCCCTCCCCCACTGCCCCAACTCCTCTCCCAACTACCGAGCACAGAGCTAAAGCGGGGGGGGGGGGGGGGGGTGAATCAAGGCCAGGACGGGGTTAATGGGGGGGGAGGAAGTGGGTCCAGGCCGAGACGGGGTTAATGGGGGGGTCCAGGCCGAGACGGGGTTAATGGGGGTTGCAGGGCGGCCCAATTGAGGCACAATGTGGGGGGAGGGGCAGTTTTGCTAAACTGGCTCCGCCCCCCGGTGCGGGGTTAACCCCTTCCACCCCACCACTCCCCCCCACCTCCAGGACCCACCTATTGCGACTCTCTCCAGGAATCCAGCCAATCATGCGGCGCCCCCCCTCTGGCTGCCAATCATCGTCCCCATCCGTCCTCTAGCGCAGCCTGGAAGAGACCAATGGGAAGCCAGACGGTCACTGCAGGGCAGGGTCTGGGGCGGGAGAGCCAATGGGAACCAGGGGAGGAGCAATACGCAACCAATAAGGTGAGTCCGGTGAGATGCAGAGGTGGGGGCGCTTCCGGGGAGCAAACCAGGAGGAACAGCAGGGGCGCCGTGGGGCAGGACTGAGGGGCAACAGGGGGGGCGGGGTGGGACCGAGGGGCTGTGGGGGGGCTTGGGGGAAGCTCAGGGCTGGGCTAGCAGGACTCAGGGGCAGCAGGGGCCATGGGGTGGGGCTGAGGGGCAGCGGGGGGGGGCCGTGGGGCGGGGCTGAGGTGCAGCAGGGGGGCTGTGTGGCGGGACCAAGGGGCAGCAGCAGGGCTCGGGGGAAGCTCAGGGCTGGGCTATCAGGGGCCGTGGGGCAGCAGGGGCCATGGGGTGGGGCTGAGGCGCAGCGGGGGGGGGGCAGTGGGGCGGGGCCAAGGGGCAGCGGGGGGCCCGTGGGGCAGGGCTGAGGCGCAGTGGGGGCTGTGGGGCGGGAACCGAGGAGCAGTGGGGGGGCCGTGAGGTGGGGCTGAGTGGCAGCGGGGCGCCGTGGGGAGGGGATGAGGAGCAGTGGGGGGCCGTGGGGTGGGACTGAGGGGCAGTGTGGCCCGGTGGGGCAGGGCTGAGGAGCAGTGGGGGTGCTGTGGGTGGGACCGAGGGGCAGTGTGGCCCTGTGGGGCAGGGCTGAGGAGCAGTGGGGGCGCGTGGGGTGGGACCGAGGGGCAGTGTGGCCCGGTGGGGCAGGGCTGAGGAGCAGTGGGGGGCCGTGGGGTGGGACCGAGGGGCAGTGTGGCCCGGTGGGGGCAGGGCTGAGGAGCAGTGGGGGTGCTGTGGGGTGGGACCGAGGGGCAGTGTGGCCCCGTGGGGCAGGGCTGAGGAGCAGTGGGGGGCACCGTGGGGCGGGACTGAGCAGCCGCAGGGCGCTGTGGGGCGGGCACACGGGACAGACAAGATCTCACAGGACAGCGAAGGACCCACACATGGGCTCTGCCCCGGTGCAGCAGGTGGAGGTCGGAGGGGGGGAGCCGCCGCCACCACCGCCTCTGTCCCTCCCTGGCCTCCGTGACTCACCCCAGCCCCAGCCCCGTCACGCCAGGCGGATGCCGCCCAGACGACACCCCCCCCGCCCCCCAACCCCACGGCCCCGTCTGCTTCCAGCTCTCTCCGCCCCCGGGCACCGGAGTGGAGCAGGGGGGCGGTGGGTGACAGACATGGGGCACATGGACGGGGAGTGCCCCCGCTCTGGGCCCCAGAGGGAGGTGACGCACATGGCTCGGGGGGGCGGGACGGAGCGGAGCTAAAAGCGGCTGCGGCTGGGGGGCTAAGTTTGGGACCGGGGCAGGAAGTGGGCGGGGTGGACGTACGCTCCCAAGGGAGACCCTGGCAGGACGGCTGCTGCCCGGCACACGCCAGTGACATGCGACACCGCCATGCGTGGACACGCTAACAACACAGACATGCCAACCAGTGATGAGGACATGTAGACATGACAATGACACATGTGGCAGGGCCGTGTCATGTACTCGAGGCCCCCAGACTCTGCCACCTACTCACGCCCCGGGCACTCTCACTTTCACATGCGTGCGTGAGCTCCTTGGGCACGGCGGCACACTTGTGCGCTGCATGTTTACACACGTGATCGTGCCGTGCCCAGCTGTGCACACGTGCTCGGAACATTCACACGCGCCTTCCTCTCCCCCCTATATTCCCCCCACGCCGTTGCCGTCATGGCCCATCCTGCGCTGTGGGGATTTCGGGGCTGGCCCATGACGCGTGTGCGAGCAGAGAGGAATCGTGCAGCACGACGCCCGTGTCAGACATACTTGCTCCGCCCCCCTCCTCATGACAGTTTATTCACATCCCCTCTGGCCGGAGGCAGGCTGCCAGAGCTGGGGGGGCACAACAGGGGGCGAGGGTGTGAATGGGGGAGTCAAGGGGGGGGGTGGGCCCACAGGAAACCACTTCCTGTGCAAACAGCTGGACACACACACACACACACACACACATCCCAGCAGGGGGCAGCGCCGGACACACAAACACACACACACGAGCTGGGGGCAGCGCTGCGTGGACACACATAAACAAACACTCACACCAGCGGTTGGCAGCGCTATGTGCACGCACACACACACACGCACACACCTGCGTGAACACACACACACACACACCAGCAGTTGGCAGCGCTGTGTGCACATACCCCTGCGTGAACACACACACACACACACCTGCGTGAACACACACACCCCAACAGTTGGCAGCGCTATGCGCGCGCACACACACACACGCACACACCTGCGTGAACACACACACAACCCAGCAGTTGGCAGCGCTGTGTGCACATACCCCTGCGTGAACACACACACACGCACACACACCAGCAGGGGACAGTGCTGGATACACACACACACACACACTAGCAGTTGCAGAACTAGTGTGCACACATACACACACACACCCTTGTGTGAACACACAAACATAGACACACACACACACCAACAGGGGGCAGCATTGGACACACACATACACACACACTCACACAAACTAGCTGGGGCAGCGCTGCATGAACACACACACACACACCAGTAGGGGGCAGCTCTGCATCAACACACACACACACACACACACACACGCACACATGCTGGGGACAGCACTGTGTGAACACACACACACACACCAGCGGGGACAGCACTGCGTACACACACACACACACACACACCAGCTGGGGGCAGCACTATGTGAACACACCCACACCAGCAGGGGGCAATGATGCATGAACACACACACAGACACACAGACCAGTAGGGGGGCAGCGTTGCACGCACGCACACACACATATACACCAGTAGGGGGCAGCGCTACGTGTGCACACACACACACACACACACACACCAGCAGGTGCCAGCACTGCGTGAACACACCCACACACCCAGACCAGCAGGGGGCAATGATGCGTGGGGACACACACACACACACACACACCAGCAGGGGGCAGTGCTGCGTGCACACACACAAATACACACCAGCAGGTGCCAGTACTGCGTGAACACACCCACACACCCAGACCAGCAGGGGGACAATGATGCGTGAACACACACACACCAGCTGGGGCAGCCCTGCGTGAACACACACACACACACCAGTAGGGGGCAATGATGCGTGAACACACACACACACACACACACCAGCAGGGGGCAGCACAGGGTGAACACCCCCACACCAGCGGGGGGCAGCGCTGCGTGAACACACCCCTACCAGCAGGGGGCAGCACGCCCCCCACCCCTTCGCTCTCGGGCATGGCACCAGTGACCGGGCCGGGCTCCCTGTGAGTTCCGGTGGCGGCGCTGGGCGTGGGCGGGGTAAGCCCGGCCGCCCCGCCCATCCCCGCCGCGCCTGACGGAGGGAATCTCCGTCCCGCCCACGCTGGCCGGGAAGCTGAGCGGTGCCCGCCGGCGGCTGCCAGGAAGGGCATGAGGCAGAGAGACAACGGCACCTCACGGTGCCCCATGGCCCGCCCCCCTGAGCCATGGGGCTGGATCGGCGCCCCCTAGAGATGACAGTGCCCACCCTGCCCCCTTGCCAGGTGCCGGGGGAGTTCCCGGGGGTGGGCACTGGGAAATGACCTCTTCCTTCCCCTTCACGGCTACGTTCTCTGAAGCGGCCCCGGGGTTCCTGTCTGGGCTCTGCCTTTACTAGAAAAGGGAAGTAGCAGCCCTGACTCACACAGGCCGGGCGGGGGGCGGGGGGCACGAGCGGGTGGTGATACACTGGCGTGCGAGAGCACGCACGAGTGTGCGAGGGCAGATGCTTGTGAGAAGGGAATGTGCGACCGGGCGGTGGAGGCCGAGCACGCAGGGCACGAGCGTGCCAAAGTCAAACATGCACCGCCAACCCGTCGCCGACAGCATGGGCCATGCAAATGAGTGTGCCACAGTGACCGTGCATGTCAGAGTGTGCATGTGTGTGAAAGTGACCCTGCATGTGTGGACATCTGCACGGGTATGGCGGTGCAGCTGAGAGCATACATGTGCAAATGAGCGTGCACAACTGACTGTGCGTGTCAGTGTGTCTTGCCAAGTGTGCGAGACCCGGTGATGGGTGAAGAAGTCCGTATTTGGGTGTGAGGGTGCATATAAGAATGTGTGTGACAATGCAGATTTCAGGGAGCGTGTGTGCACGTGAGGGGCACCGGCAGGCATGCGAGACCGACTGGTGCACCTAGGCGTGAAAAGGGCATGAGCAGAGCTATGCACAAGCCAGCGGGGCCGCACATCTGTCTCAGTGCAATCGTGCAAGTGTGCTGAGCCTTGCGTGTGTCGGCGAGAGTGCATGCGGGCGAGTGTGAGTGAAGGGGGGGGTGAACGGGGGCAAATGTGCACGCGTGTGGCCGCAGTGCTGTGCAAGGGGAAAGGGGGCACTAGTAGGAGGGGCATCCCAAGGGGCTGATGGGGTGGGGAAGTGGGGCCTGGCAGCACTAGGGGGCGGGGCCTGAATTGGCTCCGCCTCCTTCGATGAGTCAGAGGTGGGGGAGTGCTGGGGTGGGGGGTTCCCTCCCCGCACAATCACTCCACAGCTTGGAGCATATGGCGGGGGGGAAGGGGGGAGTTACACAAGGAGACCTTCACACGCATGGAGCCAGACATGCATGCGTGCACTGAAAGGAACGCCCATGTGAACGCCCACAACTGAGTGCATGACCAGCCCCTCCCCGTGCATCCCCATGAGCCCCACAGTTCAAACCTGCCCCCCCCATATGCTCTGAGCTGCCCCCCTGCACTCTGGGCACCCAGCCCCACTCCTCCGTGCATCCCCTCGCACGGCTGCTGTGAATCTGAGCGAAAGCTGAGCCCGGCCCTAGATCCCGCCCGGGGGTGGGGGGATCCAGCCCGTCTGGGAACTGGGTGGGGGGGAAGATTCACTGACGACAGGCGGTGGGGAACCCCCACCCCCTCGGGGGTCAGAGTCACGTCAGCGCTGAGTCAGTGCCGCACCTGGAAACCCACGTGTGCACCGACCAAAAGACTTATCACAACTGCCCGTCCTCCCCAGACCCGCACACCCCCAGCATCACGCAACCGGCACCACAGCGATAGAGACACACGCACCCGGCATCACACAAGGTCACACACACGCCGCATCCCACGGTAAACCAGGAAGCATGACAGAGACAGCACCGCACGGTGTCAGATAGTGTCACTCGATGACCTAGAGACACACAGGGTCACACACACAGGCACCCCACCCACACCTGCACAGGATCACTGTCACACACACACGGACAGGCCTCCAACACGGTGACACACAGACCCAGTGACACAGAAAGGCACAGACAGCATTTCACACACACACACACACACACACACACACACAGTTGGTGTCACACACACAGGGAGACCCGCACGTACCGTGACCCACACACACAAACCTTGTCTCTCTCTCTCTCTCTCACACACACACACACACACACACACACAGAGTGAGCCATAAACAGGCAGAGCCATACACATGGGGCAAAGTGACACATGGGCAGACCAACACACAGCGACACACATACTCACAAATATGGTGACACATACACAGTGACACACAAACATGGGCAGACCCCCCCACCCAGTCAGACATATACAGTGACACACACAGGTGACACACACACAATTACTGTCATACACACAGGCAGACGCACGCACACAATGACACACAATTACTGTCACACACACGGGCAGAGGTGTGCACACAGTGACACACAGACACAAACACAATTACTGTCACACACACACACACGGGCAGACCAGCGCACTCACACAGTGACACACACGGGCAGACCCGTGCACTCACACAGTGACACACAATTACTGTCACACACACACGGGCAGACCCCCACACACAGTGACACACATGGGCAGACCTGCATACTCACACAGTGACACACACACACACACACACAGTGACACACAATCACTGTCACCCACACGGGCAGACGTATGCACACAGTGGCACACAGACACAATTACTGTCACACACACACGGGCAGACGCGCGCACACAGTGACACAGACACAAACACAATTACTGTCACACACACACGGGCAGACCCGCACACACAGAAACACATATGGGCAGACCCGCGCACTCACACAGTGACACACACACACACAATGATACACCATCACTGTCACAAACACGGGCAGACCCACACACATGGGCAGACCCACACAGGGAAACACACACACACAGGCAGACCTCCCACCATGACACACATACAGTGACACTCACGGGCTGACCCCCCCCCCCACAGTGACCCACACAGTGACCCACACGTCCAGCACTGAGAAGAATGGGGCTGGCTCACACACACACCCAGACCCCTTGGTGCGGGAGGGGGGGCCCAGCAGTCTGGAAGTCCCCGACCCCCCAAGGGTTAACAGCTCTGGGATTCCCTCCTTCACATGGGGGGGGCGGGGACATGACAGATTTCCAGCCCTCCCCCCCCGCCCCCCCAGCTGGGTACAACCGTCTTGTAACGGCTACCCACAACAAAACACCGCACAGGCGGCTCTGTGCCCTACGCACACGCTGGGGGACACACAAGGACAGGGCAGAGAGAGACGCACACCATTTGGGATGCACAAACACACACCAGAGACACACAAACACATCGGCAAGAGAAAGTCACACCCACACCCACCTTCCCCATACTAAAGAGAGACACTGTCTCACTGGACAACAAAAATCACACGCCGGAGACAGACAAACTCACAACACAGAGGAGTCACACGCGAGTTGAAGAGAAACACAATCACACACCAAGCACTGGAAAGAGACAAAAATCACAGCCCGGCACTCAGAGGCCAGACAGGCGCACACCATCTCCCTCCCCAAAACACACTTCTGAGAAACACACAGACACACACACACACACACACACACAGAACTTTGAGACACACACACAATCACACCGTCCTTTGAGCCAAACAGACACACTGTCCACACACACAGAGATCTTTGAGACACACACAATCACACAGTCTTTCAAGACACATACACACACACAAAATCATGCCGTCCTTCAAGACACACACAGACACACACACAATGACACCGTCCTTTGAGAGACACACACACACACTCCCTACACACAATCACACAAAGTCACAAATCCAGGAGGCCTGGGGGGGGGTCCCATCACCCGTACTCGACTCACCCCCGGCACCCCCACGAGGGAGACACCGTCATGCACGCCGGCAGTGGCGCGTGGGGAGGGTTCCCGGCCCGGCCTTACCTCCTGGCCTCCGTGGGGCAGGCGCCCGGTGCCCCCCTCCAGCCAGCTGGGGGGGAGGGGTCAGGGTGTGTGTGTGGGTCCCAGGCCCCCTCCTGGGCCGGGGGGTTGCCACGGACAGGCAGATGGGACAGGCGGATGGACAGGCAGACGGACACTCCGTGTGCCGCACTCGCTGCTGCCGGCTCCCAACTGGCTCCGGGGCCCGCCCGGCTCCTCCTCCCGCCCCCCCCGCCCGGGGTCCCCCCCCCCCGCCAGCCACGCTGTGGGGGGGGCCAAGCCCGGCCGTGGGTTCCGGACACCGTGACTCAGGTTTAAAGAGCTGGGTGACATCATCCCCCTTCCCCGCCCCCCTCTTCCTCCACCCCCCCCCCCCCCGCCGGCCCTGCCCCACACCCAACCTAGCCCCCTCCCTGGGAACCCCGGCCCTGCCCCCACACGGCTCCCACCCAAACCAGCCCCCCCCCCCCCCCGGCCCTGCCCCACCCGGCTCCCACCCAACCTAGTCCGTCCCCTGGGAACCCCGGCCCTGCCCCACACGGCTCCCACCCAATCCAGCCCCCTCCCCCCCCCCGGCCCTGCCCCACCCGGCTCCCACCCAATCCAGCCCGTCCCCTGGGAATCCCGCCCCCAACCCTCGCCACCCTGCTTCTCCCCCTAGAGAAACAGACACACACACACCCTGGGAGAGCACAGAGCCACACTCTGAGACACAACCACACACACAATATCACACACACGCCGGGGAGACATTACACACACACACACAGGGTATCACCAACGCACACACTAAGGAGACCAACACAGACACAGAGCCACACTCTAGAGACACAACCACACACACACACAACACTATCACCAACACACACACCAGGAGAGCCACAGACACAGAACCACACTCTGAGACACAGCCACACACACTATATCACACACACTGGGGAGACATTACACACACACAGTATTACCAATACACACCCAATACACACACTAGGGAGACTCACACACAGAGAGAGCCGCACACAGTGAGACACAACCACACACCAAATATCATAGACAACACACACAAGAAACACAAACACACACATACTGAGTCACAGACCCACACACAATAGCACAGCCACAAGAGACATAACCACACACACACAAAAATCACTCACACAGGAGACACAACCACACACCCAATATCACAGACACCCACATGCCGGGGAGACCCACACACACAGATCCACACACTGAGACACAACCCTCCCCCACAATATCACAGACACAGGAGACACAACCTCACAAATGCAACATCACTCACACAAGAGGCACAAGCACACACCCACAATATTACAGACACACACGCCGGGAGAACCACACACACAGAGCCACAGCCACACACACAGTATCACCAACACACAATCAGTGAGACACAACCACACACCCGATATCACAGACAACACACACAAGAAACACCATCCCACACACGCACAATCACTCACACAGGAAACACACACACAAACACACAGAGTCACAGCCCCATACATGAGACGACCCCAGGGAGAATATCACACACACAGGAGGCACAACCGCACACACAATCGCAACACACTAGCACAAACAAGACCACACACAAATGGGAATCACTGAATGGGCGTGCGAAGGTTTCACCCCGGGCCTGTCACCATGGTATCTGGGCACCTCCCGTGTCCCATCAAGCGTCATCGGGAAATCAGGGTGTCCCCGTCCCCCGGATTATGCCTTTTACATGGTCCAGGCTCTGCTGGGGGCAGGGCTGGTTTTGGGAGGCACTGGAGGGGAGGGCGGCTGAGTCAAAGCCCCATAGCCCCTCCCTCAGCCCTATGGGGCAGCGTGGGAAATCAGCACTGCCATCGTCCCTTTAAACCAATGCCTGCCAGGGGAGAGCGCCCCCTGCTGAGCCCCCCATCCCCCCTCCTTGCCCCACAGCGCCCCCTAGTGCCGCTCTGGGGCATTGAACAACTGCACTGAGCTACTCACTCAAATGCTGGCAAATAACGGGTTAATATTGCTGTGGTTCAGGAGTGAGGGGCACCGGCAGAGCTGGGGGGAAGGAGGGGGGCTGCAGGTCGGGAGTGAGGGGCACCGGCAGAGCTGGGGGGGACGAGGGGGGCTGCGGGTCGGGAGTGAGGGGCACCGGCAGAGCTGGGGGGGACGAGGGGGGCTGCGGGTCGGGAGTGAGGGGCACTGGCTGAGCTGGGGTGGGGGCTGCGGGTCAGGAGTGAAGGGCACCGGCAGAGTTGTGGGGGAGGAGGGGGGCTGCGGGTCGGGAGTTCGGGGCACTGGCCGAGCTGTGGGGGAGGAGGGGGGCTGCGGGTCGGGAGTGAGGGGCACTGGCCAAGCTGTGGGGAAGGAGGGGGGCACCGGCAGAGCTGGGGGGGCAGAGGGGGGCTGCGGGTCGGGAGTGAGGGGCACTGGCAGAGCTGGGGGGGAGGAGGGGGGCTGCGGGTCAGGAGTGAAGGGCACTGGCAGAACTGGGGGGCGCGGGGGGCTGCGGGTCGGGAGTGAGGGTGGCTGGATGCAGCGTGGGGTTAACTCTGGAGCGGAGCCTTTTAAGGTCATGGTGGCTTGGGGGGGGGGGGGACGCTGAGGTCTGTGGGGGCGGGGGGGCGTGGGAGTGTGATTCATTTGTTCTCCCCATTCCGATTACGCAGAGGAACCTCCCCCCCCCCCCGCCACACGCCTTTCCAGCTGCCAGGCCCTGCGCCAGGCGGCTGCTGGGGAGGTGGGAGGGGAGGGGGACAGGGAAAGGATCAGGTGAGGGAGCCCGGATTGTGTGTCGCGTTGGTGCCTGGCATGTGACCGCACGAGAGAGATGAGTGCACGGGCAGTGGGGTCACTAGAGTGTGTCCCGAGCCGTGCCCAGGTGTCTCTGGGCGCGAGACAGACGGGGGGTGTTGTGTATGTGTGCGAGAGAGCGAGACAGTTCACGAGGGTGTGCGCTCCTGCACAGGGGCAGGAGCGGGCATGGGGCTGTGCAGGGTCCCTGGAAACGTGTGTACTTGGCAGCGACCAGGCAGCGGGTGGCGTGGGCACCACGTCTGTCACCGGGCATGTGCCTGTGTGGCCACACGCCTACCCCTGAGTGGGCGTCGGCGTGAGCGTCCGTGTCAGCGCTTGCACGAGCGTGTCCGTGCGAGGGCATCTGTGCTGGGAGTGCGCATCCGTGCATGGGCCGTACTGCCTGGTAGCGGCCACCGGTCCTTGCACCATGCAGGGAAAGCTGCTGGCCAGCAGCGTGGACTGGGCACAGGGGACATGTCCTGCCATGGGGCAGCCGAGATGATGGAGGCAGGGGGCAGCCTGGAGCACTGCTGAGATGCAGCCACTTCTGGGGCAGGACGGCTGGTTACATGGGGACCCCTCGCCCAGCGCTGAGATGCGGCCACCTCTGGGGTGCGACGTAGGGGTAGTGAACAGCCGCACAGTTGCAGCTGGGGGGCGGGGTGGGAGTGGGGGTCTGGGGTTTCCCCATGGGGCGGTCCCCCCGCTCCTACCTTTGCGTCTTCCACCCCCCAGGGGCCAAGCTGGCGACGACAGAGGGTTCAGGGTGGAAGCAGCCCCGTCCCCCGCCCCCCACGGCTACGCCCGGGGGTTGCCCAAGGCAGGACGGGCTGACGCAATGGGCAGGAGCTTGCGCAGAGCGGGCAGAGCCGGGCACGGGACAGGAAGGGAGGGCGCGGCGGGGTGGGGGGGAGGCTAGGGGGCCAGGCTGGGGGTCAGCAAGGTGCCATGGGGCACGCTCTGACCCACGGCCACGCATCCTGGGCCTTGTAACCATTCAAATGGATAAGAGACAGAACATGACGCCTCCCACAGCACGGTGCCCCCCCAGCCCCCCCACGGCACAGAGCACCCCCACGGCACAGCTCCTCCCAATGAGCACGGGCTCCTCCCCCCCCCCCCCCCGCCCTGCAACATCCCACCCTGAGGGCGGAGGGGGAAGGTCAATGGGGCGGCCAGGCGATATGGGGCCTCAGTCAGTCACTCACCGTAGTGGGAGGAGTCTCGTCTCCGCTCTCTCATTGGCTGGGCCCCGCTCCGGGCGCATACGGGAACCAGACCAGTAGATGGGGCTGCAGAAGGGGGGGCTACGCCCCAGCCATACTGGGGGGGGGCACTGGTCCTGTGGGGGGGGGGGCGGGAGGAGAGACAGACGGTTAGAGAGGTGACCCGGGCGAAGGCCTGTGAGTTACCCCGCCCCCACACCGGGGCAATCCCCATCCGCAGGGACATGGTGGGAACCCAGGAGTCCGGGACAAGCCGCGAGCCGGGATCCACTCCGCGTCCTATCGGACTATCACGGGGTGGTGTGCAAGGGATCCCCATGCACACAGGCACCCTGCGCTCTTCCCCAGAGGTGGCCGCATCTCTGTGCTGGGCGAGGGGTCTCTGTGTAACCAGCCGCCCCGCCCCAGAGGTGGCTGCATTTCTGCGCCGGGTAAGGGGTCCCTACGTAATCAGCCTGGCTCCCCCCAACCCTGCCAGTGCCCCTCACTCCCGACCCACAGCCCCTGCTAGCTCAGCCCTGCCCCCCCCAACCCCTGCCGGTGCCCCTCACTCCCGACCCGCAGCCCCTGCTAGCCCAGCCCTATCCCCCCCAACTCTGCCGGTGCCCCTCACTCCCGACCAGCAGCCCCTGCCAGCCCAGCCCTGCCTCCCTCAGCTCTGCCGGTGCCCCTCACTCCCGACCCGCGACCCCTGCCAGCCCGGACCTGCCCCCCGCAGCTCTGCCGGTGCCCCTCACTCCCGACCCGCAGCCCTTGCCACCGTCCCTGCCCCCCCCAGCTCTGCCGGTGCCCCTCACTCCCGACCCGCAGCCCCTGCCAGGCCAGCCCTGCCCCCGCCAACCCCTGCCGGTGCCCCTCACTCCCGACCCGCAGCCCCGTGTTGTGTTTTGCCCGAGGCCGGTACCTCGGCTCGTGGGCTCCCAGCAGCGCCGGGATCCGGCAGAGATCAGCTCCCCGCCCCGCCCCCCAGCGCGTGCCCCACAGGTCCAGCTTATCAGGGCAGCAAGCTGGGGGCGGGGGCCGGCTCCGGGCGGCACACCTAACGGGCAGGAGCCAGATAGCAGCAGGGCTGGGCGGGCTGCACCCGAGAGAGACGCCCCCCCCCCCCCCGCCGACTGCCAGCATTCACCCCCACAGTGGGCCCCCCCCGAAGGCCAGTATTCACCCCCTGCCCTGCTTGGGGTGGGCGTCCCGGCTGGCCCTTGCCAGCTGCCGGCACAGAGGCGCCGTGTGTGGTGTTGGGGGGGGATTCCCAGCCCCCCTCACCCCCCGCCCCAAGGGATAATGAGCCAGTGTGTGCAGACAATGCGGAGGGGGAGGGGAGCCCCTCCAGCTGGGACAAGGGGCCCTTCAGAACCAGGGTGGGGGGGGGAGGAACTCCAGCGCTGCAGCTGGCAGAGGGGGCAGGTGCCAGCCCCCCCTCCCATGTGGCCCCTGCATTGCGGGTCACCACCCTGCACACCCATGGGGGGGCAGAGGGGAATGGTCTGGCAAAGTGCCCATGGGCCCAGGATCCAACTAGTCCCCACTCCCCTCCCAGAGCCAGGGAGAGAACCCAGGAGTCCTGCCTCCCAGCCCCCCCCACGATCTAACCCACCAGCCCCCACTCCCCTCCCAGAGCCGGGGAGAGAACCCAGGAGTCCTGGCTACCAGCCTGCCCACCTCTAACCACCCAGCCCCCACTCCCCTCCCAGAGCCGGGGAGAGAACCCAGGAGTCCTGGCTCCCAGCCCCCCCTGCTCTAACCCACCAGCCCCCACTCCCCTCCCAGAGCCGGGGAGAGAACCCAGGAGTCCTGACTCCCAGCCCCCCCTGCTCTGACCCACCAGCCCCCACTCCCCTCCCAGAGCCGGGGAGAGAACCCAGGAGTCCTGGCTTCCAGCCTGCCCCTGCTCTAACCACTAGCTCCGACTCCTCCCACTACCTGCAGCTCTAGCGGGAGGCTCCACCTCCCCACCAGCTGCTGCCCTGTCCGATGATGCAAGACCCAGTAACCTGGGGCAGGTGATGATGTAACGGTTCCGGGAGGCTGGGGGGGCAGCTGGACCCAGAGCCCTGGGACCCCAGAAATATTTCGGAGTGAGCCTGAAACCACCGGAGCCCATGAGGGAGTGGAGCAGAAGCTGGGCTGGGGGGCGGGGGACAGGGCTAGCAGGGGCTGCGGGTCGGGAGTGAGGGGCACCGGCAGAGCTGGGGGGGGCAGGGCTGGGCTGGCAGGGGCTGCGGGTCGGGAGTGAGGGGCACCGGCAGAGCTGGGGAGGGCAGGGCAGGGCTGACAGGGGCTGCGGGTCGGGAGTGAGGGGCACCGGCAGAGCTGGGGGGGGCAGGGCAGGGCTGGCAGGGGCTGCGGGTCGGGAGTGAGGGGCACCGGCAGAGCTGGGGGGGGCAGGGCAGGGCTGGCAGGGGCTGCGGGTCGGGAGTGAGGGGCACCGGCAGAGCTGGGGGGGGCAGGGCAGGGCTGGCAGGGGCTGCGGGTCGGGAGTGAGGGGCACCGGCAGAGCTGGGGGGGTCAGGGCAGGGCTGGCAGGGGCTGCGGGTCGGGAGTGAGGGGCACCGGCAGAGCTGGGGGGGGGGCAGGGCTGGGCTGGCAGGGGCTGCGGGTCGGGAGTGAGGGGCACCGGCAGAGCTGGGGGGCAGGGCTGGGCTGCAGGTCGGGAGTGAGGGGCACCGGCAGAGCTGGGGGGGGGCAGGGGCTGCGGGTCGGGAGTGAGGGGCACCGGCAGAGCTGGGGGGGTCAGGGCAGGGCTGGCAGGGGCTGTGGGTCGGGAGTGAGGGGCACCGGCAGAGCTGGGGGGGCAGGGCTGGCAGGGGCTGCGGGTCAGGAGTGAGGGGCACCGGCAGAGCTGGGGGGGGCAGGGCTGGCAGGGGCTGCGGGTCGGGAGTGAGGGGCACCGGCAGAGCTGGGGGGGTCAGGGCTGGGCTAGCAGGGGCTGCAGGTCGGGAGTGAGGGGCACGGGCAGGTCTGGGGGGGGCAGGGCAGGGCTGGCAGGGGCTGCGGGTCGGGAGTGAGGGGCACCGGCAGAGCTGGGGGGGGCAGGGCAGGGCTGGCAGGGGCTGCGGGTCGGAAGTGAGGGGCACCGGCAGAGCTGGGGGGGCAGGGCCGGGCTGGCAGGGGCTGCTGGTCGGGAGTGAGGGGCACCGGCAGAGCTGCGGGGGGGCCAGGGCTGGGCTAGGCTAGCGGGGGCTGCGGGTCGGGAGTGAGGGGCACCGGCAGAGTTGGGGGGGGCAGGGCTGGCAGGGGCTGTGGGTCGGGAGTGAGGGGCACCGGCAGAGCTAGGGGGGGCAGGGCTGGCAGGGGCTGCGGGTCAGGAGTGAGGGGCACCGGCAGAGCTGTGGGGGCAGGGCTGGCAGGGGCTGCGGGTCGGGAGTGAGGAGCACCGGCAGAGCTGGGGGGGGCAGGGCTGGCAGGGGCTGCGGGTCGGGAGTGAGGGACACCGGCAGAGCTGGGGGGGGCAGGGCAGGGCTGGCAGGGGCTGCGGGTCGGGAGTGAGGGGCACCGGCAGAGCTGGGGGGGGTCAGGGCAGGGCTGGCAGGGGCTGCGGGTCGGGAGTGAGGGGCACCGGCAGAGCTGGGGGGGTCAGGGCAGGGCTGGCAGGGGCTGCGGGTCGGGAGTGAGGGGCACCGGCAGAGCTGGGGGGGGCAGGGCTGGCAGGGGCTGCGGGTCGGGAGTGAGGGACACCGGCAGAGCTGGGGGGGGACAGGGCTGGCAGGGGCTGCGGGTCGGGAGTGAGGGGCACCGGCAGAGCTGGGGGGGGCAGGGCTGGGCTGGCAGGGGCTGCGGGTCGGGAGTGAGGGGCACCGGCAGAGCTGGGGGGGTCAGGGCAGGGCTGGCAGGGGCTGCGGGTCGGGAGTGAGGGGCACCGGCAGAGCTGGGGGGGTCAGGGCAGGGCTGGCAGGGGCTGCGGGTCGGGAGTGAGGGGCACCGGCAGAGCTGGGGGGGCAGGGCCGGGCTGGCAGGGGCTGCGGGTCGGGAGTGAGGGGCACCGGCATGGCTGGGGGGGGCAGGGCAGGGCTGGCAGGGGCTGCGGGTCGGGAGTGAGGGGCACCGGCAGAGCTGGGGGGGGCAGGGCTGGGCTGGCAGGGGCTGCGGGTCAGGAGTGAGGGGCACCGGCAGAGCTGGGGGGGCAGGGCCGGGCTGGCAGGGGCTGCGGGTCGGGAGTGAGGGGCACCGGCAGTGCTGGGGGGGGCCAGGGCTGGGCTAGGCTAGCGGGGGCTGCGGGTCGGGAGTGAGGGGCACCGGCAGAGCTGGGGGGGGCAGGGCTGGCAGGGGCTGTGGGTCGGGAGTGAGGGGCACCGGCAGAGCTAGGGGGGGCAGGGCTGGCAGGGGCTGCGGGTCAGGAGTGAGGGGCGCCGGCAGAGCTGGGGGGGGCAGGGCTGGGCTGGCAGGGGCTGTGGGTCGGGAGTGAGGGGCGCCGGCAGAGCTGGGGGGGGCAGGGCAGGGCTGGCAGGGGCTGCGGGTCGGGAGTGAGGGGCGCCGGCAGGGCTGTGGAGGGGACACGCCTTTAAAGAGCTCAGTGTGTGGGGGGGCAGTTAAAGGGCTGGACCCAGCTGGGACTGGCAGGCTGCCAAGGCCTGGGGATCTCTGGGAAAATCCTGGGGGTGGGCGGGATCCAGGGGCTGGTAGTTCCCGGCCCCGCCCAATCGGGGCGGGGATTCCCGCCGCCCTCCCCCTCCCCGCCATGCCTGGCCTCTGCTTCCCCCAGGGCGGCCCCATCCTCCACCCCCAGGTGAGGGTGCGAAGGTCGGGAGGGGAGGGGCAGCCCTGTGCCCTTTGCCCAGGGAGGCTGGGTGGGGTGAGCCAGAGATACAGGCCCAGCCAGGTCTGGGTACGGGGGTGGGGGCAGGGCAGGGCAGGGAGCCGGGGCACCGTCCCCACTAGGGGGCACCAGCCCCCAGGCTCAGTGCCCTGCTGATGCCAGCTCGGTGCCCCCCCTGGCGGGCCCCTACCTACGGTGATGGGGAAATCTGTGGGGTCAGGCCCTGGGGCTCCCGGCTTTGCTGCTGCTGGGAGTGTGGGGGCGGTGTTAGCATCTCCCCCCACCCTGGGCTTCTCCCTGCCCCCCCCTGCTCTGCCGGTGCCCCTCCCTCCCTACCCGCAGCCCCTCCTAGCCCAGCCCTGTCCCTCCCAGGTCTTCCGGTGCCCCTCACTCCCGACTCGCAGCCCCTGCCAGCCCAGCCCTGCCCCCCCCCCCAGCTCTGCCGGTGCCCCTCACTCCCGACTCGCAGCCCCTGCCAGCCCTGCCCTGACCCCCCCAGCTCTGCCGGTGCCCCTCACTCCCAACTCGCAGCCTCTGCCAGCCCAGCCCTGCCCCCCCCAGCTCTGACGGTGCCCCTCACTCCCGACCCGCAGCCCCTGCTAGCCCAGCCCTGAGCTCCCCCAGCTCTGCCTGCTTAGTGGGTATGGGGGGGGGGGGGAACAGACTGAGGCGTGTTCTGTCCCGGGGGCCCTTGGGCAGGGTCTGGTGGCTGTTTCCGGGGGACAGGGGGGGGTCGAGAGAGACGAGACACCTGATTGGTCCGCGCTGCCCCCCCCCCCAGTCCCTCAGTGATCTGGTGTGCAGGAAGGAAGTCAGGTGGTGTTTAAACAGCCCCCCAGGGCTGGGGGTGGGGGGCTGAGAGGGGCCAGGCCTTGTCCTTCCGTCCAGACCCCCCTGAGGGCCTTGGGCCGCATAACCCCACTCCCAAGTCGTTGGGATGAGGGGGGAGTCAGTGGGTAGGGGAGCTGCTCCCACACCAGCCCCACACCCTGCCCCACCTTCTGTACCCCACACAGACCTGGCCCAGGAAAGAGAAATTCACACCTGGGGCCATCTACTGGGCTGCCCAGGGCTGGGCTGGCAGGGGCTGTGGGTCGGGAGTGAGGGGCACCGGCAGAGCTAGGGGGGGCAGGGCTGGCAGGGGCTGCGGGTCAGGAGTGAGGGGCACCGGCAGAGCTGGGGGGGCAGGGCAGGGCTGGCAGGGGCTGCGGGTCGGGAGTGAGGGACACCGGCAGAGCTGGGGGGGGGGCAGGGCTGGGCTGGCAGGGGCTGCGGGTCGGGAGTGAGGGACACCGGCAGAGCTGGGGGGGGCAGGGCTGGGCTGGCAGGGGCTGCAGGTCGGGAGTGAGGGGCACTGGCAGAGCTGGGGGGGGGCAGGGCAGGGCTGGCAGGGGCTGCGGGTCGGGAGTGAGGGGCACTGGCAGAGCTGGGGGTGCAGGGCCGGGCTGGCAGGGGCTGCGGGTCGGGAGTGAGGGGCACCGGCAGAGCTGGGGGGGGCCAGGGCTGGGCTAGGCTAGCGGGGGCTGCGGGTCAGGAGTGAGGGGCACCGGCAGAGCTGGGGGGGCAGGGCTGGCAGGGGCTGTAGGTCGGAAGTGAGGGGCACCGGCAGAGCTGGGGGGGCAGGGCTGGCAGGGGCTGCGGGTCGGGAGTGAGGAGCACCGGTAGAGCTGGGGGGGGCAGGGCTGGCAGGGGCTGCGGGTCGGGAGTGAGGGACACCGGCAGAGCTGGGGGGTCAGGGCAGGGCTGGCAGGGGCTGCGGGTCGGGAGTGAGGGGCACCGGCAGAGCTGGGGGGAGCCCAGGGCTGGGCTGGCAGGGGCTGCGAGTCGGGAGTGAGGGGCACCGGCAGAGCTGGGGGGACAGGGCCGGGTTAGCAGGGGCTGTGGGTCGAGAGTGAGGGGCACCGGCAGAGCTGGGGGGGGGGGGGCAGGGCCGGGCTGGCAGGGGCTGTGGGTCGAGAGTGAGGGGCACCGGCAGAGCTGGGGGGGGCAGGGCCGGGCTGGCAGGGGGCTGCGGGTCGGGAGTGAGGGGCACCGGCAGAGCTGGGGGGACAGGGCCGGGTTAGCAGGGGCTGCGGGTTGGGAGTGAGGGGCACCGGCAGAGCTGGGGGGGGCAGGGCCGGGCTGGCAGGGGGCTGCGGGTCGGGAGTGTGGGGCACCGGCAGAGCTGGGGGGACAGGGCCGGGTTAGCAGGGGCTGCGGGTCGGGAGTGAGGGGCACTGGCAGAGCTGGGGGTGGGCAGGGCTGGGCTAGCAGGGGCTGCGGGTCGGGAGTGAGGGGCACTGGCAGAGCTGGGGGGGGGGCAGGGCTGGGCTGGCGGGGGCTGCGGGTCGGGAGTGAGGGGCACTGGCAGGGCTGGGGGGAGGTCCAGGCTGGGGGGGGCTTTATTCCCAGCTGTCCCCCCTCACAGAGGGGTACCTGGGCGGGGGTTGCCAGAGCCCCAGGCTGCCCTAACCCTGGGGGCCCGAAGCCAGGCTGAGGGGCTTGCAGCTGGTTCTGTCCCAGGCCCAACAGGTTGGGGACTGAAGGCAACAGCTGCCTGCTCCAGCCCAGGAAATCTAACCCCCCCCCCCTTTAACCCCCCAGTCAGGGAAAGAACCCAGGAGTCCTGGCTCCCAGCCCCCCTTGCTCTAACCCACCAGCCCCCACTCCCCTCCCAGAGCCGGGGAGAGAACCCAGGAGTCCTGGCTCCCAGCCCCCCTTGCTCTAACCCACCAGCCCCCACTCCCCTCCCAGAGCCGGGGAGGGAACCCAGGAGTCCGGGCTCCCAGCCCCCCCCGCTCTAACCACTAGACCCCACTCCCCTCCCACGCCCAGGGAGGGAACCCAGGAGTCCTGCGCCCCCCCCCCACGCAGCTGGGGAGGGAACCCAGGGGGTTCTGACTGCCGCACAATAGCTCACCTCCACCCCTCTGCATCCCAATGCCTCCAATTTCCTACAGCCAAAGCCCTGGGAATCCTAAACAGGGACCCTCCATCTCCGGGTGTGTGCGTGTGGGGGGGTGTCAATTCCTTGAGCCCCCGGTAGTGGGGCACCAGCCAACGGACCTCCCCACGCAGCCCCACTTCCCTAATGTGCGTCCCTGGGGCCGGGTGGGAGCCAGCGCCCCCTAGAGGGGACAGGCCCCTGCCCCATTCACTGCCCACCCCCCGCCAGCCAGTCTCTGCCCTGGGGCTCCCCCATAATCCTTGGAGTTCCGGGGGGTCCCAGCGGTGGGGAGGGCAGGACACCCCGTCTGCGCCCTCCTGCCCCCAAAGTAGACCCAGAACCGGAGAACCCGCCTGGGCCCGCCTGCCCCACTCTGCATAGGGGAGCAGCACCTGTCTCCCGCCCCGGATCTGCTCCTCCCCTGCCAGCCACTGGGTGATCCCAGGGCCCCCCCCCACTTTACAGCCCCCCCTTAAAGCAACCCCTCCCACACACAATACCTCTGTATTTAGGGCTTTCAGTGGAGCTGAGTGGAGACCCCCACCCGGGACGTTATGGGGCAGCAGCCTGCTGTGTGTGTGCGGGACCCTCTGGACCTCCAACTCCTAGCCAGCCACCCCTGGCGGCCCCACACACGGCCCCCCCGCTAAGGCCTATTGCCTGCCCCCAAACAGGGGTGATAGATCGGTCCCCCCAAATACCCCTTCCAGATACACACACTGTGACCCCCCCCCCCAGCGGCTCCAGCGTACCCCCCCCACACACCTTGACACGGGTTGGATTTGGGCTCGGGGGGTCCTGGGGGTGACTCCAGATCTGCACTGGGGCCAAGGTCTGAGTCAGCCCCGGGGTGACTCCAGCGGAGTGACTCCTGATTTACACCAGCCCCGTGACTCCGGCGGAGTGACTCCGGATTTACACCAGCCCCGTGACTCCGGATTTACACCAGCCCCGTGACTCCGGCGGAGTGACTCCCGATTTACACAGGGAACCGAAGGAAACGGGCGCAGTGACTCCCGATTTACACCGGGGGGGTGGGGGGGACGGGCCCGTGACTCCGGCACAGTGACTCCCGATTTCCAGCCGCATCCGGCTCCGTCACCCGGCCCGACCCTCCCTTTAAAGGTCCCGCGGGCCGGGCCGGGCCGAGCCGAGCCAGGCCAGGCCTCCGCCGCCCCAACAAAGCGGCGGCCCCGATCCCGGCCCCGAACACCCCCCCCCCCCGCTCGGCCCTACCTGCGGCTGCTCCCGGGGGTCCCGGCGTGGGAGGGGGAATCCGGCCCGGCCCTGCCCCACGGCCCGGCCAGCGAGCGCCGCTCCCGTCTCGCCGCTGCCGCTTTTCCCCCCCAGCCTCTCGCCGCTCAAACAAAGAGCCGAGGCGGGTTGTGTCGGGAGCCCAGCCCCCACCCCCCGGCCGAGACAGCCCTGCCCCTCCCCCTCCCCCTCCCCCTCCCCTTCCCCCCCCTTTCCGGCCCAGCAGCCTCACTTCCATCTTCCCGGCACCCCGCCCCCCGCCCGCCCGCCGGGAGCCCCCACGCGCGGAGACCCATCCGCGTGGGGGGGGGCACTGTGGTGTGGGGAGAGACGGGGGAATAGCAGGGTGGAGGAGGGGTGCGTGGAGGGGCAGGTGTGGGGGTGGAGGAAGGGGTGGGTGCATGGAGGGGCAGGCGCAGGGTGGAGGGAGGGGGGGTGCATTGAGGGGCAGGCGGGGGGGGTGGAGGGAGGGGTGGGTGCATTGAGGGGCAGGTGGGGGGGGTGGAGGAAGGGGTGGGTGCATGGAGGAGCAGGCGCGGGGATGGAGGGAGGGGTGGGTGCGTGGAGGGGCACAGGTGTGGCGGTGGAGGGTGGGATGGGTGCATGGAGGGGCAGGCGGGGGGGTGGAGGGAGGGGTGGGTGCGTTGAGGGGCAGGTGGGGGGGTGAAGGGAGGGGTGGGTATGTGGAGGGGCAGGTGGGGGGTTGGGTGGGCAGGGGGGTGGAGGGAGGGGTGGGTGCATGGAGGAGCAGGTGTGGGGGTGGAGGGAGGGGTGGGTGCATGGACGGGCAGGCGCAGTGTGGAGGGGCATAGGTGTGGGGGGTGGAGGGAGGGATGGGTGCATTGAGGGGCAGGCGGGGGGGTGGAGGGAGGGGTGGGTGCGTTGAGTGGCAGTTGGGGGGGTGAAGGGAGGGGTGGGTATGTGGAGGGGCAGGTGTGGGGGTGGAGGGAGGGGTGGGTGCATGGAGGGGCAGGTGCGGGGCACAGGTGTGGGGGTGGAGGGAGGGATGGGTGCATTGAGGGGCAGGCATGGGGGTGGAGGTAGGGTGGGTGCATGGAGGAGCAGGCGTGGGGTGGAGGGGGGTGGGTGCATGGAGCGGCACAGGCGTGGGGGTGGAGGTAGGGGTGGGTGCATGGAGGGGCAGGCGCAGGGTGGAGGGGGGTGGGTGGGTGGGGGTGCACAGGTGTGGGGGTGGAGGGAGGGATGGGTGCATTGAGGGGCAGGCATGGGGGTGGAGATAGGGGTGGGTGCATGGAGGGGCACAGGCATGGGGGTAGAGGTACAGGTGGGTGCATGGAGGAGTAGGTGTGGGGGTGAGGGGGGTGGGTGCATGGAGGGGCAGGCAGGGGGGTGGAGGGAGGGGTGGGTGCATGGAGGGGCAGGAGGGGGGTGGAGGGAGGGGTGGCTGCGTGGAGGGCCAGGCGGGGGGGTGGAGGGAGGGGTGGGTGCGTGGAGGGGCAGGTGTGGGGGTGGAGGGAGGGGTGGATGCATGGAGGGGCAGGCGCAGGGTGGAGGGAGGGGTGGGTGCATGGAGGGGCAGGTGTGGGGGTGGAGGGAGGGGTGGGTGCGTGGAGGGGCAGGCGGGGGGTGGAGGGAGGGGTGGGTGTGTGGAGGGGCAGGTGGGGGGTGGAGAGAGGGGTGGGTGCATGGAGGGGCAGGTGTGGGGGTGGAGAGACGGGTGTGCATGGAGAGGCAGGCATGGGGGGGATGGGGAGTGGCTGCATGGATGGTTGGATGGGTGGGTGGATCGATGGTTGGATGGGTGAAGACAGGTGGGGGGCTCGGTGGTTTGACAGGAGGGGACGGGGACAGGTAGGTGGATCGATGGTTGGACAGGTGGGGACGGGGATTGTTGGGCGGGTAGGGAAGGGGTGGGTGGATTGATGGTTGGACGTGAGGGGACTGGGGCCTTGGCTACACTGGCAATTCACAGCGCTGCACTTGCTGCACTCAGGGGTGTGAAAAAACACCCCCCCAGCGCAGCGAGTGCAGTGCTGTAAAGCGCGAGTGTACTCAGCGCCTGCAGCGCTGCAAACTATTCCCCTCGGAGAGGTGGATACCCACCCCCCGCTGGCGGTGCGACTACACTCGCGCTTTGTGAATCCGCAACTGTAGCCAAGGCCAGGGATGTGTGGGTGGGTCGATGGTTGGATGGGTAGGGAAGGGAATGGAGGAAGATTGATGTTTGGATGGGTGGGGACGGGGATGTGTGGGTGGGTCGATGGTTGGATGGGTAGGGAAGGGAATGGAGGAAGATTGATGTTTGGATGGGTGGGGACGGGGATGTGTGGGTGGGTCGATGGTTGGATGGGTAGGGAAGGGAATGGGGGTGGATTGATGGTTGGACGTGTGGAGACCGGGATGGGTGGGGAGATCGACTGTATGATGGTTGGGGAAGGGGATGGGTGTGTAGATTGATGGTTGAATGGTCGGGGACAGGGTGGGTGGATTGATGGGTGGATGAGTAGGGAAGGGGATATGTGGGTGGATCGATGGTTGGACGGGTGTGGAAGGGGATGGGTAGCTGGATTGATGGTTGGACATGAGGGGACAGGAATGGGTGGGAGGATCGATGTTTCGATGGCTAGGGAAGGGGACGGGGGTGGATCAATGGTTGGATGGGTAGCGAAGGGGTGGGTAGATTGATGGTTGGATGGGTGGGGACAGAGATGGGTGGGTAGATCGATTGTATGATGGTTGGGGAAGGGGATGGGTGTGTAGATTGATGGTTGGATGGTCGGGGACAGGGATCAGTGGGTGGATCGATGTTTGGATGGGTACGGAAGGGAATGGGGGATGGATCGAAGGTTGGATGGGTGGGGAGGGGATGGGTATGTAGATTGATGGTTGGATGGGTGGGGACGGGGATTGGTGCCTGGATCTATGGTTGGATGCCTGGGGATTGGTGGGTGGATCGATGTTTGGACAGGTGGGGAAGGGGATGGGGGAGGATCCATGGCATGACGGGTGGGGAAGGGGATAGGTGCGTGGATTGATGGTTGGATGGTCATACACAGGGATCGTGGGTGGATGGATGGTTGGATGGGTAGAGAAGGGGATGGATTGATGGTTGGATGGGTTGGGTGGGTGGGTGGGTGGATCGATGGTTGGATGGGTGGAGATGGGGATCTGTTCCTGGATCTATGGTTGGACGGGTAAGGATATGGATGGGCAGGGAGATCGATGGTTGGACGGGTGGGGACGGGGATGGGTGAATGGATGGAACAGGAATCGGTGGGTAGATCGATGGTTGAATGAGAAGGGAAGGGGATGGGTGCGTGGATCAATGGTGGGATGGGTGCGGATGGGGATGGTTGAGAGGATCGATGGTTGGATGGGTAGGGAAGGGGACAGGGATGGATCGAAGGTTGGATGGTTGGGTGTATTGACGGATGGGGATGGGGATCAGTGGGTGGATTGATGGTTGGATGGGTGGGAACGGGGATGGAATGGATTGATGGTTGGACATGATGAGATGTGGATGGGTGGGTGGATCGAAGGTTAGACGGGTGTGGAAGGGGATGGGGTGGGTGGATCGATGGTTGGACGGGTGTGGAAGGGGATGGGTGGGTGGACTGATGGTTCGACGGTGAGGACGGGAATGGGAGGTGGATCAGTGGTTGGACGTGAGGGGACAGGGATGGGTGGGAGGATCGATGGTTGGATGGGTAGGGGAAGGGGTGGGTGGATTGATGGTTGGATGGGTGTGGAAGGGGATGGGTGGGTGGATTGATGGTTCGACAGGTGGGGATGGGTGGGAGGATCGATGGTTGGATGGTCGTAGGACAGGAATCCATGAGTGGATGGATGGTTGGATGGATAGAGAAGGGGATGGATTGATGGTTGTATGGGTTGCATGAGTGGGTGGATCGATGGCTGGACAGGCAGGGAAGGAGATGGGTGGGTGGATGGGTAGTTGGACGTGTGGGGGACAGGGATGGGTGGGTGCATCGATGGCTGGACAGGTGGGGAAGGAGACGGATAGTTGGATGGGTGGGGAAGGGGACGCAGATGGGTGGGTAGATCGATGATTGGATGGGTGAGAAGGGGATCGGTGGATGAATCGATGGTTGGATGGGTGAGTATGGGGATGGGTGGGTGGATCGATGGTTGGACGGGTGGGAATGGGTGGGTGGATCGATGGTTGGATGGATGGGGAAGGGGATGGGTGGGTGGGTGGATGGATGGTTGGACGGATGGGGACGGGGGTGGGTGGCTGGATTGATGATTGGACGTGAGGGAACAGGGATGGGTGGGTGAATCAATGGTTGGATGGGTGGGTACGGGGGTCGGTGGGTGGATTGATGGTGGGATGGGTAGGGAAGGGGGTGGGTGGATCAATGGTTGAACATCTGGAGATTGGGATGGGTGGGTGGATTGGATAGGAGGGGACAAGTGGTTGGATGGGTGGGAACGGGGATGATATTGTGGATCGATGGTTGGACGAGCAGGGATGGGTGAGTGGATGGATGTTTGGACGGGAGGGGAAGGGGATGGGTGGCGACGGGGATGGGGTGGTGGGTCGATGGTTGGACGGTGGGGACGGGGATCGGTGGTTGGATCAATGGTTGGATGGGTGGGGACGGGTGGGTGGATCGATATATGGTGGTTGGGGAAGGGGATGGGTGGGTGGATGGGTGACGACGGGGATTATAGGGTGGATCGATGGTTGGACAGGTAAGGAAGGGGACAGAGGGGGATGGGTGGGTGGATCGATGGTATAATGGGTGGGGATGGGATGGGTGGTTGGATCAATGGTTGGACAGGTGGGGATGGGTGGGTGGATCGATTGTATGAGGGTTGGGGAAGGGGATTGGTGGGTGGATGGGTGGTGACAGGGATGATAGGGTGGATTGATGGTTGGATGAGCAGGGACGGGGATGGGTGGGTGGATGGATGGTTGGATACATGCGGACAGGGATCGTTGGGGGGATCAATGGTTGGATGGGAAGGGAAGGGGACGGGTGGGGACGGGGATGGGTTGGTGGGTCAGTGGTTGGATGGGAGGAGACGGGGATGGGTGGTTGGATCAATGGTTGGATGGGTTGGTGGATTGATTGTATGATGGATGGGGAAGGGGATGGATGGGTGGCGACGGGGATGATAGGATGGATCAATGGTTGGACGGGTAAGGAAGGGGGGGATGGGGATGGGGTGGTGGGTCGATGGTTGGACGGGTGGGGACGGGTGGGTGGATCGATTGTATGATGGTTGGGGAAGGGGATGGGTGGGTGGCGACGGGGATGATAGGGTGGATCAATGGTTTGATGGGTAAGGAAGGGGACGGGCAGGGACAGGGATGGGTTGGTGGGTCGATGGTTGGACGGTGGGGACAGGGATCAATGGTTGGACGGACGGGGACAGGGATTTGGGTGCATCGATGGTTGGGGACAGGGATCTAAGCAGGGGGCGCTGTGCTGATCGAGGCAGGGGAGTTACATGGAGGTGGAAGGAACTGGACAGTTGTGTGATGAATGCTTTGTGCAGAGCCTGGGTGAGTATGTGCATTCACGTATCAGGTCGTATGTATCTGTTTGGAGGGGTGTGCTTGTAAGCGTTGTGTAGCGAGCTGAGTACGTTTCAAGGCACGGAGGCAGTGAGTGTGCATCGGGGGCGTATTTGTTAAAGTGTGCGGTGAACTCCGCGTCTCACATTGTGTGTGCTTTGGTTTTGCGTTGGGTTGTGTAGAAGGTGACGTGTATTTGAGTTAGGTGTTAGCTCAGGTTGTGTAGCCTATGTGTGTCTGGGGGTGGGGGTGTTTTGAGGGGTGTGTGGGGAGGGTGGAAGGTGTTGTAGGGGATGTGCAGTGGATAGGGGTGTATTCTGCAAGGGTGCAGGTGTGTGGGCGGAAGGGTGACTGTTCTGTGTGTAACTGGGTGGGTGTAAAGCAGGGTTTGTGGTCTATGGGAAGAGTGGAGCAGTAGTGCATATGCAGAAGAGGTTTTGTATTCTGTGTGCGCGCGCGCAGCAGGAGATGTGTGTGTGTGTGTGCGCGCGAAGGGGACTTGGGCAGCAGGGTGTGCGCGTTCTCCCGGTGTACGCCCGGCAGCAGGGTGTGTATTCTCCGGGTGTGCGCCCAGCAGCAGGGTGTGTATTCTCCGGGTGTGCGCCCGGCAGCAGGGTGTGTATTCTCCGGGTGTGTGCCCGGCAGCAGGGTATGAATTCTCTGGGTGTGCGCCTGGCGGCAGGGTGTGTATTCTCTGGGTGTGTGCCTGGCAACAAGGTGTGTCTATTCTCCGGGTGTGCGCCTGGTGGGAGGGTGTGTGTATTCTCCGGGTGTGAACCCGGCGGCAGGGTGTGCATGTTCTCTGAGTGTGTGCCCAGCAACAGGGTATGTCTATTCTCCAGGTGTGCACCTGGTGGCAGGGTGTGCATGTTCTCCGAGTGTGTGCGATGGGTGTGTGTGTTCTCTGCGTGTGTGCCCAGCAGCGTCTGTGTAAACAGCAGGGGTGTGTGTGTGTGTGTGTGTGTGTGTGTGTGTGTGTGTGTGGAGAGAGATAGAGAAAGAGGACAGCTCCCTTTCCCCCCAGATTCAGAAGGACAATCCAGCCCAACACAGCCCCACCCAAACCCTGGCCCCAGGACCAAGGAAAGGGGGGGAAGAGAAGGGGAATTAGTCCTTTTGGCAGAAAGTAGGGCAGTGGGATCTGGTGGTTAGAGCAGGGGGGGCTGGGAGCCTGGACTCCTGGGTTCTCTCCCGTCAGAGCAGGGGGGGCTGGGAGCCAGGACTCCTGGGTTCTCTCCCCCGCTCTGGAAGGGGAGTGGGGGCTGGTGGTTAGAGCAGGGGGGGCTGGGAGCCAGGACTCCTGGGTTCTCTCCCCGGCTCTGGGAGGGGAGTGGGGGGCTGGTGGGTCAGAGGAGGGGGGGAAGAGCCCAGATTTCTGGGTTCTATTAACCCTTCCCCCACAGCTGCCTGCCCTGTGGGGGGGGGGGGGGGGGGCTTCCAAACCCCCTCAGCCCCTGGCTGCAGGCACGTCCGCAATGGCTGATCTCTCCCCCCCGCCAGCCAATGGCAGCGCACACAGCCTCAGACAGCCAATGGAAGAGGAGCAATAACAGCAGCTGGGCTGGGAGGGTCTGAGAGTGACCCCGCCCCCCACAGAGCCGCCCTTTCCCTTCCCTGCACGTGTAGGGCACAGCCCCAAGTGTGTGTGTGGGGGGGTCAGTCACACTAGGGTGCCCCTCATTCCTGACCCGCAGCCCCTGCCAGCCCAGCCCCCTCCCAGCCCCTCACTCCCGACCCACAGCCCCTGCCAGCCCAGCCCTGCCCCCCCCAGCTCTGCCGGTGCCCCTCACTCCCGACCCATAGCCCTCGCTAGCCCAGCCCTGCCGGTGCCCCTCACTCCCGACCCACAGCCCCTGCTAGCCCAGCCCTGCCCCCCCCAGCTCTGCCGGTGCCCCTCACTCCTGACCCATAGCCCTCGCTAGCCCAGCCCTGCCCCCCCAGCTCTGCCGTGCCCCTCACTCCCGACCCGCAGCCCCTGCCGCCCCCCCAGCTCTGCCGGTGTCCCTCACTCCTGACCCACAGCCCCTGCTAGCCCAGCCCTGCCCCCCCCAGCTCTGCCGGTGCCCCTCACTCCCAACCTACGGCCCCTGCCAGCCCTGCCCTGCCCCCCCCAGCTCTGCCGGTGCCCCTCACTCCCGACCCGCAGCCCCTGCCAGCCCAGCCCTGCCGGTGCCCCTCACTCCCGACCCACAGCCCCTGCCAGCCCAGCCCTGCCCCCCCCAGCCCTGCCAGTGCCCCTCACTCCCTGTGCGGTTCCCAGAGGCAGGTTCGGTTGCTGGGGCCCAGCTGCTCAGAGGATCATGTTCCCTCGGTAGCTGCCCGCCCCCCCCCCCCGGCCCCGTTTGGGGTTTGTCACCTGGGGAACCAACCGCCTGGCCTGTGTCTGCCACCTGCACCCACCATGCCCGGGGCGGGGGGGGAGGGGGGCTGTAGTCTTCAAAATACCAGATCCGTACCCCACAGCACAGTGCCCCCAGCCGAGCCCCCCCCCCGCCAGCTCCCCTGCTCAGTGCTCTGGGCTGGGGTCTCTGCTGGCAGGGCGGGGGGGAGGGCTGTTACACAGGATGCAGCTGTAACTGGTGCAACCGCCAGGCAGGTGCCAGTTGTGGGGGTGGTCTCGGGTGTCAGCCTGGTGGGGGAGGAGTGCAGAGGGGGAGGTGTTCAGTGGAGGAGGGTGTGGGGGTGCAATGGGGGGAGAGTGTGGGGGGTGCAGAGGGGGAGGGGGGAGAGCTGGGGTGCAGGGGGAGGGTGTGGGGGTGCTGTGGGGGGTGCAGAGGGGGGAGGGTGTGGGGTTGCAGGGGGGAGGGGTGCAGTGGGGGGAAGGTTGCTGAGGGGGGAGGGTCTGGAGGTGCAGGGGGGAGGGTGCAGAGCGGGGAGGGCGTGGGGGTGCAGGGGCGAGGGGTGCAATGGGGAAGGGTGTGGGGTGCAGAGGGGGGAGGGCTGCTGAGGGGGGGGTGCAGAGGGGGGAGGGTCTGGAGGTGCACTGGGTGAGGAGCAGGGTTACGCCGGTGGGGTGGGGGCTCCGGCACGTTCTGGTTCCTTCCTGCTCAGCACTTGGCCGGGTGCCCGGCCCGGGCGGCTATTTATATCCTGTCCCCATGTGCCCTGCGCTGGCAGCCACGCGGCGGTGGGGGAAGGGGTGGGGCGGGGGCTGGGCCCCACGCGTGTGCAGAGCTGGGGGAGACACGCTGGCACATGCGTGTGTGTTTTGGATGTTCGCATATGCAGGCGTGTGTGTGTGTCCCCCACCCCCTCTCTCTGTGGCTCGCAGAGCGTGTTCAGGTGTGTTTGGGGACCGGATCAGTGCTTGAGAGAAGATTACCATGTGGCTGCCCTCATGTGTACTGACATGGCCCCTGTATGTGTCAGTGTAGCCAGGATGTGTCTTAGCATGTCTGCGTAGCCATGGCTGGCATATGTATTAGTGTGTCTTGGCATGTCTAGCCATGTTTGCTAATTTAGGACTCAGTGCAAGCGTGTCCTGCATAGTGAGGTATGCGTTAGTGTGTCTGGCGTATGCAGTGATCTGGGTGGGTCTGTACATGCCGTTGTAGTGAGTTTGGTGGGTGCGCTGGCATGGCCGGGGCGTGTCGCAGCGTGTCCAGGCGTGTGGCTGTACATGGCACGTTAGCATGTTCAGTGTGTGTGTTGCCATGGCCGGGGCGTGTTGCAGCGTGTCCAGGCGTGCGGCTGTACATGGCATGTTAGTGTGTTCGGTGTGTGTGTGTTGCCATGGCCGGGGCGTGTTGCAGCGTGTCCAGGCATGTGGCTGTACATGGCGTGTTAGCGTGTTCTGTCTGTCGCCCCCCCATATCCTGACCCCCCACGTGTGTCTCCAAGCAGCTGTTTCCCAGCTCCCCTTCCATCACCGAGCAACAAGGCAGAGCCGGGCCCCCATTGGCTGACAGGGCGATGACATAAGCAGCCCAGGCACAATTAATAGGGCGGCCCTGGAGCCAGGTCATCGTTCCTGCCTCTGTTACCATAGCAACAGGGTAAGCGCTGGGCTCCATCACCTCTCCACACGGGCCAAAGGCCCCCTCCTTCCCTGCCCGCCCAGTCTCCCATTTCTGGGGGGGCAGGGTAGGGCTGGCAGGGGCTGTGGGTCGGGAGTGAGGGGCACCGGCAGAGCTGGGGGGGGCAGGGCTGGGCTGGCAGGGGCTGCGGGTCGGGAGTGAGGGGCACCGGCAGAGCTGGGGGGGGCAGGGCTGGGCTATCAGGGGCTGCGGGTCGGGAGTGAGGGGCACCGGCAGAGCTGGGGGGGGCAGGGCCGGGCTGGCAGGGGCTGCGGGTCGGGAGTGAGGGGCACCGGCAGAGCGGGGGGGGCAGGGCCGGGCTGGCAGGGGCTGCGGGTCGGGAGTGAGGGGCACCGGCAGAGCTGGGGGGGGCAGGGCCGGGCTGGCAGGGGCTGCGGGTCGGGAGTGAGGGGCACCGGCAGAGCTGGGGGGGGCAGGGCCGGGCTGGCAGGGGCTGCGGGTCGGGAGTGAGGGGCACCGGCAGAGCTGAGGGGTGGGGGCTGGGCTGGCAGGGGCTGCGGGTCGGGAGTGAGGGGCACCGGCAGAGCTGGGGGGGGGCAGGGCTGGGCTGGCGGGGGCTGCGGGTCGGGAGTGAGGGGCACTGGCAGAGCTGGGGGGGGCAGGGCTGGGCTGGCGGGGGCTGCGGGTCGGGAGTGAGGGGCACTGGCAGAGCTGGGGGGGGCAGGGCTGGGCTGGCGGGGGCTGCGGGTCGGGAGTGAGGGGCACCGGCAGAGCTGGGGGGGGCAGGGCTGGGCTGGCAGGGGCTGCGGGTCGGGAGTGAGGGGCACCGGCAGAGCTGGGGGGGGGCAGGGCTGGGCTAGCAGGAGCTGCGGGTCGGGAGTGAGGGGCACCGGCAGAGCTGGGGATCAGGGCCGGGGGGCAGGGCCTGGGGGGGAACCCCTGGCCTAGGGCAGGCTGGCTCCTGTCTGTCTCTCTGTGGGGGCGAGGGGGGGGGGGCAGAGATCAGCGGGTCCCAGGCTCCCAGTTACTGATTAACTCCTGCCCAGGGCTCAGGGAGCTGTTGGGGAGGGGACGGGGCCTGCGCCCAACCCTACAATAACAACCCTTCACCGCACGCTCCGTTGGCCAATCAGCATCCTTCACGGCATGGTCCAGAGAAGGGAAACCGAGGCAGAGAGATGCAGGGACTCACCCTCATATAACCCCCAGACCCCTCCTCCCCGTCTCGTACCCAGCCCCACCTCTGTGCCAGGGCAGGCAGGTCGGAGCAGAGTGCTGGGAGACAGGACTCCTGGGTTCTCTCTTGGCTTTGGGAGGGGAGTGGGGGCTGGTGGGTTAGAGCAGTGGGGGCTGGGAGCCAGGACTCCTGGGTTCTCTCCCGGCTCTGGGAGGGGAGTGGGGGCTTGTGGGTTAGAGCAGGGCGGGTTGGGAGCCAGGACGCCTGGGTTCTCTCCCTGGCTTGCGGGTGGTGGGTTAGAGCAGGGGAGAGTGGTGCAGGGAAGCTAAGATGCCTGGGGTCCTTCCCCAGCTCCATCACTGACTATGGGGGAGTTCCTGCCTCTCTCTGTGCCTCTGTTTATACAGATTTCAAGCTCTTTGGCACAAGGGGTGTGTGAAGCTTGGCAGTGCCCGGTGCGACGGGGCCAAATCTCAGTCGGGGGGGTCTGGGCAGCGCCCGGCGCAACGGGGCCCCACCAGCCTGGCTCCTGCAGCCAGGAAACTGGTTGGCATGAGACTTCATCGCCACCACCCGGGGGCGGGTTGAGGCGTTGGCACTGTGAGCCGGCCCCCAGGGCACCGGCTCCTGGTGTCATCTGCCAGGCCCCCCGGCTGGGAGAATGGACGATTGTGCCCGACAGGGTAACATTGCCTGAGTCTGCCGAGAGCCTGATTTGTGGGAGGGGGAGAACTGCCCTGAGCCTGTCAATGGGGTGTTAACTCCAGGCCTCAGAGCTCTGCATGACCTGAGGGGACTGCCCTCAAGGGGGGGAAAGGAGCCACCAAGCCCCATGGACCCCCTGGTGAAACCCATTCAGATGGGGGCGGGGCTATGACAGTGGGTGGGGCCACAAGGCACCGCCTCCCCCCCAGATGGGGATCCATAGGGTCACATGCAGGGGCCAAATGGAATCGGCAGATGGGCCAGACCAGAGACAGGGACGGGGGACACAGGGTACCTGGGTTCCATTCCCAGTGCGTTGGAGCTATGGCCCAGCTGTGCGACTCAGTTTTCCCTCCTGCCTTCGGCTAATTGGACTGGAAGGAGTTTGGGGCAGGGGTTTCTGAGCCGCCCCTCGTGTCAGGACAGCGTCGGGCACTACGGGCAATGGGTGGCATGATGTAGCTAGCAGTAATTAGTGGGTCTCATCCATTTTCCTGGGCTCTGCATGACCTGGGCACCGGGAGATCCCCTAGCTGGAGCACCGCAAGGGAAACCGAGGAAGGCCGGGGTGGAAAATCCTCCCCCCGCCCCGCTAGCCCTCTGCCCCTGTCCTTTGGCACACCCGTCACCCCAGCTTTAGGGGGGTGCAGAGCGGCTGCGTTTGCTGGAAAGGGTCATGCCAGACCCCTCCAGCAGCAGAGGTATGCCACAGAACCGAGCTGAGGGCTGGCAGGAGGAGCCGGAGTGGGGGGGAGAATATCCCAGGCCCCAAAGGGAACCAGCCCAGTGGGCACCGAACATGTTCACACTGGAAAATGGTCCTCAGTGTTTAAGCAGGAGGGGGAGGGGTATGCAACAAGCTGCCTGAGGAACAGGGCAGGGGGCAGGGGGAGCTGGCCCAGCGTTGGGGGTTCGGATCAGCCGGGAGGCCTATCTGGAAGGCGCTTTACTGGCCTCCCTCCAGGGGGAGATTCTCTGGCCTGGATCAGTCAGGAGTCCTGGCTCCCAGCCTCCCCTGCTCTAACCCACCAGCCCCCACTCCCCTTCCAGAGCCGGGGAGAGAACCCAGGAGTCCTGGCTCCCAGCCCCCCCTGCTCTGACCCACCAGCCCCCACTCCCCTTCCAGAGCCGGGGAGAGAACCCAGGAGTCCTGGCTCCCAGCCTCCCCTGCTCTAACCCACCAGCCCCCACTCCCCTTCCAGAGCCGGGGAGAGAACCCAGAAGTCCTGGCTCCCAGCCCCCCCTGCTCTGACCCACCAGCCCCCACTCCCCTTCCAGAGCCGGGGAGAGAACCCAGGAGTCCTGGCTCCCAGCCTCCCCTGCTCTAACCCACCAGCCCCCACTCCCCTTCCAGAGCCGGGGAGAGAACCCAGAAGTCCTGGCTCCCAGCCCCCCCTGCTCTGACCCACCAGCCCCCACTCCCCTTCCAGAGCCAGGGAGAGAACCCAGGAGTCCTGGCTCCCAGCCTCCCCTGCTCTAACTCACCAGCCCCCACTCCCCTTCCAGAGATGGGGAGAGAACCCAGGAGTCCTGGCTCCCAGAGCCCTCTGCTCTAACCCACCAGCCCCCGCTCCCCTCCCAGAGCTGGGGAGAGAACCCAGGAGTCCTGGCTCCCAGGCCCCCCAGCTCTAACCACCAGCCCCCATTCCCCTCCCCTCCCGGGGTGTCCCACTAGGCGTGTAAGGAAAGTGAATTAAAGGCATTGAAGGAATCTCTGTGCCATGAGCCCAGGGAACTCCCTGGCACTAGATGTCGCAGCTCAGCAGGCTGGGGGGGCGGGGGGGGGCTGAGAAAATCACCCAGAATGACAGGAAGGGGGTGTTAACCCCCATGCGTCACGGCAGGGACTGGCTGGGTCAGGAAGGTGCGTCCCCCTGCGCCTCGGTCTGACCGAGAGCCGCCCGCAGAGCGCCTCGTTCTGTCGCCTGTCGCCCTCTAGTGGGCAAATGTCAGAACAGCTCCCACCCGTCCCCAGGGCGGAGACTGGCTGGCTCAGGGGGGCGAGGAAGGGGCTAGGGGGCGCCGGCTCCCACCCGGCCCCAGGGTTCACGGCTCAGCCAGCACTAGATTTCTAACCAATCACGGCGAGGCGTGAGAGCCCCACCCCCCCGGCTCCCTATCGCCCGGTTGGCTGAGCGCGGGGGAGATTGAGATCTTGCTGCCCAATCAGAAATGGCTGGAAAACTCACAACTCTGCCGGGCGTGGGGAGGTTCCTTTGGGCGGGGCCAGATCCAGGGGGGCGGGGCGTGCGCGCTGGATGCGGGGTTCAGGGGGATGGCAGGTGTAGGTGGGCGCTTCTGAGTGGGGGATCCGGACCCCAGGAAGGGGAAGCCTATCGCGGGGGGTGGTGGTGTCTGGGTTAGATCCAGGCGGGGAATCCAGGCTGGACCAGTGTGTGTGTGTGTGGGGGGGCCTGCACCCCACCCCCGCCGGCTCTGCCCGCACGGCCCCCGCCCCGGCTCTGCCCGCACCCCTTCGCCGGCTCCCCGCACTCTTCCCCGCCGATGTGACGCATCGAAAGTTGCATCCACGCCCCCCCACTCCATCCCGTTACCTGCGCGCGGGTCCCGCCGCTCGCAGCCGGGCTCGGCGGGGGTAGGGGGGCGCCCCAATCTCCCTCCGCCGCCCTTTGATTGACAGCCGGGCGGCCCCGCAGCCCGCGGGCCCCCACCCCCCATCCTCGGGCGGCTGGGGGCGGGGGCGGGGCCGGGCTGGGCCGTGGCGCAGTTCGGGCCCCGGCTCCGGGCTTCGCCTTGCGGCTCAGGCTGGTTCTTCCTCCGGAGCCAAACCGGAGTCAAACCGCCCCGCCCCCTGCACCCCCCTCCCGCCGGAGGGGGAGTCACAGCGGCTCTACCCCTCCCTCCCCCCCCCGTGTGTGTAGGGGGTGTCATAGCCCCTGTACCCCCCCCGTGTGTGTGTGGGGGGTGACAGTGTCTTTACCCCCCCATCTCTGAGTGTGGCGGGGAGGTCACACCGTCTCTACCCCCCGTGTGTGTGTGTGTGTGGGGGGGTGTCACAGCGTCTCTAACCACCCCCCCGTGTGGGGGAGGGTCACAGCGTCTCACCCCCCCATGTCTGTGTGGGGGTCACAGCACCTCTACTCCCCCGTGTGTATGTGTGTGTGTGGGGGAGTCACAGCGTCTCTTCCCCCCCCGTGGGTGTCCCACAGCGCCTCCTGCTGGGGAGACTCATCTCACCTGTTCCCCCCTGCCCCCCAAACGCCGTGGGCTGGGACGCCCCGCCCCCCCGTGCAGTGAGTGTGTTTACACCCACACCCCGTCACACGCCTGGTGGTGGAGGCGCCCAGACAAGGACCTGCCCCCGCCTCCTCCCCCCCCAGGGCCTGGGCTGCAGCTGGGGAGGGGGCAGGGCGCTGACATGGGGGGTTCAGGGTTCTGGGGAAATCTCACCCTCCCCGGCATTGCAGAGCCCCCCCAGATTACACTCCCCTTGCCCCGCTCCAGCTTGGCTCTCCCGGTGGGTACCACGGCCGCTAGCCCAGGGCCCCATGGGGCAGCTGCTCCCCGAGCCCCCCCTGGTGGCAAGTTGTGGGATTGCTGCGGGCCTCAGTTTCCCCACGCGCCAAGCAGCCGTTCCGCTGGGGAGGCCCCGAGCCCACACGGCCCCCGGCTACTGGGGAACGCCGGGGCCTGGGGGACAGAGCTGGGTTCGAGTCTGGCCTCAGCAGCACGACGTGGGGACCCGGGAGAAGCTGGGAAACTGAGGCCCGGGGCCCAGACTGTGGGCCTGTCCCACCCCATCTCCCCGTGGGGAGGGTCACACACAGGCCCCGCGGCGCTCGGCCAAAGGGTGGGTTTATTGCGGGGGGGGCTCAGCTGTCCAGGCTCATCAGCAGGGCGGTGCCCCGTTTGATCCAGTGGTCGGGGGGGGCGGCGCCGGCCCGCAGCTCCACTCCGATGACGAAGGAGGGGCGCCCGGGGGAGCCAGTCCGGTTTGGGTAGTAATAGCAGGGGCAGGCGTAGGTCCCTGCGAGAGAGGGGGGTCAGGGGGTGGGGCCAGGCTACCCCCCGTCAGCCCCACGCCCCCCCAGACCCCTCCCCCCTCAGCCCAGTAGCCCCCCCAGCCGGTCCCCCATGTGGTCAGCGCCCCCACACCCCCCGCCCCCCTCAGCGCCCCCAGCCCCAGCCCCTCCTGTCAGCCCTGCGCCCCCCAAACCCTCCCCCACATGGGAAGCCCCCCTCAGCGCCCCCATCCCCAAACCCTCCCCCACGGGAAGCCCCGACCCCCAGCCCCTCCCCCGTCAGCCCTGCACCCCCCAGCCTCCTCCCCCCACTGTCAGTGCGCCCCCGACCCCCCACCTTTGCTGCTCTTCTTCTTGCTCTCGGCGGGTTTGAAGTGCACCGTGGGCAGGGGGCAGACGAGCTGCATCGGCTCCGCTTCCACCAGACACGAGTTCTTCTTGTCCCAGCCCGCGCCCTCCAGGTACAGCCCCCGGACCCACACGCCATCCTGTGGGGCAGGGAGCGTCACCCGGCGCGCCCCCCCCATCACCCCGGTATGCCCCCTCCCCGGACCCACACGCCGTCCTGTGGGGCAGGGAGCGTCACCCAGCATGTCCCCCCCATCACCCCGGTATGCCCCCTCCCCGGACCCACACGCCGTCCTGTGGGGCAGGGAGCGTCACCCGGCACGCCCCCCCCCATCACCCCGGTATGCCCCCTCCCCAGACCCACACGCCGTCCTGTGGGGCAGGGAGCGTCACCCGGCACGCCCCCCCCCCATCATCCTGGTATGCCCCCTCCCCGGACCCACACGCCGTCCTGTGGGGCAGGGAGCATCACCCCGGCACGGGCCCTGGACCCACACACCATCCTGGGGGGCAGCGAACGTCACCATGGGCACGGTCCCCAGATCCCCACACCGTCCTGGGGTCAGGGAGCATCACCCCAGGTACAGCCTCCCCAATGCCGTCCTGGGGGGCAGCAGGTGTCAGGGGGTGGGGCGAGGCTGCCCCCCGTCAGCCCCGTGCCCCCCCAGACCCCTCCCCCCTCAGCCCAGTGGCCCCCAGCCCCCACGCCGTCCCGGAACCCCCATGGGCTCTGGCCCCAGCCACGCACCTTGGGCGGATACACCAGGTTGTTGTCATCCACCGTGGAGACGATGAACTCCCAGGACAGGGCGTCCACCGAGATCTGGAGGGGGGGGGCAGTGAGAGGGGGTGGGACGGCCCCAGCCCCCCATCCTAGGAGTCTCCCCGCCCCCCAGCAGAGCTGGGAACTGCCCCAGGTGCCTCCAGCCCCCACTCTTCTCCCAGAGCCAGGGAGATAACCCAGGAGTCCTGGCTCCCAGCCCCCCCTGCTCTAACCCACCAGCCCCCACTCCCCTCCCAGAGCCAGGGAGAGAACCCAGGAGTCCTGGCTCCCAGCACCCCCTACTCTAACCCACCAGCCCCCACTCCCCTCCCAGAGCCGGGGAGAGAACCCAGGAGTCCTGGCTCCCAGCCCCCCGTGCTCTAACCACCAGCCCCCACTCCCCTCCCAGAGCCGGGGAGAGAACCCAGGAGTCCTGGCTCCCAGCCCCCCCTGCTCTGACCCACCAGCCCCCACTCCCCTCCCAGAGCCGGGGAGAGAACCCAGGCGTCCTGGCGCCCCGCCCCCCCAGCGGTACCCACGTTGTTCTGGCGGGCTGCTGCCTGCAGCACGGCTGTCAGGAACCCAGTGGGGAAGGTGAAGCCGGAGAGCCAGAAGAGCACGGGAGGATGCGCCGTCTCGGCCCAGCGGGCAAACTGCTCCACCCGCTGGCCCAAGTCCCGGGTCCAGGCGGCCAGCGGCTTCTGCGAGGGGTAGGCCTGCGAGGGGCAGAACACAGGGGCTGGGGGGGGGGTGGGCACATGGCACAGCTCAGCATCGCTCGCCCCCCCAGCACTTGGAGGCTTTCACACACAGGGAAACGGAGGCACAAATCAGACAGGAGCCCCCAGTCCTAGCTCCACTCCCCCACTCTCTCCAGAAGGGCTCCTCAGACTGGGGGGTGGGGGTGATAAAGGGGGTGGTGCTTCTCCAAGCCCTGCCCACACCACCCGTGCAGCAGTTGAAGATTTGATGTGGGGGGGTCACTGGGCTCAGGGGGGGCAGGAACCTTCCTAATCGACCCACCAGTGGCCCCAAAGCCAGACACCCCTGGGCCCCCCAACCCGTGTGGGAGGGCAGGACTGGGGAGTCTCTGGGCCCCCAGGAAGGGCAGGGGGCACTCCCATGGGGCAGCAACTCCAGCTTTTCCCCCGGCGGCCGGGGGCGCCCTTACCCTCTCCCACATGGGGGGCACGCGGGCGTCGAAGATGCAGTTGAAGATCTCTTCCAAGGTGGTGGACATGACCACCAGCCCCTGGATGCCCCTCTCCAGCTCCACCAGCGAGGACCTAGGGGGAGGGCACAGGTCAGGCGGGGTCCCCCTTGGCCGGCCCCAGACCCGACCCCCAACGCTGCCCCCTGGGCCAAGGAGCTGCCAGAGTCGGGGCAGCATCGGTCGGGGATTGGGAGGTTCCTCGCTACCCACCGGGATCCCACGTTCGGTTTTCTGACTTGCAGGAGGCTGGGCAGGGGTTTGCTGTAGTCTGGGCACTGCACAGAGCCCCAGACCAAGATTGGGGCCCCGTCGTGCCAGGCGCTGCCCACACCCCCCCGACCGAGATTGGGGCCCGTCGTGCCAGGCGCTGCCCACACACCCCCGACCGAGATTGGGGCCCGTCGTGCCAGGCGCTGCCCACACACCCCCGACCGAGATCAGGGGCTCACCCTACCGCACTGCACAGCCCCACGGAAAGGCAGTCCCTGGAGTGGGGATAACAGCTAAGCCGGACCGGGGCCCATCCAGCCACACGAGCCAGGGTTGAGCCTTGTGCCCCCCAGGCCCCGAGGCCCGGCAGTCGTGGCGCTGACCTGATGACCTGCAGCAGGGCGTTGTAGCGCTGGATCTCCTGCAGCAGCACCACGTTGAGGGGCGAAGGGTCGTCAGCCAGCACCTTCTGGGTGCCCCTGTAGTCTAGCTCCTGCGGGATCTTGCTCAGCACGTCGGCCGACAGCTCCAGGACCTGCCGGGCGAGGGGCGCGTGAGCCGCGGGCGGGACCTGGGGGAGATCCCTGCGGGATGGAGCCCCCGTGCCCCAGAACTGCGGGCAGGTGGGGACCGTGGGGGTGTCCCCGCAGGATTGAGCCCCCTCGTCTCAGAACCACGGGTGGCTCTCGGAGTCTGCAGGCAGCCAGGAGAGTCGGTGGCGGTGCCTGATTGGGAGCAAACCCCCAGACCCAGGTTGCAGCACCCAGGACCCTCCCCTCTAGAGTGCAGGTGGCACCGGAGCCCGGGTCCCCCTGCCACCAGGTACCTTGTCCTCGCGGCTCTGCCCGGCGGCCCCGCTGGGCGTGATCTGGGGCTGCAGGGACAGTAGGGTCTCAAAGAGGGTCCTGGCCTCGGTGATCTGGGAGGCCACGTCGGCGTTGGGGTGCTGGCCGAAGGCCTCAGGCAGGTCCATGCCGGGCAGCATGCTGATGAACTCCCGGTAGGAGGCCAGGTTCCCGTCCTTGGGGATGTAGTAGGTGTCGAGCACCGACAGCCTGAGGGCACGGGGAGACTCAGGGCTCGCAACTACTCGGCCCCCCCAGCCCCGCTCACCCAGCCCCCCCACTTGGGCTATTTCTGCCTGCACAGGGCGAGCCATCCTCACAGGAGACCCCCGAGGAGAGGAGCGGGCAGGGAAGCACCCACGAGGGGGGTACAACTCAAAGCGCCACTGTTACTGCCCTCTGCCTCCTTTGAGCCGGGTCCCTTGGGTGCCCCTCTGCAGTGGTGCCCCAGGACACTTCCCCACCCACCCCAGCGATTTCAGCATCCCTGCTTTATACAGAGTGAAACGGATTTATTTGGGGGTTGGATCCCATTGGGAGCTGGGGAGCTGGGTGCTGGAGACAGGAGCACTTGCTGAGCAGTTTTTGGTTAAAGTCTGCAGCGTTGGGGGCAGGCTGTAGCAGGCTGGCGTGTCTGGCTCAACAAGGCAGGGTTCTGGAGTCCCAAACTGGCAGGAAAACGGGCTCAGAGGTAATCTCAGCACGTCAGGTGACAGTGCCAAGGGGGCCTCTGTGATCAAACCCGTCATAAACAGGATCCAGAGGTAGACGGGAAGGACAAGGGGGATCAGGATCACGAAAAGCCCAGAACAACCCTCAGATGGGGACAGAACAAACGAAGGGGAAAGCCAGCATCAACCGGAGTGACACCGACCCAGCCGTGTGAACGAGGCTTGGGGCAGACGGAAGCTGGTTGAGAAGGGACTGAGGGCGGATTGCTGGCGCAGCCCTATGCGCAGGGCGTGTGGGTGGGCCGAACGGGCACCGACACTGCTCGCAGGAGGAGGGGTTGAGGTTGACGCTGAGCAGGCCCCGCCCCCGTACTTGTAGAAGGGCGCGGCCAAGCTCTGCTCGCAGAAGTAGTCGTTGATGTAGGTGGTAAGCAGGCGCCGGTCCCAGCTGTCTGTCACGTGTCCCCCGTAGTTGACACCTGCGATCAGGTACTTGAGGGCGTCCCAGGGCGTCTCCTCGTACTCATCCAGGTACAGGCTCAGCAGGTTCTCCGACACCTGGGGGGTGCAGACGGCACCACGCCAATGCCACAGGGCCCATGGCGTCCGCTCGGGTGGGCACCAGCGGCTGTTATTGCCAGGTTCAGCAGAGCGCCTCGCAGGGAGCCCTGGGGCCTTCTGGGGGCCCTGGGGCATGAGCTGCCTGGCTCTCGTGGGGGTCCCAGGGTCTTGTGAGGGGAGGGGGGTTGTTATTGTAGGTTCCCAGAGAAGTATGTGGGCTGGTTTGTTACTGTAGGGTCTCATGAAGCCAGGCTTGTTATTGTAGGGTCTGATGGGGGAACACACAGGGGTTTGTTGTTGTAGGGTCTGTGGGTGGTGGTGGTGTGGGGTTGTTATCATTGGCTCTGGTGGCGGCAGGGAGTTGTTATCGTAGGGTCTGACGGGGCAAACACCTGGGGGGGTTTGTTGTAGGGTCTGACCGGGGAATACACTGGGGGGGAGGGTTGTTGTTGTAAGGTCTGGGGGTCGGAGTGGCTTGTTATCATTGGCTCTGGCGGTGGTGGTGGGTTGCTACCGTTGGCTCTGGGGGTGCCAGGAGGGTGGTTATCGTTGGCTCCTGTGGTGGTGGTGCCGGGGGGTAATTACCGTTGGCTCTGGAGGTGCCGGGGGGTTGTTACTGTTGGCTCTGGGGGTACCAGGGGATTGTTACTGTTGGCTCTGGTGGTGGTGGTGCCGGGGGGTTGTTACTGTTGGCTCTGGGGGTGCCAGGGGGTTGTTACCATTGGCTCTGGGGGTGCCGGGGGGTAGTTACCATTGGCTCTGCGGGTGCCGGGGGTTGTTACCGTGGCTCTGGCGGTGGTGGGGGGTTGTTACAGTTGGCTCTGGGGGTGCTGGGGGGTTGTTACTGTTGGCTCGGGGAGTGGGGGTGGTGCCGGGGGTTTGTTACCGTTGGCTCTGGGGTTGATTATCGGCTCTGGCGGGGGGTTGTTCCCGTAGGGTTTGGCCACGGCCGTCACCCCCCCGCCCCCGGTGCCCCGCCCACCTCGAAGTCGGAGTCATTGAAGCCGTACACCACGTTCCAGCCGAGCTGCAGGAATTTCTTGCGCTCCAGCAGGACGCTGTGGAAGAAGCAGAGGGCGAACAGCAGCTTCTTGTACTTGGCCGGCTTGGTGCAGCGCCCGAACTGTGGCTCCGTCACCAGCTGGTACAGGCGCTTCATGTTGGCCTTGAGACCCTGCCAGGGAGAGGGGGAGGGGCTCAGCACGGGCACCAGCCTGCCCCTGCCCGGCTGGGACGCAGGGCTCGGGCACGGCTGGCACAGGGCGGGGCGGGTGCCCCTCTCACCGTGGGAGGCTCCGTGGTCATCTTGATGCTGGCCTGCAGGATGGAGATGGGGAAGTCGGGGTGGGGGCTGGAGCTGAGCCAGAGGCGGAAGGCCGGGTGCGGCTCCTCCACCTGCAGCTGCTCCACCAGCTTGTCCAGCTGCGGCATCCAGGACAGCGAGAGGTGGCAGTTGGCCAGGAACACCCAGTTCCCTGTCGGCGAGCACAGGGGAGAGACGAGTGGGCCTCCAGGACGCCGGGGTCCGCGCCGGCCGGGCCCAGCCCCTCCCCGATCCCACCCACGGATCCCACCCATGGGTCCACCGGCCGGCCGGGCCCAGCCCCTCCCCGATCCCACCCACAGGTCCCCCGGCTGGCAGGGCCCCGAGCCTCCCCGGATCCCATCCCTGTGACTCCTGGCCAGGCCCAGCCCCTCCCTGGATCCCACCCCCAGATCCTACCCAATTAGTCCCCGCCGACCAGGCCTAGACCCTCCCCGGATCCCACCCATGGGTCCCCCGGCCCCCAACCCCAGCTGTACTGGAGATATGGCCTCCCGTCCGGCATGGTTGTCCTGGTTCAGGCACAGATCCTAGCGGGCTGATCTTTCTCTGGGGTCTGGCTTGGATCCACTGGCTGGGCCCCCATCCCTGTGCCCGCTGCCCCTCAGCCCCAGCCCTGGGGGCACAGGATGCCGCGTGGCATGAGGGCCAGCGAACGAGACAGACCATCAGGGCCTGACAGAGCCTCGGGCAGGGAGTCCCCTGGTTCTTCAGCAACCCCTGGCATCGGGCCGGGGCCCCAGCGCGAGCTCTGCTGTGGGAGGCTCTGGGGTTGGCGGGGAGCATGTGCAATGGGGAGTGTGTGGATCTGTGGGTCGGATGGCAGCAGAGGCTCCTGGGGCGCTGCCCACCCGTAACGCCAGGGTGAGGCAAGGATCCCCTGGCGCTGCTGGCAGTAGAGGGGCTATGACACACTCACCGTCCCGGACCCCCTCCTGGATCATGCGGGTGGCGATGGGGGCCTGGCCCTGCCCCAGCGACAGGGCGTGGAAGCGCTGGGCCATGCCCGACTGGTCAGCCAGCTGCAGCAGCGAGGAGGTGGGGTCCACGCCGGGGGACAGCACGAAGATCAGGGGGGTCCGGGGCGTGGAGTCCTCCACCACCTGCGGCAGGGGGAGGGAAGCAGTACGCTCTGGGGGGGGGCAGGGATCCTGGCTGCCCCGTTTGCTGGGGAGCTTGTCGGGGGGAGGGTGGCAGGGCAGGAGGCCGGTTTGGGGGGGCACAGAGGCCCATCTACCCCGGTATCCCACTTCCTTGGACCAGCCCCATGGGCCCATCTACCCCAGCGTCCCGCCTCCTCCCTGGCCCCCCTGGATCAGCCCCATGGGCCTGTCTACCCCGGCGTCCCGCCTCCTCGGACCAGCCCCAGGGGCCCGTCTACCCCGGCGTCCCGCCTCCTCGGACCAGCCCCAGGGGCCCGTCTACCCCGGCGTCCCGCCTCCTCGGACCAGCCCCATGGGCCCATCTACCCTGGCGTCCCGCCTCCTCCCTGCCCGCTGGATCAGCCCCAGGGGCCTGTCTACCCCGGCGTCCCGCCTCCTCGGATCAGCCCCATGGGCCAGTCTAACCCGGTATCCCACCTCCTCCCTGCCCCCCTGGATCAGCCCCTTGGGTCCATGCAGACTGGGATCCTGCCTCCAGCTGTTGCCTGCACCAGATTATCTCTGAGGAACTGCCTGTTGTGCCATGGTGCGGGTGGGGGGGGGTCCTCTTGGGGGGCCCCCGGGAAAATGGTTTCACTGCCCTTATTCCAGCACGTGTCTGAAAGGGGGCCCCGGGGTCCTGGGTAAAGGCATCCAGTGGCAGGGAGTTCCGCAGGTTCCCACATCCGTCTGCCGCTGGCCGATCCCTTCACCCAGGGAGGGGGAGCCCCCCCGCCCACTCACCGACTTCATGTTGAGCACGGGCGGCTCGATGAACTGGGAGCCCAGGTTGGAGACGATGAAGAACGTGACGCAGAAGGCGACGCGGTCCGGCCGCAGGGACCGCACCACCAGCATCCGCTGCATCTGGTTGCAGGAGTTCTCCCACTCGCCTGCAGGGGGCGACACGGGGAGGGGAGGCCAACGGTGGGTTGCTGGTGGGGCAGCCCCATGCTCAGCACACTGTTGGGGGGGGCCCCCCAAGGAGTCGGAGGGAGCCAGGAGGCAGTGGGGAGATAACCATGGCGCCCCCCACCTTCCCCCCACACACACTGCCGCCGCCTGGCATCATCGCTGGGCACGGGACACCATGCAGCGCACCAGCAGCACCTCCTTTCCCTGTCGCTGTCCTGGACTTACCTGGCCAGAGCCAGGGAGAGAAAAGACGGTTACTCACCGTTGTAACTGTTGTTCTTCGAGATGTGTTGCTCATATCCATTCCATTAGGTGTGTGCGCGCCGCGTGCACGATCGTCGGAAGATTTTCTACCCTAGCAACACCGGCGGGTCGGCTGTGGAGCCCCCTAGAGTGGCGCCTTCAAGGCGCTGGATATATACCCCAGCCGACCCGGCGCCCCCTCAGTTCCTTCTTGCCGGCTACTCCGACAGTGGGGACGGGGGGCGGGTTTGGAATGGATATGAGCAACACATCTCGAAGAACAACAGTTACAACGGTGAGTAATCGTCTTTTCTTCTTCGAGTGCTTGCTCATATCCATTCCATTAGGTGACTCCCAAGCCCAACTTAGGTGGTGGGGTCGGAGTGAGACATTGCTGTGTGCAAAACCGCTGATCCGAAAGCAGCATCGTCTCTAGACTGCTGCACTAGTGCATAGTGAGCTGTAAATGTGTGGACTGATGACCAAACCGCTGCTCTACAAATGTCCTGGATCGGAACTTGTGCCAGGAAAGCCGTCGAGGAAGCCTGGGCCCTCGTGGAGTGAGCGGTGAGGTGCGGTGCTGAGACACCTGCCAGGTCATAGCAAGTCCGGATGCAAGACGTAATCCAGGAGGATAGGCGTTGTGAGGAGACCGGTGAGCCTTTCATTCAGTCGGCCACTGCAACGAAGAGTTGTGTCGTCTTTCTAAAGTGCTTTGTGTGGTCAATATAGAAGGCCAGGGCCCTTCGTACGTCCAGGGAATGCAAACGTTGATCCTGGCGAGTGGCATGTGGTTTGGGATGAAAGACCGGGAGAAAGATGTCCTGGTTGATATGAAAAGGAGAAACCACCTTAGGGAGAAAGGCAGGATGTGGACGAAGCTGCACTTTATCCTTATGGAAAACTGTATAAGGGGGCTCGGATGTAAGCGCCCTGAGTTCAGAAACGCGCCTTGCTGAGGTGATGGCTACAAGGAAGGCTGTCTTCCAGGATAGGTACAAAAGTGAACAGGTGGCCAGTGGCTCGAATGGAGGACCTGTGAGCTTGGAGAGAACCAGGTTGAGGTCCCACGTCTGAACGGGCTGACGTTGTTGTGGGTACATCCGGTCTAACCCTTGAGGAATCTAACGACCATCGGGTTAGAGAATACCGAGGACGCGAGTTCCCCTGGGTGAAAGGCCGATATAGCGGCCAGGTGAACTCTAATTGAAGATATCGCCAACCCCTGCTGTTTTAGGGAGAGGAGATATTCCAAAATGAGAGGAATGGGTGCCTGCAACGGGGACATGGCTCGTTGTTCGCACCAACAGGAGAACCGCTTCCACTTGGCCAGGTACGTGGTGCGTGTTGAGGGCTTCCTACTGCTCAGCAGAATCTGTTGGACAGAATGCGAGCATTGCTGCTCTGCCTGGGTGAACCATGGAGCAGCCACGCCGTGAGGTGGAGTGATTGCAGGTCGGGGTGACGCAGCCGGCCGTGGTCCTGAGAGATGAGATCCGGACACAACGGAAGCGGGATCGGTGTCTGAACCGAGAGTTCCAACAGTGTGGTGTACCAATGTTGTCTCGGCCACGCTGGAGCGACCAGAATTACCTGTGCCTGGTCTCTGCACAATTTTAACAGTACCTTGTGGACCAGAGGAAACGGAGGGAAGGCATAAAACAGGTGGTCTTTCCAGGGAAGGAGAAACGCATCCGAGAGGGAGCCCGGAGCTCGACCTTGCAGGGAGCAGAACACGTGGCACTTCCTGTTGTCTCGAGATGCAAACAGGTCTATCTGGGGAAACCCCCACCTCCGGAAGATGGAATGTATGATGTCCGGACGGATAGACCACTCGTGCGTCTGGAAGGACCTGCTGAGTCGGTCCGCTAGAGTGTTCTGGACTCCAGGGAGGAACGATGCCGTGAGATGGATTGAGTGGGCGATGCAGAAGTCCCACAGGCGAATGGCCTCTTGGCATAGAATTGACGAACGTGCTCCTCCTTGCTTGTTGATGTAAAACATGGCCGTGGTGTTGTCGATGAGAACTAACACACATCGGCCACGTAGGAGGTTGAGAAATGCCTGGCACGCCAGGCGCACCGCCATCAGTTCCCGAACATTGATGTGCAGGGCTAGCTGGGGTGCAGTCCACAGGCCCTGGGTATGGTGTTCGTTGAGATGGGCGCCCCAACCCAGAGATGAAGCGTCTGTGACCAGGTGCAGAGAGGGTTGTGGGGCGTGAAATGGCATCCCCTCGCAGACCACATTGTGATCTAGCCACCAGGTGAGGGAGGTCAGGACCGAGATCGGGACCGTGACCACCATGTTCAGGCTGTCCCGATTTGGTCGATATATTGACGACACCCAGGTCTGGAGTGGGCGAAGCCGAAGTCTGGCATGCCTGGTTACGTACGTGCAGGAGGCCATGTGACCCAGCAGGGTAAGGCACGACCTCACCGTGGTAGTTGGGAACGCCTGGAGCCCTTGAATGAGGCTCGTGATGGTGCCAAATCGGTTGTCTGGCAGGATGGCTTGTGCACGTCTGGAGTCTAGAACTGCGCCTATGAATTCTATTCTCTGGGTAGGTTCTAGAGTGGATTTGTCCTTGTTGAGTAGGATGCCCAACTCGTTGAATGTGTGCACTATTATGTGGACGTGAGCTTGAACTTGCTCCTTGGTGCGACCGCGTACCAGCCAGTCGTCTAGGTACGGGAACACCTGTATCCCTTGCCGACGAAGGTACGCTGCCACGACAGCCATACATTTCGTGAACACTCTTGGGGCCGAGGATAGGCCGAAGGGAAGGACTGCAAATTGGTAGTGCACCATGTTTACCACGAATCGCAGGAAGCGTCTGTGAGGTGGGTAAATTGAGATGTGAAAGTATGCGTCTTTCATGTCGAGGGCGGCGAACCAGTCTCCAGGATCGAGGGAAGGGATAATGGCCCCCAAAGAGACCATGCGGAACTTCAACTTTACTACGAATTTGTTGAGTCCGCGCAAGTCCAAGATGGGCCGCAGACCTCCTTTGGACTTGGGGATCAGGAAGTAACGGGAATAAAATCCCCTGCCCCTTAACTCTACTGGAACCTCCTCTATGGCCCCCATAGCAAGGAGCGTGGAAACCTCCTGTATAAGAAGTTGCTCGTGAGAAGGGTCCCTGAAGAGGGACGGGGAAGGGGGGTGGGAGGGGGGGATAGAAGAAAACTGGATAGCGTATCCCCTCTCCACTGTGCGGAGGACCCAACGGTCCGAAGTTATAAGGGACCAAGCACGGTGGAAGTGGGAGAGACGATCCCGAAAGGAGGGGGCTGGATCCTGGGGGATGACTGGGGCGCCGTCCTCGACCGCACCTTCAAAAGTTCTGCCTGGGGCCTGAAGGTGGTCTAGGTGGCCCCTGGTTCTGGCCGGGTTGAGGGCCGGCCCACCTTCTTCTACCACCTCGCCCTCGCCTCCGGGTCGAGTCCTGTCTCTGACGAGGCGGGGGGGGGGGGGGGGTAGAAGCGCTGAGGCTGCGGCCTAAATGGTCTGCGCTGAGGGCCCACAACATGCATCCCCAGGGAGCGCATGATTGTTCTCGAGTCCTTGAGGCTCTGCAGGCGAGAGTCCGTCTTGTCCGAGAACAATCCATGTCCCTCAAAGGGCAGATCCTGTAGGGTTTGCTGTAGCTCCGGAGGCAAACCCGAAACTTGAAGCCAGGAGATCCTCCGCATAGCGATACCCGAAGCCAGGGTCCTCGCAGCTGAGTCTGCTATGTCCAAGGAGGCCTGCAAGGAGGTCCGAGCCACCTTCTTACCCTCCTCTACCATGACTCCAAACTCTTCCCTGGACTCTTGGGGAATCAACTCCTTAAACTTCCCCATAGAGTTCCAGGAGTTAAAATTGTAACGGCTCAATAGCGCCTGTTGGTTCGCCGCTCTAAGTTGCAGCCCTCCGGCTGAGTAAACCTTACGGCCAAACAAATCGAGCCGCTTAGCCTCTTTTGATTTAGGCGCTGCAGCCTGCTGGCCGTGGCGCTCTCGTGCGTTCACTGATTCCACCACCAGTGAACACGGTTGGGGGTGGGTATACAAGTACCCGTAGTCCTTAGACGGGACAAAGTACTTCCTTTCCACCCCTCTCGCTGTGGGTGGGATAGAGGCAGGAGTTTGCCATATCGTATCCGCATTGGTTTGTATCGTGCGGATCAGGGGTAGCGCCACCCTCGATGGGGCATCCGCTCCGAGGATGTTCACGATAGGGTCCTGTACTTCCATTATCTCCTCCGCCTGCAGGTCCATATTACGGGCCATCCTACGCAGGAGATCCTGGTGAGCCCGAAGATCTATCGGAGGGGGACCCGTACATGAAGTGCCCGCCACTGCCTCATCCGGAGAGGAGGAGGAAGACGCCTCCGGTGGTACTGGATCCAAGGGGGGGTCCTGATCCCCCTGCTCTTGGGCCGGAGCATCACCTGTACTCGGGTCTATGGTGTCAGGTGGCGTGGACACGGAAGCCTCCATGCCCCCTGGCGGAGGCCGAGAGATGGTGGATTCTGGGGCCCTTCTAACCGAGTGACCCGAGCGAGAGGTCGATGGTATTGGAGCCCCTTGCTCCTGGTGGTACGCCCACGGGGTCCAAAATGACCAGTGAGATGGTCCATGAGAGTGGTCCTCTGCCATCTCCTGCCAATGGCCCAAGTTCCGTTCCTCGGCTTGCCCTTGAGGGGGGTATGCCGATCTCGACAGGTCCTCCGAGGAGCGAGACACCGATCTTGACGGCCATGGCGGTGCCGAGAGAGATGAAACGACCCCCGTGGGCTGCGGTGCCGCACGGTACCGGTCCGGAGATGATCTATCTCTGCGCGGTGCCGGCGAACGGTGCCGGGACCGCGATCGGTGCCGATGACCTCGTCGGTGCCGGGAGCCGGATCTGGACCTCGACGAGGACCTGGAGTATGCCCGGTGCCGGGAGCGGCCTCTCGACGTCGAGCGTCGACCGTAGCGGTGCCGAGAACTACGTCTCGACGTTGATCGGTGCCGACGATCATAGCGGTGCCGAGACGTAGACCGGTGCCGCGACGAAGATCTTGGCCGCGAGTACGACCGGTGCCGAGGTGATATTCGGTGCCGGGACTGCGAGCGGCGTGGGGACCTGCTTCTGGACCTGGACCGGTGCCGAGGTTCCAGCCCTTGTGATGGAGGGCGCATCAAGGCAGGTTTCCCCCTTGACTGGACCGGGCGGGTCAACGGTGCCGTCGGTGCCAGTGGTTGAGGCGGTGCCGGCTCTGTGAGAGCTATCAAGTCTCTCGCCGCCACGAAGGTCTCCGGAGTCGACGGGAGTTGTATTACCGCCGGTCTCGGTGGAGACGCTATCTGCACCGGACTCAACGGCCTCGGTGCCGGAGTCGACAGTGCTGGAGGCACCTGTTTCCGGTGCTCCACCGGCGCACTCGGCTCTACCCCCGGCACTGGGGGAGCCGGCGTCTTCGGTACAGAGGTCCCCGTCTTATGGGCTTTTTTATGCCCCGGGGATAATGACCGGCGCCGAGGTGCCTGCTGCGGTGCCGACGAGGTCCGGTGCCGGGGAGGTTTGTCCGACACCGCCCGCGTTGTCGGCATTGCCGGTGCTGCTGGGGCACTGCGCACCGAGGCGCTAGGTGCCTGGGCCTGGCTCGTAGAAGGAGTGTCCGGGCTAAGTGCCGCCTCCATCAGGAGTTGCCGGAGCCGAAAGTCCCGCTCTTTCTTGGTCCTTGGTCTGAAGGCCTTACAGATCTTGCACTTATCTGTTTGGTGGGACTCTCCCAGGCACTTCAGACAGGAGTCGTGCGGGTCGCTCGTGGGCATAGGTTTAGCGCAGGAGGCGCACTGCTTGAAGCCGGGAGCTCTGGGCATGAGCCCGGGCCCGCGGCCGGGGGAGAAAGGGGGCGACGACCCCCTTAGTCCCCTGGACTATTATAACAAATCTAACAACTTTAAACTATTTAACTATTAAACTACAAACACTAGAACTATAACTATAACTACAACTGCGAATAACTAATTAAGCTAGGGAGAGTGGAGAACAGCTATGCCGCACTCCACAGTTCCAACGACCGTCAGGGGCGGTAAGAAGGAACTGAGGGGGCGCCGGGTCGGCTGGGGTATATATTCAGCGCCATGAAGGCGCCACTCTAGGGGGCTCCACAGCCGACCCGCCGGTGTTGCTAGGGTAGAAAATCTTCCGACGATCGTGCACGCGGCGCGCACACACCTAATGGAATGGATATGAGCAAGCACTCGAAGAAGAACCCAGGAGTCCTGGCTGCTTGCCCCCCTGCTCTAACCCACCAGCCCCCACTCCCCTTCCAGAGCTGGGGAGAGAACCCAGGAGTCCTGGCTCCTTCCCCACCTGTTCTAACCCACCAGCCCCCACTCCCCTCCCAGAGCCAGGGAGAGAACCCAGGAGTCCTGGCTCCCTGCTCTCACCCACCAGCCCTCACTCCCCTCCCAGCGCCGGGGAGGGAACCCAGCCGTCCCGGCTCCCGTGCCCGCGGCTGACCTGGCAGCAGGGCCTTCTCGGGCTTGGCGCTGGTGTACCAGAGGTGCCAGTCCCGTGGGTACTGCTCGAAGGAGTTCATGATGCCGTGGAAGTTGGTGAGCTTGTCCAGCTCGGTGACGTTGTCCCAGTAGGTGTCGGCCAGCCAGCCACTGCAGGGGTTGTCCATCTGCCCCTCCCGGTCCAGCACCTGCGGGGGGCAGCTGAGCCGGGCACCATGCGGAGCCAGCCCCCCTGCACCAGGAGGGTGCCGGGGGCCCCAGCAACATGTGCCAGCCCCCAGGGGGCAAATACGGCCAGGACGCCGGGGCTCCTGGGCTAGAATTCACTGTAAAATGGCACCTCCAGCTTCACAGAGCCCCCTAGTGCTGCCCTGGGGCCAGCCGCCTGCCAGGGGAGAGCGCCCCCTGCTGAACCCCCCGCCCTGCTGTGACGAACTGGGACTGTTCTTAACGTGGCCTTTGAATGCTGAGTGGGGAGTGTTGGCTGGGAAGGTCGCAGGGGAGTGTGGCTAGGACGGTCTGCATTGGGGGGTGGGAGACTGGCCGAGGGAAGATACCTGAGCATGTAACATGAGAACCCAGGAAGGGGTTAGAGGCCAGGTGACACCTTTGCCCGGGAAACTGAACAAAGTCTGGGGGAGGAGTTTTTCAGGAGCTGGCTGGTAATGGAGGGAGCCCTGACGGGGCTCTGCCCCCCAATGGGGCTGTGGTGCCCCTGGGACCCCAAGATGGACGTAACTGAGGGGGGTCCTGTTGTCTGTGCCTGCAAGACCTGTCTTGGACTGTATTCCTGTCGTCTAAATAAACCTTCTGCTTTACTGGCTGGCTGAGAGTGCAGGGCTTTGTGTCCCCCCACACTCTGTGACACCCGCTCTCTGCCCCACAGCGCCCCCTAGTGCTGCCCTGGGGCCAGCCCTGCCTGCCAGGGGAGAGTGCCCCCTGCTGAGCCCCCTGCCCTGCTCCCTGCCCCACAGCGTCCTCTAGCGCCACCCTGGGGCCAGCCCCCTGCCAGGGGAGAGCGCCCCCTGCTGCCCCCGCCCCGCTCCCTGCCCCACAGCGCCCCCTAGCGCCACCCTGGGGCATTGAGGTCAGCCCGCCCCATGTTGGTGGCAGCTGTGCTGGGGTTGCTCTAACAGCTGCATTTCAAGGGAGGCTCCGTAGGGAGCAGAGGGGGTTCCAGCCCCGTTCCCCAGCAGGGAGGAGAGGAGGGTGCCCCCTGCTGGGGAGCAGCTCGCTGCCGCACTCACCACGCCCCCTCGCAGGAAGAAGTTGTACTCGTCCATCTTGAGGTTGCCCGAGGTCTCCAGGATCTTGGCGCACATCTGGAAGCTGAAGAGCAGCTTGTGGCGCTCAAAGAGGCCGCGGCAGGTGAACCTGCGGGGAGAGCAGGGGGTCCTGGCCATGGGGCAGGACGGTCTCCCCTCGGCACCCACCGCGGGCCGGGCTGGAGGCCAGTCTCCCATCCCCCACATCTCTGTCTGTAGCTCCCCATGCCCCGGGACCTGTACGCAGTGTAGGAAGGGAGATCTCCGTACCTGTACCCGGTGTCCCCATACCCATACCTGGCATGGGGGGGTCCCTGTACCCATACCCGGCGTAGGGGGCTCCCCGTACCCGGTGTGGGGGTCCCTGTACCCGGCGTGGGGGGATCCCCGTACCCATACCCGGCATGGGGGGCTCCCCGTACCCAGCGTAGGGTATCCGTCCCCGGCGTGGGAGGTCCCCGCCCCCGGCTCGGGCCCCGTACCTGTACACGACATAGGGGGCGGTTCCCGTCCCCAGCGTGGGGCCCCGTACCTGTACACGGCGTAGGGGGGCGGTTCCCGTCCCCGGCGTGGGGTCCCGTACCTGTACACGGCGTAGGGGGGCGGTTCCCGTCCCCGGCGCGGGGTCCCGTACCTGTACACGACATGGGGGCGGTTCCCGTCCCCGGCGTGGGGCCCCGTACCTGTACACGGCGTAGGGGGGCGGTTCCCGTCCCCGGCGTGGGGTCCCGTACCTGTACACGGCGTAGGGGGCGGTTCCCGTCCCCGGCGCGGGGTCCCGTACCTGTACACGGCGTAGGGGGGCGGTTCCCGTCCCCGGCGCGGGGTCCCGTACCTGTACACGGCGTAGGGGGGCGGTTCCCGTCCCCGGCGCGGGGTCCCGTACCTGTACACGGCGTAGGGGGGCGGTTCCCGTCCCCGGCGCGGGGTCCCGTACCTGTACACGGCGTAGGGGGGCGGTTCCCGTCCCCGGCGCGGGGTCCCGTACCTGTACACGGCGTAGGGGGGCGGTTCCCGTCCCCGGCGCGGGGTCCCGTACCTGTACACGGCGTAGGGGGCGGTTCCCGTCCCCGGCGCGGGGTCCCGTACCTGTACACGGCGTAGGGGGGCGGTTCCCGTCCCCGGCGCGGGGTCCCGTACCTGTACACGGCGTAGGGGGCGGTTCCCGTCCCCGGCGCGGGGCCCCGTACCTGTACACGGCGTAGGGGGGCGGTTCCCGTCCCCGGCGTGGGGTCCCGTACCTGTACACGGCGTAGGGGGGTGGTTCCCGTCCCCGGCGCGGGGCCCTGTACCTGTACACGGCGTAGGTGTGGTACTCGTTCAGGTAGCGGATCCGCTCCTCCAGTTTGGCGCTGCGGTGGCTCTTGTGGATGCTCATGTTGAACAGGTCGATGTAGGCGTCCAGGGAGAACTGGTACATGGGGTCGATGCGGCCCATGTCATTGAGCACGAAGAAGAGGATGGAGGCTCTCTGGGCGCAGGGCCTGTAGGCCTGTGGGGAAAGGCGGGAGCATGGCGCCCGTCAGCCTCAGGCAGGACTCCCAGAGGGCGCCCACACAGCACCCACATGCCCTCCCGGGGCTCGGCACGTCTCCACTGGCACAGGCCAGCAGCGGGCGTCTAACCGCAGTGTGGATGGCCTCTCCTGCCGAGCCATCTGGGCCCGGATCAGAGCCCCCATTCCCTGGGCATGGCTGGCATTGCCAGGGAGCCAGGCTGAAGCCCATGCGGAAGATGGGCGGGGGGTGCCGGACACAGCCCCGGCCCCCCTCACCTCGCGGGCGGTGTCGATCTTGATCTCCGTGGTCTCGCTGGTCTCCAGCTGCTCTGTCACCTCGTTGGCCGTCACCTTGGAGGTCTGCAGGGTGTTCACCAGTTGCACGTCGTCCAGCAGCGAGCCGGTGGCTTCGTTCAGCAGCCTGCGGGGATGGGCGGCAGGCAAGGGTCAGCAGGCTCCCGCCGCCCCCCAATCCTGCCCTGTGCCCCTGTCACGGAGTATTGGGGGACTCAGGGCCCTGCACCCCCGGCTTCCTGCGATTCACCATGACTCTCAGCCAGCCAGTAAAGCAGAAGGTTTATTTAGACGACAGGAATACAGTCCAAGACAGGTCTTGCAGGCACAGACAACAGGGCCCCCCTCAGTCAGGTCCATCTTGGGGTCCCAGGGCGCCCCACCCCTTTGGGAGGTCAGAGCCATCTCTGCCTCCCAGCCACATCACCAGCCAGCCCTGAAACTCTGCCTTCAGCGACCCCTCCCACAGCCTTTGTTCAGTTTCCCGGGCAAAGGTGTCACCTGGCCTCTAACCCCTTCCTGGGTTCTCATGTTACATGCTCAGGTATTCTCCATCGGTCAGTCTCCCATCCCCCAATGCAGACTATCCTAGCCACACTCCCCTGTCAGCATTCACACACCACAGTAAGAACTGTCCCAGTTCGTCACATCTCCCCGCCTTTTGAGATCGAACTGAGCAGGGTCACTTTAGCCAGTGACCCGGGGAAGTTTGAACCTACCCCCGTTCCCATGGATGCCCCCGCATCCCTCCCATTCCTTGGTGAGAATTACACCAGGCCCCTCCAGTTTCACGCCCCCCCCTAGGTCGGGGGTGCTCGATGGCACTCGCAGTTCGCATGTGGGAAGGTTTATGCGGCCTGTGCCCTTTTCCCACCCCAATACCCCTGGGGTTCCAACTGGGCTGTGGTCTTCTCCCAGCGCTCCAGTCTGGAGGTCGGTGATTCGGGCTCTCTGGTTCAGAGCCCCCCTTTTAACCTTGGCCACCCTCTGGAAAAGCTCCTCTATGCTGAGCAAGGGTCCTAAGGCCATTTTCCCCTTGTCCCAGGCCTTCCTCCCCCTCTGACAGGGGTCACAGGATCTGCAGTACTGTCGGACAGTAACAAAGACCCCAGGCCAGTAAAAGCCCCATAGCAGCCTCTGCTGGGTACGCCAGGTTCCCTGGTGCCCTGAGAGGGGACTGTTATGGGCCCGGTACAGCAGCTGGCAGCGATACTTCTGGGGTACCACCAGCTGCCTCCTGATCCCCCCTGACTCCATTTTCCCTGGGGGAGCCCATTCTCGGTACAGGAACCCCTTCTCCCACAGGAACCTTTTCCGGCCACCTCGTCCAATGGTCTGTACCGCACTGAGGTTGGCCAGGTCCCTTATCTTCCGCAAGGAGGGATCTTTCTGCACCTCGGCCTGGAACTCAGCATCTGGGACAGGGATGGCCACCTGCTCTTTCTCGCCCGCTGGGTCTGAAGCTGCAGCCTCCCTGAGCCGTGTCCCTGGGCGTTCCCTCCCCACCAGGTTAGGGTCCTGCGCCTCAGGCAAGGCACCCCCCCCAAGGCCAGGGCGCAGGGCCCCTCGCCGGCTCTGACTGCGGGTCACAACCAGTGCCCTTTGGGGGTTGCTTGGCCAGTCCTCCAGGTCCCCCCCCCATCAACACCTCAGTGGGCAAATACGGGTGTACCCCCACGTCCTTGGGGCCCTCCTTGGCCCCCCACTTCAGGTGTACCCTCGCCACGGGCACTTTGACTGGTGTCCCGCCCACCCCCCTCAGGGTCAGGTAGGTGTTGGGCACCACCTGATCTGGGGCCACCTGTCACGGAGTATTGGGGGACTCAGGGCCCTGCACCCCCGGCTTCCTGCGATTCAGCATGACTCTCAGCCAGCCAGTAAAGCAGAAGGTTTATTTGGATGACAGGAATACAGTCCAAGACAGGTCTTGCAGGCACAGACAACAGGGCCCCCCTCAGTTAGGTCCAGCTTGGGGTCCCAGGGCATGCCAGCCCACCCCCCTTGGGGGGTCAGAGCCATCTCTGCCTTCCAGCCATCTCTCCAGCCTCCTTCCAGCCTGCTTCCCGCACTCTCCTTTTAGCGACCCCTCCCACAGCCTTTGTTCAGTTTCCCCGGGCCCCGGAGTCACCTGACCTCCAACCCCCTCCTGGGTTCTCATGTTACAAGCTCAGGTATGTTCCCTTGGGCCGACTCCCATCCTCCGATGCAGACCATCCTAATCACACTTCCCTGTCAGCATTCACACACCCCAGCAAGAACAGTCCCAGTTCGTCACATCTCTCCCCCCTTCGAGACCGAACTGAGCGGGGTCACTTTAGCCAGTGACCTGGGGAAGTTCGAACCTACCCCCGTTCCCATGGATGCCCCCGCATCCCTCCAGTTCCTTGGTGGGAATTACACCAGGCCCCTTCAGTTTCACGCCCCCCCTTAGGTCGGGGGTGCTTGATGGCACTCGCAGTTCGCATGTGGGAAGGTTTATGCGGCCTGTGCCCTTTTCCCACCCCCATACCTCTGGGGTTCCAACTGGGCTGTGGTCTTCTCCCAGCGCTCCAGTCTGGAGGTCTGTGCTTTGGGCTCTCTTGGTTTAGAGCCCCCCTTTTAACCTTGGCCACCCTCTGGAAAAGATCCTTTATGCTGGGCAAGGGTCCTAAAGCTGTTTTCCCCTTGTCCCAGGCCTTCCTCCCCCTCTGACAGGGGTCACAGGATCCGCAGTACTGTCGGACAGTAACAAAGACCCCAGGCCAGTAAAAGCTCCGTAGCAGCCTCTGCTGGGTACGCCAGGTTCCCTGGTGCCCTGAGAGGGGAATATCATGGGCCCGGCACAGCAGCTGGCGGCGATACTTCTGGGGTACCACCAGCTGCCTCCTGATCCCCCCTGACTCCATTTTCCCTGGGGGAGCCCATTCTCGGTACAGGAACCCCTTCTCCCACAAGAACCTTTTCCGGCCACCTCGTCCCATGGTCTGTACCGCATTGAGGTCGGCCAGGTCCCTTATCTTCCGCAAGGAGGGATCTCTCTGCAACTCAGCCTGGAACTCAGCAGCTGGGACAGGGATGGCCACCTGCTCTTTCTCGCCCGCTGGGTCTGAAGCTGCAGCCTCCCTGAGCCGTGTCCCTGGGCGTTCCCTCCCCACCAGGTTAGGATCCTGCGCCTCAGGCAAGGCACCCCCCCCCAAGGCCAGGGCGCAGGGCCCCTCGCCGGCTCTGACTGCGGGTCACAACCAGTGCCTTTTGGGGGTTGCTTGGCCAGTTCTCCAGGTTCCCCCCCCATCAATACCTCAGTGGGCAAATACGGGTGTACCCCCACATCCTTGGGGCCCTCCTTGGCCCCCCACTTCAGGTGTACCCTTGCCACGGGCACTTTGACTGGTGTTCCGCCCACCCCCGTCAGGGTCAGGTAGGAGTTGGGCAGCACCTGATCTGGGGCCACCACCTCGGGCCGAGCCAGCGTCACCTCTGCGCCCGTATCCCAGTATCCATTGACCTTCCTCCCATCCACCTCCAGGGGAACAAGGTACTCTCTCCGGAGGGACAGCCCCGCGCCCACCGTATAAACCAAAAACCCTGAGTCTGGGGCATCCAGCCCCCTAGAGGAGCTGGCCTGGGGCCCTTCTCTCTCTTGAGCAGTTGATAAGCTGCCAGCCCCTCTTGCGTGAGAAGCCTGCCCCTCGTCCGTCTGGGCCTCTACCAAGTTAACCCTATGCGGGTTCGGTCTGCTCAGTCTGTCCTTGAGCTTGGGGCACTGGGCCCGAACGTGGCCTCTTCGGCCGCAGTAATAGCAGCTCATGTCCTGTGGGTCCCCTCGAGCCGGTCGGTTGTCCCTGACGCTGGGCATTCCCCGTGGGAGGGGATTCCCCATATTCCCCCTTTGGGAGGTCCCAGGGTGACTCTCTCTCTGCATCGCGGCGGGCCTGTTCCTTTGGGGCTCCTCCCTGCCACCCCCTGACTGGCTCTTTACAAACTCATCGGCCAGCTGCCCTGCGTGTCGCGGGTTCTCTGGCTTTCGGTCCACCAACCACAGCCTCAGGTCGGATGGGCACCGCTCATACAGTTGCTCCAGTACCAGCAGTTTAATCAGGTCCTCCTTCGTCTGGGCCCCACCAGCCCACTTGCTGGCGTATCTTTCCATGCGGACGGCTAGTTGCAGATATGAGATCTCAGGGGTTTTATCCTGACTCCGGAACCTTTCCCGGTACATCTCAGGAGTCAGCCCAAACTCACGTAGCAGGGCCTTTTTGAATAGTTCGTAGTCCCCTTTCTCTGCCTCTCCCAGTTGGCGGTACAATGCCACGGATTTGGGGTCCAGTAAGGGGTAAGGACCCGGAGTCTGTCCGCGGGATCAACCCGGTGCAGCTCGCAGGCCGTCTCAAAGGCCTCCAGGAAGTCATCCATGTCCTCCCCCTCCTTGTATGGGGCCATGATGCACTTATCAAAGCTCCGTCCAGTCCCGGGTCCCCCCTCACTCACCGCAGCCGGGGGTTCACTGCCCCTCAGTCTCGCCAGTTCCAGTTCACGCTGATGCTGTCTCTCATTCTCCTCCCGTTCATGCTGTCTCTGTTGTTCACGATCCTCCAGCTCTCTCAGTTTTAGCTCTTTCTCCCATTCCAGCCAATTCCGCTCCACGGATGCCGAACGTCGCCGGGAGGATCCTCTGCTGGCCGGCGAGCTTCGCCGGGAGGGTCCCCTGCTGGCCGGGGGGCCCACGGCGCCTTCGGTATTTGCTGGGCTCCTCCCCACCCTTCCCCTAGGCATAGGAAGGAGGGGTCTCGGGAAGCCCTCAGCAGCCGGCTGACCACTCCCAGCTGGGACAGACACTGGTGCCTGCGCTGCATTTGCCAGGCTGCTTCCCTGAGACACAGGGATCAGTTCATTCGCGCGATCTTCCTCCTCCAGCCGGGCAATGAGCTGTGCTTTGGTGAGCCTCCCAATGCGCAGCCGCCTCTGCTTGCACAGCTCCACCAGGTCGCTCTTAAGCCGCTTGGCATACATCTTCCTGCTGGCCACTCACCGGCCTGTGTGCTCACAGCTCCCCACAGTTCCCAGGGGGACCCCTAGTGTGCCAGCCCTTCTCGAGGTCACCGCCTCTCTGCCAGGGTCGAGCTGCAGACTCCTCCGCCCCTGGGACCACTCGCTGCGATCCCCCCGGGGGACCCTGTTACTGCAAAAGTCCTTCTCACTGGTCACACACTCCCAGGGGTAATAACCGTCTCTCTCTCACTCTTCAGCACGCCTGGTCCCCGTCAATCCCCCTTCGTTTTACTGCTCCCCAGTCACTTACTGCAGGAAGCGCCGTCCACGGGGTGCAGTAGATCCCGCCGCTGCCACCAGTTGTCACGGAGTATTGGGGGACTCAGGGCCCTGCACCCCCGGCTTCCTGCGATTCACCATGACTCTCAGCCAGCCAGTAAAGCAGAAGGTTTATTTGGATGACAGGAATACAGTCCAAGACAGGTCTTGCAGGCACAGACAACAGGGCCCCCCTCAGTTAGGTCCAGCTTGGGGTCCCAGGGCATGCCAGCCCACCCCCCTTGGGGGGTCAGAGCCATCTCTGCCTTCCAGCCATCTCTCCAGCCTCCTTCCAGCCTGCTTCCCGCACTCTCCTTTTAGCGACCCCTCCCACAGCCTTTGTTCAGTTTCCCGGGCCCCGGAGTCACCTGACCTCCAACCCCCTCCTGGGTTCTCATGTTACAAGCTCAGGTATGTTCCCTTGGGCCGACTCCCATCCACCGATGCAGACCATCCTAATCACACTTCCCTGTCAGCATTCACACACCCCAGCAAGAACAGTCCCAGTTCGTCACACCACCACCTCGGGCCGGGACCAGCGTCACCTCTGCGCCCGTATCCCAGTATCCACTGACCTTCCTCCCATCCACCTCCAGGGGAACAAGGTACTCTCTCCGAAGGGACAGCCCCGCGCCCACCGTATAAACCAAAAACCCTGAGTCTGGAGCATCCAGCCCCCCAGAGGAGCTGGCCTGGAGCTCTCCTCCCTCCTTAGCAGGTGGTACTCTGCCAGCCCCCCTTCTCTGGGAATGCTGCCCCTCGTCTGGCTGGGTCTCTACCCCGTCAACCCTCTGTGGGTTCGGTCTGCTCAGTCTGTCCCTGAGCCTGGGGCACTGTCCCGTATGTGGCCTTTCTGGCCACAGTGATAGCAGCCCATGTCCCGTGGGTCCCCTCGAGTGGGTCGGATGGACCTGATGCCGGATGTTCCCCTTTGATGGGGGTTTTCCGTATTTTCCCACGGGAAGGTCCCATGGTGACTCTCCCTCTGCGTTGTGGTGGGACTGTTCCTTTGGGAATCCTCCAGGTTATCCCCTGACTGGCTCTTTACAAACTCATCGGCCAGCTGGCCCGCATGTCGCCGGTTCTCTGGTTTTTTGTCCCTCAACCACAGCCTCAGGTCGGATGGGCACCGCTCATAGAGTTGCTCCAGTACCAGCAGTTTAACCAGGTCCTCCTTTGTCTGGGCCCCATCTGCCCACTTGCTGGCGTATCCCTCCATGCGGACGGCTAGTTGCAGATATGAGATCTCAGGGGTTTTATCCTGACTCCGGAACCTTTCCCGGTACATCTCAGGAGTCAGCCCAAACTCACGTAGCAGGGCCTTTTTGAATAGTTCGTAGTCCCCTTTCTCTGCCTCTTCCAGTTGGCGGTACAATGCCACGGCTTTGGGGTCCAGTAAGGGGGTGAGAACCCGGAGTCTGTCCGCAGGATCAACCTGGTGCAGCTCGCAGGCCGTCTCAAAGGCATCCAGGAAGTCATCCATGTCCTCCCCCTCCTTGCGTGGGGCCAGGATGCACTTATCAAAGCTCCGTGCAGTCCTGGGTCCCCCCTCACTCACCGCAGCCGGGGACTCGCTGCCCCTCAGCCTCGCCAGCTCCAGTTCATGATGCCTCAGCCTCTGTCTCTCTTCATGCTGCCTCTGCCTCCCATTTTCCTCCAGTTCATGATGCCTCTGTCTCTCTTCATGCTGTCTCTGTTGTTCACGATCCTCCAGCTCTCTCAGTTTTAGCTCTTTGTCCCATTCCAGCCATTTCCGCTCCATGGATGCCGAACGTCGCCGGGAGGATCCCCTGCTGGCCGGGGGGGTCACGGTGCCCTCGGTATTTGCTGGGCTCCTCCCCACCCTTCCCCTAGGCATAGGAAGGAGGGGTCTCGGGAAGCCCTCAGCAGCCGGCTGACCACTCCCAGCTGGGACAGACACTGGTGCCTGCGCTGCATCTGCCAGGCTGCTTCCCTCAGAGACAGGGATCAGTTCATTTGAGTGATCTCCCTCCTCCAGCTGGGCAATGAGCTGTTCTTTGGTGAGCCTCCCAATGCGCAGCCGCCTCTGCTTGCACAGCTCCACCAGGTCGCTCTTAAGCTGCTTGGCATACATCTTCCTGCTGGCCACTCACCGGCCTGTGTGCTCACAGCTCCCCACAGTTCCCAGGGGGCCCCCTAGTGTGCCAGCCCTTCTCGAGGTCACCACCTCTCTGCCAGGGTCGAGCTGCAGACTCCTCCACCCCTGGGACCACTCGCTGCGATCCCCCGGGGGACCCTGTTACTGCAACAGTCCTTCTCGCTGGTCACACACTCCCAGGGGTAATAACCGTCTCTCTCTCACTCTTCAGCATGCCTGGTCCCCGTCAATCCCCCTTCGTTTTACTGCTCCCCAGTCACTTACTGCAGGAAGCGCCGTCCACGGGGTGCAGTAGATCCCACCGCTGCCACCAGTTGTTGCGGAGTGTGGGGGACTCTGGGCCCTGCATCCCCGGCTTCCTGCGATTCACCGTGACTCTCAGCCAGCCAGTAAAGCAGAAGGTTTATTTAGACGACAGGAACACAGTCCAAGACAGGTCTTGCAGGCACAGACAACAGGACCTCCCTCAGTTACGTCCATCTTGGGGTCCCAGGGTGCCCCAGCCCCTTTGGGAGGTCAGAGCCCTGTCTGCCTCCCAGCCACATCACCAGCCAGCTCCTGAAACTCTGCCTTCAGCGACCCCTCCCACAGCCTTTGTTCAGTTTCCCGGGCAAAGGTGTCACCTGGCCTCTAACCCCTCCCTGGGTTCTCATGTTACACGCTCAGGTATTCTCCCTCGGTCAGTCTCCCATCCCCCATTGCAGACTATCCTAGCCACACTCCCCTGTCAGCATTCCCAGACCACAGTAAGAACAGTCCCAGTTCATCACAGCCCCCTAAGATATACCGCCCTTCTGTTCACCGGGGAATGGGGCATGGGGCCGAATCTCCGCGCTGGGCGAGGCGTCCCTGGATAACCAGCCACCCCACCCCAGAGGTGGACGCATCTCAGCGCTGGGCGAGGGGTCCCTGCGTCACCAGCTGCCCTGCCCCAGCCCCACCTCAGAATCTCGTCCTCCAGCTCCTTCAGCTTGGTCTTGCCAGCCGCGATGTTGAGCACGAGTGAGTCCTTCTGCTCCTCCAACTCAGGCCGCTCCTTCCGCACCACGGTGCCCAGCAACTGGGCCTCCAAGCTCTGCCGAGACGAGGGGCGTCAGGCCTGCCCGGGCTGCTGCAGGCTGGGGGTCCCTCCAGAGCAAGCCAGCCCCCATGTGCCACCCATCTCCAGTCGTCCCCCTAGCCCTGGAGGTTTCAGCCCCCTGGCAGTGACCCCTTACCCCCCAGGAACCGGCCCTGCCCCACCTGCTCCTTGACGGCGAAGTTGACGATGGTGGTCTGGGAGGAGGTCTCCGGGGTGTAGTGGGGGTTTGACAGCTTGGTGGTGAGGTAGAAGCGGAAGTCGGGGCTGTACTCCACCTCCTTGTCCGCCAGCCGCAGCAACAGGCGCCCACCTGGCACACACATGGGGGCAGTCAGGGCCCCCCGAACGCAGCCGGGCCCTGCCTGGGGATGTGAGCAGGGGCCCCAGGCCAGCCCCCACTCCCCTCCCAGAGCCAGGAGAGAACCCAGGAGTCCCGGCTCCCAGCCCCCCCTGCTCTAACCCATCAGCCCCCACTCCCCTCCCAGAGCCAGGAAGAGAACCCAGGAGTCTCGGCTCCCAGCCCCGCCTGTTCTAGCCCACCAGCCCCCACTCCCCTCCCAGAGCCGGGAGAGAACCCAGGAGTCCTGGCTCCCAGCCCCTGCCCCCACAGCGGAGGCCCGGGTGCCTGGCCTCACCAACTCTGGTGACGGACTTGTTGAGGATGGGGGCGAGCGAGGGGTCCAGCTCTTCCTGCACGTTCTGCAGCAGCACGGGCGAGCCGAACTGCACGGCGCCCTCCAGCACCCGCAGGTAGTCGCCCATCTGCAGGTCGATGATCTTCAGGCCCTGCAGGGGGCGCCAGCACCGGGGTGAGCAGTCAGTCCCCCACTCCCGGACCCTCTGCGCCCCCAGCCCTCGCCAGCTGCCAACCCCCGGGGGCACGGGATGGACAGGAGCCGGGAGGAGAGTGCAGAGGGCACACGGCAGGGTGTGGCCTAGTGGGGGCAGTGGCTCTGGTCAGCTCCGCCCCCCGAGTGAGTGGATCCCAGGCACCGCCCCCTGCTGCTCACCTTGGCAGCTTCCATGTTCTTGATCCACTTGGAGGCCTGGCACTGCGGGTCGATCATCAGCGGCCACCTGGCAACGGGGACAGGGGCAGATCAATGGGGCTCAGAGCTGGGCCGCCTCCTGCCAGGATCTCAGCGCCAGCCAGCACCTAGCGTTCGCCCCCCGTCCCCGCCTCAGCCGCTCCTCTGCCCCCCAGCGCAGCTGGGAAACAGCTGCCATGCCCCACCCGGGGCGAGGGATCCCTAGGTAACCAGCTGCCCGCCCCAGAGGTGGCTGCATCTCAGCTCCGGGGGAGGAGTCCCTGGATAACCAGCCACCTCGCCCCAGAGGTGGCTGAATCTCAGCGCCGGGCGAGGGGTCCCTGGGTAACCAGCCGCCCTGCCCAGAGGTGGCTGCATATCAGCGCCGGGCAAGGGGTCCCTGCCAGGGGCAATGCGTTGGGCGGGGCCGGGGGCAGTGTGTCGGGCGGGGCCGGGGGCAGTGCGTTGGGCGGGGCTGGGGCTGGGGCCAGCGCGGTGGACGGGGACAGGGCCGGGGGCAGCGCGGTGGACGGGGATAGAGCCAGGGGCAGTGCAGTGGACGGGACAGGGCCAGGGGCAGTGCGTCGGGCAAGGCCGGGGGCAGCGTGGTGGACGGGAACAGGGCCGGGGGCAGTGCGTCGGGCAGGGCCGGGGGCAGCGTGGTGGACGGGGACAGGGCCGGGGGCAGTGCAGTGGACGGGACAGAGCCGGGGGCAGTGCGTTGGGCGGGGCCGGGGGCAGTGTGTCGGGCGGGGCCGGGGGCAGTGCGTCGGGCGGGGCCGGGGCTGGGGCCAGCGCGGTGGACGGGGACAGGGCCGGGGGCAGCGCGGTGGACGGGGATAGAGCCAGGGGCAGTGCAGTGGACGGGACAGGGCCAGGGGCAGTGCGTCGGGCAGGGCCGGGGGCAGCGTGGTGGACGGGAACAGGGCCAGGGGCAGTGCGTCGGGCAGGGCCGGGGGCAGCGTGGTGGACGGGGACAGGGCCGGGGGCAGTGCAGTGGACGGGACAGAGCCGGGGGCAGTGCGTTGGGTGGGGCCGGGGGCAGTGCGTCGGGCGGGGCTGGGGCCGGGGCCAGCGCGGTGGACGGGGACAGGGCCGGGGGCAGTGCAGTGGACGGGACAGGGCCAGGGGCAGTGCGTTGGGCAGGGCCGGGGGCAGTGCATCGGGCAGGGCCGGGGGCAGCACGGTGGACGGGAACAGGGCCGGGAGCAGTGCGTCGGGCAGGGCCGGGGGCAGCGTGGTGGACGGGGACAGGGCCGGGGGCAGTGGATCAGGTGGGGCCGGGAGCACCGGAGGCAGGCCGGCGGCCAGGCCCCTCACCGGTTGCCGCGGGTGACGATGAGCCCGTTCTCGGTGGAGAAGGCATCGGAGGGCAGCCCCTGCAGGTTCCAGGTGCGCACGATGGTGGGGTTGCAGAGGAAGCTGTCGAAGGTGAACCGTGGCGAGCAGGGCACCTGCAGCTCCCGGATCTGCGGGCACAGAGCACAGGGTCACCGGGGCTGCCCGCCCCCCAGCTGCCCCATGGCGCGGGGCTCACAGGGGCAAGTGCCCGGAGCCCAGTGGGAGGACTTGGCCAGCGTGACTCAAAGGCAGCAAGCCCACCTGCCCCCTGGAGCCTCAGGGACATGTGGGGCCGGAGGGGGCGGCCCCCAGGCAGAGCGCCAGGCAGGGACAGCAGCAGTCGGGGCTCCGAGCGCTCGGGGTGCCGTGCCCAGGGCCCGCGGGTGCCAGACACCTGCTTCATCCAGATGCTGGAGACGATCTCGTCGCGGTAGCCGGACAGGAAGGGCCCCATGTAGGACAGGAAGGCAGCGGCCAGCAGGCAGTCGCCCACCACGTAGCCCAGGTCCTCCTCCAGCCCCTGCGGAGACAGCACGGCTGAGAGCCCCGCACCGCTGGGAGCCCCACCCCCCTGACCACCTTGGGATCCACGCCCCCCCCCCCCGGGATACATGCCCCCCAGGATCCCCGCCCCCACTGCCCCCCTTAGGATCCTGCCCCCTTGGGATCCCTGCCCCCACTGCCCCTCTTGGGATCCACACCCCCCGGGATCCCTGCCCCCCTGGGATCCCCACCCCCACAGCCCCCCTTGGGATCCATGTCTCCTGGGATCCTCCACCCCCACTGCTGCCCTTGGGATCCCCGCCTCCCAGATCCTGCCCCTGGGATCCCCACCCCACTGGGATCCCCGCCTCCCAGATCCCATCCGCTGGGATCCCTGCAGCCCCCTCCGGGATCCCCACCTCCCAGATCCCATCCGCTGGGATCCCTGCAGCCCCCCCCCCCGGGATCCCCGCATCCCAGATCCCATCCGCTGGGATCCCTGCAGCCCCCCCCCCCCGGGATCCCCGCATCCCAGATCCCGTCCGCTGGGATCCCTGCCCCCTGGCCTGGCTATGGCATTGCTGTACCCGACCCCCTGCCCCCCAGATCCTCCCCACTGGGATCCCTGCCCCCAGCCCCCATACCTGCACCGTCTCCTCCCAGCGTGCCTTTTCCCCCGCCAGCCCCGACACCAGCTTGTCAGCGCGGTCCAGCTTGATCTCCATCTCCTCGGAGCGCTTGCGCAGGTCCTCCTTCTGCGCCAGCTTTTCCTCGTACTCCTGCTTCAGCCGCTCCAGCTTCTCCGCCACCTGGGGGGGCAGAGCCGTGAGCCCCCCAGCGCCATGCCCAGCCCAGCGCCTCCCCCTCGCCCCTGGGCACACCGACCTCCCGCAGCTTCTCCTGTGCCTCGGCCTGCGACGCCTGCTTCTCGGCCAGCTGGGCCATGGCGGCGTTCATGCGGGCACGCTTGGGCTCCACCACCCGGTATATCCGGCCGTACATCTGGGGTGGGACAGCGAATGGTGAGCCCCCCGCACAGCACTGCCGCTGGCCTGGGAGAGGAGAACCCTGGAGTCCTGCCCCCCCCAGCTCTAACCACCAGACCTCACTCCCCTGCCAGAGCCGGGAGAGAACTCAGGAGTCCTGGCTCCCAGCCCCCTATGCTCTAACCCACCAGACCCCACTCCCTTCCCAGAGCCAGGGAGAGAACCTGACATTTGTTTCTCTTTCTCCTTCTTGTCTTCTGAGTTTTCACTCACAGCCATCGTCCTGCCAAACCTGGCACTCCCCTCCCCCAGCATGGCACCACTTGCCCTCAGCCTGGCACTCCCCTCCTGCCACCTCCCCAGCTCCCTCCCCCTAACTGTGGCCGGTCCCTCCGCACCCCAGCTCCCTCCCCATGCCTGTGGCTGGTGCCCGGCCCCTCCCCTCCCCAGATCCCTCCACCTGCCCGTGACTGGTGCCCGGCCCCTCCCCTCCTTGGCTGGCACGCCTCCCCTGCCCCACCCGCGCCAGCCCCTCACCTCCATGGCGCGCACCCACATGCAGAGGGACTTGGCGGCGAGTGAGACGCGCCCGATGATGTCAGGCTGGAAGTCGGGCTGGGAGCAGTACCCGCTGATCTTCTTCAGCACCTTGTCCGAGATGTTGTCCTTGTCGAAGTTGATCAGCTGTTTGATGAAGGTGGCCTCTCCTGGGGGGGCACCGGGATCAGGGGGGGCGGGGCCTGGGGACTGGCACATGCTGGGCACAGCCTGCCTGGCAATGACCCGCGAGGGGCAACCCGTCTCGGGGCCCAGCAACCCTCTGGGTGCCGGGCAGGGCCCTGCCTGCTCCTCCAGGCTGCTGCTGGGATCCCACTGCACACGGAGCAGCAGGACAGGGTGCCCACGGTGCCCACCTCACCCACTGCCCACCTCACCCACTCCCCCCCAGCCCAGTGCCAGCCCTCAGCTCCCCCTGCACTGTCTTCTGCGCCCCAACCACTGCCCGCCTCCTCTGCCCCCCAGCCCAGCGCCCGGCCCTCAGCTCCCCCTGCACCGCCTCCTCTGCCCCAGGTACTGCCCTCTTGCTCGCAGGCTCCACCCCTTAGTTCTCCCCCCAACCCCAGGCTCCTCCTCCTCAGCCCAAGCCCCGCCTCCCTCGGTCCCCCATCTGCCCTGGCCCCTCCCCACTCTTCACCCAGCTGCCTCTTGGCTTCAGCCCAGGTCGGCTCGTTGCCGCGCAGGATCATGACGGCCTGCATCACCGTCTCCACCAGCGTGGGCGGGCGCCCGTAGGACTTGATCTCCGTCATGTCCTTCTTGTTGAGCGACTCCAGGGCCTGTGGGGGCGGGGAGGCAGGTCGGGGAGGTGCCCGAGGGGAAGGGCCCCGCTGCCAAGGGCTCTGGAGCACCACCCGCAGGACAGACCCCAGAGCCAGAGCAGCTGGGTCCCACCCCTTTGCCCGTTACCTTCATGGCCTCCTCTAGCGCGGGCAGCGCCTCCTCCAGGTCCTTCTGGGCGTTGTCAGCCAGCGTCTTGCACTTGATCTCCTCCGCGGCGATCTTCTCGCTGTTAGCGCCCACCGTCTGGGGAGAGGGGCCAGGCAGGACAGCCGTGGGGCAGGGGCTTTGCCGAGTCTCCCCTCCTGCCCCACGCCCTCACCGCGTGTCTGGATCCGGGACCCCCCACGCCCGTCACCTGCGTACAGATCCGGATCCCCCGTTCCCATCACCCTGCGTCCGGATCCGGGCCCCCCATACCTGTCAGCCTGCGTCAGGATCCAGGCACCCCGCGCTCATCAGCCCACGTCCGGATCCGGGCCCCCTGCGCCCATCAGCCGAAGTCCTGATCCAGGCCCCCCCGTGCCTGTCAGCTCGCATCCGGATCTGGCCCCACCGTGCCCGTCAGCCCATGCCTTGATCTGAGCCCAGCGCCAAGCCCCACACTCAGATCCAAGCCTTGCCCCTGCACCCATCAGCCTGTGCCTGGATCCGAGCCCAGCCCCTGCCCCCGCCCGCCTCACCTTCTGCTGCTCGTCGGCCTCTCTCTTCTGCCGCACGATGATGACCAGGTACTCCTCGCACTGCTTCTGGAACTCCGCCACCTTCTTCTTGGCGTCCTCCAGCTCCAGCGACATCACCTCCACCTTGTGGCGTGTCTCGTCGATCTTGAAGAGCCCGTTGCGCAGCTTGTTGGCCTGGTCCGAGAGCTCCTTGCGCTTCTCCGCCAGGAGCCTGCGGGAAGATGGCCCCGGGGCCCTCCCACCTGAGCCACGCCCCGCAGCGCCGGGCAGGGCTCTCTGCCGGGCTACAGCCCCCACGATACACCAGGGACCCCTCTGATGCATCCCCAAGAGGGGACAAAGCAATGCCTCATGGGAGATGTAGTCTGGCTGGGGCGCCTGCCTAGAGAGGAGGATGGGAGCACGAGGCACCCGAACTACAACTCCCATGAGCCACTGTGGTGCCCATTGCCAATGAAATATTTCAATCCGGGGCTGAAACGACATTTGCCATGGGAAACCCGCCCCCCCTTTTCCCATCAATTCTGGGCCTCAGCCCAGGGGATGGGGCTACCGGAGCCTGGCAGATCCCCTCGGCTCCCCTGCCCCCGGGGAGACCCCTCCGCGTCCAGGCAGATCCCCTCGGCTCCCCTGCCCCCGGGGAGACCCCTCCGCGTCCGGGCAGATCCCCTCGGCTCCCCTGCCCCCGGGGAGACTCCTCTGCATCCAGGCAGATCCCCTCGGCTCCCACTGGCCCACCCCCGGGGAGACCCCTCCGCGTCCGGGCAGATCCCCTCGGCTCCCCTGCCCCCGGGGAGACCCCTCTGCGTCCGGGCAGACCCCCTCGGCTCCCCTGCCCCCGGGGAGACCCCTCCGCGTCCAGGCAGATCCCCTTGGCTCCCCTGCCCCCGGGGAGACCCCTCCGCGTCCGGGCAGATCCCCTCGGCTCCCCTGCCCCCGGGGAGACCCCTCCGCGTCCGGGCAGATCCCCTCGGCTCCCACTGGCCCACCCCCGGGGAGACCCCTCCGCGTCCGGGCAGATCCCCTCGGCTCCCCTGCCCCCGGGGAGACCCCTCTGCATCCAGGCAGATCCCCTCGGCTCCCACTGGCCCACCCCCGGGGAGACCCCTCCGCGTCCGGGCAGATCCCCTCGGCTCCCCTGCCCCCGGGGAGACCCCTCTGCGTCCGGGCAGATCCCCTCGGCTCCCACTGGCCCACCCCCGGGGAGAGCTCTCCACGTCCGGGCAGATCCCCTCGCGCTCCCACCGGCCCCTCGGCTCCCCAGCCAGTATCCCGGTGGCCAGCCCGCGGGACCGTGAGGCAGGGACTCACTTCTTGTAGCCCGAGACCAGCTCCAGGTAGTTGGTGGGGGTGACGTAGTTATGGCGCCGGAGCTCCAAGAGCATCTTCTGCGAGTAGGAGGCCACGGACCAGTGCATGGTCACAAAGATCCTGGCCACTTTCTTGTGGATCTGGGGAAGCAGATGGGTCCGGGTCAGCAGTGGGGAGGGGCGCCCAGACTGAGAGGGGTTGGTGGAGGGGAGGGGGCACCACCAGAGGCCCTGCACCCCCCTTGAGGGAGAAGATGGGAAGGGACCAGCTTTCGAGTAACCGATGTGTCTGCAGGGGGCACGGAGATGCAGCCACCTCTGGGGAGAGGCATGGCTGGCTCCAGCAAGGGGCGCGGATGGACGGTTGGCTCCGGGGAGGGGTTTGGCCAGTGATGGCGGCTCTGGGGAGGGGCACGGCGGCTGTCTCTGGGGAGGGGTGTGGCTGGTGATGGCAGCTCCGGGGAGGGGCGTGGCGGCTGGCTCCAGGGAGGGGCATGGCTGGTGATGGCGGCTCCGTTGAGGGTGGCCGGCTGGCTCTCAGGAGGCGTGTGGCCGGTGATGGCGGCTCTGGGGAGGGCGGCTGGTTGGGTCTGGGGAGGGGTGTGGCCAGTGATGGCGGCTCTGGGGAGGGGCACGGCGTCTGGGTCTGGGGAGGGGTGTGGCCGTTGATGGCGGCTCCAGCGAGGGCTGTGGCGGCTGGCTCTGGGAATGGGTGTGGCCGGTGATGGTGGCTCTGGGGAGGGGTGCGGCGGCTGGCTCTGGGGAGGGGTGTGGCCAGTGATGGAGGCACCAGGGAGGGGTGCGGTGGCTGGCTCCAGCGAGGGGTCTGGACGGTGATGGCGGCTCTGGGGAGGGGTACGGCAGCTGGCTCTGGGGAGGGGCACGGCGGCTGGCTTTGGGGAGGCGTGCAGCCGGTAATGGAGGCTCCGGGGAGGGGTGCGGCGGCTGGCTCTGGTGAGGGGTCTGGCTGATGATGGAGGCTCCGGGAAGGAGTACGGCGGCTGGCTCTGGGGAGGGGCGCCCAGCTGGAGAATCCTGGGTCCGGTTCGAAGCCCAGGGGAGTCTGGGAGGCCGAATGGGAACCCCGGGGCTGGGCTGCGGCCGGGACCCCGACTCCACGCCAGGCCGACTGACTCTGAGCACCGGCTCCCCCGGACAATCTCCCAGGGGGCCCTGGCCTGCCCCCCCAGCACAACCCGCGTGCGGCTCTCACCTCTGGCAGGCCCCCCAGGTCCACACCCTCAAGGTACTTCTCTGCTACCTCCAGCAGCGCCTGGCGCGGCCACTCCGAGAACCAGTCGATGGTGGTGCAGTTCACCAGCGCCGGGTACTGACGGATCCAGTTCCTGGGGAGACAGGGGGGTGCCAAGCTGAGCACTCCCACACCTCTGCCCCTCCCATCCTGCCCCCCATCCCTGGCCTGCTCCCACCCCACCCCCCAATTCTGCCCCGCCCCATCCCCATCCCTGCCCCGCTCCCGCCCCCATTTCTGCCCTGACCCCTCCCATCCTGCCCCTCATCTCTGCCCTGCTCCCACCCCCTCCCATCCCTGCTCCCTCCCGCTATGCCCCATCTCTTCCCTGCTCCCACCCCACCCCCCAATTCTGCCCCGCCCCATCCCATCCCTGCCCCACTCCTGCCCCTGCCCTGCTCCCGCCCCCATCCCTGCCCCGCTCCCACTCCTGCCCCATCCCCATCCCTGCCCCGCTCCCACCCCGTCCCCATCCCTGGCCCGCTCCCACCCCTGCCCTGCTTCCGCCTCATCACCGCCCCTTCCCGGTTCCCACCCCTTCCCTGCTCCCACCCCTGCCCTGTTCCCACCCCGACCCCATCCCAGGCCCGCTCCCACCTCATCACCACCCCTAAACCTGCTCCCACCCCCGTCCCTTCCCTGCTCCCACCCCTGCCCTGTTCCCGCCCGTCCCCATTCCTGCCCCTCTCCCACCCCTGCCCTGCTCCCAAATCCCCCCCGCCCCGTCCCCATCCCTTCCCTGCTCCCACCCTGCCTCCATCTCTGCCCCGCTCCTACCCATGCCCCATCTCTACCACGCTCCCACCCCACCATCTCCCTAGCTCCAGCCCTCACACAGCTGTGAACTCCTAGCTGTGCTCCCCCCCCCCCCCCCCCCGCTTTAGGTCCTGGCTGCCGGTGACTCCTGAGCTGCCCACCAGGGGGCGCTGTTTCTCCAGGCAGCAGCGCAGCTCCGGGCCCCTCACCTGAAGGGGTCCCCGATGGGGCTGAGGCAGACCACCACGTGCAGGTTGTTCCGCACCCTCTCGATCAGGTACCCAAAGAGGCTGTCGGCCGTCTCGGGGATGCCATCGGCTCGGGCCGCGTCAAGGATCATGGACTGGATCTGGGACAAAAGGGAAGTGTCTGCAGCTGGGCACAGAGTCCTGGGCACTGCCCCCTACAAGGGGCCCACCTCCCTCTCCAGCCACCGTGGGCAGCACCCACGTGCCGGCTGCGGGGGGGGGGGGGGAAATTGGGACAGTTCCTCCAGGGAAACGGGGGCAAAACTGCACATCAGGCCACAGTTGTGTGTAGGAGCCCAGGGCCAGGCTAGCAGGGGCTGTGGGTCGGGAGTGAAGGCCACCAGCAGAGCTGGGGGGGGGCAGGGCCGGGCTGGCAGGGGCTGCGGGTCGGGAGTGAGGGGCACCAGCAGAGCTGGGGGGGCAGGGCTGGGCTGGATAGGGCTGCGGTCAGAGGTGAGAGGCACCGGCAGCGCTGGGAGGGGGGGCAGGGCTGGGCTAGCAGGGGCTGCGGGTCGGGAGTGAGGGGCACTGGCAGGGCACTCCTTTGGCACAGCTGTCGCAGGGAGACCCCTGGGCCCTGCCAGCCCCTCGCCCGTGGTGCCCCCCAGCCGGTGCTGGCACATGCTCGCACCTCCTCAAACTCGTCGGCCTTGTAGAGGTTGGGCACCTCCCCGGAGCTCAGGATGTTGTTGATGTCCTCCAGGAAGGAGTCGTCCATGATCTGCGTGTCCACGAAGAGGAAGGTGGTGGGTTTCAGGTCCACCCCCGCCTGCCGGTACAGCTTCTTGATGTCTGTGGGGAGAGGCCGGGAGGCCGTCAGCTCCCGGGGAGCTGGCCACGTGGGAGGCCGAGGGCCGGGAGCAGGTCGGGGGGCACTCACCGTCTCTGAACTCCTGCTTGCGGTAGTGCTTGGTCACCTCGATCTGGAAGGTCTGGTCCTCGCAGATGGAGGAGGCCAGGCGTGCCAGGCTCTGGCGCCCGCTGCCCCCGATGCCCACCAGCAGCATGTTCCCGCGCGGCTGGCCGATCACCCTCACGATCCGGGTAACTGCCGGGGGAGCCGCTGGTCAGAAGGGGGCAGCCTGGAGCCGGAGTGGGCTGCTGACCGGTAGACCAAAAGGCTTGCATTGCATGCTGGGATTTTTCCTCCACCAAAAGTGGAGGCTGCAGTCAGCTCCCTCCATGGCACCCGAGGTGGGGTAAAGATTTAACTCCGAGAGATCTCGAAGAGCAAGGGGCCAGGACTCCTGGGTCCCATCTGCCGTTCCACTGCTGCCCTGAGCGGTGTGCCCCGGTTTCCCACGTTTGGGGAAGCGTGCGCGGCCTGCTTGGTCACGTGGGGCTCCGTGTCGGTTCACTCAGGGGCAGAGCAGGTTCTGGTCTGCAGCCAGGTGCCAGGGCTGGGCTGGCGATGGGGAGTGAGGGGCACCAGCGGGGCTGAGGGGGGAGCCATGGTGGCACCTGGCAGGGGCACAGTGCGGGAGGCGCCGCCTGCCCCGGCCAGCGTCACTCACTGTGTTCGATGGCATCTCTGAAGAGCACGAGCTGCATCTGCACCACGCCGGGCGTCTGGTTGTACTCGTCCAGCACCCGCTCCATCTCCAGCTTCAGGGCCGACAGGTCCACCAAGTCCTCGTACACCCGCGGCTCCCGCATGAAGTCCCCTGGCCGGCAGGCAAGAGGAAGGGTCAGTGCTCCCTGTCTGGGTCACCATCCAGCACGGACCCCAGGAGTCCTGGCTCCTAGGCCTGAGTCCCGCTCTAACCACTACAACCCTGCCCTCTTCTCCCAGAGCCGGGGAGAGAACCCAGGAGTCCTGGATCTCCCCACTAGCCCCAGAGCGGGGGCTTGGCAGTGCCAGTCAGACCGCCAGGCCCGGCGCCCCGTGGCGCTCACCGAAGATGGGCGGGCACTTGCTGGGGCAGAGGTTGTGGAAGGTCAGGTCGAAGAAGGAGCCCAGCTTCTCGCTCAGGAGGGCGACGAAGGAGTCCTTGTCGGCCGAGTCCACCAGGCGGTCGGAGAAGACCCTGCCGAGAGAGGGGGCTGGACTCATGTGCTGGGGGTTGCCCCACCCCCAGGAGCAGGGAGAAGCCAGGCCCCACGTGGGAGGAAAGAGGGGGGGGCGTCGTCTCACGGAACCCCCGATGCCACAGGAGGACCCAGGAGGCTGGACGCAGCGTGGCCGGCCGTGGGGGGAGGGGAGATGTCCCCCGGCACCGCGATGGCAGTGCCCGGGAGGCTGGAGGCGGGGCGTGGCCGGCCGTGGGGGGAGGGGAGATGCCCGCTGGCACCGGGATGGCAGTGCCCGGGAGGCTGGAGGCGGGGCGTGGCCGGCCGTGGGGGGAGGGGAGATGCCCGCCGGCACCGGGATGGCAGTGCCCGGGAGGCTGGAGGCGGGGCGCGGCGTGGCCAGCCGTGGGGGAGGGGAGATGCCCGCCGGCACCGGGATGGCAGTGCCCGGGAGGCTGGAGGCGTGGCGTGGCCGGCCGTGGGGGGAGGGGAGATGCCCGCCGGCACCGGGATGGCAGTGCCCGGGAGGCTGGAGGCGGGGCGCGGCGTGGCCAGCCGTGGGGGAGGGGAGATGCCTCCCAGCACCGGGATGGCAGTGCCCGGGAGGCTGGAGGCGGGGCGCGGCGTGGCCGGCTGTCGTGGGAGGGGAGATGCCCGCCGGCACCGGGATGGCAGTGCCCGGGAGGCTGGAGGCGGGGCGCGGCGTGGCCAGCCGTGGGGGAGGGGAGATGCCCGCTGGCACTGGGATGGCAGTGCCCGGGAGGCTGGAGGCGGGGCGCGGCGTAGCCAGCCGTCGGGGGAGGCTCTACCTGAAGCACTCGTGAATCCACAGGCGGGTGAGGCTGGGCTTGGTATCGTGGAAGTCCTTGTGCGCCCGCAGCATGCCCTGGAACACCTGCGCCAGGGGCAGAGCCTGAGCCACCGGCTGGGGACCCTCCCCCACCCGTCCCGCCCCCCCAAGCTGAGCCAGCCAGTCCCCGCCCTGGGGCTGGATGGGAGCCAACGCCCCCTAGAGGGGACAGGCCCCTGCCCCATTCCCCGCCCCCCTGAGCCAGCCAGTCCCTGCCCTGGGGCTGGGTGGGAGCCGGCGCCCCCTAGAGGGGACAGGCCCCAGGCCCATTCCCCGCCCCCCTGAGCCAGCTATTCCTAGAAGTCTCTCGCCCAGAACCCGTCTGCGTGTGGCTGCTCCTGTGATGGGCAGGACAGGGACCCAACGTGCAGGACACACTGAGGGGCTGGCACTGGGCACCAACACCAAACCTCTGCTGGATTCCTCCCTGTGCCAGCCCCGGTCTTGCCAGGGGCCTTCTGTGCCCCCAACCCCCATGTGTGGGCACAGCAGATACTGTGAGCGGGGCCCCCTGGCTCCATGCTGGGCTCCGGGCTCAGCTCTGACCCAGGGGGCGAGCGGGGCACCAGCCGGGTACCTTGGAGATGTCGCGCAGGTTGAAAAGGTAGTGGATCTTGGCGGGCGTGGGCAGGAACTTCTGCACCACAGCATGGTACAGCTCGACCGTGGCCTCGGTGGTGACGTTCCCAAGCGGCTTCACCGCCTCCTCGAAGTTCTGCAGCTTCTGGTTGAGCATGGTGCCGAAGATGCGCCGGATCTGCGTCTCCTGTGGGGTGCCCAGAGTGGCACCTAGCGCCAGTTGCTCTCCACCCCGCCCGCCTGTGGGTCCCCCTGTTCCCAGTGCAGGAGAGAGGGGACGCAGCTGACTGGGCTGTGGGCATCCTGGGGGCTGAGAGGCCTGGCACCCACCTGCTCTAAGGAAAGGGTGCCCAGGGGCAAATGGCACCAGGGAGAGGGGGCCCCAAGGCCCAGCTGTTGCACAAAGCTGCTCTGACTCTGCTGTGTGGCACGTGGCTAAGCCGTCCTTACCGTGGGGAAGGTCATGTTGATGAGGTTGAATCTGCTCTGAAGCCGGCCGGATATGACGGTTCGGCCGCCTCCCGGGGGGCCCATGGCCGCCATCAAGAACATGTCCTGAGGGGAGACAACCAAAGTCAAGCGAGGCCTTTCTTCTCCCCCCAGCTGGAGGGGCCTGCGGCGCAGGAGGGGCGGCACGGCTGCCGCATACTAATAGCACTGCAGCGGCAGCACCCGGCGCTGACATCTGCTGTGGCCCACGCCAACTAGATTCCGGGCACAGGCGCCCACCTCAGCAGGTGCCCTGTCCGCATGGACTGTTGGAACGACCTCCCCGCGGTGCAGCCGCCATCCTCACCAGCTTTTCCCACCAGGATGGGGGGGGCTCTTAAGTACCCGTCCCAGGAGGGGTTGGGACAGTTCTCTGGCCTGTGCCAGCGCGCCTGTCCCGCTTTGGAATCCATCCAGCTAGTACCCGGAGGAGAGCAAAGCGCTGCCCTGGGCCCCGGCGCTGCCAGCTGCCCCGGCCTGCAGGGACCCCGCCTCCGCCGAGCTCCCCCGACCTGAAGGGGGGACACGCTGAAGAAAGGGGGCAGGCCCAGCAGGTGACACAGCTGAGCCCCTCCCCGGGCAGCGAGCCACTCAGCGCCCGGCAGAGAGGCGGCACCAAGGGGGCTGGGGTTGGCACAGCTCAGTGCTGGGTGCCCCCCCCAAATGAGACTGTGCAGAGACCCCTCGGAGAAGTGTTTCCAGGGGCCGAGCCAGCCGCCCGTCTGGCTGCAGAATAGTCCCTGGGAGGACGTGCCCGCCCCGCCGGCCACCCCCGAGACGCAGCAGGTGTGAGCCATGGGGCTCGCAGCCCAAGCCCCGGAGGGAGTCAGACGGGCAGCGACGCAGACCGGCAGTGCCGGGCTCCTCACCTTGATGTATTTGATGGTTTGCTTCTCGCGGTCGTACCAGAAGCCGTAGTCGATCCAGAGGCGCAGCAGCTCCAGTGGGGGCTGGGAGCCGAAGGCGTCCTTGGCCGGCATGTTGAGATCATCCATGAAGGTGATCATGCTCTTGCCGCCCATGGGCACGTAGACCCCCTTGGTCCTCTTCTCTACCCGGCTCTCGATGATGTTCTGCACATTGTTGGATGTGGTCTGGGGGCGGGGGGGGGGGGGGGGGGGGAAGGACGTGAGGTTGAGCAGGGACCTGAGTCCACGGACAGCAGGGGGCTTGTGGCTCCATGGGACGGGCCCAGGGCCCAGCCCCACCCAGGGGTCAGCCCTTCCCCGTGGGCCAACAGGCACGTCACTGGACTGAGAGTTTGGATGTGACTGCCAGCCTGTGACTACCCGGTACCTGCCCAGCCGCCAACGCCTGCCCAGCACCTGCCCAGCCTCCCCGACACCTCCCCAGCCTCCGTCTGCCAGCCACTGACTGCCCGGCACCTGCCCAGCCACCAAAGATTGCCGGGCACCCATTAGCTCTGGGAGGGGAGTGGGGGCTGCAGGGTTAGAGCAGCGGGGGCTGAGAGCCAGGACTCCCGGGTCCTCTCCCTGGTTTGCTCTAACTCACGTGTGACCAGAGCTAAGTCCCTTCCCCCACACATTTGCCACTGTTTCCCCTGCGTATAAAGGGCTGAGGATACTTCCCTCCCTCAAGGGGGCTGTGCCACTACATGGCTCCATGGCCCCCCTGGCCCAGCACAGGGGGCTCTCCATGGCCCTGCCCCCCTAGCCCGGCACTGGGGGATCTCCATGGCCCGTTACCTGTGCCGACATGTTGACGGTCAGCACGGCCCACTTGGTGTTGTCCAGGGACTGCAGCACGCTCTGGGCAATGGAGGTCTTCCCGGTGCCGACCGGGCCCACGAGCAACACTGGGTTCTGATTGGACACCAGGGCGTTCACCAGGTAGTTGTAGCGCACCGTGTCCACCGTGGGGACGATGATCTTATAGAAGGGGGCGCTGGGGAGAGGGGGACAGATGGGAGCATCAGCCCGAATCATAGAATATCAGGGTTGGAAGGGACCACAGGAGGTATCTAGTCCAACCCCCTGCTCAAAGCAGGACCTAATCCCAACTAAATCATCCCAGCCAGGGCTTTGTCAAGCCGGGCCTTAAAAACCTCCAAGGATGGAGATTCCACCACCTCCCTAGGTAACCCATTCCAATGCTTCACCACCCTCCTAGTGAAATAGTGTTTCCTAATATCCAACCTAGACCACCCCCACTGCAACTTGAGACCATTACTCCTTGTTCTGTCATCTGCTACCATTGAGGACAGTCTAGATCCATCCTCTTTGGAACCCCCCTTCAGGTAGTTGAAAGCAGCTATCAAATCCCTCCTCATTCTTCTCTTCTGCAGACTAAACAATCCCAGTTCCCTCAGCCTGTCCTCATAAGTCATGTGCCCCAGCCCCCTAATAATTTTTGTTGCCCTCCGCTGGACTCTTTCCAATTTTTCCACATCCTTCTTGTAGTGTGGGGCCCCAAACTGGACACAGTACTCCAGATGAGGCCTCACCAATGTCGAATAGAGGGGAATGATCACGTCTCTCGATCTGCTGGCAATGCCCCTACTTATACAGACCAAAATGCCATTAGCCATCTTGGCAACAAGGGCACACTGTTGACTCATATCCATCTTCTTGTCCACTGTAACCCCTAGGTACTTTTCTGCAGAATGGCTGCCTAGCCACTCGGTCCCTAGTCTGTAGCAGTGCAGGGGATTCTTCCTTCCTAAGTGCACTTGTCCTTTTTGAACCTCATCAGATTTCTTTTGGCCCAATCCTCCAATTTGTCTAGGTCACTCTGAACCCAATCCCTACCCTCCAGCGAATCCACCTCTCCCCCCAGCTTAGTGTCATCTGCAAACTTGCTGAGGGTGCAATCCATCCCATCACCCAGATCATTAATGAAGATGCTGAACAAAACCAGCCCCAGGACCGACCCTTGGGGCACTCCGCTTGATACCGGCTGCCAACTGGACCCGGCGGGCTGAGGTGATAGCCACTAAGAACGCCACCTTCCACGACAGGTGGGACCACGAACACGTGGCTAAGGGCTCAAAAGGAGGCCCCGTGAGACCAGGTTTAGATCCCAGAGCGGGACCAGGGGTCTGGCATAAGGAAATGCCCAATCTAACCCTTTCAGAAACCGGGCTATCATGTGATGTGAGAACACAGACAGGCCCAGCACCGGGGGATGGAAGGCTGAAAGGGCTTCCTGGCATAAGGCCCGGGAATGTGTGCCCCCGTTTGTTGATGTAGTACATGGCGGTCATGTTGTCCGTGAGGACTCTGACCACCTTCCCCTGTATGTGGTGGCAAAAGGCCACGCATACCAGATGTACAGACCTGAGCTCCCTGACATTTATGTGCAGGGTTAGCTCCTCTGGTGACCACATACCCTGGGTCCTGAAATCCCCCATGTGGGCTCCCCAGCCCAGGTCCGAGGCGTCCGACACTAGATCTAGTGAGGGATGAGGCTCTCGGAAGGGGATACCGTGGAGCATGTTGCTCGGGAGGGACCACCAATGGAGGTTTGCCACCACCCTGGGCGGCACTGTGACAACCTTGTCCAGGCAGTCCCTGGCCTGGGAGTACCGGGAGGCCAGCCAAAGCTGGAGGGGCCTCATCTGAAGCCTGGCATGTCGCACCACGTAGGTGCATGCTGCCATGTAGCCTAGTATTTGAAGGCACACACGATAACCGTGATAAGCTTTTCACGGTTATCGGAAAAGCCGTGATGGAGGCAATGAGAGCCTTGAGCGTCTCGAACCTGTCCCGTGGGAGGGAGGCCGTGGCTACTCGGGAATCTAGCAGCACCCCTATGAATTGTATATGCTGGACTGGGAGTAACATGGATTTCTCCTCATTTACCAGTAGGCCTAGAGCCCCGCAGGTGTCTAACAAGAACTTCACCTGCTGCTGCACCAGAGCACGAGACCGGCCCTTGAGTAGCCAGTCATCGAGGTAGGGGAAGATCTGCAGCCCTCGCCTCCTGAGGTGGGCCGCCACCACTGCCATACACTTTGTAAATACCCTGGGGACAGTAGAAAGGCCAAAGGGGAGGACCGTAAATTGGAAGTGGTCCTGACCCACCAGGAAACGGAGGTAGCGCCTGTGACCCTTGAAAATGTGGATGTGAAAGTACGCACCCTGGAGGTCCAGCGCAGTAAACCAATCCCCCTGGTCTAGGGATGGAATAATAGAGGCCAGGGACACCATGCGGAATTTGCAACGCACCAGAAACTGGTTGAGGTTCCGCAGGTCGAGGATGGGCCGAAGCCCACCCTTTGCCCTGGAGATGAGGAAATACCTGGAGTAAAAACCCTTGCCCTGGTATTCCTGAGGTACTCGTTCCACCGCTCCCAGAGAGAGGAGGTGCTCTACTTCCTGGTAAAGGAGTAAGGCATGCTCCGGGGACCCGTCCGGCTGCCTGGACGGGGGACAAGTGGGAGGGGCCGAAACAAACTGCAGCTTGTACCTTTGGGAGATGGTACTGAGGACCCATTGGTCCGACATGATATGGAACCATCGCAGTCAGAAGTCCGATAAATGGTTTAGAAAAGGTAACTTATTAACTGGGTGGGGGTACACTGGCAACAGGCTCGGTGACCCCCCTCAACAAGTCAAAAACGCCGTTTTCCCTGCCGTTTGGCCTTCGAGGCCTTAGGCCGTGGGGCCAAGCGGGATTGGCGTTGGGACTGACGTCTTTGATCCCTCTGCCGCTTAGGCAGGGGTTCATATCTGCCCTTAGCTTGCGGAGCAGAGGGTTGAGGCCTGGGTTTGTCCTTAGCAGGCAGGACGTAGAGGCCTAGCGTCTGCAGGGTAGTACGGGAGTCCTTCATCCCGTGCAGACGGGTGTCTGTCTGGTCCACGAAAAGGGCCTTGCCATCAAATATGCATTATGGACTGGAATTCTGATGACAGCCCCGAAAGCGAGAGCCACACCGCCCATCGCATGGAGACAGCGGTCGCCATCGAACGAGCGGCTGTATCTGCAGCATCCGAAGCCGCCTGGAGAACCGCTTTGGTGGCGGTCGCACCCTCTTCAACCAACACCCTGAACTCCTTCACCTCCTTGTCAGGAATGAGGGGCTCAAATTTGGGGAGGGATCCCCACAGGTTAAACTCGTAGCAGCTCAGAAACGCCTGATGGTTGGCCACTCTGAGCTGGAAACTCGTTGACTAATAAACCTTTTTACCAAAGGCATCAAGTCTACGAGCATCCTTGTCCTTTGGCGTGGGTGTGGGCTGGCCATTCCATTCACGGTGGTGGACCGACTCAACCACTAGGGAGTTTGGAGCTGGGTCGGTATAAAGGTACTCGAGACCCCTCGCAGGGACGAAGTACTTCCTCTCGGCCTTCTTGGAAATAGGCCCAAGAGAGGGTGGGGTCTGCCAAAGGCCAGTGGTGATGTTGGCAACTCCCTGATGGAAAGGGAGCGCCACACACCCCGGTACCGAGGAGGCGAGGACATTGAAGAGGGTGTCAGCGGGCTCCTCAATCTCCTCAGCCCGGAGCTTGAGGTTGGCTGCCACCCTCCGAAGCAGCTCTTGGTGGGCTTTAAAGTCCTCCTGGGAAGAAGGAGGCGGTACCGCAACCGAATCGCCCTGCACCGAAGGGGTGGGTGGCGTGGCGACTTCAGTGGCTAACGGCACCGTGGGCTCCCCATACGGGTTCGGTGCTGGAGTCGGTGCCGGAGGTTCGGCACCCACGAGTTGATCTCGGTGCCGTGAAGGTGACACGGGTCGGCACTGAGAAGCTCCAGCCACAGAGTGAGGGCCTGGCTGCGCAGGTGCCTGAGGCCACGGTGCCCACTGGCACCACTGTCCCTGCCAGGGCACGGCCTGGAGCAGAGGTGCATCGGGCGCCGGCAGGGCAGGCTGGTCCTGCGGTGCCGTGCGGCCCTGGGAGAGATGGCTGCGCGCCAACGCCGAGGCGCGGGAGGAGCGCACGGTGCCGTAAGAGCGGCTGGAGCGGTCCTGATCGTGACGACTCCTTCCCCGAGACTTCGACCTAGAGGAGGTCGAGACATATATGTCTGAGGAGCTGTCCCTGGATTCATTGCGGCGCCTGTGGCCACGGTGCCTCGGTGCCAGGGACTCTCGGGACGCGCCACAAGCATGGGATCTGTGACGGCGGGTGCCCGAATTGGAGCATCGGTGCCGACGGCGTCGCGACTTGTCCCTCTCGGACTTGCTGGAAGAGGAACAGCGCTGTCTCTTGCCTCTTCCTCGACGGCGCTCAAGGCCGGGAGTGGGATCTGCTCTTGGAAGAGTCCAGATGCGGAGTCGACGCGGGGCTCTAATAGGCACCTTGACCAGGGAAGGTGCGTCGGCCTCCGACACCTCCGGAGAGTGCTGATGGGCGCCCAAAGGCGGCTTTCCACGGGACCGGGGGCCCGACTGCAGTGGCGCTCCCGGCACCGGAAGTGTCAGTATATCGTGTGCAGCCTGAGCTGCCTCCAGTGTCGAAGGCAGGTGTACCTCCAGTGAGGCTCGCGCGGACAGGACTGGACTACTCCGCTCAGCGTGAGTCGGAGGTCTCTGTCCCGGTGGGGATCGTGGGCTGCCCAACTTGGGTCTGGCCTCACCCTTATTCTTCTCGCGGTGCCACTGAGACTTCCCTGGCTTCTTAGCTGGGGAGCGGTGCCGTGACGTCGACGGTGCTTTGCTGTGCATCGGGGAGGCGGTGCCTGGTGCCAATTCAGAACGACACACTGGAGGCGCCTCACCACGTGCCGATGACGCGGAGCCCGGCGCGGTGTCAGGTTGACGCACTGGTGCCGGGGCCAATGCCGACTCCATTAAAAGAGCCCGGAGTCGGATCTTACGCTCCTTCTTCGTCCGTGGCTTGAAGGAGCGGCAGATCTTGCACTTCTCACTACCGTGAGACTCGCCCAGACAGCGAAGACACTGATTGTGGGGATCGCTTCTGCGCATAGAATTGCGACAGGAGTCGCACGACGTGAAGCCTGCGCCACGGGGCATGCCCTGAGCCAGGCACTCACGAAAGAAAGTTCAATAACGGAGAGAGATTAGTGAACCGGATACCACTAAGCTACCTACGCTGCAGGTACACTAAGCTGGAGCAAGTTCTGACTACCTTCACTGGCGGCAAGAAGGAACTGAGGGTGGGGGGAGCCCCCTTTATGGCCCGATATACCGGCGCCACTCCAGAGGTCGCAGCGACGCTCCCCCACTACGGATACTGCTAAGGGAAAAACTTCCGGCACCGGTGCACGTGGCGAGCACGCACACCTATAGTGGAATACACATGAGCAATCACTCGAAGAAGAACAATCAGTTAGACACATACACAATGGGAAATGACTACCTAGGAAGGAGTCCTGCAGAAAGGGATCTGGGGGTCTGGTGGACCACAAGCTAAATATGAGTCAACAGCGTAACACTGTTGCAAAAAGAAGGAACATAATTCTTGGCTGTATTAGCAGGAGCGTCGTAAGCAAGACACGGGAAGAAATTCTTCTGCTCTACTCCGCACTGATTAGGCCTCAACAGTTCGGGGCGCCACATTTCAGGAAAGATGTGGACAAATTGGAGAGAGTCCAGAGAAAAGCAACAAAAATAATGAGGGGTCTAGAAAACATGAGCAATGAGGGAAGATTGAAAAACTCAGGTTTCTTTAGTATGGAGAAGAGAAGACTGAGAAGGGACATGATAGCAGTTTTCGAGTACCTAAAAGGTTGTTACAAGGAGGAGGGAGAAAAATTGTTCTTCTTAACCTCTGAGGATAGGACAAGAAGCAATGGGCTTAAACTGCAGCAAGGGCAGTTCAGGTTGGACATTGGGAAAAATGTCCTCTCAGGGTGGTTAAGCACTGGAATAAATTGCCCAGGGAGGTTGTGGGATCTCCATCTGTGACGTTATTGACATAAACTGGGACCATATAGATCATTGTTGCAACCAAAGTCCTGCAGTGGCATCAAATCTTGTATAAAGGGGGTCAAATGGGGTGTCTAAGACAAGGTTATGGTTTGCTGGTTATGATTATGCTGTCTATATGTGTGTATCAGTTTTGTAGTTGAAGTTATGAATATTGGCTCTGTACTGTCCGTATGGCAAACTTATGCTATGCTTCTGAGTGACATCCCAGACAAGCTGAGATTAGCTCTGTCTAGCCTGCTTAATGGCCCATTAAGGACCATCAGCTATACATTGAGAGAAGGCAAATATGCCTTCTGACTCAGCAAAGTATGCAGGAACTGGCCCATGTGACTCCAGGCTCCATTTTGCTGTAATTTTCCACAGTAAGAACAAAGAGATGTTCTTACACCTGGAAAAGACTATATAAGGCTGATGCCTCATCTCCATCTGGTCTTCAGTCCTGCTTCTTATCTCTGGAGGAACTTTGCTACAAGCTGAAGCTTTGAACAAAGGACTGAGGACCCATCCCAGCTGGGGATGTTCCAGAGACTTGATTTGAACCTGCAGTTTATTCTATCGCTGCTGCAAGCCTGAACCAAGAACTTTGCCATTACTGTATGTAATTGATTCCATTTAACCAATTCTAACTCTCATCTCTATCTTTTTCCTTTTATGAATAAACCTTTAGATTTTAGATTCTGAAGGATTGGCAACAGCGTAATTTGTGGATAAGATCTGATTTGTATATTGACCTGGGTCTGGGGCTTGGTCCTTTGGGATCGGGAGAACCTTTTTCTTTTACTTGGGTATTGGTTTTCATAACCATTTGTCCCCATAACGAGTGGCACTGGTGGTGATACTGGGAAACTGGAGTGTTAAGGAGATTGCTTGTGAGACTTGCGGTTAGCCAGTGGGGTGAGACCGAAGTCCCCTTAGTCTGGCTGGTTTGGTTTGCCTTAGAGGTGGAAAAACCCCAGCCTTGGGCTGTAACTGCCCTGTTTGAGCAATTTGTCCTGAGTTGGCACTCTCAGTTGGGTCCCATCAGAACCGCATCGTCACACCATCATTGGAGGTTTTTAAGAGCAGGTTACACAAACACCTGTCAGGGATGGTCTAGATACCTAGTCTTGCCATGAGTGCAGGGGACTGGACTAGATGACCTCTTGAGGTCCCTTCCAGCCCTATGATTCTATGATGGCTGGTATGACTCTACAAGGACATGTGATGTGACCACATGTCTCTAGACTCCATCTTGGGATGTCAGTAATTTTCCACAGACCAGTCTCGGAGCCAAGCTTTGACACAAAGGGCTAACAGCTACATAAGGGAGGGAGTGACATCATCTGGGGTTCTTCACGCCCTACCCAAGACTCCTGGAAACACCTGAGGAACAAAGACTGACCTGAGGGAAGTGTTGGACCCAGGCTAAAGGGATTTTTAGCCTGTGACTGGAGCCTGGGGATCCAAGTGTTAAGCAAGTGCAGCTTGCCCCTTAAGGATCTGCAGCCTGCTTGTATCATCTCATAGGGTGAGGATCTGCTATTCAGAGCCGATCTATGTAGTATATTGAGCTTAGTTTGCGTTTTTTGTTTATTTTCTAGGTAATCGTCCTTGATCTGTTTGCTATCCCTTAGAATCACTTAAAATCTATCGTTTGTAGGAGATTCCCAGAGCGTGCGCTTCTCCCCCCAGCTTAGGAACCCCACTTCTCCTGCTCAGACTGGCTCCAGCTTAGGTGATGAGAGCCCATCTCAGCCCCCAGCAACCAGTTACTCACTTGGATGGGTACCTCCACATTTTGGGCAGCTTGTCCTCAAACGAGGCCCAGTTCTTCCTCTTGGGGTCAACAAAATACTCGTAGACGGTGTCCTGGAGGGAGCAGGGAGAGCCCGTGAGGGGCCCGGGCCTGGGAGCGCCCAACACGTGGCCAGGACAGGAGCTGGAGCTGGGGCCCATCAAGGGGATCAGGCCCTGGGCTCAGCAGAGCCTTTTGGCTGGGGACTACGGAGGGCTTGAGGTGTCAATGCCATGAAGAGAGATGGAAGCGGGGCAGGAATGGGAGGAAATGACATGGAGCTGCTCACCCCCGGCAAGCGCTGTCCCTCTTCCCTTCCCCTATTGGCCATTCCCCTCCCATCACCCTCTTGGCTCTGCTCTGGTCACAGCACCACCATTCCTCTGGGCTCCCTCGTGCCCACAGAGAGGGAGGTCGCCTGTGTGGGGAGACGCGCCAGGGACCTTGTTAGGGAAGGAGCCTTCCATCTCTCGCAGGTAGCTGTCAATCTTCTTCCTGCCCTCCTCGTCCACTGCCGCGCACACAGACCAGATCATGCTGAAGATGAAGTACATTTCCACCACTGTGGTGTAGTTCTCGCCATCTGCTGGGTTCACCTGGAGAGCAAGAGATGGGAACCTTGCGCTGAGCTGGCTTTCTAACCTTACCGCAGGCTACCAGAGCATTCCCCATAAACACACATTGACACACCCGGAACATAGGGTGACACAGCAAGAAGTGTTCTGTATTGATGTACCCAGAACATCAGGCTGCACAATGGGAGCGTTCTAGACCTACGTACCCAGAACATCAGGCTGCATCGTGGGAGTGTTCTAGACTGACATACCCAGAACATCAAGCTGCATCATGGGAGTGTTCTAGGCTATCATACTGGGAACATCAGCCTGCATGATGGGAGCGTTCTGGGCTGATACAGCTGGAATGTAAGGCTGCATGATGAGAGTGTTCTAGGCTGGCATACCCATACCCTGAACCCTTAAATCAGCAGCTATGATGGGTGAGTTGTAGGTTGACACACACAGAACCTTTAAACTCTGTGAATCAATCTTTGTTTCTTCTCTCCCTACATGGTACTTGTGTATCCTCCAAGCTCAGGAGGCTTTGCTGGCCAATGGTACCAGAACATAAGAATAGAACATAAGAACGGCCGTACTGGGTCAGACCACAGGTCCATCCAGCCCAGTATCCTGGCTTCTGACAGTGGCCAATGCCAGGTGCCCCAGAGGGAGTGAACCTAACAGGTAATGATAACGTGATCTCTCTCCTGCCATCCATCTCCACCCTCTGACAAACAGAGGCCTGGCTAATAGCCATTAATGGACTTAACCTCCATGAATGTATTGCCCCGGCAGTCAGGGGGACGAGAACACGGAGAGGCTGAGAAACAAGGGGGTGCCAGAGCACTAGCTACTAGGGATGATTCTTAAACCAAACTGCTACAGAAACCCCCTGCTCTGGATTCCGAAGGGCCGGCTTCCCAGTTCCCACAGCTGGGTACCTCTGTTGACTTAAGCAGAGTCACTCCTGGTTTATGCCAATGGAAACACAGTCAAGGAGTGAAGCTCATGCTGATTACCATGCCCAGACACACACCAAGGGGTACCAGGGGTGCAAAGGAGCCCACCAGTGCTCTGAGCGATGGTAGTGACAGGCGGAAAGGCAGCCAATGAGAGCGCAAGGGCGGGCTCCCGCCCGCTACCTACCCCGTTCTCTGGGGTGGCCAAAGCAGAGAAGAGCTTGCAGAGTGACACGATCCCACTGTACTCAGGGATGGGGACCAGCTCCTCGCAGTTTTCCTTCTTGAAGGTCAGCATCTTGTCGATGAACTTGTCAAACATCCGCTGCAGAGCTTCCGTCTCCCCCTGAGGAGTGAGGGGCCCAGAGCAAAGCTCCCGCACGGCCGGTTTGGGCTATTCCACCACACCCAACCTGCAGCCCCTCCCCCAGCTCCAGCCCTGGACTCCCCCTCACTCCCAACCCGCAGCTCCAGCGCTGGGCTCACACCCCCGGCTCTGCCAATGCCCCTCAGCCCAACTCCACCACCCCTAGTGCTGCACTGCGCCCCTGTCCCATTCCCTCCACACTCCCGAGGACCTTGGGGCGCTTCTCGATCCAGGAGTGGACGTAGGGTTTCCAGCCCAGGTCGCTGTAGTCCGTGTAAACCATCCCGCAGCGGGAGACGGTGGCGGGCGAGGCCACCGCTAGGTTTTCCACCTCGAAGAGCAGCGAGACCTAGAGAAGGGACAGGATCAGTCGGGGCAGCGCGCGGCCTTCCTGGCCCCGGCGCTCAGAGCCGCCCCCGGGGGGACTTGCCTGCTCGGGCAAGGAGATCCGCTCCCCGTTGATCAGGGTCAAGACTTTGTTGTCATCCATGACCGAGTTCATGCTCTCAATCCACAGGGTGTCCACCGGCCCGTCAAACAGGATCCACTTCTCATCGGGCTTCTCGTCTAGCGGGACCGGGCGAGCAGGGGAAGCCCCCTTAACGCTCTGGGAGGAGCGGCACGGGGAGCTCCCCACCCTTGCCCCAAAGCTCTGCCTCCCAGCCCTCTCTGCTCCCCCCAATCTGCTCCCACTGCCCTCAAGGTGCCCTCGGGCCTCCGACCGCAGAGGCAGGTGCTGGGACAGGAGATGAAATGGAGATGTGCATGTGCCATTCAGGGGGTCGGGAGTGAGGGGCACCGGCAGAGCTGGGGGGGGGGGAGGCAGGGCTGGGCTGGCAGGGGCTGCGGGTCGGGAGTGAGGGGCACCTGCAGAGCTGGGAGGGCAGGGCTGGGCTAATAGGGGCTGGGGTCAGGAAGGGCACACACACACTGCCACATGAACCGAGACTCAGTGGCACCTCGCCTGGGCATCACATGTGAATTGGAACCAGACCCCTGGCGGGCACCGGCCCCATCCCCCTTCCCCGGCGCTGAGCCAGCCAGTCCCCCTGGCAGCTCCCGCCGCCTGTCACCTCGCTGTCATCCTGAATTACCAGTGATATTGGGGTCAGGCCGAGGCCCGCCCCCTTCCCCTTCTCCTAGTAATGGCAGAACTCTCTCACATGCCACCGCAGCCTGGCACGCACACGCCACCCCCTCCGGCGTGCAAACCGAATCTCCTGGGCTCCCGTGGGGAGACCCGGCCACAAGCCATGAGACTGCAGGTCGCTGAGCAGCCACGCACGGCAGGGGCTCCCCCACGCGGTGCCGGTGGGTACGGCCTGGCATCTGGTGCCCACGCAGCGCAGCACGCCGGGCCCGGGGCACAGCTCCCCGCGGCATGCAGCTACAGCATGGTGCACGGCTGAGAGCACCTCCCCTCCCGGCGCTGTTTGCGGAATGCTGGTGCCAACCGGCGGCACCGGCCGGCACGCTCTGGGGGCACCCCAGCACCCGGGCACGGCCAGTCTCCCAGAGAGGGGCAGGCCAGCGGAGAGATTGGAACAGACAAGCCAGAGTGAGGAGCAGAAAGCAGTACACGGGGGTTTGGCAAAGCCACCAAGCCAGGCTGGGAGCAGCCACCCCTCTGCCCAGTCCTATCGGCTGTGCCCTGCCCACGGGCACATCCCCCCACCCAGTCCTATAAGCCGTGCCCTGCCCCTGGCCATGCCCCCCCCACTCCTATGGGCTGTGCCCTGCCCCCATCTCTGGCTGCAGTTCACTCCTGGTCCTGGCCCTGGTCCCGGCGGCCGTGGGTACCTGCGCAGGCTGCCCTCATGACGCTGGACAGGATGCCATCTGTCCACTCGCCGGTGCTGAGGTCGTACTCTCCATACAGCTCCCCCAGGGACACAGCCTTGGGGTTCAGGGGGAATTCCTGCCGGTGCCAATGCCCGCCGGAGGAGAGAGAAGCACATGGACATCACCGGGGCGGGAAGCCAGGGACCCCCGCCCAGCCCAGCCCCGGATCCCAGCCCCCTCCCCACTCCCCCCCCCGGCGCCAGGGCAGTCTGTGCCCCCTGGAGATGGCCCTAGCCCCCCACCCACAGGCGGTGCAGGCCCCGGCCCCGGCCCCGGCCCCAGCAGCGCCCACTGACCCGGACGAGGTTGTAGGCGGCGTCCCCGCTCCGGCACAGGGTGGACATGGTGGCCTGCAGGGTGCGCCAGGTGACCGTCTTGCCACTGCCCGTGTTGCCCACGATCATGGTGGAGTGGCGGGGAGTTCTTGGTCTCGTAGAGCTGGATAACCTTGGTGATGGTGAAGGGGATCACCTGCAGCCCCATCCCCTTCAGCTCCAGCTCGATGGCTTCCTTCAGCTGCAGAGACAGGGCCGGGCCTGGGGTGACGGGCCCCAGCCACACAGCGGGGAGCCCGGGACGGGGCATGGCCCAAGGCAGAGCCTGGAGCAGCCCACTCCACGCCTGGCCTGAGCTCGCTGGGCATGCCCCCAAGACCCCGCTCCCCTCCCAGAGCCGGGGAGAGAACCCAGGAGTCCTTGCCGCCAGCCCCCCATCCCCTGCTCTAACCCCTCGACCCTGCTCCCCTCCCAGAACCAAGCGAGAACCCAGGAGTCCTGGCTCCCAGCCCCCCTGCTCTGACCCACCAGCCCCCACTCCCTCCCCGAGCCGGGGAGAGATCCCAGTAGTCCTGGCTCCCTGCTCTCATCCACCAGAGCCAGGGAGAGAACCTAGGAGTCCTGGCTCCCGGCCCCCGCTCTAACCACTACACCCTGCTCCCCTCCCCGAGCTGGGAACAAAACCAAGGACTCCGAGCTCCCTGTCTCCTGCTCTCTGGAAGGAAATGCCGCGGCAGTGCAGCCTCTTGGCACTAGAGGGCGCTGAGCTCCGTCTCACTTGGCTCCTTGGCTCCACCCCGGGGGAAGGAGCCCAGCTGAGTGGCCGGGCAGGCTAGCTGACCTTCCCGTAATCAATGGCCGGCGACTCGATGCCCGGGAAGAGGTCCTGGACAATGCCGTTGAAGAGGGGCACGTCGACCGAGGCGAGCTTGGCGATATTCATGTCCTTCATGGCCATCAGGAGGATCTGAAAGCCACCAGGAGAGCCACGTAAGCCGGGCACCCTCGGGTGACGGGGATCCGGCTGGCACACTGACTGAGTTGCTCCACACAGCCAAACCGCCGGCAAAACTCCCCTCCAGCACTGCCCGTGCCACCAGGAGAGCCAGGGGAGCCAGGCACCCTTGGGGTACTGGGGATCCGGCTGGCACACTGACTGCGTCGTGCCACATGGCCAAAACGCCAGCAAAACTCCCCTCCAGCCCGACACCGCCTGGCACAGACGCAGGATCCCAGGGGCACCTCACCTCTTCGTCGATGATGTCGGGGTGCACCCTGCGCTTCTTCCCGGCATAGCGGAGCAGTGACGTCAGCGCCCGCAGGCCAAAGTCGTAGTGGTCCTGCTTGGACAGCTGCTGCACTGCCAGCGAGTACAGGGTGTAGACCTTCTTAGCCAGGAGCTGGGACACAGCGGAGACCGTCAGCGGGGAGCGAGGTAGCCCGGGGCACACTGGCTCCATTTCGGGGGGCTGGGGCACCAGGCTTCGGAGGGGGCATCTCGCTAAGAGCCCCGGGAACCCCCACCTCACCCCAGGCTGCCGTCCCCTGACCCTCTTCTAACAACCACGGCTCCAACCTGGGGCCATACCAGAGCCAGCACCCCCAAGAGCAGAAACCCCCTCACCCTGGCCAGCTGGTCCCCCAATCTTGGGGCCAGATGGGAGCCCGCGCCACCCACACGGGAAAGGCCCCATGTCCCATTCTCTGAGCCCGGCAGGGAGTGGACCCACTGACCAAGCCACAAGCGCTCCCGAGGGCGACTCTCTGAGACCCGGCGGCCCCAGGCCCGCAAGTACCTTACAGTTGCTGAACCCTTCTCCGAAGAGGATGATCTCTGCGATGAGCGTGGAGTCCGGCACCACCATGGAGATGGGTCGGAACATGGACTTGAGGTTGTCGGGCAGCTCTGTGCGTCCGGCGTAACCTGCCTCATGGCACCCAGCAGCACGTTAGCCCTGGCCACCTGCCATCTCCGCCCCGCTCCCTTTACCCCGACCCCAGGCCTGGGACTCTGAGCCGAGGCCCCTGCATAGGGACGGGCTGGTCTTGTGTTGTTCCCTAGTGGCCGTGTGGTGCCCATCTGAACTCTGAATGGGGAAGGGGCCTGCCACACCCAAGCCAGTGACTCCGCCAGCGAGAGAGACCTTTCCGTGGGCACGCCCATGTCTCCTACCTGGGTTCATAGTGATGAAGATGCCACAGGACCACACCAGCTTGATCTTATGGCCCTCAAAGATGAAGGCGGTCATGCTGGCGGCCAAGGCAGAGAGAATGGAGAGGATCTGCTGGGCCACCACAGACAGCACCTCAATGTTGATGCGGTTGAACTCGTCAAAGCAGCCCCAGGCTCCTGTCTGTGGGGCGAGAGCAGAAAGGTGGGGGTGGAGCTGCAGCGCACAGATCCCCCCATTCACACCCTGCCCCGGAGAGGGAGTGGGGTCTAATAGTTACAACATGGGGGGCCAGCAGCCAGAGCTCCTGGGTTCTGTCCCCAGCTCTGGGAGGGGAGTGGGTCTGGGAGTCCCAGCCCTGGGAAGCACCCATGGGCTCTGGAGCCAGTGCAGTGGCCTGACCCCTTACCTGAGCCAGGCCCGAGTACATGCGCCCCATGGATTTATAGTCCAGGCCTTCAGAGCAGTTCACTACAATCACATACATGCCCAGGGCTTTGCCCAGGTCTTTCACAGTCTCCGTTTTCCCTGTGCCGGCAGGGCCTTTGGGAGACCCTCCCCGGTGGAGGTGGAGGGCTGTGGTCAGAGTGATGTAGCACCTGGAAAGAGAGAGGGGAGATCACACATCAATCTCCCTGCTTTCCCCAGCCCGCCCCCAGGCCATCCGCCACTGGGATCTCCTCTCTCCCTCACTCTGATGTCCACTCTGCTCTTCTCCTGCCCATCCAGCCCCTCTGCCACGGAAACAGACCTCAGCTGAAGCCATCATGAAGCCAAAAAAGGGGGGAGGGATAGCTCAGTGGTTGGAGCATTGGCCTGCTAAACCCAGGGTTGTGAGTTCAATCCTTGAGGGGGCCATTTAGGGACCTGGGGCAAAAATCTGTCTGAGGATTGGTCCTGCTTTGAGCAGGGGATTGAACTAGATACCTCCTGAGGTCCCTTCCAACCCTGATATTCTATGATAAGCTCAGCAGTTAGTCCCTAGCTCTCCTGTGGCACTTTCTTCAGGAGATCTCAAAGCATGCGGCCTCATCAGCTTCACTGTCAGGGATCAAGCGATCACCTTAACTTAGCCAACGAGCTCTAGGTGCTTCTTGTGATCCCCCTGAACTCCCAGCGCACCCTGGGGGGCTGCCGACCGCCCTGCAGCGGCAGGGGCTGGGCACACCGTGCCTGTACCTGTCGGTGAGCGGCGTGATGACCAAGCGTCCGGAGTTCCCCAGGTACTCGTAGCCGTAGGGGAACTGGGTGTTGGTTTGCCTGATGACACAGTCGTCCAGATCCTGCCGAGGGAAATGTGGGGGAAGTAGAGCCAGGCCTCTGGACTCCCACACCTGCCCATGGGGCTCCCGTGACAGAGGGCAAGCAGGCACCAAGGGAGAGACTCATCAGACTGCAGAGAGGACGGCTGTGCAGGTCCCAGGGGAATCCATCTGGCAGCCCATGAGGTCAGGTTCATCCCCTCTCCTGCCATACCCGGGCACTCTGCAGACACAAACCTGTTAGCCCTCTGACCGCCCCCACCCGGGGAGGTGGGTCATATTGCTGGGGAGAAAAGGAGGCACAGCTGGAAAAGGGGCTTGGCCGAGGCCAGGTGGAGGTGAAGCTGCGGAGTTCCCAGCTCCACATCCCGTGCTGAGCCCACTGGGCCGCGCTGCCACCTCAAAGGAGCGATGAAAAGCAGGGAGCAGGGCTGGGGGAGCACCGGACATGGCGGAGAGCTCCACAGGGACAGTTGGGCAGTACTAGTCCCGGGGACTCTGTCTCAAGCAATGGAGCTCCCACCAGGTACTCCCTGGTGAAGGAAAAGGCCCAAGTAGGGACCATCGAATTGTGGAGGTAAATGCGTGGTTATGCAGGTGGTGTCGGAGAGAGGGCTTTGGATTCTTCGACCACGGGATGTTGTTCCAGGAAGAAGGATTGCTAGGAAGAGATGGGATCCACCTACCGAAGAGAGGGAAGAGCATCTTCGCAGGCAGGCTGGCTAACCTTGTGAGAAGGGCTTTAAACTAGGGTCACCGGGGATGGTGACCTAAGCCTGGAGGGAAGTGGGATATCAGGAGGAAACGCAAGGAGGAGGGTGCAACAAGGGAGGCCTCCTGATTCATACCAAGAAAGCAGGGCAATTGGCTAGTTAGCTTAGGTGCCTGTACACGAATGCACGAGGCCTGGGAAACAAGCAGGAAGAATTGGACGTCCTGGCACAGTCAAGGAGCTATGATGTGACTGGAAGAACAGACTTGGTGGGGTAACTCACATGACCGGAGCACTGTCATGGATGGGTAGAAACTGTTCAGGAAGGACAGGCGGGGGAGAAAAGGTGGAGGAGTTGCACTGTATTATTGCTCAGAGCTCCAATATGAAACTGGAGAAAAACCCGTTGAGAGTCTTTGGGTTAAGTTTAGAGGCCAGAGCAACAAGGGTGATGTCATGGTGAATGTCTGCTATAGATCATCAGACCAGGAGGAGGAAGTAGACGAGGCTTTCTTCAAACAACTAACTGAAGTTTCCAGATGAGAGGCCCTGGTTCTCATGGGGGACTTCAGTCCCCCTGACATCTGCTGGGAGAGCAATACAGCGGTGCACAGACAATCCAGTAAATTTTTGGAGAGTGTTGGGGACAACTTCCTGGTTCAAGTGCTGGAGGAACCAACTAGGGGCCATTCTCCTCTTGACCTGCTGCTCACAAACAGGGAAGAATTGGTAGGGGAAGTAGAAGTGGGTGGCAACCTGGGCAGCAGTGACCATGAAATGGTCGAGTTCAGGATCCTGACAAAAGTAGCAGAATACGGACTCTGGACTTCAGAAAAGCAGTCTTGGACTCCCTCCGGGAACTGATGGGCAGGATATCCTGGGAGGCTAATATGAGGGGGCAAGGAGTCCAGGAGAGCTGGCTGTATTTTAAAGAAGCTTTATCGAGGGCACAGGAACAAACCATGCCAATGTGCAGAAAGAATACTAAATATGGCAGGTGACCAGCTTGGCTTAACAGAGAAATCTTCGGTGAGCGTAAACACAAAAAAGGAAGCTTACAAGAAGTGGAAACTTGGACAGATGACTAGGGAGGAGTATAAAAATATTGCTCGAGCATTCAGGGGTGTAATCAGGAAGGCCACAGCACAACTGGAGTTGCAGCTAGCAAGGGATGTGAAGGGTAACAAGAAGGGTTTCTACAGATACGTTAGCAACAAGAAGAAGGTCAGGGAAAGTGTGGGACCCTTACTGAATGGGGGAGGCCACCTAATGACAGATGATGTGGAAAAAGCTGAAGTATTCAATGCCCTTTTGGCCTCGGTCTTCACAGACAAAGGCAGCTCCCAGACTGCTGCGCTGGGCAACACAGCATGGGGAGGAGGTGAGCAGCCTCAGTGGTGAAAGAAGAGGTTAAGGGCTATTTAGAAAGCTGGAGATGCACAAGTCCAATGGGGCCAGATGCGCTGCATCCAAGGGTGCTGAGGGAGTTGGCTGATGTGATTGCAGAGCCATTGGCCATTAGCTCTGAAAACTTGTGGCGATCGGGGGAGGTCCCGGACGACTGGGAAAGGGCAAATATAGTGCTCATGTTTTAAAAAGGGAAGAAGGAGAATCCGGGCAACTACAGACCGGTCAGCCTCACCTCAGTCCCCGGAAAATCATGGATCAGGTCCTCAAGGAATCCATTTTGAAACACTTGGAGGAAAGGAAGGTGATCAGGAACAGTCAACATGGATTCACCAAGGGCAAGTCATGCCTGACCAACCCGATTGCCTTCTATGAGGAGATAACTGGCTCTGTGGATATGGGGAAAGCAGTGGATGTGGTACACCTTGACTTTAGCAAAGCTTTTGATACAGTCTCCCACAGTATTCTTGCCAGCAAGTAGTATGGATTGGATGAATGGACTATAAGGTGGATAGAAAGCTGGCTAGATTGTCGGGCGCAACAGGTAGTGATCAATGGCTCGATGTCTAGTTGGCAGCCGGTATCAAGCGGAGTGCCCCAGGAATCGGTCCTGAGGCCGGTTTTGTTCAACATCTTCATTAATCTGTGGATGATGGGATGGATTGCACCCTCAGCAAGTTTGCGGATGACACTAAACTGGGGGGAGAGGTAGATACGCTGGAGGGTAGGGATTGGGTCCAGAGTGATATAGACAAATTAGAGGATTGGGCCAAAAGAAATCTGATGAGGTTCAACAAGGACAAGTGCAGAGTCCTGCACTTAGGATGGAAGAATCCCATGCACTGCTACAGACTGGGACCGAATGGCTAAGTGGCAGTTCTGCAGAAAAGGACCTGGGGGTTAGAGTGGATGAGAAGCTGGATATGAGTCAGCAGTATGCCCTTGTTGCCAAGAAGGCTAACGGCATTTTGGGCTGTATAAGTAGGAGCATTGCCAGCAGATCGAGGGATGTGATTATTCCCCTCTATTCGGCACTGGTGAGGCCACACCTAGAGTACTCTGTCCAGTTTTGGGCCCCCCACTACAGAAGGGATGTGGACAAAGTGGAGAGAGTCCAGAGGAGGGCAACAAAAATGATTAGGGGATTGGGGCACATGACTTACAAGGAGAGGCTGAGGAAAAAACGGTTACTTACCTTTGTAACTGTTGTTCTTCAATATGTGTTGCTCATATCCATTCCAATTAGGTGTGCGCGCGCTGTGTGCACGAGTGTCGGAGAATTTTCTACCCTAGCAACACTCGGTGGGTCGGCTGTGGAGCCCCCTGGAGTGGCGCCTTCAAGGCGCTGGATATATACCCCAGCCGACCCAGCGCCTCCTCAGTTCCTTCTTACCGGCTACTCCGACAGTGGGGAAGGGGGGCGGGTTTGGAATGGATATGAGCAACACATCTCGAAGAACAACAGTTACAAAGGTGAGTAACTGTTTTTTCTTCTTCGAGTGCTTGCTCATATCCATTCCATTAGGTGACTCCCAAGCCTTACCTAGGCGGTGGGGTCGGAGTGAGACATCGCTGAGTGCAGAACTGCTAATCTGAATGCAGCATCATCTCTAGACTGCTGTACAAGTGCATAGTGAGCAGCGAAGGTGTGGACCGATGACCAAACCGCCGCTCTACAAATGTCCTGGATCGGGACATGAGCCAGAAAGGCAGTTGAGGAGGCCTGGGCCCTCATGGAGTGGGCGGTGAGGCGCGGCGTCGGGGCACCAGCCAGGTCGTAGCAAGCACGAATGCAGGATGTGATCCAAGAGGAGAGACGTTGCGAGACCGGTGAGCCTTTCATCCGGTCGGCCACTGCAACAAAGAGTTGCGTCGTCTTCATAAACGGCTTCGTACGCTCAATATAGAACGCAAGGGCCCTGCGTACGTCCAAGGAGTGCATACACTGGTCTTGACAGGTAGCGTACGGCTTAAGATGGAAGACCGGGAGAAATATATCCTGGTTCACATGAAAGGCTGATACCACCTTGGGAAGAAAGGCAGGGTGGGGGCGAAGCTGCACCTTGTCTTTATGGAAGACTGTGTATGGAGGCTCAGACGTGAACGCCCTGAGTTCAGAAACACGCCTTGCTGAAGTGATGGCTACAAGGAAGGCTGTCTTCCAAGATAGGTAAAGGAGTGAGCAGGTAGCCAATGGCTCGAACGGGGGCCCCGTGAGCTTGGAGAGAACCAGGTTAAGATCCCACGCTGGAACCGGTTGACGTTGCTGTGGGTACAGTCGGTCTAAGCCCTTGAGGAATCTGACGACCATCGGGTTCGAGAAGACCGAGGAAGCGTGTTCTCCTGGGTGGAACGTTGAGATAGCGGCCAGGTGAACCCTGACCGAAAATAACGCCAAGCCCTGCTGTTTTAGGGATAGGAGATATTCAAGTATAAGAGGAATAGACGCCTGCAAAGGGGGCGTGGCTCGCTGCTCGCACCAACAGGAGAAACGCTTCCACTTGGCTAAGTAAGTGGACCGTGTAGAGGGCTTTCTACTTCCCAGCAGAATCTGTCCCAGATGTGAGCATCGTAGCTCTGTCCGATTCAGCCATGGAGCATCCATGCTGTAAGGTGGAGCGATTGCAGGTCGGGGTGACAAAGTCGGCTGTGGTCCTGAGAGATCAAGTCCGGGCACAAGGGAAGCGTGATCGGAATTTGTACCAATAGCTCCAGAAGCGTGGTGTACCAGTGCTGTCTTGGTCAAGCTGGAGCGACTGGAATCATACGTGCCTTGTCTTTGCGTAGCTTGAACAGTACCCTGTGGACCAGTGGGAATGGAGGGAAAGCGTAGAACAGCTGGTCTTTCCACGATAGCAGGAAAGCGTCTGACAGGGAGCCTGGAGATCGCCCTTGGAGGGAGCAGAACAAGTGGCACTTCCTGTTGCCTCGTGCGGCGAACAGGTCGACCTGGGGAAATCCCCACCTCTGGAAGATGGAATGGATGATATGCGGGCGAATTGACCACTCGTGCGTCTGGAAGGATCTACTGAGACGGTCTGCTAGTGTTCTGGACTCCAGGGAGGAACGATGCCATGAGATGTATCGAGTGGGCAATGCAGAACTCCCACAGGCGAATGGCCTCTTGGCATAGGAGAGACGACCGGGCTCCTCCTTGCTTGCTGATGTAGAACACGGCCGTGATGTTGTCTGTGAAGACTGACATGCAACGGCCATGTAGGAGACCGAGAAATGCCTGACAGGCTAGGCGCACCGCCATCAGCTCTCGGACATTGATGTGCAGAGCTAATTGGGATGCGGTCCACCGGCCCCGAGGTGAGCGCCCCAACCTAGAGATGAAGCATCCGTGACCAGGTGCAGGGAGGGTTGTGGGGCGTGAAATGACACTCCTGTGCAAACCACCTTGTGGTCCAGCCACCAGGTGAGAGAGATCAAGACTGAGTTTGGAACCGTGACCACCATGTTCAGGTTGTTCCGATAAGGACGGTACACCGATGATACCCAGCCCTGAAGTGGACAAAGCCGAAGTCTGGCATGCCTGGTTATGTAAGTGCAAGAGGCCATGTGTCCCAACAGGCCGAGGTACGTCCGTACCGTGGTGATCGGGAAGACCTGGAGTCCGTGGATGATGTTTGTGATGGTGTGAAACCGAGTGTCTGGCAGAAGAGCTCGGGCGAGTCTGGAGTTCAAGACTGCCCCAATAAACTCTATTCTCTGGGTTGGCTCCAGAGTGGACTTTTCTTTGTTGAGTAAAATGCCTAACTCGTGGAATGTTTGCAGTGTTATCTGGACGTGAGCTTGAACTTGCTCCCTGGTGTGACCGCGCACCAGCCAGTCGTCTAGATACGGGAACACCTGTATCCTTTGTCGACGAAGGTATGCTGCCACGACAGCCATACATTTGGTGAACACTCTCGGAGCCGTGGACAAGCCGAAGGGAAGGACGGCAAATTGGGGTAGTGCACATTGTTTACTACAAATCGAATGAAGCGCCTGTGTGGGGGGTAGATTGCTATATGAAAATATGCGTCCTTCATGTCGAGGGCGGCGTACCAGTCTCCAGGATCCAGGGAAGGGATGATGGTCCCCAAGGAGACCATGCGGAACTTCAACTTTACTATGAATTTGTTGAGTCCACGTAAGACCCCCTTTTGTTTTGGGGATCAGGAAGTAGCGGGAGTAAAACCCCCTGCCCGTTAACTCTGACGGAACCTCCCCTATGGCCCCCATAGAGAGGAGCCCAAAAACCTCCTGTGTAAGGAGATGCTTGTGAGAAGGGTCCCTGAAGAGGGACAGGGAAGGAGGTGGAGGGGGGGAAATGAAGAAAACTGGAGAGCGTATCCCCTCTCTACCGTGCGAAGGACCCAACGGTCCGAGGTTATAAGGGACCAAGCACGGTGGAAACAGGAGAGGCGATCCCAAAATAAAGGGAATGGATCCTGGGTAGTGGCTAGCACGCCGTCCTCGACCGCACCTTCAAAAATTTTGTCTAGGCCCTGAAGGTGATCTAGGAGGGCCTTAGTTCTGACCGGGTTCGGGGCAGGTCGACCTCCGTCTACCACCTCGCCCCCGCCTTCTGGGGAAGTCCTGTCTCGGACGAGGAGGAGGAGGGTAGAACCTTTGTGGCTGGGGCCTAAAGGGCCTGCGCTGGGGTCCTGGGACATGCATCCCCAGGGAGCGCATGATGGTTCTGGAGTCCTTGAGGCTCTGCAACCGAGAGTCCGTCTTGTCCGAGAACAACCCCTGGCCCTTGAACGGCAGATCTTGCAGGGTCTGCTGCAGTTCTGGCGGTAACCCCGATACCTGAAGCCAGGAGACGCGTCGCATGGCTATCCCAAACGCTAGTGTCCTGGCGGCAGAGTCCGCTATGTCCAGGGAGGCCTGAAAGGAGGTCCTAGCCACCTTTTTACCTTCCTCCGCTAGGGCCCCGAACTCCTCTCTCGAGTCCTGGGGGACTAACTCTTTAAATTTACCCATGGAATTCCATGAATTGTAATTGTACTGACTCAAGAGCGCCTGTTGGTTTGCGGCTCTGAGCTGCAGACCCCCCGCTGAGTAAACCTTACGTCCAAACAAATCAAAGCATTTGGCGTCCTTCGATTTGGGCGCTGCCGCCTGCTGACCATGACGCTCTCTTGCGTTCACTGAAGAGACTACTAGTGAACATGGCGGAGGGTGTGTATAGAGGTACTCATGGTCTTTAGAGGGGACAAAGTACTTCCTCTCTACACCTCTGGCAGTGGGAGGGATGGAGGCCAGGGTTTGCCATATGGCATTAGCGTTAGCCTGGATCGTACAAATAATGGGCAATGCCATCCGGGATGGGGCATCAGCTGAGAGGATGTTCACCACCGGGTCCTCCACCTCCACTATCTCCTCAGCCTGTAGGTCCATGTTCCGTGCCACCCTACGTAACAGGTCTTGGTGGGCACGGAGGTCTATTGGAGGTGGGCCTGAGGTTGTTGTGCCCACCACCGCCTCATCTGGGGAGGATGAGGAGGACGCCTCAGGGGGTAACGGATCCAGATGAGGGTCCAGCTCCAAGGGTCCCTGATGTCTAGGGTCTGGGGCCTGCGTGGGTGTCGGCACGGGAGCCTCCATGCACCCTGCGGGAGGACGGGAGATGGTGGCCTCAGGAACCCTGGGCTCAGAGTGTGCCAAGCGAGAGGCTGCTGGTGGAGGCCCTGGAACTTGGCGATATGCCCATGGGGTCCAGAAAGACCAATGTGCAGGGTCCTGTCTAGGGTCCTCTGCCCCCTCCTGTCAATGGCCCAAGTCGTCCGCAGCCTGACCCTGAGCAGGGTATGCTGATCGGGAAGCCCCTTCCGACGAGCGAGACGCCGATCTTGAGGGCCAGGGCTGTGCCGAGCGTGATTGCAGGGGCTCGTCCTGGAACGGTGCCAAGCGGTGCCGGTCCACAGGCGAGCGGTCTCTGCGCGGTGCCGGGGAGCGGAACCGGGATCGAGAACGGTGCCGATGGCCATGCCGGTACCGGGATCCAGATCTGGATCGCGAAGACGAAGACCATCGGTAGACTCGGTGCAGGGAGCGGCCTCACGAACAGGAGCGGCGCTCATATCGGTGCCGGGAACTGCGTCTGGACTCCGACCGGTACCGATGCTCAAATTGGTGCCGAGAAGTAGACTGGTGCCGGGAGGAAGATCTGGGCCGCGAGTACGACCAGCGCCGAGATGAAGACCGGTGTTGGGACTTCAAGCGGCGTCGGGACCTGCTCCGAGACCGGGAGCGGTGCCGCGAGTCCACGCTCAGAGATGGAGGGCGTACCAGGGCAGGCTTGCCCCTGGATTGCACCGTGGGAAGGGGATGCGGTGCCGCGGTCTGAGATGGCGCCGGCTTCGTGAGGGTGATGAGGTCTTTCGCCGTCGCAAATGTCTCCAGCGTAGAGGGGAGACAGGGCTCAACCACAGGATGAGGCGGTGAGCCAGTCCGCACCGGACTCAATGGCCCTACAACCAGTGCCGGAGTCAACAGTGTCGACGTTGCCTGCACCCTCTGTCACTTCGAAGCCGGACGTGGCTCTACCACCGGTGCGGGGGGAGCTGGTGCCTGTTGGACGGCAGCATCCTGGGTCTTGCGGGGTCTTTTATGTCCCAGATACAGGGAATGGCGCCGAGGGGCTTGCGGCGGACGCGGTGTCGACGGAGGACGGTGCCGTGGGGCCTTATCCACATCAGCTCGCGGTGCAGTACCGGAGGGTGTTGCTGGGGCGCTGCGCACTGAGGCGCTCAGTGCCGGGACTTGGCGCGCCGAAGGAGGATCTGGGCTAAGTGCCGCCTCCATGAGGAGCTGCTTAAGTCTAAAGTCCTGCTGCTTTTTGGTCCTGGGCCTGAAAGCCTTGCAGATCTTACACTTGTCCATCTGGTGAGACTCCCCATGACACTTCAGACAAGAGTCGTAAGGGTCTCCCGTTGGCATAGGCTTAGTGCAGGTCGCGCACGGCTTAAAGCCAAGAGCCTTGGGCATGAGCCCGGCTGCGCGCCGGGGGAAAAAGGGGGGATAAAAGCCCCCTTAACCCCCGCTAACTATTTATAACTACTCTACAAAACTATTAACAACAAACCACTTATATATAAGTATATAACCAACAACTATGTACAAGAACTAACAAGTAAAGCTAGGGAGAGTGGAGAACAGCTAAGCAGCGCTCCACAGTTCCAACGACCGTCAGGGGCGGTAAGAAGGAACTGAGGGGGCGCTGGGTCGGCTGGGGTATATATCCAGCGCCATGAAGGCGCCACTCTAGGGGGCTCCACAGCCGACCCACCGGGTGTTGCTAGGGTAGAAAATTCTCCGACGATAGTGCACACGGCGCGTGCACACCTAATTGGAATCAATATGAGCAAGCACTGGAAGAAGAACTGGGATTGTTTAGTCTGCAGAAGAGAAGAATGAGGGGGGATTTGATAGCAGCCTTCAGCTACCTGAAGGAGTGTTCCAAAGAGGATGGAGCTCGGCTGTTCTCAGTGGTGGCAGATGACAGAACAAGGAGTAATGGTCTCAAGTTGCAGTTGGGGAGGTCTAGGTTGGATATTAGGAAACACTATTTCACTAGGAGGGTGGTGAAGCACTGGAATGGGTTCCCTAGGGAGGTGGTGGAATCTCCTTCCTTGGAGGTTTTTAAGGTCTGGCTTGACAAAGCCCTGGCTGGGATGATTTAGTTGGGATTAGGTCCTGCTTTGAGCAGGAGGTTGGACTAGAACCTCCTGAGGTCCCTTCCAACCCTGAGATTCTGTGTTTCTATGACTGTATATTGGACCCCGTCCCTGGCAATGGACACCGGGGGCAGCCCATAGGGAAAGGGAGGGGGTGAAACAGAGCCGGTGCCTGAGGCCGCTGGCGAGAGCGAGGCGGAGAGAGGTGGCTAACGGCCCAAGCAGGAAAGCAAACTGCAGGGAATTACAGGAACATTGGAGGCAACATCTTCCCCTCTGCTCAGTGCAGCTGCTGAGGTGGAACAGCAGGGGGCAGTGATGCGGACGAGGGCATGTAGCTAGGACTGATTCTGCCCCACAGGGGGGCGGCAGAACTAGCCCCGCATACACACATCCAGCCAGCAGGGGGCAGTGTGGGCCCCACTCACTCAGAGGCCAGTCCATCCTCACCTTGTCCCAGTAGAGGCGGAGCTGACTTAGCCACTCGAAGGACGTCACGTCCATCAAGCTGCTCTTGTAGAGCTTTTCTATGACGTCCCGTGCGTGGATTTCCACCGTCACCAGCGCGACGATCTTCAGGCGCATGATCTTGGTCAGGCTGCCCCGGATGGCCTCCGAATATTTATTCAGCAGGGACACCTAGCGAGGAAACAGCCAGTGATCAGACGTATGCGAGGGCGTGGAGTAGTGAGCAGTGTGCACGTGTGCGAGCACGTGAGCGTGCCTGGGAGGGCCAGTGACAGCGTGCGAATGCGCGCATGGCTAGTGCCGCGCTCTCCCCTTCACCTGCTTCTTCTTCATGACCTTGAGGAATTTCTTGTCACCTCGCTCCTTGCAGTTGGCCAGGCACTTGGTGACGTCCATCGTCCACTGGATCTGGCTGGCAGTGATCACCATCTGCAAGAGATGAGGAGTGGGGTGGAGGGAGGGGCACTGGCAAATCCCCTCTTCCCCAGCCCCCTGAGCTCAGTTCTGGGGAGCCCCCTGCCCATAGAGCTCCAATACCCTAATCCTAGAAATGACCATTCGTCCTGGGCCCCACGTCCCTCTTCCTCCGCCCGGCCTGATCACTTAGGAGTGCCTTCCCCCCAGCCTAGGGGCTCTAAGCACTTTACCCAGGGGGGTCAGGGTCACTGGATCCCTTTTACGCGGGGGAATACTGAGGCCCACGCCGGGAAAGTGACTTTCCCAGCTCTGGCAGAATGAAATCCAGGGTACGGAGCCCGGAGTTCTAATTCCCTAGTGCCTGCTCTAATGGCTAGGACCCACTCCCCAGAGCCGGGGAGAGAACCCAGGAGTCCTGACACTCAATCCTCTACTCTAAATTCTGAACCCTCCTCCCCGTGTTCAACTGAGGCTCACCAAACTCATTTCACGTATGACCTGAGTGTACCAAAGGCCTGATCCAACCCATGGCAATAGAAAGACTCCCACTGACTTCAGTGGAGCTGGATCAGGCTGTAAGGCCAGTCCCTGTGGCCCAGAGGCCATCCCGAGCTGCTGGCCGAGCCGCGGCCCCCCGTGCCCTGGAGGCGCAGCAGTCACCTGTCCGGCCCACTCCTTCACCCACTTGTCCCTTTTCGTCAGCATCTTCTTCAGGGCCAGGCGGCAGTTCCTCAGCAGCTCCTTCAGGGTCAGGCGCATGGCCCGCTCCACGTCACACAGCCACTCCTGGGAGGGAGGCAGACAAGGGGCTGAGGGGACGTCTAGGGGGGTTCCCCCTGCTCCTCTTCAGGGCAATGCAACCCGATTCCTTCACACCAACTTCATCTCCCTCGCAAAGTAGGCGCCACCGACCCAGAGCCTGGCGCCGGGGGGCAGAGGGGATTTCACAGCGGAGGTCTGAAAGGGGAGAGGGGCTGGCACCCGCAGTGGGAAGGCTGCCGCAGACCCAGGAGTGGGAGTGATTTTGAATTGGATCGGACCAGAGCTGGGGAGCCAACGGAGGTGCCCGAGGACGGGCTGGTGCATGGGTGGGCAGAGGAACCAGGCTTGGGCTACCCAAAGCCCCAGCTCCCACCGCCCAGAGCAGGCCCAAAGAGCCCTCACCTCCACAGGCCCTTCCAGCAGCACTGAGTGGGCGAACTCCACGTACTCCCCGTCCAAGGAGTACATGCCCACGGCTTCGGACTTGTTGCCCATTCCCACCTGAGAAATGAGAAGACTCATGACCATCTCCAAGTGCCTCCCGGACTCCCGTGCTCCGGGTGAGGTGGGCATGAAGATCAGAGCCCGAGGGCGGGCCAAAGGGGGGGGAAGGGGTTGGGGGCTCAAATTCAGAGGGGCTAGCAGCTGGCTGTACCAGGGCAGAAGCTGTCCCCTTCTGCTGTAACCACAAGGTCACCCTCCCAATCCAGAATCTGTTTAGACGGGTTCCCTCCTCCGGTACTGAGATGCAGCCACCTCTTGGGATAGCTGTTTATACAGGGGTCCCTCGCTCAGTGCTGAGGTGCAGTCACTCTGCGGAGGTGCATGGTGACTGCTACCAGCTCCCCCGCATTGTTAAACAAGAGAGAATCCCCTCTCTGGCTTTGGGGAAGCTGGATGGCACCACCCAGGTTGGGATTTAGCCAAGGCCCCGGGGTTGAATGGAGAGAAGGACCAGGGGCAGGAGGGGGTTGGGCCTGGGGCTGACTCCGGACCTTCTGGATTTTGAGGGACTTGATGTTGTCAAAGCACTTCTTAAGGTGGGGCTGGACGGCCTCGGGGTTGCGCGACTGGCCCAGGATCTCCAGCAGGTCGTCGTTGGACAGGAAGTAGAAGCGGGGGAAGATGTGGCGCTTGGTCTCCAGGTACATGTCCAGGGATTTCTGGATCTCCTCCAGGGCACTGTTCATCTCCACCAGCTTGTCCAGGAGGCCTGGGGGGAAAGCGCCACAGGCCCCCTGACTCCTGCTGGCCCCACCCCAGCCAGGTCACATGGTTCCTCCCTTGGTCTTCAGCAGCAAGGTCAAGTCCTGGCCCGCCCTCTCCGCTCCCCAGGTTCCCTTGAATCCACCTCCTTCCATCCCTGATCCCCGCTCCCCGCCCCCATGAGGCTCCGAGTCACCCTGGCAGATCTTCAGGGGGGGAACCCTGTTGTCTCCCAGCCTCAGCCCTAGGTGTAGTGAGTTTGATCAGCCTCAGCCCCAGACCTCAAGGTGCTGCAACCTTTCATCCTGCAAGCAATGGCCTCGCTTTCCATTTGGACGAGAAAGGGGTCACAAGCAAGATCAAGCCTTTTAAAGGGGGCTGCTTCCATGAAGCGCTCTTCTGTGTAACCAGCGCCGGCCCCTCCGGAGCCCCGCACCCTGCTCCTGCAGCCCATGCTAGGGACCTGGGCTCAGCCCTGACTCAGAGGAGAATGACCCTCACCTCCACCCTCTCTCCCTAGGGCTCAGAGCCCTAGCACTCCACTGGGGTCAGCGCTGGCTGAGAGGGGAGAGTGCCCCATACTGAGCCACCACCATGCAGCACTGAATCTCCTTTGGAGGCCTCTGAGCCAGTTACTCATAGAGTCATAGAAGATCAGGGCTGGAAGGGACCTCAGGAGGTTTCTAGTCCAACCCCCCTGCTCAAAGCAGGACCAACCCCCAACTAAATCATCCCAGCCAGGGCTTTGTAAAGCCGGGCCTTAAAAACCTCTAAGGAAGGAGATTCCACCACCTCCCTAGGTAACCCATTCCAATGCTTCACCACCCTCCTAGTGAAATAGTGTGACGAAGTGGGGGATTTTCTTGTTTTTTCTTGTTTTCGGTGAGGTTTCAATGGTTTGCATGCGGAGGGGGTGGGACTCAGTTTCCCCTGGTGTTACTGGTTTAACGAGGGGAGGGGAGAGGGAGTTTGTTGGTACAGAGGACCAGAGAGGGAATGTGGGACCCCAGCCAATGGCCTCGAGGATGGATACCCCAGCGACCAGTGACCTGAGACCCCGACCCGGAGACCCATCTCAGGAGTTGCAGCTGGTTCTGGCCAGTGAGAGAACAATGGGCTGCAGAGTGAGGACCCAGTGACCTAACCAGCCGGTTCCAGCCAGAGGACAGAAGGCCGCAGTTTACGGCCCTGTTTACCTGGAGAGAAGACAATGGACAGAGGTGGGGCCTGGGGCCGGGGATCTCAGATGCCCAGCTGGGAAGCAGGGGGGCTCGGGGCTGGAGAGGGGGAGCAGGCAGAGCCCACCTGGATGCAGAGAGACTGGGATGTGCTGGGCTGAGGGAGGCCAGGCCTGAGGGTCAGAGTTTCCGGTGCTGTGTTCACCTCTCAATAAACCCTCCTGTTTTACGCTGGCTGAGAGTCACTCCGGCCTAGAGAACAGGGTGGCATCAACCCCTTTGGGGGTGGAGGCCTGGTGGGTCCAGAGCGAGTGGACTCCCTGAGGGGGCCCACAGTGAGAAACAGGCGTGCTAAGGCTCAGAGAGGTGCGGCTCTAGGAGGTGGAGGGGCCTGACCCCAAGAGAGAGTGGACCCCTGAGAAGGGCTGTTGCACTGAAAGAGGCACCCCCCACGGACCGCACAGGGCGAGGAGTGGGCACGATTTGTGAGTCCGTGACACATAGTGTTTCCTAATATCCAACCTAGACCTCCCCCACTACAACTTGAGACCATTGCTCCTTGTTCTGTCATCTGCTACCACTGAGAACAGCCGAGCTCCATCCTCTTTGGAACACTCCTTCAGGTAGTTGAAAGCAGCTATCAAATCCCCCCTCATTCTTCTCTTCTGCAGACTAAATAACCCCAGTTCCCTCAGCCTCTCCTCATAAGTCATGTGCTCCAGTCCTCTAACCATTTTTGTTGCCCTCCGCTGGACTCTCTCCAATTTGTCCACATCCTTCTTGTAGTGGGGGGCCCAAAACTGGACGCAATACTCCAGATGTGGCCTCACCAGTGCCGAATAGAGGGGAATAATCACGTCCCTTGATCTGCTGGCAATGCTCTTACTAATACAGCCCGATATGCCGTTGGCCTTCTTGGCAACAAGAGCAAAATGCTGACTCATATCCAGCTTCTCATCCACTGTAACCCCCAGGTCCTTTTCTGCAGAACTGCTGCTTAGCCAGTCAGTCCCCAGTCTGTAGCAGTGCATGGGATTCTTCTGTCCTAAGTGCAGGACTCTGCACTCGTCCTTGTTGAACCTTAGATTCCTTTTGGCCCAATCCTCCAATTTGTCTATATCACTCTGGACCCAATCCCTACCCTCCAGCGAATCCACCTCTACCCCCAGCTTAGTGTCATCTGCGAACTTGCTGAGGGTGCAATCCATCCCATCACCCAGATCATTAATGAAGATGCTGAACAAAACCAGCCCCAGAACCGACCCCTGGGGCACTCGGCTTGATACCGGCTGCCAACTAGACATCGAGCCATTGATCACTACCCGTTGAGCCCGACGATCTAGCCAGCTTTCTATCCACCTTATCGTCCTACTCCTCCTGAGCAGACTCCCCTCAGGAGCTAGAGACGAGAGGAGATCACTGCTCTCAGAGGCGGCTCAGTGGCAGGAAACAGGGCCTAGGCTGGGTCCGGAGTGTAAGGTGGGAAGAGGCAGGTGACTTGTGGCTGGGGTCCGGAGAGAAGGGGAGCAGCAGCTACCTGGGAAATGCGTCCCGCGCAGCGCGTTGTTATCCTTGTTCAGTCTGTCCATGATCGTCTTCCAGCTGGCGTTGATCTGATCGAAGGAGGCCGACTCCTGGGGCAGCTGCTTCCGGATGTCTTCTCCCAGGAAGATGTTCTGTGGGGGATTGGCACCAGAGAGAGAATGGCCCAGCCCAGCATTAGTGGGGAAGCCTGGCCCTGCGTGTGGGCCCCTCGGGGATGCTGAACTGGGGGCTGCTCACCTCCAGGTACATCCACTGCCTCTGCACGGTCAGCACCATCTCGATCACCTCCAGGATAAGCGAGAGGCAGCGCTCCCAGCGGTCCACCTCCTTCTCAAAGGGCTTGACAAAGCGCGAGGCCTTCATGGTGGAGAGGGAGACCTGGTTATCCTCCAGCGCCTGGAACACCTCGTCCGTCCCCCTGCGGGAGCCAGGAGCAAGAGGTCAGTGGGAGGCTGAAAGGCCTGGGCTTACAAGAAGCAGAGTGGCTATGGGGCACTCCCACCAATGTGCCTTTGGGGGCATGCCGCCCGTGGCCCATTCTGCCCAGGGCCTCTCTGCAAACGCTGCCCACAAAGGGGCCCGGTAGGATGGCAGTTCTGTCCTCAAATGACGCCCCAAACTCATCTCATGCAGGGCCACAAAAGACACATCAGAGAGGAAGAACTTTCACTTCCCTAGAGGGGAAAGGCCCCGTGTCCCATCTGGCCAGCCAGTCCCCCCCACCCTGGGGCCAGATGGGAGCCAGCACCCCCTAGTGGGGAAAGGCCCCGTGTCCCATTCCCTGCCCCCAGCTCTTTTCCCTGCTTCCCAGGCGAGTCCCCCAGCCTGGAAGTCTGGTCTATGCTCTTTCGTCCTAGCTGTACGAGTTGACATTTGGCTGTGTTAAAACACTCACTGTTTGCCAGCAATCCAGATCACTCCCTGGCTGTCCCTTGTTCCTAGTCCCCCTAGACTAACACCAGTTTCTTTCTCTCCCTTCAGGCACAAACACATTTTCATCACAGAGCTGAGCAAGCCAGCCACGCGCCGAGCCCTGCAGCGCCCAGGTATTAATCCAATCACGGAGGGACATCCCTGCTGCAGCCAGCAACTGCAGAGGTCAGGACGCCCTCAGCAAACTCGCTCCCTGCTAATAAAACTGGGTTAGTGAGAAAGACGGAGGGGAAATCTGGAGGCCACAGCCTGCCCTGCTGTTCTGTTCTTCTGGAATGAAAGGAAGCCATGCTTAGTGGCTAGTGCCGGGACTCAGGACTGCTAGGCTGTGGAAGGGGAGTGGAGACTAGCAGTCAGAGCAAGAGGACTGGGCGTAGGACACTGGGGCTCTGTGAGGACCAGGGGAGCCTGGTCTGGTGGTCAGAATGGGAGCTGGGAGGATTCTAGTCTCAGCTTTGGGAAGGGAAGGAGGTGTTCAAAGGAGGGTCTATCTATCTGTACTCAGACAAACAGAGAAACAATTAAATAAACCAGCTTTTCCCCTTGGTAACGAGCAGGAGACCACACCCTGCCACGCTCAGCTGCTTGTCTACCCAGGAACCCTGCCCCCCACGTCTCTCCTGTCAGTGCTGCACAGCAGACCTTTGGAAGCCCTACCTAAGGCGGTGGTGTCCCTTGTCCTTGTACGGCACAATATCTAGCAGCACGACATCCCAGGTCTTGGCGATGGCTTGCAGGGCCTGGGAGAAAGACAGGGATGGACAGCATGAAATACACAGGGAAATCTTACCACGTTTGGATGATTTAATTGCGGATTGGTCCTGCTTTGAGCAGGGGGTTGGACTAGATACCTCCTGAGGTCCCTTCCAATCCTGATTCTATGATTGACTGCCCCCAGGTGTCCAAGGGGCTAAGGTCAGAAAGGAGAGGCCATGCGTCTAATGTCAGAACTGAACCTGGGATCTATTCCTGGTTCGGGGAGGGGAGGTAGTGGGTGAGAGCCAAGGAGGTGCGGGGGGGGAGAGGCATCAGGATTCCTGGGTTCCATTCCCAGATCTGAGATGGGAAGTTAGAGAGAAGGAGGGGAGCTGAGACTCCTAGGTTCTACTCCAAGTGCCGAGCAGGAACATATCTAACAGTGACTGGGAGTCAGGACTCCTGGCTCCAGATGATAGTTGGCAAATCAGTACCAAATATGACCGTAGGTTTTGCGATGTGGACTCCTGTCCTGCTAAGATCTGGGCAGAGACATTCAACATCTGCTCAAAAGGAGCCTGTGAAATGAATGAGGAAAGAGGGACGGACAGACAGACTCTACCAGCTCGATAGACAGCTCCTTGGAGGCTGACGCAGAGATCTCACTGATTTTCTCCACGTGTTGATCCAGGCCAAGCTCCACAATATTCTCCAGCCTGAAATCTTCAGCATCCTGGTCAAACGTCCTGAGGACCAAGTCCTTCACCTGATCCCAATGCCTGCAGGGAAGCCACCGACAGCATTAAACCAGGGAATGGACAGGCCCTCTCTGCTGATACACCAGGATGAGTTCTAACCCCTTCAGTACAGAGACTTGGCCAGCCCCAAGAAAGGAAATCAGTACGCTCTCCACCACGGAAATAGAGATGTTGAGATGGTCAAATGGTTGGCCGCTCCGGGATAGGAAATGAAACGAGGTTGGAAGGGGCCTAATGTGGGTTGCTCCAACTGGAGAGAAGTTGAGGGAGTCGAGGCTACACTGATGTGGGCATATTCAGCGGAGACCGGGGAGCTATATCACTTGGACGGCTCTTTCAATGACTGTGGATGGAAGAAAACCAAGGGGGAAAGCGAAGACTTGGCGCATGGCCCGGATATCAGCAGACCTCAAAAGATCAGTCTGCACTGATGTATGATCACCAGCTTTGGAAGAAGGCTATAAATGTCGCTAACCTTGAACAGGGAAGTGGCAAGAAGGAAGGGAGAAGAGTTCTCTACCCTTCAACCCCAGAGATCTCGGTTCCCAGATCATGCAGGGAACAGCCCCCCAGCCTGGGCCCATGCACTCCCACAAGCAAAGTGAGGCGATAGAGGGGCTCAAGGGAGGCTGCATACATTTCTAGGTAGTTCAGCAGCACCCAGATAAAGCCGGTGAGAGGAAATTCAAAGCCGAGCGACAGAACCAGTCCTGGGAGCGAGGCTGGGAGGGACGGGGCTAGCTCTGTGGACCAGAAGAGAACGCAGTGGGCTGCACTGCCCCCAGGTGTCCAAGGGCCATTTGGAGCACCACTGCGAAAGCTGGGATGAAGGCGATGCTCCAGGCTCAGTGGCCAATGGGTTATTAACCAGCGCTCATGTGTGGGCTTGTTTGAAGGGCGCCGCACGGCAGGACACTGGAAAAATAAGCTCTTCCTCCTTCCCACTCAACTACGGCCTCTTTCCCACCACCCACATCCACACACCTCCCCCTGGGTGCAGGCGTGGTGTCGGGCAGTGAATCACCAGTGTTAGGTAGGAGAGGAATTCTCCCCCGCCAGCTCGCTAATGAGCGTATGTTCGTGTGGGGCTGACAAACGAGGTCAGAGTCAAGCCCCTTTGCTTTTAGCTCCCCAAGAAGGTGCAATAACCACGTGGTAACAAACCAGCTGTGCTGGCTGAGTCCTCCAAGGGAACATACTTCATGTCTGAGCCGCACAACACCCAGAGCCAAGCATGTGGCTAGGACACCAGGAACAGTCATACGCAATCTAGCAGCTCCAGCTCCAGGGTTCTAATCCCACTCTGGGAGGGGAGTGGAGGCTGGTGGTTAGAGCAGGGGGGGCTGGGAGCCAGGACTCCTGGGTTCTCTCCCCGGCTCTGGGAGGGGAGTGGGGTCTGGTGGGTCAGAGCAGGGGGGGCTGGGAGCCAGGACTCCTGGGTTCTCTCCCCGGCTCTGGGAGGGGAGTGGAGGCTGGTGGGTCAGAGCAGGGGGGGCTGGGAGCCAGGACTCCTGGGTTCTCTCCCTGGCTCTGGGAAGGGGAGGGGGGTCTAGTGGTTAGAGCAGGGGGGGCTGGGAGCCAGAACTCCTGGGTTCTCTCCCCAGCTCTGGGAGGGGACTGGGGTCTGGTGGTCAGAGCAGGGGGGGCTGGGAGCCAGGACTCCTGGGTTCTCTCCCCGGCTCTGGGAGGGGAGTGGGGGCTGGTGGGTTAGAGCAGGGCGGGCTGGGAGCCAGGACTCCTGGGTTCTCTCTCTGGCACTGGGAGGGGAGTGGGGTCTGGTGGTTAGAGCAGGGGGGGCTGGGAGCCAGGTCTCCTGGGTTTTATCCCCAGCTCTGGGAGGGGAGTGGGGGCTAGCGGTTAGAGCAGGGGGATTGGGAGTCAGGACTCCAGCGTTCTATTCCCCAGCTGTGGGAGAGGAATGGGGTCTGGTGGTTAAAGCAGCAGGTTAGGACTCCTGGGTTCTCCTTCCTATTGGGGCAGGGGAGTGTGGTCTGAGGGGGGTGGGGATGCTCTCAGGACTCTCCAACCCTACCACTCACTCTCTGTGACCTTGGGCACATCCCTTCTCGTCTCTGGGCCTCCCGGGAACAGCGAATTTACCCAGGCCACAGAGGGGTTGGGAAACGTCTTACTTGGGCTAAGGTGCGCGAGCTCCTCAGACAACAGGAGCTAAGAAAGGCAAAGGACAATTCATTCCCTCAGTGGGACTCTGCCCCATCACAGACAGACCCTGGGGCGCAGTATCCCATATATTCCTCCCCGGAGGAGCAGCTTTCAGCCACTCTCCAGAGGGCCAGCAATACGCATGCAGACGGTGCCCTCGGAAGAGCCGGACCTACCTCTCCCGCAAGGCCGGGTTCCTGAGGTCTGAGATCAGGGGCATCGTCCTCTTAAACTGCTCGACCTTCGCCTTGGAAGTCTCGATAATTTCCCAGTCCCGATCCTTTGGTTGGAAAGGAAACAACGCCAGGTTTGGGGGGTGGGGGCTCGGCAGGGATGGGGGAATACTTTGACGTGCATCACACCCACCCACAAAACGTCCCGCACAAGAGATCACACTGGGAGATCCTCTGCACCACATCTAATGAGGACAGGAAGTGAGGGCCCTGCAGCTGCACCAGCCCTATTGGTTCTCCCAGCACAATCCCACAGTGCTCCTCCACTGACCTCCAGCTAAGGTCTGCAGGAGCAGGGAGCAGAGCTCTAGGAAAGGCCCCCTTCTCTGCTGTCCCTAGTTCCCCAGCTGTCGCCCTCCAAAGAGCCCTTCCCGTACACCACAAGGGGACCGGCCGGCAGTGCCGGGCCACGGGAGCCTCTCTCTTACCTTGAGCTCCCGGCTCAGCTTGTTGAGCTTCCGGAAGAGCCCATAAGCCGTGGTCTCCATCACCTCCGTTTGCAGGGTCTTGAAGCTGCCTGTCTTCCACTCGTTCCAGTGGTCTTCCCACTCTTTGGTGATCTCCCACACCTGCTGCAGGTAGTCCAGCTCCTGCAGGGCACCACACAGAGAGAGCTTAGCCACAGCTGGAGAGACACCGTCCACCAAGGAGGAGAGGGGAGCTCAGGCCTTGGAGGTTCCCACCTTCTCGAGCTTCTGCAGGTCTTTGGAAGCAGGCTGTTCAATTTTGAAGATGCCCAGGTTGGAGCGCAGGGTGCTCTCCTCATCCTTCATGGTGGCCAGCAGCTGCCGCATCGCCGTGATCTGCTCCAGGGCCGTCTCGCAGCTCACAGCACAGGTGAACGGACCTACGCGACAAAGAGCTCAGCGGCCTCTGCCCACACGGCACCTCTTCTGAATGACTGAGCCATCGGCCAGGGACCCTTTTTCCTGCGCTTGGAGAGGTCAAGGGAGGCTGAACGAGGAAGTGATTAGAGCATGGAAGTGGGAGCCAGGACTCCTGGGTTCTCTCCCCGGCTCTGGTACGGGAGTGGGGTCTAGTGGTTAGAGTAGGAGGGGCTGGGAGCCAGGACTCCTGGGTTCTCTCCCTGGCTCTGGGAGGGGAGCAAGGGCTGGTGGGTTAGAGCGGGGGGGCTGGGAGCCAGGACTCCTGGGTTCTCTCCACGGCTCTGGGAAGGGAGTGGGGGCTGGTGGGTTAGAGCAGGGGGGGCTGGGAACTAGGACTCCTGGGTTCAGCCCCGGCTCTGGAAGGGGAGTGGGGGAGGGGCGTTAGAGCAGGCAGGGCTGGGAGCCAGGACTCCTGGGTTCTCTCCCCGGCTCTGGGAGAGCAGTGGGGGCTGGTGGGTTAGAGCAGGGGGGGCTGGGAACTAGGACTCCTGGGTTCAGCCCCGGCTCTGGAAGGGGAGTGGGGGAGGGGCGTTAGAGCAGGCAGGGCTGGGAGCCGGGACTCCTGATTTCTCTCCCCGGCTCTGGGAGAGCAGTGGAGGCTGGTGGGTTAGAGCGGGGAAGGGGGCTGGGTTCTGATCCCGGCTCTGGGAGAGAAATGGGATTCAGTGGTTAGAGCAGATGGAGCTGGAAGGCAGGACGCCGGGGTTTTATTCCTAGCTCTGGGAAGGTAGTAGGGTCTAGTGGGTTGGAGCAGGGGATGGGGGTAAAGAGTCCTGGGTTCTCTCCCCATCTGTGGGCAGGGAGGGCAGTCTGGTGGTTAGAACAGTTAGGACTAGGGGGTAGGAATCCTGGGTTCTATGTCTTGCTCTGGAACAAAAGTGGGGTCTAGGGGGTTTGAACAGATGGGGCTGGGAGTCAGAATTCCTGGATTTTATTCCCAAGCCTACAGAGCATGGTGGAAGCTCAGCAGTGCTCGGTTTCCTGAAAAGTTGTTTGGTGAGGAGGTACGGGACAGTGATTTACAAAAGGACTAGAAAAATTAAGGGTCATACTAGTAGGGAGGGACGTTAGATTCAAACTCACTATCTGTAAATAGCTCAATCTACTGAACCAGTTTCTTCAAACCTGGCTTGTTCTGCAGGTTGCACTGAGATCTAGACAAAAAACGGTTACTCACCTTTGTAACTGTTGTTCTTCGAGATGTGTTGCTCATATCCATTCCAATTAGGTGTGCGCGCGCTGCGTGCATGATCGTCGGAGAATTTTCTACCCTAGCAACACTCGGTGGGTCGGCTGTGGAGCCCCCTGGAGTGGCACCTTCAAGGCGCTGGATATATACCCCAGCCGACCCAGCGCCCCCTCAGTTCCTTCTTACCGGCTACTCTGACAGTGGGGAAGGGGGGCGGGTTTGGAATGGATATGAGCAACACATCTCGAAGAACAACAGTTACAAAGGTGAGTAACTGTCTTTTCTTCTTCGAGTGCTTGCTCATATCCATTCCATTAGGTGACTCCCAAGCCTTACCTAGGCGGTGGGGTCGGAGTGAGACATCGCTGAGTGCAGAACTGCTGATCCGAATGCAGCATCGACTCTGGACTGCTGTACAAGCGCATAGTGAGCAGCGAAGGTGTGGACCGATGACCAAACCGCCGCTCTACAAATGTCCTGGATCGGGACATGAGCCAGGAAGGCAGTTGAGGAGGCCTGGGCCCTCGTGGAGTGGGCGGTGAGGCGTGGCGTCGGGGCACCGGCCAGGTCGTAGCAAGCACGAATGCAGGATGTGATCCAAGAGGAGAGACATTGTGAGGAGACCGGTAAGCCTTTCATCCGGTCGGCCACTGCAACAAAGAGTTGCGTCATCTTCGTAAACGGCTTCATACGCTCAATATAGAACGCAAGGGCCCTGCGTACGTCCAAGGAGTGCATACACTGGTCTTGACGGGTGGCGTGCGGCTTAAGATGGAAGACCGGAAGGAATATATCTTGGTTCACATGAAAGGCTGATACCACCTTGGGAAGAAAGGCAGGGTGGGGGCGAAGCTGCACCTTGTCTTTATGGAAGACTGTGTATGGAGGCTCAGACGTGAACGCCCTGAGTTCAGAAACACGCCTTGCTGAAGTGATGGCTACAAGGAAGGCTGTCTTCCAAGATAGGTAAAGGAGTGAGCAGGTAGCCAATGGCTCGAACGGGGGCCCCGTGAGCTTGGAGAGAACCAGGTTAAGATCCCACGCTGGAACCGGTTGACGTTGCTGTGGGTACAGTCGGTCTAAGCCCTTGAGGAATCTGACGACCATCGGGTTCGAGAAGACCGAGGAAGCGTGTTCTCCTGGGTGGAACGCCGAGATAGCGGCCAGGTGAACCCTGACCGAAGATAACGCCAAGCCCTGCTGTTTTAGGGATAGGAGATATTCAAGTATAAGAGGAATAGACGCCTGCAAGGGGGGGCGTGGCTCGCTGCTCGCACCAACAGGAGAAACGCTTCCACTTGGCTAAGTAAGTGGTCCGTGTAGAGGGCTTTCTACTTCCCAGCAGAATCTGTCCCAGATGTGAGCATCGTAGCTCTGTCCAATTCAGCCATGGAGCATCCATGCTGTAAGGTGGAGCGATTGCAGGTCGGGGTGACAAAGTTGGCTGTGGTCCTGAGAGATCAAGTCCGGGCACAAGGGAAGCGTGATCGGAATTTGTACCAATAGCTCCAGAAGCGTGGTGTACCAGTGCTGTCTTGGTCAAGCTGGAGCGACTAGAATCATACGTGCCTTGTCTTTGCGTAGCTTGAGCAGTACCCTGCGGACCAGTGGGAATGGAGGGAAAGCGTAGAACAGCTGGTCTTTCCACGATAGCAAGAAAGCGTCCGACAGGGAGCCCGGAGATCGCCCTTGGAGGGAGCAGAACAAGTGGCACTTCCTGTTGGCTCGTGAGGCGAACAGGTCGACCTGGGGAAATCCCCACCTCTGGAAGATGGAATGGATGATATCCGGGCGAATTGACCACTCGTGCGTCTGGCAGGATCTGCTGAGACGGTCCGCTAGAGTGTTCTGGACTCCAGGGAGGAACGATGCCATGAGATGTATCGAGTGGGCAATGCAGAACTCCCACAGGCGAATGGCCTCTTGGCATAGGAGAGACGACCGGGCTCCTCCTTGCTTGTTGATGTAGAATATGGCCGTGGTATTGTCTGTGAGGACTGACATGCAACGGCCATGTAGGAGACCGAGAAATGCCTGACAGGCTAGGCACACCGCCATCAGCTCTCGGACGTTGATGTGCAGAGCTAGTTGGGATGCGGTCCACAGGCCCTGTGCATGGTGCTCCCCGAGGTGAGCGCCCCAACCTAGAGATGAAGCGTCCGTGACCAGGTGCAGGGAGGGTTGTGGGGTGTGAAATGGTACTCCTGCGCAAACCACCTTGGGATCCAGCAACCAGGTGAGAGAGGTCAAGCCCTATTTCGGAATCGTGACCACCATGTTCAGGTTGTTCCGATAAGGACGGTACACCGATGATACCCAGCCCTGAAGTGGGCGAAGCCAAAGTCTGGCATGCCTGGTTACGTAAGTGCAAGAGGCCATGTGTCCCAACAGGCCGAGGCACATCCTTATTGTGGTAATCGGAAAGACCTGGAGTCCTTGGATAATGTTTGTGATGGTGTGAAACCGAGTCTCTGGCAGAAGAGCTCGGGCGAGTCTGGAGTCTAAGACTGCCCCAATAAACTCTATTCTCTGGGTTGGCTTCAGAGTGAACTTTTCTCTGTTGAGTAGAATGCCTAAGTCGTGGAATGTTTGTAGTGTTATCTGGACATGAGCTTGAACTTGCTCCCTGGTGCGGCCGCGCACCAGCCAGTCGTCTAGATACGGGAACACCTGTATCCTTTGTCGACGAAGGTATGCTGCCACAACAGCCATACATTTGGTGAACACTCTCGGAGCCGTGGACAAGCCGAAGGGAAGGACGGCAAATTGGTAGTGCACATTGTTTACTACAAATCGAAGGAAGCGCCTGTGTGGGGGGTAGATTGCTATATGAAAATATGCGTCCTTCATGTCGAGGGCGGCGTACCAGTCTCCAGGATCCAGGGAAGGGATCATGGTCCCCAAGGAGAACATGCGGAACTTCAACTTTACTATGAATTTGTTGAGTCCACGTAAGTCTAGAATGGGTCGCAGACCCCCTTTTGCTTTGGGGATCAGGAAGTAGCGGGAGTAAAACCCCCTGCCCCTTAACTCTGACGAAACCTCCCCTATGGCCCCCATAGAGAGGAGCCCAAAAAAACTCCTGTGTAAGGAGATGCTCGTGAGAAGAGTCCCTGAAGAGGGACGGGGAGGGAGAGTCAGAGGGGGGGAACGAAGAAAACTGGAGAGCGTATCCCCTCTCTACCGTGCAAAGGACCCAACAGTCCGAGGTTATAAGGGACCAAGCACAGTGGAAACAGGAGAGGCGATCCCGAAAGAAAGGAAATGGATCCTGGGTAGTGGCTGGCATGCCGTCCTCGAGCGCACCTTCAAAAGTTTTGCCTAGGTCCTGAAGGTAGTCTAGGAGGGCCTTCGTTCTGACCGGATTGGGGGCCGGTCGACCTGCGTCTACCACCTCGTCCCCGCCTTCTGGGGAAGTCCTGTCTCGGACGAGGAGGAGGAGGGTAGAACCTTTGTGGCTGGGGCCTAAAGGGCCTGCGCTGGGGTCCTGGGACATGCATCCCCAGGGAGCGCGTGATGGTTCTGGAGTCCTTGAGGCTCTGCAACCAAGAGTCCGTCTTGTCCGAGAACAACCCCTGGCCCTCGAACGGCAGATCTTGCAGGGTCTGCTGCAGTTCTGGCGGTAACCCCGATACCTGAAGCCAGGAGACGCGTCTCATGGCTATCCCAAACGCTAGTGTCCTGGCGGCAGAGTCCGCTATGTCCAGGGAGGCCTGAAAGGAGGTCCTAGCCACCTTTTTACCTTCCTCCGCTAGGGCCCCGAACTCCTCTCTCGAGTCCTGGGTGACCAACTCTTTACCCATGGAATTCCATGAGTTGTAATTGTACTGACTCAAGAGCGCCTGTTGGTTTGCGGCTCTGAGCTGCAGACCCCCCGCTGAGTAAACCTTACGTCCAAACAAATCAAAGCGTTTGGCATCCTTCGATTTGGGCGCTGCCGCCTGCTGACCATGACACTCTCTTGCGTTCACTGAAGAGACTACTAGTGAACATGGCGGAGGGTGTGTATAGAGGTACTCATGGTCTTTAGAGGGGACAAAGTACTTCCTCTCTACACCTCTGGCAGTGGGAGGGATGGAGGCCGGGGTTTGCCATATGGCATTAGCGTTAGCCTGGATCGTACGAATAATGGGCAATGCCATCCGGGATGGGGCATCAGCTGAGAGGATGTTCACCACCGGGTCCTCCACCTCCACTATCTCCTCAGCCTGTAGGTCCATGTTCCGTGCCACCCTACCAACAAGTTTTGGTGGGCACGGAGGTCTATTGGAGGTGGGCCTGAGGTTGTTGTGCCCGCCACCGCCTCATCTGGGGAGGATGAGGAGGACGCCTCAGGGGGTAACGGATCCAGATGAGAGTCCAGCTCCAAGGGTCCCTGATGTGCAGGATCCCCTGCACTAGGGTCTGGGGCCTGCGTGGGTGTCGGCACGGGAGCCTCCATGCACCCTGGGGGAGGACGGGAGATGGTGGCCTCAGGAACCCTGGGCTCAGAGGGTGCCGAGCGAGAGGCCGCTAGTGGAGCCCCTTGAGCTTGATGATATGCCCATGGAGTCCAGAAAGACCAATGTGCAGGGTCCTGTCTAGGGTCCTCTGCCCCCTCCTGCCAATGACCGAAGTCGTCTGCAGCCTGACCCTGAGCAGGGTATGCTGATCGGGAAGCCCCTTCCGACAAGTGAGACGCCGATCTTGAGGGCCAGGGCTGTGCCAAGCGTGGTTGCAGGGGCTCGTCCTGGAACGGTGCCGAGCGGTGCCAGTCCACAGGCGAGCGGTCTCTGTGCTGTGCCGGTGAGCGGTACCGGGATCGAGAACGGTGCCGATGACCATGCTGGTACCGGGATCCAGATCTGGATCGCGAGGACGAAGACCGTCTGTAGACTCGGTGCAGGGAGCGGCCTCGCGAACGGGAGCGGCGCTCATACCGGTGCCGGGAACTGCGTCTGGACTCCGACCGGTATGATGCTCAAGTCGGTGCCGAGAAGTAGACCGGTGCCGGGAGGAAGATCTGGGCCATGAGTACAACCGGCGCCAAGATGGAGATCGGTGCCGGGACTGTGAGCGGCGTTGGGACCTGCTCCGAGACCGGGAGCGGTGCCGCGAGTCTACGCTCGGAGATGGAGGACGTATCAGGGCAGGCTTGCCCCTGGATTGCACAGTACGAAGGGCATGCGGTGCCGCGGGTTGAGATGGCGCCGGCTCCGTGAGGGCGATGAGGTCTTTCGCCGTTGCAAAAGTCTCCAGTGTAGAAGGGAGACCGGGCTCAACCACAGGACGAGGCGGTAAGCCAGTCCGCCTGGACTCAACGGCCCTACACCTGGTGCCGGAGTCAACGGTGTTGACAATGCCTGCACCCTCTGGCGCTCTGAAGCTGGACGCGGCTCTACCACCGGTGCGGGGGGAGCCGGTGCCTGTTGGAAGGCAGCGTCCTGAGTCTTGCGGGGTCTTTTATGCCCCGGAGATAGGGAACGGTGCCCGAGGGGCTTGCGGCGGACACGGTGCCGAGGGAGGACAGTGCCGTGGGACCTTATCCGCGTCAGCTCGCGGTGCAGGCTGGGGCGTTGCGCACTGAGGCGCTCAGTGCCGGGACTTGGCGCGCTGAAGGAGGATCTGGGCTAAGTGCTGCCTCCATGAGGAGCTGCTTAAGTCTAAAGTCCCGCTCCTTTTTGGTCCTGGGCCTGAAAGCCTTGCAGATCTTACACTTGTCCATCTGGTGGGACTCCCCTAATCGCTTCAGACAAGAGTCGTGAGGGTCTCCCGTTGGCATAGGCTTAGCACAGGTCGCGCACGGCTTAAAGCCAGGAGCCTTGGGCATGAGCCCGGCTGCGCGCCGGGGGGAAAAGGAGGGATAAAAGCCCCCTTAACCCCCGCTAACTATTTATAACTACTCTACAAAACTATTAACAACAAACTACTAATATATAAGTATATAACCAACAACTATCTACAAGAACTAACAAGTAAAACTAGGGAGAGTAGAGAACAGCTATGCCGCACTCCACAGTTCCAATGACCGTCACGGGCGGTAAGAAGGAACTGAGGGGGCGCTGGGTCGGCTGGGGTATATATCCAGCGCCATGAAGGCGCCACTCCAGGGGGCTCCACAGCCGACCCACCGGGTGTTGCTAGGGTAGAAAATTATCTGATGATTGTGCACGCAGCGCGCACACACCTAATTGGAATCGATATGAGCAAGCACTCGAAGAACAAGCCAAATATGGTGTTTCTAGCAGGAACAATTTTGGAGTTCACCAAGGCCTCTGTTCTGTGCGTGGCGCCACCCCTCACCTTTGGTGCCAAAATCCTGCAGAAGGATCTGGGCCTTTTTCTTGAAATCGTCCGCAGAATGGATCAGGCCCGTCTTGAATTTCTCCTTGTGTTTCTTTAGCATGACATCGCTCTCCAGGATGCACTGCTGGAAGGACAGCCACTCCGAGTTGAGTGCTCCTAGCGTCTGCAGCACCTGGCACAAGGAGAGGGAGAAAGATGTGTTCTCCCTCCAAGGTTACCGCAGCTTCAAGGAGAAGGCTGAGCACGGTGGGGTCCAGAAATGTGGCTAGGAACCTCCTCCACCCCCATGGCACGGGAATCTTATCCATTTCTTCGGGGCTGGGCAGGACTCAGGTAATTTCTACAAGTCATCAAAATCTCTGCCAGTTACAGTAAAAGCTTTTTTATCCGGCGTATTGGGGAGTGCCCGTAAGTGAAAAATTCCGGTTAATTAAGTGAGAGGGAGTTTGGGTGCGGGAGGGGGTGTGGGGCGCAGGCTCTAGGAGGGAATTTGGGTGCGGGAGGGGGCTCAGGGTAGGGGCACAGGAGGGGGTGCAGGGCACAGGCTCTGGGAAGGAGTTTGGGTGCGGGAGGGTGCTTGGGACAGGGGTTTGGGTGCGGGAGGAGTTTCGGAGCGCCAAATCCAGGGGGCGCTCACCTCGGGCAGCTCCCCGCAACCAATGACCTGTCCCGGCTGCTCCTAGGCGGCAGCACGGCAGGCGGCTCTGCGCGCTGTCTCCACCTGCAGGCACCGCCCCCACAGCTCCTATTGGCTGTGGTTCCCGGCCAATGGGAGCTGTGGAGCCAGCGCTCAGGGCAGGACAGAGGCAGTGCAGATCCCTTTAGGGTCTGGGCCAGCGTGGCAGGGGTCCATACTTACCCCCTCATCCACGGCCACTTCGTACTTCTCCAGGATGGCAAACTGCTCGTGGATGGGCGGGATCTGCCCCTCTAGCTTCGGCAGCTCGTGCTGCAGGGTGTCCAGGAGCTGCAGGCTTTGGCCCAGTTCCTCCAGCGTCTGTGGTGGCCGGCTGACTCTGTGGGCCAGAGCGGGGAAGAGATGGAGTGAGCCAGGACTGGGTCAAATGACAGGGGCTCTCTCGTGCCCGCACATTCGTTCGGACTTGCCACAGCTGTTCTGCTCGGGGAAAGGCGTTGATACTGTGAGCCAACACTGGTCCTCTCCATGGGGGCCAGCAAGGGGTCTGGTCCGAGCCAAGGCGGGGGCCCTATTTAATAGCAAGGGGCCAGCTGACCACTCCACCCGTAAGCTGCCGAACCTCAGAACCACAGAAGGGGTGAGTGATCAGGCCCGGAGAGGGGATGTCTTGGGGCTTTTGCTATTTTCCGTTACTCTCAAGTGCTTTAAGAGTAAAATCACTGTGGTTAGGAAGTTCCTCTGCTGAGCCTGGGTTCCTCGCTTTCCTGCCGTGTTTCTCTCTGATGGGGTTAAACTAGGAGCCCGGAGTGCCCCCTAGATGGGGCTTTGCAGGACTGGAGGGCTTGGCTGGACAAGGGCATGCCACGTCCCAGGGAAAAGCGTCAGCCAGGGCCCCAGAATCCCAGAGCTAGACACGGTGATTAGACTCTACCCAGACCCCGCTGGCATGGAAGCACGTGGGACCCAGAGATGGTGACGGTACAGTGGGTAACTGGGCCAGTTTATAACAGGAGAACTCGCATCGGTGGGGAGAAGGGAAGGCCAGAGAGGAGCCTGCCCAGGGAGAAAGGCATGGGCTATCTCTGCCCCAGGGTATGGGGTGCAGGTAATGGGGCAGGAAGGAAGAAGCCTGTCCAGGGAAGGCCTCACTTCTTGGCATTCTCCTGGAGGTAGGCGTACAGCTCCTGCAGCTGGGTACTGGCCATCTCGTTCAGCAGGTTGGTGAGCTTGTTCTGCCACTCGTTGCAGTGCTGGACCACGGAGAACTTGAGGTGGGAGCAGTCGAGCATCACGAACTGGATGTTCAGCACCGTCTCCTCCTTCTGCACGTTGTTGGCCACCTCCATGTACCTGCCATGCACAGACACAGACCCACCCTTCAGCCAGCTGCTCAGTGCAGAGCAGGAGGGCCGAGCTCTCCGGCGCACACATCCACGGGGCAACGGTGGAGAATCCCAGGGGGACTCTCTGCATGGAGGTGACTCGTTGGGATTAGTTCCTTCACTGGAGACACTGGAATTCACACAGAATGGATCAGAGGAGAGATTGTCAGATCCTTCTCTCCCGAGCAACAGGTGCCTGTGGAAAACCAGCATGGCACTAGGGGGCGCTGTGCTGGAGGCAGCTCTCTCTCTCCTCGCAGTCTGTGCTGACGCCAGTGCCCCAGCATGGCACTAGGGGGCGCTGTGCTGCAGGGAGCAGGTTGAATGGGTCCCTAGGGGGTGCTGTTCCCTCAGAGGCAGTGCTGATGCCAGTGCCCCAGCATGGCGCTGGGGGGCGCTGTGCTGAAGGGAGCTCTCTCTCCACACAGTCAGTGCTGACGCCAGTGCCCCAGCATGGCACTAGGGGGCGCTGTGCTGCAGGGAGTTCTCTCTCCTCACAGTCAGTGCTGACGCCAGTGCCCCAGCATGGCACTAGGGGGCGCTGTGCTGCAGGGAGCTCTCTCTCCTCACAGTCAGTGCTGACGCCAGTGCCCCAGCATGGCACTAGGGGGCGCTGTGCTGAAGGGAGCTCTCTCTCCACACAGTCTGTGCTGACGCCAGTGCCCCAGCATGGCACTAGGGGGCGCTGTGCTGCAGGGAGCAGGTTGAATGGGTCCCTAGGGGGTGCTGTTCCCTCACAGTCAGTGCTGACGCCAGTGCCCCAGCATGGCACTAGGGGGTGCTGTGCTGCAGGCAGCCGTGTAGTTAACCCAGTAGCCGAGTTCTCCGTTTTCAGTCAGTACACGCCCCCCCCCCCCCCAAACTCCTGCCCATGAAACAGAGGCCAGCACTCTCGTGCTCATTAAAGACCACCTGGGCTTATTGAGAAATCAATAGCATTGGTAGCTCCTGAGTGGGGGGGGGGGCAGGGCACTGGTTTGGGGGGGGTTTATGGCTGCCATGTGGGGGGTTCACCAGCACAGCTCCACACCTAGCTGCAAGGTGTCCAAGTCTCCTGATATGCCAAGGGGCCTCTTGTCCTCCCGCCTCCTGAATTAATGTTGTCTCCCGCATGCAGCGGCATCCATCAATGCCAAATTCCAAAACTCAACAACATTGTCCAGGGCCGCCTGCGTCAGTCACACATCTGCACCAGCCAGGGCCGGCTCTAGGCACCAGCAAAGCAAGCAGTTGCTTGGGGCGGCAGATTTGCAAGGGGCGCAAGACTCCAGCATGGGAGCTAAGAACCAACAGGGGCCCCTGGGAGCTGTAGTTCCTTGGTTAGCTCCCTGCCTATAAAGCCAGCCCTGGAGCAAGGAAAGAACTACATTTCCCAGCATTCCCTTGGCCACTAGCAACAGGAAGGGGTGTGGGAAAGGAGTATGGAACTGAAATCTGCAGCTTGCTGTGAATGGTAGGAATAGCGCCAGCTCTAGGTTTTTTGCCGCAACCCCCCCCGCCGCCCTGGGCTCCCTCCGCCCACATCCCCTGCCGCTCCAGCTCTGGCCCCCACCTGCACTCCCCTGCTGCCCCAGCCCTGGGCTCTCCCCCCACCCACACCTCCTGCCACCCCAGCCCTGGGCTCTTCCCCCGCCCCCTGCATCCCGGCCACCCCAGCTCTGGCCCCCACCTGCACTCCCCTGCTCCCCCAGTCCTGGGCTCTTCCCACCCACACCTCCTGCCGCCCCAGCCCTGGGCTCTCCCCCAAAGAAGGAATTGGGGGGACTAAATGGACGGTGCACCTCTCTATCTGAAGCCTAGCAAGGGAGGTACGTGGATCCCACTAGAATTTAAAATGAAAAGTAAGGGAGGGGAGGCTCTGGACCTGGGCAGCTTTAGATATAGTACCAGGCACTTAGGAGGATTTCCACTTCTGAGCCATGGAAGCAGAAATTGACTTTTCCTCTCCAGATATAGCTAATATTCAGAAAGGGAATCCAGCACCTGCCTTCCAGATTTGAACACCCTCAAAATTCAGGAGTGCTCAAGCTCAATTTGGGCAGCTGTTACTTCATTTCCCCCAAATCAAATATACTGATCCACTGTAACTTGCTGTAGAAAAAGTAGAATAAACTGAGCAAGAAACGCTTCCCAGTGGTTATTAGGACTGGAATTGCTATTTTCAACAGCCATTGCTTTTTTTGTTTGTTTTTTAAGTTTTAGTTTTATTTGTTTAAAAGGAAGCCAGTGATAGTACATTCCCCAGAGAAAGAAAGAGAGGAACAAAAGAATAATAAAGGCACCTCAACTTTTCCTCATTTATGGAGGACAGTCTTATAATATGCATCCAGATATCCTCCAATCACACAAGCTGAAAATTGTTCCACTTTACTGCAGTTCTGTAACCATATGGGAACCAATCCTGTCTGTGTTCTGTGCACATCCAAAATTCCTGCTGAATGACCCGCCCTGGGAGCGAGTTACCAGTGACCCAGGGCTGGGGCAGCAGGAGGGTGCAGTTGGGAGAGGGAGAGCCCAGGGCTGGGGTGGGGGACAGCCAAAAAATTTTTTGCTTGGGGCAGCAAAAAACCTAGAGCTGGCCCTGGCACCAGCCTAGGCTGCGGAGCTATGGGCACCTGACCGTGGCCTGGCCACTTTATGGCCACTTTATGGCCAGGCCAAACCCGAGTGGAGCCAGGTCACAAGACCATTCACTCCAATTTGGCCTGGCCGTCATCACAAATCTCCTCAAAATGACTCTGAAAAATGTTGATCAATACTCCTAGATGGCAGCACTTCCTGCTTCCAAGCCCTTTGTGCTTTAGCCCTCATGCCAGTCTGGTGTCCTAGCAACCTGATGATTCCCGGGGAAGGTGACGACCCAGAATGCATCTGACCAATTGTGCAATGCTATCCCAATCCCTCCGGAATCCTGCAGGGATCAGCTGATGCCCTGATCAGAACTGATCACTAATGTCATTCCTTAAATTTCTCCCACTGGTGTTATCCCTAACTCATAAGTTAGTTATGTAATTTACTGAAGAGTCTGTCCTATCTCGGGGCCTCTCCTTTTGTCCCTCCAGACCCATGAATATGATACAGTTCTGCGGTGACCTAGAATCCTACTTTCGACGTCTCCGACTCAAAGAATATTTCCAACATAATTCTGAACAGCATACTAACCCACAGAATCCCCCCTACCAGCACTACAAAAAAAAGGATTCTGCGTGGACTCCTCCGGACGGTCGAAACAACAGACTGGACTTCTACATAGATTGCTTCCGTCAACGTGCAAAGGCTGAAATTATGGAAAAGCAACATCACTTGCCCCATAACCTCAGCCATGCTGAACACAACGCCATCTACAGCCTCAGAAACAACCCTGACATCATAATCAAAAAGGCTGACAAAGGAGGTGCTGTCGTCATCATGAATAAATTGGAATATGACCAAGAGGCTGCTAGACAGCTCTCTAACACCACATTCTACAGGCCATTATCCTCTGATCCCACTGAGGATTACCTAAAGAAACTACACCATCTGCTAAAAAAACTCCCTGACTAAGCACAGGAAAAGACGGTTACTCACCGTTGTAACTGTTGTTCTTCGAGATGTGTTGCTCATATCCATTCCATTAGGTGTGCGTGCGCCGCGTGCACGATCGTCGGAAGATTTTCTACCCTAGCAACACCGGCGGGTCGGCTGTGGAGCCCCCTAGAGTGGCGCCTTCATGGCGCTGAATATATACCCCAGCCGACCCGGCGCCCCCTCAGTTCCTTCTTGCCGGCTACTCCGACAGTGGGGACGGGGGGCGGGTTTGGAATGGATATGAGCAACACATCTCGAAGAACAACAGTTACAACGGTGAGTAACCGTCTTTTCTTCTTCGAGTGCTTGCTCATATCCATTCCATTAGGTGACTCCCAAGCCCAACTTAGGTGGTGGGGTCGGAGTGAGACATTGCTGTGTGCAAAACCGCTGATCCGAAAGCAGCATCGTCTCTGGACTGCTGCACTAGTGCATAGTGAGCTGCAAATGTGTGGACTGATGACCAAACCGCCGCTCTACAAATGTCCTGGATCGGAACATGTGCCAGGAAAGCAGTCGAGGAAGCTTGGGCCCTCGTGGAGTGAGCGGTGAGGTGCGGTGCTGAGACACCTGCCAGGTCATAGCAAGTCCGGATGCAAGACGTAATCCAGGAGGATAGGCGTTGTGAGGAGACCGGTGAGCCTTTCATTCGGTCGGCCACTGCGACGAAGAGTTGCGTCGTCTTTCTAAAGTGCCTTGTGCGGTCAATATAGAAGGCCAGGGCCCTGCGTACGTCCAGGGAATGCAAACGTTGATCCTGGCGAGTGGCATGTGGTTTAGGATGAAAGACCGGGAGAAAGATGTCCTGGTTGATATGAAAAGGAGAAACCACCTTAGGGAGAAAGGCAGGATGTGGACGAAGCTGCACTTTATCCTTGTGAAAAACTGTGTAAGGGGGCTCAGATGTAAGCGCCCTGAGTTCAGAAACACGCCTTGCTGAGGTGATGGCTACAAGGAAGGCTGTCTTCCAGGATAGGTACAAAAGTGAACAGGTGGCCAGTGGCTCGAATGGAGGACCTGTGAGCTTGGAGAGAACCAGGTTGAGGTCCCACGTCTGAACGGGCTGACGTTGTTGTGGGTACATCCGGTCTAAGCCCTTGAGGAATCTAACGACCATCGGGTTAGAGAATACCGAGGACGCGAGTTCCCCTGGGTGAAAGGCCGATATAGCGGCCAGGTGAACTCTAATTGAAGATATCGCCAACCCTTGCTGTTTTAGGGAGAGGAGATATTCCAAAATGAGAGGAATGGGTGCCTGCAACGGGGACATGGCTCGTTGTTCGCACCAACATGAGAACCGCTTCCACTTGGCCAGGTACGTGGTGCGTGTTGAGGGCTTCCTACTGCTCAGCAGAATCTGTTGGACAGAGTACGAGCATTGCTGCTCTGCCTGGGTGAACCATGGAGCAGCCACGCCGTGAGGTGGAGTGATTGCAGGTCGGGGTGACGCAGCCGGCCGTGGTCCTGAGAGATGAGATCCGGACACAACGGAAGCGGGATCGGTGTCTGAACCGAGAGTTCCAACAGTGTGGTGTACCAATGTTGTCTCGGCCACGCTGGAGCGACCAGAATTACCTGTGCCTGGTCTCTGCGCAATTTGAGCAGTACCTTGTGGACCAGAGGAAACGGAGGGAATGCATAAAACAGGTGGTCTTTCCAGGGAAGGAGAAACGCATCCGAGAGGGAGCCCTGAGCTCGACCCTGTAGGGAGCAGAACATATGGCACTTCCTGTTGTCTCGAGATGCAAACAGGTCTATCTGGGGAAACCCCCACCTCTGGAAGATGGAATGTATGATGTCCGGACGGATAGACCACTCGTGCGTCTGGAAGGACCTGCTGAGTCGGTCCGCTAGAGTGTTCTGGACTCCAGGGAGGAACGATGCCGTGAGATGGATTGAGTGGGCGATGCAGAAGTCCCACAGGCGAATGGCCTCTTGGCATAGAATTGACGAACGTGCTCCTCCTTGCTTGTTGATGTAAAACATGGCCGTGGTGTTGTCGATGAGAACTAACACACAGCGGCCACGTAGGAGATTGAGGAATGCCTGGCACGCCAGGCGCACCGCCATCAGTTCCCGAACATTGATGTGCAGGGCTAACTGGGGTGCAGTCCACAGGCCCTGGGTATGGTGTTCGTTGAGATGGGCGCCCCAACCCAGAGATGACGCGTCTGTGACCAGGTGCAGAGAGGGTTGTGGGGCGTGAAATGGCATCCCCTCGCAGACCACATTGCGATCTAGTCACCAGGTGAGGGAGGCCAGGACCGAGTTCGGGACCGTGACCACCATGTTCAGGCTGTCTCGATGTGGACGGTATATTGATGACACCCAGGTTTGAAGTGGGCGAAGCCGAAGTCTGGCATGCCTGGTTACGTACGTGCAGGAAGCCATGTGACCCAGCAGGGTGAGGCACGACCTCACCGTGGTAGTTGGGAAGGTCTTGAGCCCTTGAATGAGGTTCTTGATGGTGCCAAAGCGGTTGTCTGGCAGGATGGCTTGTGCACGTCTGGAGTCTAGAACTGCGCCGATGAATTCTATTCTCTGGGTAGGTTCTAGAGTGGATTTGTCCTTGTTGAGTAGGATGCCCAACTCGTTGAATATGTGCACTATTCTGTGGACGTGAGCTTGAACTTGCTCCTTGGTGCGACCGCGTACCAGCCAGTCGTCTAGGTACGGGAACACCTGTATCCCTTGCCGACGAAGGTACGCTGCCACGACAGCCATACATTTCGTGAACACTCTTGGGGCCGAAGATAGGCCGAAGGGAAGGACTGTAAATTGGTAGTGCACCGTGTTTACCACGAATCGCAGGAAGCGTCTGTGAGGTGGGTAAATTGCAATATGAAAGTATGCGTCTTTCATGTCGAGGGCGGCGAACCAGTCTCCAGGATCGAGGGAAGGGATAATGGCCCCCAAAGAGACCATGCGGAACTTCAACTTTACTACGAATTTGTTGAGTCCGCGCAAGTCCAAGATGGGCCGCAGACCTCCCTTGGACTTGGGAATCAGGAAGTAACGGGAATAAAATCCCCTGCCCCTTAACTCTATCGGAACCTCCTCTATGGCCCCCATGGCAAGGAGTGTAGAAACCTCCTGTGTAAGAAGTTGCTCGTGAGAAGGGTCCCTGAAGAGGGACGGGGAAGGGGGGTGGGAGGAGGGGATAGAAGAAAACTGGATAGCGTATCCCCTCTCCACCGTGCGGAGGACCCAACGGTCTGAAGTTATAATGGACCAAGCACGGTGGAAGTGGGAGAGGCGATCCCGAAAGGAGGGAGCTGGATCCTGGGGGATGACTGGGGCGCCGTCCTCGACCGCACCTTCAAAAGTTCTGTCTAGGACCTGAAGGTGGTCTTGGTGGCCCCTGGTTCTGACCGGGTTGAGGGCCAACCCATCTTCTCCTACCACCTCGCCCTCGCCTTCTGGCAGGGTCCTGTCTCTGACGAGGTGGAGGGGGGTAAAAACGTTGAGGCTGGGGTCTAAATGGTCTGCGCTGGGGACCCGCAACATGCATCCCCAAAGAGCGCATAATTGTCCTGGAGTCCTTGAGGCTCTGCAATCGAGAGTCCGTCTTCTCCGAGAACAACCCCTGTCCTTCAAAGGGCAAATCCTGTAGGGTCTGCTGTAATTCAGGGGGTAAACCCGAAACTTGGAGCCAGGAGGTCCTGCGCATAGCGATACCTGCGGCTAGGGTTCTCGCGGCCGAGTCCGCTATGTCCAGGGAGGCCTGTAAGGAGGTCCGAGCCACCTTCTTACCTTCCTCAACCAAGGCCCCAAACTCTTCCCTGGACTCTTGGGGAACCAATTCCTTGAACTTCCCCATAGAGTTCCAGGAATTAAAGTTATAGCGGCTCAGGAGCGCCTGCTGGTTAGCCGCTCTAAGTTGCAGCCCTCCAGCTGAATAAACTTTACGGCCAAACAAATCGAGACGCTTAGCCTCCTTCGATTTGGGCGCTGCAGCTTGTTGACCGTGTCGCTCCCTTGCATTCACTGATGACACCACCAGTGAACACGGTTGGGGATGGGTGTACAAGTACTCGTAGTCTTTGGAAGGGACAAAGTACTTTCTTTCCACCCCTCTCGCTGTAGGTGGGATAGAGGCAGGGGTCTGCCATATCGTAGTTGCGTTCGCCTGGATCGTGCGGATCAGAGGCAACGCCACTCTTGATGGGACATCCGCCGCGAGGATATTTACAATGGGGTCCTGCACCTCCACTATCTCCTCCGTCTGTAGGTCCATGTTACGGGCCATCCTACGTAACAGGTCCTGATGAGCCCGAAAATCTATCGGGGGTGGACCTGTGCACGACGTGCCCGCCACTGCCTCATCCGGAGAGGAAGAGGAGGATGCCTCTGGTGGTAAGGGATCCAGGGGAGGATCCTGGTCTCCCTGTTCCTGGGTCGGAGCGTCACCTGCCCTTGGGTCCGGGACGTCAGGTGGTGCGGATACAGAGGCCTCCATGCCCCCTGGAGGAGGGCGAGAGATGGTGGACTCTGGTGCCCTTGTATCAGAGTGACCCGAGCGAGAGGTTGTTGGAGCCCCTTGCGCCTGGTGGTATGCCCACGGGGTCCAGAACGACCAGTGAGATGGGCCCTGGTCAGGGTCCTCTGCTCCCTCTTGCCAATGGCCTAAATCTTGTTCCCCGGCTTGCCCCTGAGGGGGGTATGCCGATCTTGGTAGGTCCTCAGAGGAGCGAGACACCGATCTCGATGGCCATGGCGGTGCCGACTGCGCCGAGACGAATCCCGTGGGATACGGTGTCGTCCGGTGCCGATCTAGAGATGTTCCATCTCTACGCGGTGCCGGCGATCGGTGCCGAGATCGCGATCGGTACCGATGGCCTCGCCGGTGCCGGGAGTCGGACCTGGATCGAGACGATGACCTAGAGTAGGCCCGGTGCCGGGAGCGGCCTCTCGAAATCGAACGTCGATCGTATCGGTGCCAAGAGCTACGTCTCGACGTTGATCGGTGCCGACGATCATAACGGTGCCGAGATGTAGAGCGGTGCCGCGATGATCTTGGCCGCGAGTACGACCGGTGCCGAGATGATATCCGGCGCCGGGACTGCGAGCGGCGAGGGGACCTGCTTCGGGACCTGGATCGGTGCCGCGGTTCCAGCCCTTGTGATGGAGGGCGCATCAAGGCAGGTTTTCCCCTAGATTGGACCGTGCGAGTCAACGGTGCCGACGGTGCCGGTGGTTGTGGCGGTGCCGGCTCCGTGAGAGCGATCAAGTCTCTCGCCGTCGCGAAAGTCTCCGGTGTCGACGGGAGGCACTGTATCACCGCCGGTCTCGGTGGTGACTCTGTCCGCACCGGACTCAACGGCCTTGGAGCCGCAGTCGACGGTGCTGGAGGCACCTGTTTCCGGTGCTCCACAGGTGGACGCGGCTCTACCCCCGGCACCGGGGGAGCCGGCGTCTTCGGCACTGAGGTCCCCGCCTTATGGGATTTTTTATGTCCCGGGGATGATGAACGGTGCCGAGGCACTTGTTGTGAGTGCGGTGCCGATGAGGTCCGGTGCCGTGGAGGCTTGTCTGCCGTGGTCGGCATGGTCGGTGCCGCTGGGGCACTGCGCACCGAGGTGCTAGGTGCCGGGGCCTGGCGCGCCGATGGAGCGTCCGGGCTAAGTGCTGCCTCCATAAGGATTTGCCGGAGTCGAAAGTCCCGCTCCTTCTTGGTCCTCGGTTTGAAGGCCTTACAGATCTTGCACTTATCTGTTTGATGGGACTCCCCCAGGCACTTCAGACACGAGTCGTGCGGGTCGCTCGTTGGCATATGCTTAGCGCAGGAGGCGCACTGCTTGAAGCCGGGAGCCTTGGGCATGAGCCCGACCACGCGGCCGGGGAAAAAAGGGGGGAGACAACCCCCTTAATCCCCCTTTTTTTAACTATATAACAACTATAACAAGTGGATAACCAACTATATAACTATAAACTACTAAAACTACAACTATAACTGTGAATAACTGGATAAGCTAGGGAGAGTGGAGAACAGCTACGCCGCGCTCCACAGTTCCAACGACCGTCAGGGGCGGTAAGAAGGAACTGAGGGGGCGCCGGGTCGGCTGGGGTATATATTCAGCGCCATGAAGGCGCCACTCTAGGGGGCTCCACAGCCGACCCGCCGGTGTTGCTAGGGTAGAAAATCTTCCGACGATCGTGCACGCGGCGCGCGCACACCTAATGGAATGGATATGAGCAAGCACTCGAAGAAGAACAGATCTGTACAGACACATGCCTAGAACCCCGACCAGGGGTATTCTATTTGCTACCCAAGATCCATAAACCTGGAAATCCTGGACGCCCCATCATCTCAGGCATTGGCACCCTAACATCAGGCTTGTCTGGTTATGTGGACTCTCTCCTCAGACCCTACGCTACCAGCACTCCCAGCTATCTTCGAGACACCACTGACTTCCTGAGGAAACTACAATCTATTGAAAGAACAGGAGTACTTGTGGCACCTTAGAGACTAACAAATTTATTAGAGCATAAGCTTTCGTGGACTACAGCCCACTTCTTCGGATGCATATAGAGTGAAAGTTTTTTCTTCCACGAAAGCTTATGCTCTAATAGATTTGTTAGTCTCTAAGGTGCCACAAGTACTCCTGTTCTTTTTGTGGGTACAGACTAACACGGCTGCTACTCTGAAACCTACAATCCATTGGTGATCTTCCAGAAAACACCATCCTGGCCACTATGGACATAGAAGCCCTTTACACCAATATTCCACACAAAGATGGACTACAAGCTATCAGGAACAGTATCCCCGATAATGTCACAGCTAACCTAATGGCTGAACTTCGTGACTTTGTCCTCACCCACAACTATTTCACATTTGGGGACAATATATACCTTCAAGTCAGCAGCACTGCTATGGGTACCCGCATGGCCCCACAATATGCCAACATTTTTATGGCTGACTTAGAACAACGCTTCCTTAGCTCTCGTCCCCTAATGCCCCTACTCTACTTGCGCTACATTGATGACATCTTCATCATCTGGACCCATGGAAAAGAAGCCCTTGAGGAATTTCACCATGATTTCAATAATTTCCATCCCACCATCAACCTCAGCCTAGATCAATCCACACAAGCGGTCCATTTCCTGGACACTACTGTGCTAATAAGCGATGGTCACATAAATACCACCCTATACCGGAAACCTACTGTCACGGAGTATTGGGGGACTCAGGGCCCTGCACCCCCGGCTTCCTGCGATTCACCATGACTCTCAGCCAGCCAGTAAAGCAGAAGGTTTATTTAGACGACAGGAATACAGTCCAAGACAGGTCTTGCAGGCACAGACAACAGGGCCCCCCTCAGTTAGGTCCAGCTTGGGGTCCCAGGGCATCCCAGCCCACCCCCCTTTGGGGGGTCAGAGCCATCTCTGCCTCCCAACCATCTCTCCAGCCTGCTTCCAGCACTCTGCCTTCAGCGACCCCTCCCACAGCCTTTGTTCAGTTTCCCGGGCCCCGGAGTCACCTGGCCTCCAACCCCTTCCTGGGTTCTCATGTTACAAGCTCAGGTATGTTCCCTCGGGCAGACTCCCATCCCCCGATGCAGACCATCCTAGCCACACTCGCCTGTCAGCATTCACACACCCCAGCAAGAACAGTCCCAGTTCGTCACATCTCTCCCCCCTTCGAGACCGAACTGAGCGGGGTCACTTTAGCCAGTGACCTGGGGAAGTTCGAACCTATCCCCGTTCCCATGGATGCCCCCGCATCCCTCCCATTCCTTGGTGGGAATTACACCAGGCCCCTCCAGTTTCACGCCCCCCCTTAGGTCGGGGGTGCTTGATGGCACTCGCAGTTCGCATGTGGGAAGGTTTATACGGCCTGTGCCCTTTTTCCACCCCCATACCTCTGGGGTTCCAACTGGGCTGTGGTCTTCTCCCAGCGCTCCAGTCTGGAGGTCTGTGCTTTGGGCTCCCTTGGTTTAGAGCCGCCCTTTTAACCTTGGCCACCCTCCGGAAAGGATCCTTTATGCTGGGCAAGGGTCCTAAAGCTGTTTTCCCCTTGTCCCAGGCCTTCCTCCCCCTCTGACAGGGGTCACAGGATCCGCAGTACTGTCGAACAGTAACAAAGACCCCAGGCCAGTAAAAGCTCCGTAGCAGCCTCTGCTGGGTACGCCAGGTTCCCTGGTGCCCTGAGAGGGGAATGTCATGGGCCCGGCACAGCAGCTGGCGGCGATACTTCTGGGGTACCACCAGCTGCCTCCTGATCCCCCCTGACTCCATTTTCCCTGGGGGAGCCCATTCTCGGTACAGGAACCCCTTCTCCCACAGGAACCTTTTCCGGCCACCTCGTCCCATGGTCTGTACTGCATTGAGGTCAGCCAGGTCCCTTATCTTCCGCAAGGAGGGATCTCTCTGCAACTCGGCCTGGAACTCAGCAGCTGGGACAGGGATGGCCACCTGCTCTTTCTCGCCCGCTGGGTCTGAAGCTGCAGCCTCCCTGAGCCGTGTCCCTGGGCGTTCCCTCCCCACCAGGTTAGGGTCCTGCGCCTCAGGCAAGGCACCCCCCCCCAAGGCCAGGGCGCAGTGCCCCTCGCCGGCTCTGACTGCGGGTCACCACCAGTGCCCTTTGGGGGTTGCTTGGCCAGTTCTCCAGGTCCCCCCCCATCAATACCTCAGTGGGCAAATACGGGTGTACCCCCACATCCTTGGGGCCCTCCTTGGCCCCCCACTTCAGGTGTACCCTTGCCACGGCCACTTTGACTGGTGTTCCGCCCACCCCCGTCAGGGTCAGGTAGGTGTTGGGCACCACCTGATCTGGGGCCACCACCTCGGGCCGGGCCAGCGTCACCTCTGCGCCCGTATCCCAGTATCCATCGACCTTCCTCCCATCCACCTCCAGGGGAACAAGGTACTCTCTCCGGAGGGACAGCCCCGCGCCTACCGTATAAACCAAAAACCCTGAGTCTGGAGCATCCAGCCCCCTAGAGGAGCTGGCCTGGAGCTCTCCTCCCTCCTTAGCAGGTGGTACTCTGCCAGCCCCCCTTCCCTGGGAATGCTGCCTCTCGCCGGGCTGGGTCTCTACCCAGTCAACCCTCTGTGGGTTCGGTCTGCTCAGTCTGTCCCTGAGCCTGGGGCACTGGGCCCGTATGTGGCCTTTTTGGCCACAGTGGTAGCAGCCCATGTCCCATGGGTCCCCTTGAGTGGGTCGGATGGTCCTGATGCCGGATGCTCCCCTCTGATGGTTTTTTTCTGTATTTTCCCACGGGAAGGTCCCAGGGTGACTCTCTCTCTGCATTGTGGTGGGACTGTTCCTTTGGGACTCCTCCCTGTTATCTCCTGACCGGCTCTTTACAAACTCATCGGCCAGCCGGCCTGCATGTCGCGGGTTCTCTGGCTTTCTGTCCACCAACCACAGCCTCAGGTCGGATGGGCACCGCTCATACAGTTGCTCCAGTACCAGCAGTTTGACCAGGTCCTCCTTCGTCTGGGCCCCATCAGCCCACTTGCTGGCGTATCCTTCCATGCGGACGGCTAGTTGCAGATATGAGATCTCAGGGGTTTTATCCTGACTCCGGAACCTTTCCCGGTACATCTCAGGAGTCAGCCCAAACTCACGTAGCAGGGCCTTTTTGAATAGTTTGTAGTCCCCTTTCTCTGCCTCCTCCAGTTGGCGGTACAATGCCACGGCTTTGGGGTCCAGTAAGGGGGTAAGGACCCGGAGTCTGTCCGCGGGATCAACCCGGTGCAGCTCGCAGGCCGTCTCAAAGGCCTCCAGGAAGTCATCCATGTCCTCCCCCTCCTTGCGTGGGGCCAGGATGCACTTATCAAAGCTCTGTGCAGTCCTGGGTCCCCCCTCACTCACCGCAGCCGGGGGTTCGCTGCCCTTCAGTCTCGCCAGTTCCAGTTCATGCTGACGCTGTCTCTCATTCTCCTCCCGTTCATGCTGATGCTGTCTCTCTTCACGCTGATGCTGTCTCTCTTTCTCCTCCCGTTCATGCTGACGCTGTCTCTCTTCATGCTGTCTCTGTTGTTCACGATCCTCCAGCTCTCTCAGTTTTAGCTCTTTCTCCCATTCCAGCCAATTCCGCTCCCCGGATGCCGAACATCGCCGGGAGGATCCTCTGCTGGCCGGCGAGCTTCGCCGGGAGGGTCCCTTGCTGGCCGGGGGGGGTCACGGCGCCTTCGGTATTTGCTGGGCTCCTCCCCACCCTTCCCCTAGGCATAGGAAGGAGGGGTCTCGGGAAGCCCTCAGCAGCCGGCTGACCACTCCCAGCTGGGACAGACACTGGTGCCTGCGCTGCATTTGCCAGGCTGCTTCCCTGAGACACAGGGATCAGTTCATTCGCGCGATCTTCCGCCTCCAGCCGGGCAATGAGCTGTTCTTTGGTGAGCCTCCCACTGCGCAGCCCCCTCTGCTTGCACAGCTCCACCAGGTCGCTCTTAAGCCGCTTGGCATACGTCTTTCTGCTGGCCACTCACCGGCCTGTGTGCTCGCAGCTCCCCACAGTTCCCAGGGAGACCCCTAGTGTGCCAGCCCTTCTCGAGGTCACCACCTCTCTGCCAGGGTTGAGCTGCAGACTCCTCCGCCCCTGGGACCACTCGCTGCGATCCCCCCGGGGGACCCTGTTACTGCAAAAGTCCTTCTCGCTGGTCACACACTCCCAGGGGTAATAACCGTCTCTCTCTCACTCTTCAGCACGCCTGATCCCCGTCAATCCCCCTTCGTTTTACTGCTCCCCAGTCACTTACTGCAGGAAGCGCCGTCCACGGGGTGCAGTAGATCCCACCGCTGCCACCAGTTGTCACGGAGTATTGGGGGACTCAGGGCCCTGCACCCCCGGCTTCCTGCGATTCACCATGACTCTCAGCCAGCCAGTAAAGCAGAAGGTTTATTTGGATGACAGGAATACAGTCCAAGACAGGTCTTGCAGGCACAGACAACAGGGCCCCCCTCAGTTAGGTCCAGCTTGGGGTCCCAGGGCATCCCAGCCCACCCCCCTTTGGGGGGTCAGAGCCATCTCTGCCTCCCAACCATCTCTCCAGCCTGCTTCCAGCACTCTGCCTTCAGCGACCCCTCCCACAGCCTTTGTTCAGTTTCCCGGGCCCCGGAGTCACCTGGCCTCCAACCCCTTCCTGGGTTCTCATGTTACAAGCTCAGGTATGTTCCCTCGGGCAGACTCCCATCCCCCGATGCAGACCATCCTAGCCACACTCACCTGTCAGCATTCACACACCCCAGCAAGAACAGTCCCAGTTCGTCACACCTACTGACCGCTACACTTACCTACATGCCTCCAGCTTCCATCCAGGACACACCACACGATCCATTGTCTACAGCCAAGCTCTAAGATATAACCGCATTTGCTCCAATCCCTCGGATAGAGACAAGCACCTACAAGATCTCTATCAAGCATTCTTAAAACTACAATACCCACCTGCTGAAGTGAAAAAACAGATTGACAGAGCCAGACGAGTACCCAGAAGTCACCTCCTACAAGACAGGCCCAACAAAGAAAATAACAGAACACCACTAGCTGTCACCTTCAGCCCCCAACTAAAACCTCTCCAGCGCATCATCAGAGATCTACAACCTATCCTGAAACATGATCCTTTACTCTCACAGATCTTGGGAGACAGACCTGTCCTCGCTTACAGACAACCCCCCAACCTAAAGCAAATACTCACCAGCAACCACACATCACTGAACAAAACCACTGACCCAGGAACCTATCCTTGTAACAAAGCCCGATGCCAACTCTGTCCACATATCTATTCAAGTGACATCATCATAGGACCTAATCACATCAGCCATACCATCAGGGGCTCGTTCACCTGCACATCTACCAATGTGATACATGCCATCATGTGCCAGCAATGCCCCTCTGCCATGTACATTGGCCAAACCGGACAGTCTCTACGCAAAAGAATTAATGGACACAAATCTGACATCAGGAATCATAATACTCAAAAACCAGTGGGAGAACACTTTAACCTGTCTGGTCATTCAGTGACAGACCTGCGGGTGGCTATATTACAACAGAAAAACTTCAAAAACAAACTCCAACGAGAGACTGCTGAGCTGGAATTGATATGCAAACTAGACACAATCAACTCCGGTTTGAATAAGGACTGGGAATGGCTGAGCCATTACAAACATTGAATCTATCTCCCCTTGTAAGTATTCTCACACTTCTTATCAAACTCTCTGTACTGGGCTATCTTAATTATCACTTCAAAAGTTTTTTTTTTTTCTCTTACTTAATTGGCCTCTCAGAGTTGGTAAGACAACTCCCACCTGTTTATGCTCTCTGTATGTGTGTATATATATCTCCTCAATATTTATTCCACTCTATATGCATCCGAAGAAGTGGGCTGTAGTCCACGAAAGCTTATGCTCTAATAAATTTGTTAGTCTCTAAAGTGCCGCAAGTACTCCTGTTCTTTTTGCGGATACAGACTAACACGGCTGCTACTCTGAAACCTGAGTTCAGTTAGGTTCTCGCTTAACCTATTAACCAGGGCAGGGCCGGCTCCAGGCACCAGCCCACCAACCATGTGCTTGGGGCGGCGCCTGGAGGGGGGCAGCACGGCGCGGCGCTCTGGCCCGAGAGCGGGGCCACGACTGGGCTCGCCGCCCTCCCGCCGGCGCTCTGGCCACCGGCGAGAGCGGAGAGCCCCAGCCGGGCTCTCCGCCCTCCCCCGGTGCTCTGGCCGCCGGGGAGAGGGGAGAGCTGAAAGCCCCATCCGGGCTCTCCGCCCTGCTCCCGGCGCTCTGGCCACCAGGGAGAGCGGAGCCATGGCCGGGCTCGGTGCCCTCCCCTGCCGCGCTGGGGGGGGGGGGGGGTGGCGGGTGAACCAGGGCTAGATTCCAAAGGGAACACCACTGAATCTAGAGGAAATAGATTTATTACATTTTACCAACGAGATTAGATTTCAGACTCGATCAGAGATTAGTGCAGGGGTCCCCAATGCGGTGCCCGCTGGGGCATCTAAGTGCGCCCGCGTACTGGCCGGCGGACGAGCATCTGCTGAAATGCCGCCGAGAAGTGGCATCGCCGCCTAAATGCCGCCGATTTTCAGCAGCATTTTGGTGGCGACGCCTCTGGATGACGCTGCTTCTAGGCGGCATTTCGGCGGCGATGCCTATTGACGTTGGCATTTCGGCGGATGCTCGTCCGCCGCCACAGTCCTCCGTGGCTCGTCGTCTGGCACCCGTCAGACGAAAAAGGTTGGGGATCACTGGATTAGTGGATTATAATCTCATCCAGCAGAGAACATTTGGATGGAGAAAGCCTAAATGCAATCAGGAGCTGCCCTGTGTGGGATTCTGAAGTTGCCTCAGGCAAAAGGAGCATTTAATAAAGGAGCAGGGAATGCTTCATGGCGATGCAACAGGAGCAGCCGCTGTGAGGAAGGAGAAATTCGCTCCCTCCAAACGATTTGTTAATTGAAACGTGTTTTGATGTCTTTGCTCCTGACTCATCCAAGCGAGGTCAGCAGGTGGAGGACAGTTCCAGCCCCGAGGGATCTTATTAAATCTTCCGGACTAGTCCATTAATTAATTCCCTGTCTCCAGGTCACTGGAAACACGAGGCCGAACTTTATTAAACAAGGAAACCAAAAAGGGCCCCAGAAGAGACAGAGGCAGAGAGGGGCACCCAGCTCTGGAGAACAGGCAGAGATGGATGGGGAGGCAGCGTCCCTCCCACCTCTCTCTAGTTACGGATCCAAATTTACCTCCGTCCTGCACTGAGCCTGAAAATTGTGTGTGTCAAACGCTGAGTCAGCACAGCACCCAGGATGGGAAAATGCTGCTTGTGCTGAAGAAATTAATCCTGCATCACTCCTCCGAGCAGCTGGTTTTCAAGTGGGCCTCGTTCTGGGGCTTTGTTCCACCTTCTGGCTCACAACTGGGCCATGCCAAGGCGGGAGGCTCAGATCACGCTGTGGAATCGCTCTTCCCGGGGCTGCTCTAAACGGCTTTGGGGGCTTTAATGGGGAGTTTTTCTCCGCACTGTTGAAACGCATTTGAGGAAGTGGAGAGTAGAAAGCCCATAAGCGGCCATGGAAACTAAAGTATCCCACAGGCAAAAATGCAATTGGTTTAGGGAGTGGTTACACTGTAATAACAACCGATGCCAGGGCCCGGCTCACAGCACGGCTCTCTCCTGACCTGCTTACAGCACAAGTCCGTTGCTAGTCGTTTGTTATCTTCCTTCAGAGACTGAGGAAAGCAAACCAGAACTGCCAAGACACAACCAGGCCTCAACTGCGGAAGTGCCTGATCTCACTGCTGGAACGCCTCACCCCATTAGTGCTTTTCCTCCATCCCAGGAGGGCAGCATCTTTATCCCCATTTTCCAGAGGGGGAAACCGAGGCAGAGAGGTGCCCGGACTTGCCCCAGGGCACCCCGAAGGCTAGTAACGGAGCTGGGAAAAGAACCCAGGTCTTGTGAGTCCCAATCCGGTGCTCTGAGCGCTGGAGAAGAAAGGCTTCTAAGCCAGCCACTTGTCGCTAACAGAGCCCTCACCGCGATGCCTGCAGGGAAGCTATACAAAGGATCTGCTTGTCTGTGTTTCTCTGACTCTTAACAACAACAACAAAAATTGCTTGCGACATTTGCATGTAAACAGACTTTTGCTTTCTTAAGAATTCAGCTGCTCCTGCTGCTTCCTCTCCCAATCCCGTCATTCACACAGCGCGGAAAGCTTGCCACCTCCGGGGCGGGGCACGGCCCCCCCCCCACCGGCACACACCGCGGTGGGCCGCAGCATGTTCCAACAGGAAGCACAGGCAATACTGCGGCGGTTGAAACAGCAGGGGCGATTTCGAGCGGCAGAATGGAACCGACCCGCCCCCGCTGCTCCCCGGCACCTCCTGGGGATCGGCGCCGTCTGTGGGGAGAATGCCCCCTACCGACCCACCCCTGCTGCTCCCCGGCACCTCCTGGGGATCAGCGCCGTCTGTGGGGAGAATGCCCCCTACCGACCCACCCCTGCTGCTCCCCGGCACCTCCTGGGGATCGGCGCCGTCTGTGGGGAGAGTGCCCCCTACCGACCCACCCCCGCTGCTCCCTGGCACCTCCTGGGGATCAGCACCGTCTGTGGGGAGAGTGCCCCCTACCGACCCACCCCCCCTGCTCCCCGGCACCTCCTGGGGATCAGCACCCCCTACCGACCCACCCGCACCACTCCCAGGCTCCTCCCGGGGATCAGCGCCATCTGTGGGGAGAGTGCCCCCTACCGACCCACCCCCACTGCTCCCCGGCACCTCCCGGGGATCGGTGCCGTCTGTGGGGAGAGTGCCCCCTACCGACCCACCCCCGCTGCTCCCCGGAACCTCCCGGGGATCGGCGCCGTCTGTGGGCAGAGTGCCCCCTACCGACCCACCCACGCTGCTCACCAGGACTCTGATTTTCCTTTGCATCTCACATTCAATATTGAACAGGGCAGGCCTGGCTTCGCTTGTGAACTATGTCCATTTCAAAAGGGCAAGGGGGTGGACTTCCCTGAATCTGAAGGCTCTTGGCCCTCATCAGTACAGGTACAAGAGACCCATCTGGTCCACGAGGGGCATGCAGGATTCGAGCATCCATGGACACAGGTCCTCCCTTACCGAGCAGTGTCTGCATCGAAGGAAGACACAAGTGGGTTGAGGTGCCGGTAGCGGTTAATGAAGGAGTCCTTGTTGACCTCCCAGATCTCCCGGTAGACATCCCAGGTCTTCAGGTACGCCTGGAGGTGCGTGGCATTTGCTTGCATGCCCCCACTGATCAGTGCCTGGATTTTCTTGATATCCTCATCACGCTCTGAGTGAGGAGGGAGGACAAACAGGACAGTGACCAGCTGTTTCGATGCCCAAACAGCCAGTCCTAGTCCATCAGAACCCCTTGCTTCTCTTCCATGCTGGTTCTGCCAAGCCTCACCAGCCCGCTGGGAAATACTGGCCCTGTGTTAGAAGGGGAGGAAACTGAGGCACAGAAATGACTTCTAGGGGATTGGGTGTGCGCAGGCAGGAACTCATTCCATGACAGATGTAGGCTATATTCAGGCTAAGCCAGCTACCAAGTGCCACGGAGAGAAAATAAATAAAAATAAAGTGTTAGCGGCGAGGAAACTGAGCTAAAGGAAAATGTCAGGCTGGGAAATCGTCTCCTCCGGGGATAGGGTGGGAGCCGATTCATTGTGGTCTGAACACAGAGGGCATCGCTACACTGGCTTTTCAAACCCCCAGCGGCGAGTCTCGGAGCCCAGGTCTACCCAGGAAGTGCCTATCACGGGAACAAGACAGTGTGGATGCACAACTCAGCAAGGCAGCTGCAGACTCCCCCACAGGTAGCACATGAGAGCAGGGGGAGGTCTCCTTACCCACGAGGACCGAGATGGGATCGCGGTGGAATTTGCGTTTGGTCAGGATCTCTGGCAGGTGGCGGAAGACGGAGATGCTGGCGATGAGATGGCTGCTGATGTCATTGACCATATTCGCGAGCTGGGCCAGAGTTGGGGAAAACTCCACCTGGAAACTCAAAACAGCAGGTCCGGTGGAGAGAGGAACCCAACCCAGAAGAGGGGCAACGACTGCTCAGCGAACCCAAAGCGATCCACGGGGTGAGTGCTGGAAAATCTATTCCATTCCCACGTCTGCAAAAGCCCTTGCAGTGGCAGGCTGCAAGATCCCAGATCTGAAAATCCCGTCATTCTGATTTCCATCTTGCTTCCCCACCTCGCTCCCACGCACTGCTTGAGGAGTGCTACAGGTTACAGGCCAAACCCCCTAGTCCAACAGCTATGCTTGGGGGAAGACCAGGGCAAAGGTGGCCCAAAGCCACCATTATGGGTCTCTCGCTCATGGGGCTGATCTGCACTGGCTTGTACCTCCAACACAAGACTCAACAATCCTACAGTAGTGGTCAAAGGCACCATGGGCCCGTACTGTCAGCCAGGAAGCGCTAGGCCAGGCCTCAGGGATGATGGGGCCATGCTCCCTTGTCCCCTGGATACCCCCATGCAGCAGAAGCCCTTAGGGTCTGTCTACACTGCAGTGGAGAGGTGTGACTGCAGCACTTGTAGACATACCCGAGCTAGCTTTGATCGTTCTAGCTAGCTCTGGTAACAGCAGTGAAGCTGTGACAGCACGGGCAGCTGTCGTCTGTGGATGTACCCAGGGTCCTGGGTGGGCGGGATTAGAGGGAGAAAGAAAAGCAAGAAGGTAATCCGACAGCCGGGATTTTAAGGTCAAGTATCTTGTGCCAGGACAAGGCTTGAAGTGAACATGTTATCCTGGCACGACTGAGCAGCTGGGAATCCCAGCCTCCATTTCCGGCCCTGATGGCATGCGTAATATTGGCTCTTCCCTCTCTCACCGGCCCTTGGTCGAGCAGTGCTTCTGCGGGGACACTAATTCAGGACTGAACTCCCCACCACCACCACCCCGACATGCTGCTAATTCCTGGCAGGGACCTTGGGGCGGGGCTCAGATGGGTGTCTGAGGGCTGCAGTGGAAGGGCTCACCTGTGCAGATGGTGCCGGGTAGTTGTCCTGTAGGATCACCTTGACCCTGAACAGGGGATTAGGCGTGGTCTTACCATCTCCATTGATGGCCTTGGAGAGTTCCAGTAGGGACCATTTGACGTTGAGCCTGAAGGCCTCTTCCATCATTCTGTTCATCTTGATGGTGTAGGCCATCCAGTACTGCTGCACCTGAGGGGAGAAACAAGCCGGCTGAGAAAGGCAGCGAAGACAAGGAGGAGCCACCAGAGTGAGGGACAGCCAGGGTAAAAGACAGTCAGGGCTGCAGAACTGTGCTCCTGGCTCTGACCACTGGCCCTTCTGGCTGCGAAGGTGACCTTCGCTGTGTGACCCAAGTAGCTCCTCGGTCTGTCCACCTTGAAGAGCTGTAACTATTTCACTGCCACTCATTGAGATAGAAGCAACCAGGGAATGTCCTACTCTGTTGTCGGAAGTAGTGCCAGATACCAGGGCACAGGGGCAGGGTAAAATGGAGCAGCTAGACGCTGGCACGATTTGCTGGGGGCAACTCAACCTCCTCCTCCCTAATCTAATGTCGCCTCATGCCATGCCCAGGGGGGCCCTATGCCCACAACTTGCTGCAGAAAGAAACTGAGGGCCATAGAATTTAAGCCGTAAGGGTCTGCTGTATATCACAGACCATTACATTTCACCCAGCACCCTTATACTGAGTTAGACTAAAGTACCTCAGTCTTCGTAAGACTAAACTGTTGGGTCCTACAGGGTGTGACGAAGTGGGAATGTTCTTAATGTTTTCTCTGAATACTGTGCGAGTGCCTCAGTTTCCCCTATGCAGTTCTTAAGTATCAAGGTGGTGGGATAAGGGGGGATGATTGTTGCAGAGCCCTAGAGGGCCAGTGCGATGGTGTCTGCACAGAGAATGGCCGACACCCTGTCTCCTGGCCACTGATGGCCTGGACCCCTCCCCTGCAAGATGCCAACTGAAGGTGTTGGAGAACAAAGAGATCAGGTGACCTCCTGGCCTGGAAAAGAGACAAAGGCCAGAGGAGGGGCTGGAGAGTTTCAGTTTGCAGCTGGCTGGGGAAATGGAGGGAGCCCCAGGGCTGGGGTCTAAGCTCCCTGCCCCCCAAGATAGACCTGACTGAGGGGGTCTTGTTGTCTGTACCTACAAGCTCCATGTTGAACTGTGTTCCTGTCTTCTAATAAACGTTTTGTTTTACTGGCTGGCTGAGAGTCACGTCTGACTGTGGAGTTGGGGTGCAGGACCCTCTGGCTTCCCCAAGAGCCCCGCCTGTGCGGACTTGCTGCGGGAAGCACACGGCGTGGAAGGGGAGGCTGGATGCTCTGAGGTCAGACCCAGGAAGGTGGAAGCTGTGGAAGCTTCTTGCCCTGGAGGGGGTGGTGCTGGAAGGAGGCAAGTGAATGGAGTTGGGTAGGTAGGTGGGCGGGCAGGGACAGCCGTTGGAGAAGATGAAGAAGGTCTCTGCCACATTGTCCAGAACACAGGTCCTTACACAGAGATCTCCGGACAGAATCAAAACGAAGCACTGCATGCTGGGACCCGCTCCCAGAGCACTGCCTGCTGGGAACTGCCTGGCCCGGGCCTGGCCTTACCTCGGCGCTATCGTGTTTGAAGACTTCATAGGTTTGCCGCATGATGTTTATGACCTCCTCGTGGATACCCATCAGCTTCTGCTGCACCCAGGCCCGGTGCTCCTTCTGGTCCTCCTCAAACTCCAAGTCATTGTAGACCCGCTTGCCGGTGATCCGCACCAGCAGCGCCTCGCTGATCTGCTGGGCACTGTGAGCGATGGTCAGGGTGGCTGCCTTGTATTCATTCACAATGGTCTGCACCTGAGGGTCAGGGGCAGCAAGGCGGGCTCAGGGCAGGGCGCACTCCGATCAGGCACCTTAGGGCTCCAGGGTTTGACGGAGGTGAAACCCGATCAGCTACACCGGGGGGGGGTGTCGTCTGCCATGCTGGGTTCTCTGCTCCCTACCTCCACAGATGTGTATTAAGCAGCGAACACCCGTGTTCTGAGTTTCTCCCTCTCCACCTAAGCCTAGGCAGACTGAGCAGAGTGCGGGTCAATGGGACGCCTTAAGGATGGCGCTTTGGGGGCTGGCCGTGGGGGCAGCGGAGGCCAGAGGAAAGCTCACCTTGCTGGCGTGCAGTCGGCACTCACTGATGAAGGCCGTGCTGGCCCCTTTCAGCGACCAGTGCAGTTTCTTCAAGCCGGGCTGGATCTTCTTGTCCAGGTATCGGATCCGCTCCTTGAACAAGGCCCTCTCCTCCGGGGACAGCATCGCAATGATCCTAAGGAGGGCAGACGAGGAAGGCTTCTAGCCCCATCAGCAATTCAGATCTATGTCGTGCATTCGTCCCCCACCAGCCCACAGAACGGGCCTGGCTCCAGATGGGTGAGTCCCCAAGGCCCGATCTGTCTTTCCGATCACCTCCCAGACCGTGCCGGCTGCATCTTTGAGCTTGTTAACTTCCTGGCCTGGCTGGGTGACTTCCCCTCCCCCCGGGCCCCTGTTTCCCTATCTGTAAAATGGGCCTGCCCTCCTTTGGAAAGCACTTTGAGAGGTAGGGATTAATATTATTACAGATCGGCTGAAAGGAGGTTCCAACGGGGGCCATCGCTCTCCTCAGTCACTAGGGCCAGGCCGGGAAGTTAACAAGCTCAGAGATGCAGCCAGCACGGTCTGGGAGGGGATCGGAAAGTCAGATCGGGCTAGGCTGTGACCAGACCCCAGTCTGACCAGGACGGTTTTGGGGGGGAGGGGGGGTGGAATTCCGCCACCCCCGTCCCAGCCTGGGAGGATGTGGATCACCCAGTTACATCTGTTCCAAGCCAGCTGAGCGCCACGAGTCAGCCTGACACAAACACTCCCGCTGTGGTCACGTTAAAAATACACTTGCCAAAACGAACCTGTTTCAAGCAACACTTTCTCTGCAGAAAAACACCCCCACGTCACACTTTTAAAAATACCGGAGCCAAGCAAATTGAAAACCTCCCCCCACCCCCACCCCCCGACAGTTGAGTCATGAGACAGCTCCGACGGATGGTGGTACCAGACCGGTAGTGGTGAAGCCTGACTCACGGTGCGTCCTCCACGCAACCTCCCCCCAAAACACACACACTCCCCCAACCGATGGGCCTCGGCTCTTCTCTGGAGGGACCCGCTCCACCAGGGAGAGGGAGTTCTGGCTGCCAACGCGGGGGCCAATCAGCGTCAATTCTCCTGGTGGGGTTTGTGATGGGGACATCTGTTCTGCTAAGAACTGGATTCAGATCCCATCCCCCTACAATCCATTTACACGGGGGCCACCAAATGGGAATGACTTTCAGTCACTGCTGAAATAGAGAGATTAGAGCAGAGGCCTGGGGGCCACATCGGGTTTCCAAAATTGTATGGAGGGCCAGTTAGGGGAGCTCTGTGCCTGGCCCCCAACCCCTATCTGACCCCCCTGCTTCTTGCCCCCTGACAGCCCCCCGGGACCCGTGTCCCATCCAACCACCCCTTCTCCCTGACTGCCCCTGGAACCCCTGCCCCTGACTGCCCCCCCGCCCCTTCCAACCGCTCCCTTCCTGACTGCCCCCCCGGGACTCCTGCCCCATTTCAACCCCCCTGTTTCCCACCATCTGTCCACCCCGCCCCCTGTCCACCACCCCGAACTCCCCTGCCTCTACCCAACCCCCCTGTTCCCCACACTCTGACCGCCCCGACCCCTATCCACACCCCCGCGGTCTGTCCACCACCCCAAACTTCCCTGCCTCTATCCAACCCACAACCCTGCTCCCTGCCCCCTTACTGCGCTGCCTGGAGCTCCAGTGGCTGGCAGCACTACAGCCGCGCTGCCCAGAGCACCAGGACAGGCAGCCGTGCCTCCCGGCTGGAACCAGCCCCACCACCGCGCAGCACAGAGCACCGGGTCAGGCCGCGGCTCTGCCGCTGCGCTGCCCGGCAAGAGCTCACCTCCCCGCCGCCCACAGCCTTGCACCGGCAGGGGAGGGGCCGAGCCTCCTGGGCCAGGAGCTCAGGGCAGGAGGATCCTGCGGACCAGATGTGGCCCACAGGCCGTACTCTGGAAATCAGGCTTCTCTCTGCTCACTGATGCCTAGAACAACAGGTAGGCGACAGGTTCTGTGTCCCACTCCCAGCCGTCTGCTGAACAGCACGGCCAATGCCATACAGAGCTCAGGCCCTGCCTAGGAAAGCCGAGAGGGAGCCGACCAGCAGCGGCAGGGCAGGGATGGCAAACCTGTTATAGTCCCGGGCAACCAGGAGCAGGTTCTCGCGGAGGTTGCGCAGATCCTCCTTCCGGTCATAAACTTCCACCACATAGTGGGGGATCTCGAAGAGCAGCCGCTCCCAGTAATGGATTTCCACAAATAATTTCAGCAAGTCCCTGCGAAAGGAAGCAGAGGCGGTCGCGAAAGGAAGCAGAGGCGGTCGCGAAAGGCCTGTCTCACCCAGCGCCAGCCTGAGCCTGTCCCGCCCAGTCCCACTTACTTGTCAAAATTAATGTCCAGCATGCCGCTCTTCTCGGCGCTGGGGATCAGGAGCGGGGTGTCCAGGCGTTTCAGGCTGTCTTTGTCCAGGGTCTGCGCCCACTCCTGGAAGGTCTTCCTCTCAATCTCGTCCATGGCCTGGACAAGCAGCTGGTAGGCCTGAAAGCTCTCCTCCCCCGTCCCAATGTGGGGCAAGAAGTGGGCATTGGAAAGACACTGCAAGGCAGACAGAGAACTCCAGCCAGTGTTTCTACTTCCACTGGGGAGGAACTGGGGGGGGGCAGATTTTGCACAGGTGGGACAGAGGACGTTAGCTAGGAAGAGGGTTCATGGGGGTAGGGACTGCACCTCGATCCTGACTCCTCCCTCCGCTATTCCAGTCCTGAAATCCACTCAGCTCTGCTGATGTCCTTCATTCCTGACACACAGTCCCCATAGCTATTGCAACTCTGGACTACACACACACACAGATGCACACACCTACCTCTGCTGATGCCCCTCAGTCCCCACTTACAGCCCCTTGCTGTCCCAGCCCTGCACTCCCCAAACACTGCTAGGTCATTAGCTGATTGCTTGGGGAACAAGTGAAATCCGAAGATAAAATTCTCACTAGACGTTCAGCTCTTGCCAACCAGTGCGCACACATGGAGCCGCTTAGTCATGCGATAAAACAAACGGCGTTAGGGCAACCAAGAGCCATTGACAAGCGAGTGACAAGGCTGCTTCAAGCCTCCCGGTGTAGGGTTCTGCAACACCGTGCTGCTGGAGGTGCCCTCTTTCAGCCCACCCCTCTCACCCTGTTTGTTCCCCTCTCCATCCCTGGACTCTCAAGGGGTAAAAGATGGTTACTCACCTTTGTAACTCTTGTTCTTCGAGATGTGTTGCTCATATCCACTCCAGGGGGTGCCTCAGCCGACCCACCAAGTGTTGCTAGGGTAAAAAATCTTCTGACAATTGTGCACGCAGCGCGTGTACACCTAATTGGAATCGATATGAGCAAGCACTCGAAGAAGAACAGAAGAAACTGAGGAAGGCGGAGGCTGCATGACCCCTATATAACTACAGCCCCAACTGGGATGTCCCAAGAAAGAGTTCTTGAGGCCCCAGCCGGGCTCCACTCGCTGGCGAGTTCCAACGCTGTGCAGAACCCAGCACAAAAGTGGGAATATGCAGAGGGCACTGGGTAGAAAAGTGGTGTCCTGGCCAACTTGGGTGACTCCTTCAGCCGGCTACGGGCTTCTCCTTTGCATCCTGTTTTAAACTGCTGAGCAGCAACACTGTTAAACAGCAGCTGTGTCCCACACCAGAGGCAGCTGCATTTCAGTGCTGGGTTAGTGACACTGGCGTGTGACTGGCAAACTCCTGCAAGGCTCCACCCCAAGGGAAGCTGCCTTTCCATGGCGTGTTAAGCGATCATTATAGCTTGTAAAGCGCTTTGAGATCCTTCCCGATGAGAAATAGGAGCAGGAGGTATTTCTGCGTTCCAACAAGAGCTATGTTCCGGGACTGATGCAACCCACGACTGTATGACTAACACCTCATGCAGCGCAGAGAAACAGGAGCCACAGGGTGTTTGCCAGACAGAGGAGAGGTGAGCCCCACAACGCCGAGCCCTGCGCTGGGCAGGTAGGAAAGGCAGAGGTGATTTTTCAGGCCTAGATTTGGCAGTTTCAAGCCTGCACGTCCTGGAGGGTTTGTGATTGATGCTGGAAACGCTGTTCTGTTGTTACACAACGTATAATTAAACCTGTCAAAGGAACTCACTGACAGAGACTGTTATTGAGGCAAATAGTCAAAAACAGATGAGGCAGTTAGATGAATAAAAACAACATCTGCCATGACAATTGCTCGGGCAGAAATTCCAAGTCTTCAAGATACAGGGAGGGCTGACCGACAGGATGGCTTCAGCCATACATACACTCCCTCAAGCAACAACGGATAGTGCTGGCCTGAAACGGGGTGGCATGTTACACCTGGAAGCAGTAGGTGTTGGTGTCTAACTGGGTTTTCAGTCCTGCCCTCTCTCTCTGACGGGCAGACTTTGGAGTGTCTCTCCAAGAACACTCTCTCTCTCTCGGCACTGCCCCATAATCAGCTGCAAACAGGTCCCCAAGGAGAGCTCTGTCCCATTCGCCAGAGGTAGAAAGGGCCCCTGACGTGGGGGCATGAGACAGGGAGACATGGACGCTGGAACAGGGGTCTTGCCATGGACGTGGGATCCTCACCTTTAGGGGTCTGTCGATGCGCCGGCGCAGAGCCCGCAGCCAGTGCGCCAGGCCTGAATAATGGCACATGTGCGGCGGCAGGAACGGTAGCTTCTTGCTCAGCTCCTTGTTGACCAGGGAGAGCTCTCGGTTGAACAGCATGTAGACGTCCACGGCTTTCTTGTCAAAGGTGCGCTTGATGGCCTGGGGGAGGGAAGAGGCCAGCGGAGCCCCATAGGGGTGTGAGGCGCTGGGCCAACGCCACTAGCCCACACAATACAGCAGCTGCACCAGCAACCCACTCCCCATCTAGGGGCTGGTCCCCCCAACTTCCCTGGAAGATGCACTCGTTGACATAACCCGTACTCCCCAGCAAACCAGTCTGGGAGCAGCCTTCCCACAGCTCACAACAAGCCTGCACCCCCTGACGGCCATGTCTGAGAACTGCCCCCACTCAGAACCACCTGGTCCAGAGGCTGTTCCCCATGGACACCCCAATCTCCCCTGTTCCAGGAGCTTCCAAACTTCCCAGCTAGCCGGTCAATAGCTAGCTAGGAGTTTGGCATCTGTGTCTGGAAAGGTTACTTGTCTTCGGGACACAGCGCTCTGCTAGGGTCCTGGCACTGGCCCCGTACCTCTCGTGCGGAGAGGTGGTGGAAGATGTCCTGGATCTCCACGCCATGCTCCACGTCCCGCACCGTCTCGAAGGCCGAGGTGATCAGGTTTTGGGTCATCACCTCCAGGTCTTTGACGCCAGAACGGAACCTAGCATGTCAGGGCGGCGGGAAGGGAAACAGCAAACAGAGGACACAAATTCATCCCCACCTTGCTGGGACAACACCCCCACCCCGCCCCAACAGGCCGTGTCTCCACTTTTCCCAGCATGCCTACCACTCACACAGTCTCGCCCCCTGCAACGTATCACCCCCACCCAGGAGTCGACTCCCTGTCCCCCTGTCCACTCATCCACTATCCCTTGCTCTGTGACAATGGATCCGTCTGTAACCTCCTGCCCTCTCGACCTGACGATACGGAGGGAGTGCCTCTGTGACACGGAGCTGACTCCATTCTTCCACTGCTGGACACGGGGGTAGGAAATGGGGCCAATCCGTCCCTGCCAGCTCAGGCCCCTGCCAATGCTCTTAGTCCAGGCCTGACCCATGCAGTCTCAGCACACTGGGCTGACCCCCATGCCCACTGCGAGAGCTGCCAGAGGGGGAAGACTCTGCCACCTGGTCCTGCAAGCCAAGGGCCCCCTCTCACCGGTTAAAATCCTCGTGCCAGAACGTGTTCTTCACGTCCAGGATCCCCCCCTTCATGTTCCGCAGGGTGTGCAGGTGCTTCTGAAAGGTCTCCTCTATCTCCAGCAGGTTCCGGGTCATCTGGGGACCCCGGTGCCCAAAGAAACAGGGCAGCGGGGTCTGCTTCCCGTCCTCCCAGCGGGCGAAGTGCTGCTGGCAGTCGCAAACCTGTTGGCAAGTGCACCACCGCATTTTCGGGTTTGCCTTCCCATTGCTCGGCATGAATCCCACCCTCACCCCCATTGACTAGCTTCGGACACATTTCTAGGCTGTGGGAGCACCTAGTGGCTGCTGGGAGATGTAGTTTAACCCCATCCCATCTTGGCAGGGCAGCCACCCACCCTCATGTTATTATCGTTATCTATATAATAAGATTCCAGGGCTGTCACCCGTCTGTGTGTCACTCTGGAGCCTTAAATGTCTGTTGAGTCAGTGAGGAGGGATGGAAACACCTACAAACATGCTTGGGAGCTCTTGCTGTTCAGAATATCACCAAGTTCAACCATCACTGGGGTTTGCCATCTGCTACCGCCCAATTTTTAAGGTCCCAGCTATTCTGACTTTACGAATTACACCTGTGCAAAGCAAGGCATGTATCTGTCATGCCCAGAGTCCGTGATATCAACCAAACATCTGTCAGGGAACGTCTAGGGTGTAGAGGTGGCCCTTGAGTGCAGGGAACCGGACTGGAGGACCTCTCCAGGTCCCTTCCAGTCCTACGGGTCTATGATTTAACCACCACCCTTACTTTACAGCTAATTTGCATGCAACAATTTAATTGGCTGTATGAGACACATAGTGGATTCCTTGGCCCAACTGCCACAACCATGTGACAGCTCGGGCTCTCAGCTACTCATTTATCATAGAAGATCAGGGTTGGAAGGGACCTCAGGAGGTATCTAGTCCAACCCCCTGCTCAAACCAGGACCAATCCCCAGATAGATTTTTGCCCCAAATCCCTAAATGGCCCCCTCAAGGACTGAACTCATAACCCTGGGTTTAGCAGGCCAATGCTCAAACCACTGCACCTAGGAGCTCTGGGCACATCCTAGGACCCCACTGTGCTTAGGTGCTCTGCAGCCAAGAACAAAAAAGACAGTCCCTCTCCCAAAGATCTTACAATGTAAAGCCACAGGTAAGTCTACACTAGGAAATTAGGTCACTAGGACAACTCAGAGGTGTGAAAAATCCACACCTCTGAGCACCAGAATTAAACCGGCCTAACCCCAGTGTAGACTGAATTCTCCCTTCAAGCTAGCTACCCTCTCTCGGTGAGGGGGAGCGTCTGCACTGACTGGAGAACCCTTCCCACCAGCATAGGTAGCATCTTCACCGAAGTACCGCTGCAGAGTTTGAAGTGTAGCCAAGCGCTGGGGCTGCCTGAGTCTGCAGACCAAGGCGGGCGCCAGGACCGCATGCACGATGTGCTGCTGTTGCATGCGCTGCGGGGAAGGAGCGTCTGCCCCAGTTGCCCACACATCCCCACCAGAATGGGGCACTGTCGTGAAAGCTGCCTGGAGCATCAGGGACGACCAGACACTCTGAAAACTCCAGCTGATGCAGAAGGCTGCATTCCCACCACCACCCAGGGTTGGCTACCTCCTTGTGGGGGTCCCCACTGTGACATAGGGCTGGGTACCTCCCGCACAGCTCCCCACATCACGCTCTTGTGCTTTCGGTGTGAGGAGCGTTTGATGCCAGACTGATCACTACACAGCACCTGCTACTTGTCTCAGGCACGGTACAAACCGCTGAGCGCCAAACCGCTCTGTCATGGAAACAGATGGATTTGTCCTGCTGCACCTGAGAGCAGCCGTTGGCTCCAAGTAAATGAAACACCAGTAATTGTCAGGCTGAGATGCAGCCTCCTCTCACAACGACGGCAGGGGGCCAATGCTGCAGGGAGATTATCATCCCAGGCCACGTCCCTAGTCCTGTCAGCACGCGGGGGGAACCACGTGCCACTGCCACGTACCTCCAGGAGGTCTTTGCAGCGCTGAACGAAGGCGTCCACTTGGGCGAAGATGCTCGTCTGGTCCAGGACCCAGCCTTTCCCGGAAAGCCTGTTAGAAGTGCGGAAGGAGAAAAGGTTTGTCGTGCCCCACGGCCGCCTCAGAGGCAGGCACCGAGATGGGGAGTAGATTCTCCTGGGTGGGCATGTTAGCTCCGTCGCTTCTCAGAGGCAGCAGCAGGTCTATCGTCCAGGGCCCTGCAGAAAAGGCAGAGCCGCGCCCTGGGAACAGAAGCCAGTGCCCTGCTGGCACAAGGGATAGGAATGTCACCCAAGTATAGGCGTCGACTCCATGGGTGCTCCGGGGCTGGAGCACCCACGGAAAAAAATTGGTGGGTGCTCAGCCCCCACTGGCAGCTCCCCGCCCTGCCCCCCTGCTCCAGCTCACCTCCGCCTCCTCCGCGAGCGAACCACCGTGTCCTGCTTCTCCCCTCTCCCTCCCAGCACTTGTGCTGCGAAACAGCTGATTCGTGTGGCGGGGAAGAGGGGGAACAAGGCGCGCTGGGGGAAGAGGCAGGGCTGGGGCGGGGATTTGGGGAAGGGATCCAATAGGGGCAGGGAGGGGGCAGAGTTAGGGCAGGGACTTTGGAGATGGGGTGGGGCCAGGGGCGTTGGGAAAGGGGCGGGAGCACCTACTGGCGCTGGAGAAAGTTGGCGCCTATACACCCAAGAGTTTCCTCGCTCACAGACTCTGGGGTCTGGGATGTGACTCCCAGGATTTCACAAACGGGGGGGAGGGATAGCTCAGTGGTTTGAGCACTGGCCTGCTAAAGCCAGGGTGCTGAGTTCAATCCTTGAGGGGGACCATTTGGGGATTGGTCCTGCTTTGAGCAGGGGGTTGGACTAGAGGCCCGTATGTGACCTCTCTGGTCACAGTGATAGCAGCCCGTGTCCCGTGGGTCCCCTCGAGTGGGTTGGATGGACCTGATGCTGGATCTTCCCATTTGGTGGGGGTTCTCCCTATTTCCTCACTGGGAGGTCCCAGGGTGACTCTCTCTCTGCGTTGTGGTGGGACTGTTCCTTTGGGACTCCTCCCTGTTATCTCCTGACCGGCTCTTTACAAACTCATCGGCCAGCCGGCCTGCATGTCGCGGGTTCTCTGGCTTTCTGTCCACCAACCACAGCCTCAGGTCAGATGGGCACCGCTCATACAGTTGCTCCAGTACCAGCAGTTTGACCAGGTCCTCCTTCGTCTGGGCCCCATCAGCCCACTTGCTGGCGTATCCTTCCATGCGGACGGCTAGTTGCAGATAGGAGATCTCAGGGGTTTTATCTTGACTCCGGAACCTTTACCGGTACATCTCAGGAGTCAGCCCAAACTCACGTAGCAGGGCCTTTTTGAATAGTTCATAGTCCCCTTTCTCTGCCTCTTCCAGTTGGCGGTACAATGCCACGGCTTTGGGGTCCAGTAAGGGGGTAAGGACCCGGAGTCTGTCCGCGGGATCAACCCGGTGCAGCTCGCAGGCCGTCTCAAAGGCCTCCAGGAAGTCATCCATGTCCTCCCCCTCCTTGCGTGGGGCCAGGATGCACTTATCAAAGCTCCGTGCAGTCCTGGGCCCCCCCTCACTCACCGCAGCTGGGGGTTCGCTGCCCCTCAGTCTCGCCAGTTCCAGTTCATGCTGTCTCTGTCTCTCTTTCTCCTCCCGTTCATGCTGACGCTGTCTCTCTTCATGCTGTCTCTGTCTCTCTTTCTCCTCCCGTTCATGCTGTCTCTGTTGTTCACGATCCTCCAGCTCTCTCAGTTTTAGCTCTTTCTCCCATTCCAGCCAATTCCGCTCCATGGATGCCGAACGTCGCCGGGAGGATCCTCTGCTGGCCGGCGAGCTTCGCCGGGAGGATTCCCTGCTGGCCGGGGGGGTCACGGCGCCCTCGGTATTTGCTGGGTTCCTCCCCACCCTTCCCCTAGGCATAGGAAGGAGGGGTCTCGGGAAGCCCTCAGCAGCCGGCTGACCACTCCCAGTTGGGACAGACTCTGGTGCCTGCGCTGCATTTGCCAGGCTGCTTCCCTGAGGCACAGGGATCAGTTCATTCGCGCGATCTTCCGCCTCCAGCCGGGCAATGAGCTGTTCTTTGGTGAGCCTCCCAATGCACAGCCCCCTCTGCTTGCACAGCTCCACCAGGTCGCTCTTAAGCCGCTTGGCATACATCTTCCTGCTGGCCACTCACCGGCCTGTGTGCTCACAGCTCCCCACAGTTCCCAGGGGGCCCCCTAGTGTGCCAGCCCTTCTCGAGGTCACCACCTCTCTGCCAGGGTCGAGCTGCAGACTCCTCCGCCCCTGGGACCACTCGCTGCGATCCCCCCGGGGGACCCTGTTACTGCAAAAGTCCTTCTCGCTGGTCACACACTCCCAGGGGTAATAACCGTCCCTCTCTCACTCTTCAGCACGCCTGGTCCCCGTCAATCCCCCTTCGTTTTACTGCTCCCCAGTCACTTACTGCAGGAAGCGCCGTCCACGGGGTGCAGTAGATCCCACCGCTGCCACCAGTTGTTGCGGAGTGTGGGGGAGTCAGGGCCCTGCACCCCCGGCTTCCTGCGATTCACCATGACTCTCAGCCAGCCAGTAAAGCAGGAGGTTTATTTGGATGACAGGAATACAGTCCAAGACAGGTCTTGCAGGCACAGACAACAGGGACCCCCTCAGTTAGGTCCATCTTGGGGTCCCAGGGCATCCCAGCCCCCCTTGGGAGGTCAGAGCAATCTCTGCCTCCCCACCATCTCACCACCCAGCTTCCAAGACTCTGCCTTCAGCGACCCCTCCCACAGCCTTTGTTCAGTTTCCCGGGCCACGGTGTCACCTGGGCTCTCATGTTACACGCCCAGGTATTCGCCTTCGGGCAGACTATCCTAGCCCCACTCCCCTGTCAGCATTCACAGACCACAGTAAGAACAGTCCCAGTTCGTCACAGCCCCCAAAGGGCACATCAAGCCTGCAGACCCTCTCAAGAGTGCCCCACGAAAGAATGGAAGAGCTCACAGCCTTTGAGGTGATGTGACGAATTGGGACTGATCTTACTGTGGTCTGTAAATGCTGACAGGGGAGTGTGGCTAGGATAGTCTGCATTGGGGGAGGGGAGACTGACCAAAGGAGAATGCCTGAGCATGTAACATGAGAACCCAGGAAGGGGTTAGAGGCCAGGTGACACCTTTGCCCGGGAAACTGAACAAAGGCTGTGGGAGGGGTCGCTGAAGGCAGAGTGCTGGAAGCAGGCTGGAGAGATGGCTGGGAGGCAGAGATGGCTCTGACCTCGAAGGGGGGCTGGGATGCCCTGGGACCCCCAAGATGGACGTAACTGAGGGGGGTCCTGTTGTCTGTGCCTGCAAGACCTGTCTTGGACTGTATTCCTGTCATCCAAATAAACCTTCTGCTTTACTGGCTGGCTGAGAGTCATGGTGAATCGCAGGGCGCCGGGGGTGCAAGGCCCTGAGTCCCTCCATACTCCGTGACAATTGGTGGTAGCAATGGGATGTACTGCACCCCGTGGACGGCGCGTCCTGCAGTAAGTGACTGGGGAGCAGTAAAGCGAAGGGGGATTGACGGGGACCAGGTGGGCTGAAGAGTCAGAGAGAGACGGTTCAGGGGGTGATTGACCCCTGGGAGTGTGTGACCAGAGAGAAGGACTGTTGCAGTAACAGGGTCCCCCGGGGGATCGCAGCGAGCGGTCCTGGGGCGGAGGAGTCTGCAGCTCGACCCTGGCAGAGAGGTGGTGACCTGAAGAAGGGCTGGCACACTAGGGGTCCCCCTGGAACGGTGGAAAGCGGAGAGCACAGACCGGCGAGTGGCCAGCAGGAGGATGTATGCTAAACGCCTTAAGAGCGACCTGGTGGAGCTGTGCAGGCAGAGGGGGCTGCGCATTGGGAGGTCCACCAAAGAACAGCTCATTGCCCAGCTGGAGGAGAGGGATCGCTTGGATGAACCGAGCCCTGTCCCTAAGAGAAGCCGCCCGGCGGATGCAGCGTGGGCCCCGGGGCCTGACATGGCTGCGAGGGGTCAGACTGCTGTCGAGGACATCCTGAGACCCTGCCTAGCTATACCTAGGGGAGGGGTTGGGGGAAGCCCAGCGAATACCGAGGGCACCCTGACCCCGGCAGCCAGCAGGGGATCGTCCCGGCGGAGCTCCCCGTCCCAGGAGCGGATGCGACTGGAATGTGTCAGGGAGCTGAGACTGAAAGAGCTCGAGGTAAGGCGGCAAGAACTGAAGAAGGAGCGGGAAGAGGAGAGACAACGTCAGCATGAGCGGGACCAATGTCAGCATGAGCGGGAAGAACGGGAAAAACAGCGTCAGCATGAGGAGAACCAACGTCAGCAGGAGCTGGAACTGGCCAGGCTGAGGAGCAGTGGGGCCCCGGCTGCGGCGAGCGAGGGGGGACCCAAGACTGCAAAGAGCTTTGATAAGTGCTTGCTGGCCCAGCGTAAGGAGGGGGAGGACATGGATACCTTCCTGACAGCCTTTGAGAATACCTGCGAACTGCTCCAGGTTGACCCTGCAGACAGGCTCCAGTTTCTCATTCCCTCACTGGACCCCCCAGCCAGGGAGGTGTGCAGCCGACTGAAAGGGGCGGAGACAGGGGACTACGAACTGACAAAAAGGCCCTGCTCCGTGAGTTTGGGCTGAGCCCTGAGATGTACCGGCAAAGGTTCCGGAATCAGCGTAAAACCCGTGAGGTCACATACCTACAACTAGCCAACCGGGCGCAGGGGTATGCCCGCAAGTGGACGGCTGGGGCCCAAACTATGGAGGACCTACTTGACCTAGTCGTACTGGAGCACGTGTATGAGCAGTGCCCACCCGACCTGAGGCGATGGTTGATGGACCAAAAGCCAGAGAACCCGCAGCACGCAGGCCAGTTGGCCGACGAGTTTGTGAACAGTCGGGCCGGGGATAACTGGGAGGAGTCCCAAAGAAACAGTCCCACCACAACGCAGAGAGAGAGTCACCATGGGACCTCCCAGTGAGGAAATAGGGAGAACCCCCACCAAACGGGAAGATCCAGCATCAGGTCCATCCAACCCACTCGAGGGGACCCACGGGACACGGGCTGCTATCACTGTGACCAGAGAGGTCACATACGGGCCCAGTGCCCCAGGCTCAGGGACAGACTGAGCAGACCGAACCCACAGAGGGTTGACTGGATAGAGACCCAGCCGGGCGAGAGGCAGCATTCCCAGGGAAGGGGGGCTGGCAGAGTACCACCTGCTAAGGAGGGAGGAGAGCTCCAGGCCAGCTCCTCTAGGGGGCTGGATGCTCCAGACTCAGGGTTTTTGGTTTATACGGTGGGCGCGGGGCGGTCCCTCCGGAGAGAGTACCTTGTTCCCCTGGAGGTGGATGGGAGGAAGGTCAATGGATACTGGGATACGGGCTCAGAGGTGACATTGGTCCGGCCCGAGGTGCTGGCCTCAGATCGGGTGATGCCCAACACCTACCTGACCCTGACGGGGGTGGGTGGGACCCCATTCAAGGTACCTGTGGCGAGGGTACGCCTGAAGTGGGGGGCCAAGGAGGGCCCCAAGGACGTGGGGGTACACCCGTATTTGCCCACTGAGGTGTTGATGGGGGGGGACCTGGAGGACTGGCCAAGCAACCCCCAAAGGGCACTGGTTGTGACCCGCAGTCAGAGCCGGCGAGGGGCACTGTGCCCTAACCTTGGGGAGGGTGCCTTGCCTGAGGTGCAGGACCCTAACCTGGTGGGGAGGGAACGCCCAGGGACACGGCTCAGGGAGGCTGTGGCTTTAGACCCAGCTGGCAAGAAAGAGCAGGTGGCCATCCCTGTCCCAGCTGCTGAGTTCCAGGCCGAGGTGCAGAAAGATCCCTCCTTGCGGAAGATAAGGGACCTGGCCGACCTCAGCGCGGTACAAACCATGGGAGAGGTGACCGGAAAAGGTTCCTGTGGGAGAAGGGGTTCCTGTACCGAGAATGGGCTCCCCCAGGGAAAATGGAGTCAGGGGGGTTCAGGAGGCAGCTGGTGGTACCCCAGAAGTATCGCCGCCAGCTGCTGTGCCGGGCCCATGACATTCCCCTCTCAGGGCACCGGGGAACTTGGCGCACCCAGCAGAGGCTGCTACGGGGCTTTTACTGGCCTGGGGTCTTTGCTACTGTCCGACAGTACTGCCGATCCTGTGACCCCTGTCAGAGGGGGAGGAAGGCCTGGGACAAGGGGAAAACGGCTTTAGGACCCTTGCCCAGCATAGAGGAGCCTTTCCAGAGGGCGGCCAGGGTAAAAAGGGGGGCTCTGAACCAAGAGAGCCCGAATCACTGACTTCCAGACTGGAACGCTGGGAGAAGACCCCAACCCAGTTGGCACCCCAGGGGTATTGGGGTGGAAAAAGGGCACAGGCCGCATAAACCTTCCCACATGCGAACTACGAGTGCCATCGAGCAGCCCCGACCTAAGGGGGGTGGGGCGTGAAACTGGAGGGGCCTGGTGTAATTCTCACCAAGGAATGGCAGGGATGCTGGGGCATCCATGGGAACGGGGGTAGATTCGAACTTCCCCGGGTCACTGGTTAAAGTGACCCCGCTCAGTTCGGTCTGGAAGGGGGGAGAGATGTGACGAACTGGGACTGTTCTTACTGTGGGCTTTGAATGCTGACAGGGGAGTGTGGCTAGGATAGTCTGCATTTGGGGAGGGGAGACTGACCAAAGGAGAATACCTGTGCATCTAACATGAGAACCCAGGGAGGGGTTAGAGGCCAGGTGACACCTTTGCCTGGGAAACTGAACAAAGGCTGTGGGAGGGGTCGCTGAAGGCAGAGTCTCAGAAGCTGGCTGGTGAGATGGCTGGGAGGCAGAGATTGCTCTGACCTCGAAGGGGGGCTGGGATGCCCTGGGACCCCAAGATGGACGTAACTGAGGGGGGTCCTGTTGTCTGTGCCTGCAAGACCTGTCTTGGACTGTATTTCTGTCATCCAAATAAACCTTCTGCTTTACTGGCTGGCTGAGAGTCATGGTGAATCACAGGGCGCCGGGGGTGCAAGGCCCTGAGTCCCCCCATACTCCGTGACAGGTCCCCCAGAATCTCTTCCCACTGACAGGGCTGTAGGAAAACCCCGGGGCCTTATCCTACCCAGGAGCTCTGGGGAGATCACAGACCCTGAGAGCAAAGCTCGAGTACCTAATCCCCACTCAGCTGTATTTGCCTGGCTTGCACGCTAATGTCTTTGTCTTATAAAATATTGATCCAGCCCGACAAAGCTGAACCTGAAGCCGACAAGTAACACTTAGGCTTAATTGTCAAGGACCAGGCGCCCACTTAAACCTGACATCCCTAATCATAATGATAGATTCTGGTTTCTACAGCTCAGGAGAAGCAGGGAAGGGAGACTGGAGCCAGTCAGAAGGGGCTGGGGACTGGGACACGGGGCCTTTCCCATCCAGCTCACTGGTTCCACTCATCCCCATCTCCCAGCCACCAAGCGGATTTTTTGTCCCTAGTGGGCTGCAAGTTTCTGGCCCAACTTTTGGCAGTCTGGGCAAGGTCCCAAGAACTGAACAGGCCACCCAGACTGACAGCAGGGCTGCAGCGGGGAGGGGGAAGACAATACCCAGGTGGTCCCCACTCTGGGGACATCCGGAGGAGTCGCTAATCTGGGCTCTTTCACGCATTCCCTTTACATCCTTCCGCTGGTTCTGCAGGGCGCAGGCTGTCCCGCTGCCCACCTGTTGTGCATCTGAGCTGCGTACAGGTAACAATCCTTCCAGGCGTTCATACATGAGATACAGTCATGGAGCGACTGTCTGCTGGATACCACGTAACCCTCAAAAATCCGGTCCAGGGAAATGTCTTGGCAACACATCAGGATAATTTTGTTGCTCATCTAAGGAGAAATGATTCAAGGGTCAGCACAGCTCTGCGTGGGCCTCTTAAAGTAAACAAAGACTCTTCCTGGGCAATCATTTTTAGCAATAATGAGTCCAGCTCTCCATGAAGTTCAATGGCAACACACATCAGAGTGACGGGAAGAAATGATTTGGGGCAGAGGATAATTAACCTGAGGAACTCGCTGCCACCAGATATAACTGAGGCAGGGAGCTTGGCAAAGTTCAAAGCCAGAGGAGACTAAGAATAGTCCCTAGGTGGGCTACATCGCATCCCTGCTCTAACTGGGAGGAGAGACCCCACTCTCCTCCCAGAGCCGGGGAGAGAACCCAGGAGTCCTGACTCCCAGCCCCCCCTGCTCTAACCACTAGCCCCCACTCCCCTTCCCTCCCAGAGCCAGAGAGAGAACCCAGGAGTCCTGACTCCCAGCCCCCGCACCTAACCACTAGCCCCCACTCCCCTGCCACAGCCAGAGATAGAACCCAGGAGTCCTGGCTCCCAGCCCCCTCCCCCACTTGCTTTAACCCACTAGCCCCCACCTTTCGGAAGAGGGCTGTGATTCTCTCTCTGGTATTGTAGTATGGGGAGTTGACCCATATGATGCGGACAAGGCTGATGAGGTGGGGCAGCTTGTCAGGGATGTCTTTGGGCCGCAGCGTGGACAGCTCCTGGAACGGCTCTTTCAGGATGGAAAGGAAGCGGAGGTTCGACTGCGCTTGCTCAGACCCGTCCTGCAAAGCAATCCCCGAGGGGGAGAGAAAAAGGACTCATCTCACCCGGGTTTCTAGCAGGCGGGCTAATCCTGAGGACCCAGGGCTAGTGGGCTCCGAGTGAAAGCAGGACACTCGGCCTGCAGGGTTCCAAGGCCCAAGTTAGACTCTTGACGTCTTTTCGGTTCCTGCACCGAAGTAAAACTGCATTCCCTCTCCAGGGCTCGAGGGACATCGGCCGAGCTGTGTGCGCAGAGCCCCGGACTGGACCAGGAGCAGTGCATGTACAGATGGGGGTTACTGTAGGGATCCCCTCCCTTTCATGAGCCAACATTCGGCACAAGTTTTTACAAAGTGGGACCCGGCTCTGGTCCACTTCTCCCCACTCAGCCGGGCACTGTCTCCACCCCTACCTGTATCTGTCTAGCAAGCCTCTGGAAGGGTGCCACATAGGAGGACTTGGAGAGCACCAGGATGGACTCGATGTGCGTCACTCCCTGCCTGCATAGCTGTTTGCTGATCTCAGACAGGTCGGTGCAGCGGTTCGTCCAGAACTCAATCTCCTCCAACGGCCCCGTGCTCTCCCTGCTCTCCACCGCCTCCTGCGCTCGCAGCACCTCCTTGATCTGCCGCGTCCAGTGGATCATGGAAGCTGGAACAAAGAGTCAGACGAGGCCGAAGGCGTTAGGGATTTAGCCATCGCTGATTTTAATGGGCGCCAAATACCTTTCTAGCTCTGGGCTTTAGCACCCAGGACTGTCTGACAGGGTGTGAGAAGCGTTAAGGTTAAGGTTGAGGATTTTCCTTTCTGTTTCTCCGCCCTGGCATGATAGGGACATTCCACTGTGCTGCCGAATAATGGACCCCGGTGGAATGTGGTTTGAGCAAAGGAATGGGGCATCTGGACGCCGGGATTCTGTTTGCAGCTCTGGGCGGGAAACGCGGCCTGGTGATTAGAAACAGGCTAAAATTCAGGACTCCTGCGTTCTAACCCGCATCAGCTCTCTGGCCTCCTGTTTCCCTCTCTGCAAACTGCAGGCGATGATATCTCCCTACTTCAGAGGCGGGTTGTGAAACTAAATTTTTCATTAGTGTCAAGAATGTGATTCATAAATGCCCAGGGAGCAAAGCTGGGGTGGGGGGTGCTATTCTAGTATCACTGTTGTGATCCAAAACACACTGTAAAACAGATAGAAACTGCCGTAACAAGCTCCTCTTCATCCCAGGTGCAGCTGCAGAAAGCTGAGCAGAGCGGTATCGCAAAGACGAGGGGACCTACGTGGGCGAACCCTAGCGGAGATTCGCTGCACCCCAGGCAGAGAGCCGAAAGGTGCCGGATACGTGAGTGCATCGAACTAGGAAATAACCCAAGTAACTGACCAGATGGCGGCAGAAGGAAAAAGTTTATTTGAACTCAATTAACTACGCTTGCAGCTTCCCCCCTGTTCCATAGAGTGGAAGCTGCTAATAGTCACAGTGCGCCAGTCGAAGAGTTAGGAGCCCAGGATGAGAGCAGCAATCTCGGCACCAAATTATAGGGGTAAGATAATCACGCAGCCCAGCCATTAGAATAGCCAGGCATCGCTAAGTACTTGATAACATCGAAGATGTAGTCATAATGGAAGCTACCCCCAAGGTGTCCAATTGGATGTTTCACCCAGACACATATTGCCAGGCATAATAGCTGGCCCTGCAAAGATTTTAGTGGGGACAGTGCTGGGTTTTGTGGAACACACAGTCCTTCTCATTATGGGCCATTCATGTCCACTGCATACCCTCTGCATCTCCTTAGCAGTGGGAATTTGTTCATGGTTCAAAAGAAACATGGGCAGGGGACACTTTTCAGGGACATATTTAACTTTTGTAAAAGGTTCTGTCAAATCTCAGATCAAACGTGTTCTTGAGTTTTATAACATTAACATTGCGATGGAATCAATGAGAAATCAGCTCCCTCGACCCAAACTCAATTTTTTTGACTAAAAGAAAGACGCAGGGTATCTCGGGACGCACATATCTGCAAATGGGGCCCGCCTTGGCCAGACAAGAAGTCCTGTTCACGTCACTGGCACCGCTTGCATTAGGAACAATAGGGGAATTTAGCCACTGACGAGCCAAATCCAAGCATAGTTTTCGCTTTATTACTTATAATCAAGACATATTGCATAAATAATTCAATCTACAGCTTTTGACTTGTCCTGAGCGATCCATTCAATTGAATTTGTGTATACAGTAACAGAAGACTCAAACAAAGTCCCTCGAGCCCAGTATCCTGTCTCTGACAGTGGCCAAGATCAGATGCTACAAAGGAAGGTACAAAAATCCCTCTAAATAGTCAATTATGGAATAATCTCCCCGTAGAGGATGTTTCGGTGTCCTGAACCATGAGACTGTATAGCTCTTATACATGTTTTATGCTATTTAATGTAACTGTAGAGGGTCTCGATAGCCATAGAAATGTCAAATCCTTTTGAAATTCAGCAGAACTTAATGGGCCCAACAAGATACCGGGGCAGTGAGTTCCACAGTTGAATTACACGTTGGGTTACTGCTCAGTTTCACTGGATGTCTCTTCCCTCAGCACTACAGTGCTGTGAGGCTATAGATACGTTAGACAGGCCAGGTAAAGCATACAATGTACTTGAGGAAAGCTACACCCCCACCAGATTAACAAATGAGCCTGGCTGGTGTTCCGGCTGCCTGAGGGTTGCTCCGGATAAGGGTGGAGGGACACGGGCTGCGGGAGGGAGGGAGATCAGGGCAAGAAGGGAGCTGATGAGAGCCACGCAGATGAGGAGCTGAATCATTTAACTGCTTTTTCCGGTTTGCATTGGTGGGATACGCAGCCAGTGCTGAGAGAGAACGGTTTTCATGGGGGATAGAGGGTGTACGTGCTTGCTTTATGTAGCAGCCGCACCATTATAATTAACTTGAAGTTATTAATTATTATTAATTATTTCAATTAGAGTAGTGCCTACAGGCCCCCATCAGGAAGCAGGGTTCCATTGTTCTAGCTGCTGTGTTTTTCTGTGTCGGGTGCAGCACTTGAGCCTGCAAATATTCACACGGGAGTAAATATCCTAACTAAATAAATGGACCACTCGTGTGAATGAAGTGACGAGTGTCAAACTGAACACCCATGGACTTGGGGCTTAGACTGTCATTTCCCGGCTTTCCTCTAGGGCCCTGAGCCAGCAATCTGAGCCGTGCAGAGAGCCCTCTGCGCTCGGGGGTGGGGGGGGGAGCCCCATTCATTTCAATGGGACTCCACACGGGCGTAATGGTAAGCGGATCCGAGTGCAAATGCAGCGCTGGTGCTTAATAAAGCTCGTGCCCCGAGGAGCTCTTGATGCCAACCGGCAGAGGGGTCCATAGGGGTACAGAGCCCCCCTGACTTCACCGCAGAATGTCAGGTAAGGTCTCTAACGAAAGTCCGTGCTGCCCTGGCTAGCGTCACCATTGCGAGAGGTATGCACGGCAAATCCATTAGGAGTTCCGTACACACGCTGAAAAGGATGTTCTCTGGGTCTTGCAAGTTAAAGGCAGGTTACCCTGCCTGGAGACACATTTCCCCCAGCAGGCAGGAGACACTTATCTCCTAGTGGGGCAGGGAGGCATTGTGTAGCATACAATAGAAGTCGATTTGCATACTGGGTCAAATACTAATGAAGAGCTAGTGGAGACTTGAGAAGGAAAGTAAGAGGCAGATGTAAACAGTGCGGGGGGGGGGGGAGGGACACCCTGTTCTTCAAGTGAAGATCAAAAGGTCTGGTTTAGTACAAAAGGGGTGCAGATAAATCCCCATTGAGGAAGTCAACTAACCATGGGTTTACTTCAGGAGGCTTGGCTGAAAATTCTAGGAAGAGGGCTTGGGGAAGCTACTCTCTAGGAAACCAGGGAATTGTAACGAAGTGGGACTGTTCTTAATGTTCTCTCTGAATATTGTGTGAGTGCCTCAGTTTCCTCTATGCAGTTCTTAAATATCTAGGTGGTGGGATAAGGGGGTGTGATTGTTGCAGAGCCCGAGAGGGCCCGTGCGATGGTGTCTGCACAGAGAATGTCTCCTGGCCACTGATGGCCTGAGCCCCTCCTCTGCAAAGGTGCCAACTGAAGGTGTTGGAGAACAAGGAGTTCAGGTGACCTCCTGGCCTGGGAAAGAAACCAAGGCAGAAGAGGGGCTGGAGCCTTACAGTTTGGAGCTGGCTGGGGAAGGGGAGGGAAGCCCAGACTGGGATCCCTGGCCCCCAATATGGACCTGACTGAGGGGGTCCTGTTGTCTGTACCTGCAAGCTCTGTTTTGGACCGTGTTCCTGTCATCTAATAAACCTTCTGCCTTACTGGCCGGCTGAGAGTCATGTTGAATCGCAGGAAGCCGGGGGTGCAGGACCTCGTCTCCCCCACACTTCTTGACAGGAATATCTTGGGAATTAAAGGTATGCACTAAAAACTGTGCTATGGTTTTGTTGTATATGTAACCATTTGTTTCCAGCATCCTTGCTTTCTCTCATTTGCATCTCTGTTCTTTGATCATAAACTAATTCTTGCTTTCACTATAAACATATTTGAGTGGTGTACGTGAAGCAACTTGGCGATCTGACGTTGAATCTCCCAGACTGGTGTGCGCGAGTCCTTTAGGAGTAGCACACCTGAGAGCTGGGTGAGCGTTCGGTGAATGGGTGCTGGGCACTCCACAGCGATGCTCAGTTGGTGTGCGCCTACTGCTAACCTGTGCAGAGAAAGCAAGGCAGGCGGGGGCCCAGAAGGTGGAACGATCAAAGGCATTTGATGGTCTGTCTCCTGCTCTCTTTGGGTGATCTTTTTTGAGTGCTCCCCAATTTTTCTAGTGTTACTAACCCTTCCCTCCACAAAGTTCTAGCTGGGGACTAGTCAGGCATCCCTTTGCCACAAGTCAATACCAGAAAAGTTATTTTAACTGCACCAGTCATGAGCGCTTTCCCCTCCCACTCGGAACCCACATGGCAGGGCCTGGACTGACCCTGTCCAGCCTCACATCCTCCAAGGTCATGAAATCAAGGCCCACTTTATGCCCTGATCCCTGGGAGAGGCACCTGAGGACAGTGCAGTGAGTCTGTCCCCAGGTTCTGGGGAATGCAGAGTCCCGCCATGGAGCCGCTCCAGCTGGTCTCGCCTCTGCCTAAAACTTTTTACTGCCTGGTGGCCGCCAGCTCCTTGAAGACTATCTAAAGTGAAAGCAATAACCCGGCCAAAGGATCCTCCGTGCTCCGCCGAGCCGCTCAGAGATTGGGAATGATGGATGCAGCTCATATGCTGCTGGAGGTTAATTCACTTAACGCCGCACACTGCGATTCTCACCGGCTCCTCTGTGGAGTTTATCCTGCCACCCAGCCCCTTTCCCATTACATTGATCCCATTATTGCTCCCCTCTCCCAGGCCAGGCAGCACAACGGCCCCCCGAGAGCCAGGCTGGGGAGTTACTCACTTTCCAGTCTCTGAACCAGTGCTTTGTCCTTCACTACCACTTCGGGCTTCATGCTCAGGGCTTCAATGGGGATGTAGAGCACCGTGCGGCCCTTCATTTTCGAACGGGTATCTGGAGAAGGGAGAGACAGATGAAGTGCTGGGACACAATCAAACCCTCTCTCTGGGTCCTCTCTCCTGCATTGGCTTTGGGGCTGGGGGGCAGAAGAGGGTTTATTTTCTCAGAGGAATTGGAGAATGGCACACGGGTCCTTTCACCTCTAGGAACCAGCTCCAATCAAGGAACACTGGCTGGCTCAAAGAGGGTCAGTGAATGGGATACGAAGCCTTTCACCACTAAGGACCAATTCCACCCTGGCCCTCGGTCAGTGGTGACAAAGATGAAGCGGGTGAGATGGGACCTTCGGCTCTGTGGAGCTCAAAGGCTTGTCTCAGAAACTGGTCCAACAAAAGATATTACTTCACCCACCTTGTGTCTCTCATATGCTGGGACCAACACACACTGCAAACAACAGTGGTGCCAAACTCATTCTCCTCTGAAGGCCGGAAATCATAGAAGATCAGGGTTGGAAGGGACCTCAGGAGGTATCTAGTCCAACCCCCTGCTCAAAGCAGGACCAATCCCCAACTAAATCATTAATGGCACTGTGCAAAATACTGCTGAGCACCCCATTTTCTACTGGGGACATCATTGGAGTCTCCGGAATAGGAGAGCCCAGAGCAAGCCAACAAGTGTGTAACAAGAAACTGGCCATCCTGGTGGAGAGAACCAGCACTGCGAGGCAGCTCAGAGCGAAAGGGCATCGCTCACTCTACCTGTGAGAGAGGTCATGAAGTGGTATATTTCCGAGAAGAATTCGTTCTTGATGCTCTCGGGCCAATTGGTGTTGTGGAAGAGGCGGGGGAGGAAGACGCTATTGAGAATTCGCACAAGGGAATCAATGTAGGGTCTCCGGACGGTGCCAAATTGCACTGTCTTCTGGAAATTCTCGGCGGTGATCTCGGCATTCTCATGGCGGATGAAGTAGGTGAGCTGTTTCTGCTCCTGTGATGAACAGCCAATGACAGGGTGAGGTTAATTAGCAGCAGGCTTTGCTGTATCTATGGGGAATGCATCTATGGGAACGCGTCTTGTCCCCACACCCAACACGCAGAGTTAAAGCAATGGGCCGTAGGTTTGAAACATAATCAGAGCAAGGAAATGATAGTTATGAACAAGATACGACAGGGATGAGCTGGCCTGGCTTCTGCACCTCTCTTACCTGTTAGAATTCCCTGAGCATCTCAGCCAACGAGTGAATAAAGGAGAACAGGCTGACATCATGTATTTAGCATTTCAAAAAGCTTTAGGCAAAACCCATCCCAAAAGACTTTTAAGGAAACTAAGGCCCGGAGCCTGCAAACATTTATGCGCGAGCTTAATTTTATGAATGTGATGAGCATGCCATGGAAGGCACCATGCTGAACCACCAGGTTCCCCTCAACATCCCCTGCAGCACAGCACCCCCTAGTGCTGGGGCATTAGGATCAGCAATAACTCATAGGGGAGAACTAGTCCCAAACCTGGTTAGCTCACGAGGCCAATAGGATGACAGCACAAACTGATATGACTGCAGCCCCTCCACGGGAACTCTTGTAGGATCTAGGCAGCATGGTGCCAGACAAACCTGATGTGGCATATTCTGCTCAACCTTCAGTCCGGCAAACTCATCTATGTAGACGACGAGCAATTGCTTACTGACATTCTTCAGAAAGAGATCCAGGGTTGCAGCATGCTCTTCTGTCCACATGTCATCCCTTAGGCCGCTCAGGACCACCCGGCTTCGGATGCAGGGTTTCTGGGGAAAGAGGACAGGACAGTGACAGCCTTAGCAAAGCCAAGGAGAGATGAGGCAGTGGTTTCTGTGAGGTGGACACCGGCTTCTCTCTGAACTGGACTGAAACATACAGACACGGCCTTCCCATTTCACAGAGCGGGCCTGAGAATGGCCATCAAATGGGAGTGGATTCTCCTCCGCACCAACCTGCACTGCATTGGGAATGGATACCAGAAAGTGAAAGCCTCCTGATCTCATTACAAATCCTCATTAGCCAATCGCTGTCCCCTGAGGCCCCTCAGGAATGTATAGGAGAGGATAATTTGTCAAAGTAGTTGAAGGACAATCAAAGCTCCCATAGCTTTCTGGGCTAGGCTGTTAGGCAACCTGATCCCTGCTGGGGAGGAGAAGGTAAGAGACAATAAAGAGCCGAAATGTAAGGAATGAAAGCAGCAAATTCTGAGCTGGGCAGAGCAGCTGTTTGGGTTTGGAAAGGTTTTTTTAGAACAGACATTAAGCCTTGTCTCCATTTCTCATTCTCAGGAACGTCGAAAGAAAACCTGGAAATTAGGATCAAATTGAGGTAACATCTGGCATGAAAGTTTAGAGCCAGATGTACCTGCATTAATGTGACAAAACTCGATTCTGTGCCACCCTCCTTCCTTCTATCCTTTCTGTTCGGGGCTCTGAGTGAGGAGCCATCGGGGCTGGGAGGCGCCTGATGGCAGGTGAGAACACAGTTCAGAAACAGCATCGCATCCAATCCCTCCGTGTGACTGATCGGAGAGGGGAGGATGGATTAATGGTCATTGCCAGTAATCATCATCAGAATCACTTACGGGGCCATCGAATCTGGAAGAGCTTTGCAGCGTGAAATGCAACACTCGGAAGGGGGAACGAGGCAGCCATTTCACCGTTCCACAGGGAGTTTGAAACAGAAAATGAAGGTGGATTCCACATCCAACTGCAGTGGCAGCAGGGAATTGAGAGCGGTAAAATGGGATCACCTGAGCTGGAAGCTGGCCAGAACATCAAGATAACACATTAGTAGTTCCACGTATAGGAAAGTCTTGTATTTGATGGCCGTCCTTTCTCACCCCAGCCCCGTCATGCAGGCTGCATCATCCTTTCGTGATATTACGGAAAGGGAATGTCATATGCATGGGTGACACAATGGCCCACAAAGCACATCGGGGCCCTCTGACCTACCAGATCCACCTCTTTTTCCTCTGGGATGGTGACTGCAACCACGTCTGCCTCACCTTCTCCCCCGCCATCGCAAGGTCCAAGAGGACTGCCTCCTTGGAGAAGACAAAATGTAAAGACACAAAAAATAAGGGGCTCTTCTCTGAGCCTTGACACTTTCCCCCTCCTTTAATGACTAGTGAGTTTAGCACTGGTGGAAGGTGTCAACTCAACAGCCCCTGGAGAATGAATCATAGAAATGTAGGACTGGAAGAGACCTCATAGGTCATCTAAGTCCAGTCCTCTGCATGACTCTAGCCCACCCTGACAGGTGGTTGTCTAACCTGTTCTTAAAAACCTCCAGACAGAGATTCCACAACCTCCCTAGGTAATTTGTTTCAGTGCTTAATTAGGAAAAATTTCCTAACTGGAAGGGTAATCTCCCTTGCTTTAACCCATTACTTAATTGTCCTGTCCTCAGTGGATAAGGAGAACAATTTATCACCCTCGTCTTTATAACCACCCAAGACCCCTCTCAGTCTTCTCTTCTCCAGACTAAACAAACCTGATTTTTTCACTCTTTCCTCATAGGTCATGTTTTCTAGACCTTTCATCATTTTTGTTGCTCTCCTCTGGACTTTCTCCAATCTTTCCCAAAGTTTGGACACTGTACTACAGCTGAGGCCTTATCAGTGCTGACTACCGTGGAAGAATTACTTCTCACCCCTTGCTTACAATACTCCTGCTAATACATCCCAGAACGAGGTTTGCTTTTTTTTGCAACAGTATTACCTGGCTGACTCATATTTAGCTTGTGATCACCTATAGCCCCTAGAACAGGGGTAGCCAACCTGAGCCTGAGAAGGAGCCAGAATTTACCAATGTACATTGCCAAAGAGCCACAGTAATACATCAGCAGCCCCCCCATCAGCTCCCCCACCCTGCTCCCAGCACCTCCCACCCACCGGCAGCCCCGTGATCAGCACCTCTCCCTCCCTCCCAATCAGCTGTTTTGCGGCGTGCAGGAGGCTCTGGTGGGGGGAGGAGCAAGGGCACGGCAGGCTGAGGGGAGGGAGCGGGAAGGGGTGGAGTGGGGGCAAGGCCTGTGGTAGAGCCAGGGGTTGAGCACATTGGAAAGATGGCGCCTATAGCTCCAGCCCCGGAGTCGATGCCTATACAAGAAGCCACATATTAACTTCTGAAGAGCCGCATGCGGCTCCGAAGCCACAGGTTGGCCATCCCTGGCCAACATCCTTTTCCACAGTACTCCTTCCTAGGCAGTCATTTCCCCTTTTGTATTTGTGCGATTGATTGTTCCTTCCTAAGTGGAGTACTTTGCATTTGTCCTTACTGAATTTCATCCTATTTATTTCAGACCATGTCTCCAGTTTGTCCAGATCATTTTGAATTCTAATTCTGTCCTCCAAAGCGTCTGCAACCCCTCCCAGCTGGGTATCATCCACAAACCTTATAAGTGTCCTCTGTGCCACTCCCAAATCATTTATAAAGACATTGAACAGAAGACCCAGGACAGATCCACGCAGGACCCCACTTGATTTCCCCGGCCAGCTTGACTGTGAACCGTTGATAACTACTTTCTGAGTACAGTTTTCCACCAGTTGTTCACCTACCTTGCAGTAGGTTCATCTAGGCTATATTTCCCTAGTTTGCAAAGTCATGAGACTCAAAAACCTTACTAAAGCCAAGCTGCAGGACACCTCCTGCTCTCCCACATTCACAAGGCTTTTCACCCAGTCCAAGAAAGATATTCTCTCTGTGTATCCCCAGAGCTGGAGGCAAGGGACGCTTATGTCCCCTCTCCAAAGAGCTTTACTGTGAAGGGGCCAATGAGGACATCTATTAGTGCTAGTTGCTATGAGGTTTTACCCGTGTGGCTGGTACTAGGAACTGGACTCAAACTCCTACATAATTACACACAGGGACCCCGGAATCATAGAAGATCAGGGTTGGAAGGGACCTCAGGAGGTATCTAGTCCAACTCCCTGCTCAAAGCAGGACCAATCCCCAACTACATCATCCCAGCCAGGGCTTTGTAAAGCCGGGCCTTAAAAACCTCTAAGGAAGGAGATTCCACCACCTCCCTAGGTAACCCATTGCAGTGCTTCACCACCCTCCGAGTGAAAAAGATTTTCCTAATATCCAACCTACACCTACACTGCAACTTGAGACCATTACTCCTTGTTCTGTCCTCTGGTACCACTGAGAACAGTCTAGATCCAGGTCCAGATCTAGATCCAGAATGGCTGCCAGATGGGAGCACTCAGTCACCACTGAGCCACCTTGGAAGTGGTGCCTTTGAGCTGAAAGCCTCGGTATCCTATTCCCCGATCTTGTGAAGCAATCCATCCACCCTGACCTGAGGCCAAACTGGAACCAGCGCCCTCAATATGAAAGACCCAGTGTCCCATTCCCTGAGCCAGCCAGCCAGTCCCCATCAACCGGAAGCCAAATTGGAACTGGTGCCCTAGATATGAAAGTCCCCATTATCCCATTCCCCAAACCCCTGAGCACAACAAAACAGCTTCATTAGTAATTGACTATTCCATTGTCGTGGCACATGGAAAGAGAGAGGAGGAAAAGGAAATGGGGCTGTAAGAAGAGATGAAGGCTCATGGATTTTGGAGCACTTTGTGTTGAGGGTTCCTAAAGCACCGTGAGCCTCCCTCGAGCCGAGTGACAAGGCTGCCTCTGAGCCTTTCTAACACATTAGGTTACGGAAGCGTGACGTACAGCTAAATGTTTCTGTTCCTGAACGTCGGCACTACGAACGCGACACCCTGTAAACCCAGCAGAGAGGGACCTCGGGGACACTTACAATGTTGTCATGAAGCGTGACAAATTAACCGTCAAGCTGAAACAGAAACGCTTGAATATCAACTCTTTAAATTAACTGTCCCCCACTACCACCCCCTGCTCCTCAAATCAAACGCAGTGGGACACGCCACTGCCCATAACGAGCCATCATTTGTGTTTCAATTACACCAGCATCCAGAGTGAGGCACCCTCTGCTCAGAGCGAGGGAATGAAGAACAGTCGTCTTCTGATTGGCCACGAATACTTTTCCTTTATATGAAACTGTTAACAAGCGAATTTATGGGTTGGTGGAAGGTGCCAGCTTGGCCTTCCCCGGACATGGAGTCCTTCATTTATCACCAAAGCGGGTATGGCAGCAGAGTAAACTTCTCCCCCCAGTTCGTACACTGTCCACATCAGTGTGCCGCAGCCAGGGGAATCCCTTGTAGGGGAAGACAAGAGTTAGTCTACCTGGGCTAGATTTTAAAGGTATTTGGGCGCCTAACTCCCACTGCTTTAAAATCGGTGCCTATAACCCATTTGGCCTTTGCGTCTCCGCCGGGCTGCCAGCACCGGAGCAGACAGTGGTGATAATCTTAATGTGGAACTGACCTGAATTCATTTCACAAGTGGGCAATCGAATGGCATCAGGTGGGTATGAATTCCACCCACGCCAGTTCTACACCCATGACCCAGAGGTGGAAGAGACCAAGCTCCACCTCGTCCCCACCATGAGCTAGCGATCCCCACCCTTTAGCATTTTGTGATCATGTTTAAAAGTTGCTTTGGAATTTCTCTCCATTTGAATTCACAGCTAAAAACCAGCCAGCTAGAATCCGACAGAGCGATGTAGCAATCTGCTCGCTCAAACAGACCCACCCGAGGTTCTGCATTTCTAGAGCATGTGCCCTAGTCACAGAATCAGGGAAGTGAGAGATGGAAAACTATCTTGCCCAGATCCAGCACAGAGCACCCTAAAACTCGGGCATTTAAGGTCTCGTCTAGGAGACCCCCGCACAAGGTGTCCTTGTAGCAAACCTGTAATCATCTACGGATCAGGTCTGAAATCTCTAGGGACTCAAATCCTAGGAAGGTTGTTTGCTCCCTCCACATTTTGGAGCCCAGGCAAGGTCTTGTTTGCTTCGCATGAGTATTAATGATCCAGGGGGGTGCTTTCTGTAAGAGTCAGAATTTGCCTCAGCTAAAATGTCCTTTCCCCCCACTCCTCTCTGCTGCGCTCTACTTCAGAAGTGGCTGCAGTTCACCAGGGAAATTAAATCCAAAGGGGAGCAAGATCCACACCTAGACATCATCACTCCAAGTGCTAATTAACAACTTCCAGGGGCATAACTACTCCACCCAGAGCAGAAAAAAAACAAGACTAGAGCAAAACTTAAAACACCACTGGAGACATCCAAAACAATGAGTTAGACCAGTGGTCCCCAACTTTTTTCATCTAGTGGGTGCCAGACGAGCCACGGAGGACCGTGGCGGCGGACGAGCATCCGCCGAAATGCTGCCGACAAGCGGCAACATCAGTAAGCGGCGCCGCCAAAATGCTGCCAATTTTTGGTGGCATTTCGGCAGCAACGCCTCTGGATGACGCTGCATCTCGGTGGCATTTCGGCGGATGCTCGTCTGCCGGCCAGTACATGGGCGCACTTAGACGCCCCAGCGGGTGCCATGGCGCCCGCGGGCACCGCACTGGGGACCCCTGAGTTAGACTGCTTCAGGCCTATTGCACTAGCAGATACTTCACTACAGTAACACATGCAAAGCTGAGGCTATATGCATCCGAAGAAGTGGGCTGTAGTCCACGAAAGCTTATGCTTTAATAAATTTGTTAGTCTCTAAGGTGCCACAAGTACTCCTGTTCTTCTTAAAGCTGAGGCTGATTCTCAACAAATACAGAATCAGTGACCATAAACGAGATGTGGAAACCGGGCGCCACGGTTCCAAGCTAGAGAGAAGTGCCGGTGCCAGCCAGCGTGACACAGGAGGAGAGACTGAGACAGAGAGACTTCCTACTGCGGTGTCTGAAATAAGAGGGAGTACCAGAGAAATGTCCTCAAACTATCAGGAATCACACAAGCCTTTTCATCCCAAAACTAGAGCAGCTTTCCACTGCTACGAGCTGAGGGAGAGTCTCCTTTCACGCAAGTGCTCGGGCCCTGAGCTTCTGGAGCAGGAGGAACTATGGGCCAGGGCGAGACTGTCCGCAGCCGACTAGCCCATCCTGCTGCAACTATACTGCTACTCTTAGCAAGCCAACTCAAGTAACGCTAGCTTGGGTATGCCGCCCCGTGCCGCTATCGCCCCTCCTGACTGCTGTGCACGCATTCCCTGAGTTCTAGATCTGCCTCTGCTGTGCGGCTCTGAGCCACCACCGTGCCCAGCGCAGGACCTCCTGGCTGTCACTAGCCATCACCTGTTCAAATCCAGGCGCCTCTAATACTCACAGCCCCATTTTAGAAATTCGGACCCCGATCTTCAGAGGGGCTGAGAATCCCCAGCTCCTAATGGCGCCAGCGGGCGTTGGGGGTGCTCTGCAGCTCGGAAAATCAGGCCCAGGGTGTCCCAATATAAGAACCCAAAAAAACGAGTGGCCACCTCTAAAGGGATTCATTACCGTGAACAGCTAGCTAGACAAGGTGGGTGAGGCAATATTAGACCAACTTCCATTAGTGGGAGCGACCTGGGACAGACATGGCTACAAAGATGGCAAGAGAAAGACAGACAGGCCAGGGGAGACAGCTGCCAACAGGGGAGGTCTGGTTTACATCTGGCCCTGATGACTCAGAGTACGTCAAGGGGGACCAGCAGGCGGTCAGGCCATGCCTGGGTGCTGGTGTTACAGACCTAATCTTTGCTCCCTTTCATCTTGTCTTCTGTTTCATGCTCCCTTGTCCCTAATCAAACCCTCTGCACTTGCTGACTGAAACCCTTCCGCGGCTTCACCTCCCAGGGAGCAGGCCCATGGAAGTGCTTCCCAATTCAGCCAGCGTTCAGCCGCCTGACAGGGGATGTCATTTCACTGACTGTCGCAGCAGATTGGATTGGAGCAGAAGCTCTGAGCAGAGCTGGCTTCGTGCACGTTACATTAGGCAGCGATGATCACTGGAACGTAAGAGCTAGCGTGAGCTCCGAAGAGCTGCTGCTGGAAATCCGGGTGGGTTACTGTGGTAACACACTGAAGGGAAACAATTTGAGGGGGAGGGGGGGCTCACAGACCTGGTTAAGATAAACATCTCCAGCTAGGAGTTTTAAATGATAAGTCTGAAGAAAGGAATGATTGAAAAGACAGCATAGATCGGGAGTCCAAGACTGAGAGACAGCTTTTCACCTCTAGCGCATCAGTTCCAGTATTGTCTCTCACATGGGGGGACCAGCTGGTTTATGGGGGGCAAGGAATGGGATATAGGGCCTTTCACCTCTAGGACACTGGTTCTGATCCAGCCCCACATGGGGAGCGCGGGCTGGCTCTTGGGAGGCAGGGAACAGGACACGGGGCCTTTCACCTCTAGAGCAGTGGCTGCATCTGGCACCATGTCCGAGATGATTGGTTAGTTTAGGGCAGGGTCCCCGACGCGGTGCCCGCAGGCGCCATGGCGCCCGCTGGGGCATCCATGTGCGCCCGCCTACTGGCCGCCAGACAAGCAGCCGCCGAAAAGCGGCAACGTCAAGAAGCGCTTCCGCCGAAATGCCGCCGATTTTCGCCAGCGACGCCTCTTGATGACGCTGCTTCTCGGCGGCATTTTGATGGCGACGCCTCTTGACGTTGCCGCTTCACGGTGGCATTTCGGCAGCTGCTTGTCCAGCGGCCACGGTCCTCGGCGGGTAGTCGTCCAGCACCCGCCCCATGGAAAAGGTTGGGGACCACTGGTTTAGGGAGTGGGATGAAGAGCCTTCCACAGCTACAACCGCAGTTGTAATCCAGACCCAAGTTTTTTACAAAAAAAACCCCAAATATTAAAACGATTGGAACGGCAGCTGGGGCTGGAGGGTGCCCATGAACAAGACTAGCAGATGTCTTCACCTTGCCTGTATCTTTAATAGGGCAAAGGGTCGGGCTGCACTTCACTCCCTCTACCAGGAGGCCAGGAAGGGAACACTGGGTTTGATTTAACAAGGTGAGGCCTACACTTGACATTTTTATGTCCGGTGTAACTCCCCACCCTTTCAGCTCCAGCAGTGCGTAGAAAGGACCCAGATTGCTGCCTGGGTTTCAGCCAGCATCTCCTGTGGACCTGTAGTTACACCACCGCACTAGGACCCACGAGACCTGGCTTCTATTCCTGGCTCTGCCCGAGATCTGATGTATAGCCGTGGGCAAGCTCCCGTGCCTCTGTTTCATTCTCGCTCTTTGTCTAGCGAGACTGTTAGCTCCGCGACGGGGACTATCCCTCACCCAGTGTTTATACGATGCAGCACTGCAGGTGCGACTGTCATCATAATAGACTTGCTGAGAGCAGGTTAGCTCAGCGGTTTGCCACTTTTTTTCATTTGCGGGACCCTGAACATTTTGGAATGGAGGTGCGGCCCCCTTTGGACATGATAGACAGTCTACGGATCCCCCATGGACCACAGGTTGAAAACCATTGTTCTATGGGAACAACAACCTTTCGTGGATCCCTTAGATATAGTCTGTGGATTCCCCCGTGGACCACAGGTTGAAAACCACTGGGTGAGACGAATTTTATGGTGACTAAAATGCCCAAACCCTGTCCAGAACAATGTTGACACAAGAATAAAAGGGAGAAAGAAAGGAATCTAGGCTGGAAATGAGAAGAAGGTTTCTAACTCTAACCTGACCTTCCTCCTGTGGTTTCCTCATCTGGAGTGGGCCGGATTTTGAAAGATCTATCTCCTAGCAGGGTCTAGGTGCCTAGGCTTAGCACAACCCAGATCTGAGATTCTCACGGTGCCGGGAGGTTCTGGAACAGCCCCCCAGTAGGAATAGTGGGGGCAAACAACCGAACTACACCTCTACCCTGATATAACGCATCCCAATATAACACAAATTCAGATATAACGCGGTAAAGCAATGCTCCGGGAGGAGGTGGGGCTGCGCACTCCAGTGGATCAAAGCAAGTTCGATATAACGCGGTTTCACTTATGACGCGGTAAGATTTTTTGGCTCCTGAGTACAGCGTTATATCGAGGTAGAGGTGTAGTTTGAAGCTGGAGCATGATAAGTTTAAACGGGCTATGACAGGGTGAACTGGGACTGGACTCCATGACCCAGGAGGACCTTGTCAGTCCTATGTACAATGGTGGAGCTGCAACAGTCAGAACACTGGCGGGGAATTTGAAGGGCCTGCAGCTCTCATTGACTTCAGCTCAGCACTTGAAAACCAGGCCCGAATAGTGTAGACAAGGCCCAAGAGGCTGCAGTCTGGCCAAATGTCTGGTTACTGACATGACCTTTGCACCCGGGTTTGGTACAAATGAGGGTCAATAGAGCTAGTGGCCGGATTTGCCGAGGTGCTGAGCACTTATGACTCCCAGGAAGCCACGGGGTGCGCAGAGAGTTGGATCATCGGCGCAGCAGGCAGCGCTAGTGAATGGTTTGGGGAAATACCAGTCTCCTCCGGGGGCGGTGCCAGCAGACCCACTTCACTATCCGATACCAAGGAGGGTCTCCGCGCAGCACTTTTGCGCTGCTTTTTGTCACCGGGCGCGCCGCGGCGGCGAGCACTCATCGTTCACCAAAGGCGCTGTGAAAAAAACCAAACCTGTATTTAGGAAACTGACTGCATAACCGGAAGGGAAAACAGTTGAACAGAGCAGATGGGACAGAGAGTCAAAGTCCTATTCCCAGCTCTGGGAGGGGAGTGGGATCTAGGGGGTTAGAGCGGGGGGGCTGGGAGTCAGGGCTCCTGGGTTCTCTCCCTGATTCTAGGAGGGGAGTGGGGTTCCCCTGCCCCTCCCGCACCTGCAGCTCCCCTCCCACACAGCTATCCCCACCTGCCCCTTCTCCTCCACTTCACAACTGCCCCTCCCCCATAGCTGCCCTTCCCACTTCTCTGCCCCTCCCCTCACCTGCCCACCTCTCCCCCAGCTGCCCTTTCCACCTGCCCCTTCCCCCACCTACTCCCACCCTCTGCAGCCTACCCCCTTCCCTCATTGGCCCTCTCCCCCACACCTACCCCTCCCTCTGCAACCTGCCCCTCACCTCACCTCCACACCCACCCCTCCCACTTCCCACCGCCCCTGCTCCCACAGCTACTCCCCTCACCTGTCCCCTCTCCTCCCCTCACTCCTCCGCCATGCCTCCCCCACCCCTTCACATGTGCCCCTTCCCTCACCTGCCCCCTCCCCCACAGCTACCTCTCCCACCTGGCCCTCCCCTCATCTGCTCCCTCCCCCAGATTCCCCCTCCTTCAACCTAACCCCTCCCCTCACTCCCCCCACACACTTCCCACTCCCCTTTCCACCTGCCCCTTCCCTCACCTCACCTGTCCCCTCCCCCAGCTACCCTTCCCACCTGTCCCTTCCTTCCTTTGCCCTCTCCCCCAGCTGCCTCCTCCTTCAACCTGCCCCTCCCCTCACCCTTCCCTTCACATCTGCCCCTTCCTTCACTTGCCCACCTCTCATCCAGCTGCTCTTTCCACCTACCCTGTCCCCCACCTACTCCCTCCCTCTGCAACCTGGCCCTCAACTCACCTCCACACCCACCCCTCCCACTTCCCACCTGCCCCTGCTCCCACAGCTATCCCTCCCACCTGCCCCTTCCTTCCCCTGCCCTCTTCCCAGCTACCCCCTCCTTCAACCTGCCCCTCCCCTCCCCTCACTCCTCCACCATGCCTCTCCCACCCCTTCACATCTGTCCCTTCCCTCACCTGCCCCCTCCCCCAGCTACCCCCTCCTTCAACCTGCCCCTTCCCTCCCCTCCCCCATCCACCATGCCTCCCCCACCCCTTCACATCTGTCCCTTCCCACACCTGCCCTCTCCCTCACAGCTACCCTTTCCACCTGCCCCTTCCCTCCCCTCTCCCCCACACACTTCCCCCTCCCCTTCACATCTGCCCCCCCTCACCTGTCCCCTCCCCAACCTGCCCCCTCCCCTCATTCCCCCCACACACTTCCCCCTCCCCTTCCCACCTGCCCCTCCCCTCACCTGTTCCCTATCCCGAGCTGCCCCCTCCTTCAACCTGCCCCTTCCCTCACTCCCCCCCACACTTCTCCCACCCCTTTACATCTGCCCCCTCACCTGTCCCCTCCCCCACAGCTACCTCTCCCACCTGCCCCTTCCCTCCCCTGCCCTCTCCCCCAGCTACCCCCTCCTTCAACCTGCCCCCTCTCCCACACACTTCCCCCTCCCCTTCACATCTGCCCCCCTCACCTGCCCCCTCCCACACAGCTGCCCTTCCCACCTGCCCCTCCCCTCACCTGCTCCCTACCCCAGCTGCCCCCTCCTTCAACCTGCCCCCTCCCCTCACTCCCCCCACACACTTCCCCCTCCCCTTCACATCTGCCCCTCACCTGCCCCCTCCCCCCACCTCACTCCTACCCCACCTCACCCCTGCCCCGCACGCGCCGCTCCAACTCGCCCCTCGGGCCCCTCCCACCCGCAGTGTCTCCCCGGGCAACCGAGCAACGGACGCTGCGGGGAGGAGCGCGAGCCGGGGCGGGAGCCAATCAGGAGAGGTCCGAGGGAAGGAGCGCGCGCCGCTTGAGTGGCAGTTGGGGCGAGGGGAGGAAAGCGCGCGCCGCTTGAGTGACAGTTGGTGAGGAGGAGCGACTGGGATGGGAAGCCGCTCTGTCAATCCTACCGAGAGAGGCGCCTGATTGGAGAACCAGGAGTAGAGCGGCGGGAGCAGAAGGGATGGGTGGGACTAGGAAAAACTGTCAATCTTGCCCAGGAAGGAAGCTGATTGGCGGGATGGGGGAAAGGGGTGGGAAGAAGGAGAGTGACACCTCAAATTCCCTGAGGAGGAATTCAATCCTCCCCCCCCACACCCCTCAAAGTCTGGATAACAGCTCCCATCATGCAGCGGGAGTGGGATGCCTATGAGAGCTTGGCAGTAGTCCCAGAATGCATTGCACCGATGGAACAGGAGCAGAGCTTTACCTGAATGTGAGCGAAAGTCCCAAAATGCATTGCTCCACACACTACGAGGTGCAACCCCGGAGCGAAGGTCCCAGAATGCATTGCTCCACACACTATGAGCCGCAGGCCCGGAGCGGAGCTCCCAGAATGCATTGCTACACACACTATGAGCCGCAGGCCCGGAGCGGAGCTCCCAGAATGCATTGCTACACACACTATGAGCCGCAGGCCCGGAGCGGAGCTCCCAGAATGCGTTGCTACACACACTATGAGCCGCAGGCCCGGAGCGGAGCTCCCAGAATGCGTTGCTACACACACTATGAGCCGCAGGCCCGGAGCGGAGCTCCCAGAATGCGTTGCTCCACACACTATGAGCCGCAGGCCCGGAGCGGAGCTCCCAGAATGCGTTGCTACACACACTATGAGCTGCAGGCCCGGAGCGGAGCTCCCAGAATGCGTTGCTACACACACTCTGAGCTGCAGGCTTGGAGAGGAGGTCCCAGAATGCATTGCTACACACACTATGAGCCGCAGGCCAGGAGCGGAGCTCCCAAAATCCATTGCTACACACACTATGAGCCGCAGGCCCGGAGCGGAGCTCCCAGAATGCATAGGGGGGAGGGATAGCTCAGTGATTTGAGCATTGGCCTGCTAAACCCAGGGTTGTGAGTTCAATCCTTGAGGGGGCCACTTGGGGATCTGGGGCACACACACTATGAGCCGCAGGCCCGGAGCGGAGCTCCCAGAATGCGTTGCTACACACACTATGAGCTGCAGGCCCGGAGCGGAGCTCCCAGAATGCATTGCTACACACACTCTGAGCCGCAGGCTTGGAGAGGAGGTCCCAGAATGCATTGCTACACACACTATGAGCCGCAGGCCAGGAGCGGAGCTCCCAAAATCCATTGCTACACACACTATGAGCCGCAGGCCCGGAGCGGAGCTCCCAGAATGCATTGCTACACACACTATGAGCCGCAGGCTTGGAGAGGAGGTCCCAGAATGCATTGCTACACACACTATGAGCCGCAGGCCCGGAGCGGAGCTCCCAGAATGCATTGCTACACACACTATGAGCCGCGGGCCCGGAGCGGAGCTCCCAGAATGCATTGCTACACACACTATGAGCCGCAGGCCCGGAGCGGAGCTCCCAGAATGCATTGCTACACACACTATGAGCCGCAGGCCCGGAGCGGAGCTCCCAGAATGCATTGCTACACATACACTGAGCCGCAGGCCCTCAGGAAAGGTTCCAGAATGCATTGCTACACACACTACAAGCTGCAGGCCCATGGAATAGGAACACTTTATGTACCCCGTTTCTTGAGACCCTGGAGCCAGCCAATTCCCCTGATTGGACCTAGCCCCCTGCAGAGGTCAAAGGCCCTTTATCCCCCCATCCTCCTGACTCTGCTATCCTCGGACTTTTCCTGCTCCCCAGTCACTTACTGCAAGAAGCGCCATTCACGGGGTGCAGTACATCCCACCTCTAACACCAGTTGTCACGGAGTCACCGGGCGATGCTCTGGAGCTGCTCCCCACGAAGCCGGGCAGGACTTTGGGGGAGCCTCCTCTCTGTGAGCAGACTGTCGCCAGGGCAAGAAGCTCCCACGGCTTCCACCTTCCTGGGTCTGACCTCAGAGCATCCAGCCTCCCCTTCCACACTGTGCGCTTCCCACAGCGAGTCCGCACAGGTGGGGCTCTTGGGGGTGCCAGAAGGCCCTGCACCCCAACTCCACAGTCAGATGTGACTCTCAGCCAGCCAGTAAAACAGAAGGTTTATTAGACGACAGGAGCATGGTCTAAAACAGAGCTTGTAGGTACAGAGACCAGGACCCCTAAGTTAGGTCCATCTTGGGGCAGGGAGGCCAGAGCCCCTCTGGCCCAACCCTCCATATCCCCAGCCAGCTCCAAACTGAAACTCTCCAGGCCCTTCTCTGCCTTTGTCCCTTTCCCGGGCCAGGAGGTCACCTGATCTCTTTGTTCTCCAACACTTTCAGTTGGCACCTTGCCGGGGAGGGGCCTAGGCCATCAGTGGCCAGGAGACTGGGTGTCGGCCATTCTCTGTGCAGACACCATTGCACTGGCCCTCTAGGGCTCTGCAACAATCACACACCCTTATCCCACCACCAAGATACTTAAGAACTGCATAGGGGAAACTGAGGCACACACACAGTATTCAGAGAAAATATTAAGAACATTCCCACTTCGTCACACCATCCCCACACACGCCATCTATCCACCCACCCATCCCCATACACAGCTATCCATCCATCCGTCCGTCCCCGTCCCCGCCATCTATCCACCCACCCATCCCCATACACAGCTATCCATCCATCCGTCCGTCCCCGTACATGCCATCCATCCGCCCATCCCCGTACATGCCATCCATGCATCCATCCACCCACCCACCCCCACACACAGCTATCCATCCATCTGTCCGTCCCCGTACACGCCATCCATCCACTCATCCCCGTACACGTCATCTATCCTTCCGTCCCCGAACACACCATCCATCTATCCATCCATCCCCATACACACCATCCATACATCCATCCTGGATTCTCCCAGCTCCCTCCCCCTCCCAACTCCTGTGATTCTGCTCCCACCCTTGTTCCCACCGCTGCCCCACCTAGTGCTGACCTCACTCCCATTCCAGCCAATAGGGTGGCAGAACAGCTCCCGCACGGAAGGCGCCACTATGACATCGCCCGTTTACGTACGGTTTGCAGCAGTCGGTTACCGGCCCCCCGGTGCCGGCGACAGGACCCCAGCGTCCAAGTCCCTGCCTCCCACTTGCACCGTGAGCAGAGACGGGGTCGCCCCTGGCGGGGGGTAACCCTGGATATAGTGGGGAAACCACCCCAGATCCAGTGCCCCCTAGAGGGGACAGGCCCCTGCCCCATTCTCCGCCCCCCTGAGCCAGCCGGTCCCTGCCCTGGGGCTGGATGGGAGCCGGCGCCCCCTAGAGGGGACAGGCCCCTGCACCGTTCTCTGCCCCCCTGAGCCAGCCAGTCCCCACCATGGGGCCAGAGGGGAGCCGGTGCTCCCTAGAGGGACAGACCCCGTGTCCATTCCCTGCCCCTCTGAGCCAGCTAGTCCCCGCCCTGGGGCTGGATGGGGGCTGGTGCCCCCTAGAGGGGACAAGCCCCTGCCCCATTCCCTGCCCCAGCCAGTTGTAACATGGCCATTGGTTGTCTCTCTCTCCGCAGACCATGGCCGCCCACGTGCCCCTGCCCCCTGGCCTGCCCCAGCTGCTCAAAGCCGGCACCAAGTACTTCTCCGGCCTGCAGGAGTCGCTCTTCAGCCACATCACGGCCTGCCGGGCCCTGGCCATGTGCCTGCGCACCTCCTACGGGCCGCTGGGCCACAACAAGCTGGTGATCACCCACCTGGGCAAGGCCCTGTGCACGGCCCACGCCGGCACCATCCTGCGGGAGCTGGAGCTGGAGAACCCGGTGGCCCGGATGCTGGGCGCGGCCAGCCAGGCCCAGGAGGAGGAGACGGGCGATGGGGCCAATGCTGTGGTGCTGCTGGCCGGGGCGCTGCTGGACAACGCCGAGAAGCTGCTGCGTGCCGGCCTGCCCGTGGCCGCCGTGCGGGACGGCTACGACGCAGCCTGCAAGGAAGCCGTGCGGCTGCTGCCCGGCCTGGCCTGCCACGTGCTAGCGGATCTCCGGGACCCGGCCGGGGTGGCCGGGGCCCTGCGTGCCGCCGTGGGCAGCAAGCTCTTTGGCTACCAGGATTTCCTGGCCGGGCTGGTGGCCCGGTGCTGCGTGGCGGCACTGAGCCCGGAAGGCGCCTTTGAGCCCAATAACGTGCGCCTCTGCAAGGTGCCGGGGGGCGGCGTCACCGACTCCTGCCTGCTGGAGGGCATGGTCTTCTGCACCGAGGTCGAGAGCCAGGTGCACCAGGCACATGAGGCCCGGATCGCCGTCTACTGCTGCCCCTTCGGCCTGGCCCGCAGCGAGACCAAAGGCATGGTGCTGTTCCAGGGGGCGGCGGAGATGCGGGCGTACGGCGACGCCGAGGAGGCGCTGCTGGGGCAGCGCGTCCGGGCCATCGCTGAGGAGGGGGCCAGCGTGGTGGTGGTGGGCGGGCGGGTGGACCCGCTGGCCCTGCAGTACGCCGACCAGCTGGGGCTTATGGTGGTGCGGCTCAGTTCCCGGCTGGAGCTGCAGTGTCTGTGCCGGGCCGTGGGCGCTGTCCCGCTGGCCAGCCTGGTGCCCCCGCCGCCCGGCGCCATAGGGCACTGCCGGCGCGTCTACCTCAGCGAGATCGGGAGCACGGCCGTGGTGGTTTTCCGCCAGGACGGCGGCGCCTGCCCTGTGGCCACCATCCTGCTGCGGGGGGCTACCCACGAGCTGCTCTGCAGCCTGGAGGAGGCGGTGACAGACGGGCTGAACACCTACAAGGCCCTGGTGAGTGACCGCCGGCTGCTGCCCGGGGCAGGGGCGACGGAGATGGCCCTGGCCGTGCGGCTGGCCACGCTGGGCACCTACCTCCCCAGCCTGGAGCAGTACGGCATCCTGGAGTTCGCCCAGGCTTTGAAGACCCTGCCAGCGGCGCTGGCCGAGAACGCGGGGCTGCCGGTCAACGAGACCATGGCGGCGCTGGAGGCCCTGCACCAGCTGGGCACGGCCACCGCTGGTGTCCGGCCGGGCGAGGGGGGGGCTCCCACCATGGACGCTGCCCGGGAGGGGGTGCTGGACTCCTTGCTGGTCAAGGAGAAGGTCCTCCGCCTGGCGGTCCACACGGCCACCACCCTGCTGGGCGTCAGCCACATCCTGGTGGCCAAGAAGAGCGGGGGACCCAAGGTCCGGGGGGAGAACCCCAACTGGGACCTGGAACCCGACGCCCTGGAGTGAGCCGCTGTCAAGGGAGAGGGGGCTGCCCCGCGGCCACACGGAAACGGGCCCCCACCGGCCCTCCGGCCCCTGCCCCCCATCCGCCCGTTGGCACCCCAATAAACAGCTTCTCACCATGTTACAGAGACTCCACTGTCAGTCCTGCCCTCCTCTCTCCCCGTCGTGCCGGGCACTGCACAGACCCCCGAGTACCTCCCAGGGGAGAGCACCCCCTGCTGAGCCCCCCCACCCCGCTCCCTGCCCCACAGCACCCCCTAGCGCCGCCTTGGGGACAGCCCTGCCTGCCAGGGGAGAGCGCCCCCTGCTGAGCCCTCTACCCCGCTCCCTGCCCCTAGCGCCCAGCCCGCCCTGCTCTAACCACCAGCCCCCACTTCCCTCTCAGAGTCGGGGAGAGAACCCAGGAGTCCTGGCTCCCAGCCCGCCCTGCTCTGACCAACCAGCCCCCACTCTCCTCCCAGAGCCAGGAAGAGAACCCAGGAGTCCTGGCTCCCAGCCCCCCCCACATTCTACCAGATGGGGAGGGGAGACTTTACCCCTGGTGGGCTGATGGGGGTGGGGGAGGAGAGGCTGAGCGGACTCTCCAGGGGCCGTAATTAAGCCCAGGCAGGAGACGTGCCCTTGATTGCATTTCCCTTTAAACCAGCGCTAATGACACTTCCCTTCCCTGTCCCTAGGCCCAGCCCTCCTTCCCCCCCCCCGCCCCGCCGCAGCTAAGGATGGGGGGGCAGTGACACCCTGTCTCTATCCCCACACGCACCCATCCCCTCCCTCTCACCCCATGCCCCACTCCTGCCCAAGCCAATCCTGTCCCAAATCTTGGGGGTTTCCCCTTCCCCAGCCCCACTCCCCCATGTGTTGCGGCACCGTAACTATAACAACCCGGACCGGGGGGGGGGAGTCTGGCGGGGGGCTGGATCTTGCCAAGGCGGGGGGCTGGGAAGGGCCTGGCGCAGAAGTTAAACATTGATGGCTGGGAAAGGTCGGGTCCCTGTGGGGGCACATGTCAGGGTCGCCCTGCCCGGCTACGAGCCGCCCCCCCCCCCCGGCCCCGCGCCATGGGGCCCCTGGGAGCCGGCCTCTGCCAGCCGTCAATGTTTAACTCCTGCGCCAGGCCCTTCCCAGCCCCCCGCCTCCTTGCGGGGGGAGGGTGTATCAGCCGGGGGGGGGGGAGGGCGGGATGTGCCAGGCTGCAGGGGAGGAGGTAGGGAGGGCAAAGACATGAATCCCCCACATCTGCCTTAGACTGAACAATGGGGTCAGTGCCAAGGGCTGCCGGTGCCCCTCACTCCCGACCCGCAGCCCCTGCCAGCCCAGCCCTGCCCCCCCTCAGCTCTGCCAGTGCCCCTCACTCCCGACCCACACACCCCTGCTAGCCCAGCCCTGCCGGTGCCCCTCACTCCCGACACGCAGCCCCTGCCAGCCCAGCCCTGCCCCCCCCCAGCTCTGCCGGTGCCCCTCACTCCCGACCCGCAGCCCCTGCCAGCCCAGCCCTGCCCCCCCCCCCCCCCCCAGCTCTGCCGGTGCCCCTCACTCCCGACCCGCAGCCCCTGCCAGCCCAGCCCTGCCCCCCCCCCAGCTCTGCCGGTGCCCCTCACTCCCGACCCGCAGCCCCTGCCAGCCCAGCCCTGCCCCCCCCCCCAGCTCTGCCGGTCCCCCTCACTCCCGACCCGCAGCCCCCACTAGGCCAGCCCTGGGCTCCCCGAATGGCTCTGTCTGTGCCACACAGTTGAGCTCAGGATGGAAGGCCATGTGGGGGTGGCTGGAACCGGCTGGCTCACAGACGGGGGCCTGTCTATAGAGCTGTTTGGGGCTTGGGGGGGCGGTGGGGCGCTGGTATTACTCCTTTCCCAACAGCAGGAAGGGAACCCAGGAGTCCAGGCCCAGGGGCGGGGGCGGGTTGGGCCCATCTCTGGTTTCCATTTGATTTATCCCCTTTTTAATGAAGCTGGATTCCAGACGTCGCCTGGGATCTCACCACGATAGGGGGCGGGGGGGAGCTGTCAAGGAGAAACCCCCCCTTTCCCCCTTCCCCCACAGCCCTCTCCAACATCCCTCTCCTCCGCCAGCCCCCCAGGGCCCTTGTTCACACTCGCTGGGTTCTGCATCGCTTTGTGACACCTCTCCTGACACCTTCAGAGACAGCCCCCCAACCCCCCGCCTCCACCTGCTCCCTCCCCCCACCCCCTGCTCCCCCATATCCCCCACCCCTTGCCTTCCCAGCAGCCTCCTCCTCACTGTCCTCCCCCGCACAGTCACCCCCTTCCCCCCCGCATTAGTTAGTGCCACTCACTCCTGACCCACAGCCCCCGCTAGCCCAGCCCTGCCCCCCGCCCCAGCTCTGCCGGTGCCCCTCACTTCCAACCCGCAGCCCCTGCTAGCCCAGCCCTGCCCCCCGCCCCAGCTCTGCCGGTGTCCCTCACTCCGACCCGCGTCCCTCACTCCGACCCGCAGCCCTTGCCAGCCCAGCCCTGGGCTCCCCCCAGCTCTGCCGGTGCCCCTCACTCCCGACCTGCAGCCCCTGCTAGCCCAGCCCTGCCCCCCCCCCAGCACTGCCAGTGTCCCTCACTCCCGACCCGCAGCCCCTGCTAGCCCAGCCCCCTGCCCCCCAGCTCTCCCAGTGCCCCTCACTCCTGACCCACAGCCCCCTCCTACCCCCATCCCTGTCTCTCCCAGACGCCCGCCCTGATGCCAGGCTGGCCCGGGAGTGTGGGAAGCCGGGGACATTTGCAGACTGCCCTGCCCCCCCACCCCCCCGTGTGTGATTGATGGGGATTTTTAATTAAAACTCAATATTTTCTCTCCTCTATTAAATGGCTGTTTCTAGGGAACCCCTCCCCCCGCCCCCCTGCAGCCTGACAGTGCCGGGCCTGGCTTCTCTCGCCCTGTTTGCTGCCCCCCCCCCCCAGCTCCCCCCTGCACACTCCGGCCCCAGCTGCAGCTGGGATGCTACAGAGACCACATGGGGCCTGTCCCCTCTAGGGGGCGCTGGCTCCCCTCTGGCCCCAGGGCGGGGACTGGCTGGCTCAGGAGGGGCAGGGAATGGGGTAGGGGCCTCTCCCCTCTAGGGGGCACCGGCTCCCCTCCGCAAAAATGAGCTGCTGGCGGGGGTTGAGGGGCAATGGGGGTAGGAGATCGCGGGGGCAGGGGTGGCAGTAGGTTATGGGGGGGCAGAGGGGGAGCTGGCTGCTGGGGCTGGGGTGGGGTTTGGGGAGCTCACGGCTGTGGGGGGCTGGGGAAGCTGGCAGGACGACACCCTGCGGAAACCAGAGACACTGATGGCCAGACACGGACCTGCCTCCGAGGGAAGGGGCTGCCGCCAGCCGGGACCCCTCCCCCGCCGCGAGCCAGGACCCTGACCCCTCTCCCGCCTCGAGCCCAGACCCCGACATCTCCCCCGCTGCTAGCCAGGACCCCAACCCTAGCGTAAGCTCCAGCCCCGCAAACCCAGACCCATTAACCCTGAGACCCCTAACCTCTGAGCCCCACCCCAACCTCTGACCCCAGTCCCTAACCGTGGACCCCTAACTTCTAACCCCCACCCCAACCTCTGACCCCGGTCCCTAACCCCAATTCTTAACCTCTGACCCCAACCCCTAACCTTTAAACCCGGCCATAACCCAACCCCCAATCTCTAACCCTGCCCTCTAACTCCTAACTTCCATCGCCAGTCATAACCTGTGACCCCAGCCTCTGACCCCGATCCCTAACCCCAACTTCCACCCCTAACAGCAGATCCCAACCCCTAATCTTTAACCTTGGCCACAACCCGACCCCCAATTTCTAACCCTGACCTCTGACCCCAACCATAACCTCTGACCCCAACCCCTAACCTCAGCCCTGACCTCTAACCCTGCCCCCTGCCCCCTAACCCTTCACCTCTAACCTGATCCGTAACCCTCACCCCTAACCTCTGACCCTCAACCCTGATCCCTAGCCCCTCTCCCTAACTCCAAACCCAGCACTACCCCGAACAACCCCCCGCACTGGTCTGCACCCCCTGCTTCCCCCCATCCCCAGTGTGGGACCCTCATCCCCCAGCCCCTGCCTGGGGCAGCCAAGATCCCACCCCCCAACTCTGTGAGTTCAAGTCCCCCCAGGCCACGCCGAGGGGCTTGGTCGCTGCTCCCCACCTGGGTGTCCCCCCCCATCGCCCACAGGAGGTCACAGCTCGCTCCCGCCCCCTGCCACGCCCCACTGAGCACCGGGGCACAACTGCCCAGACCCTCGCCCAGCGTGCAGCCAATCACTAGGGAGCTCGGGGGGGGGGGTCTGCTTCCCACATTCCCCGAGCCCCCGCCCTTCCCCTCGCTCTGTACCCCACACCTACACCCCACTTCCCCTGCCATTCTTCCTGGAGGGGGGAGAACCCAGGCATGCTGGCTCCCAGCCCCCGAGCTCTGACCACCAGTCCCCTCTCCCCTCCCAGAGCTGGGGAGAGAACCCAGGCATGCTGGCTCCCAGCCCCCGAGCTCTGACCACCAGTCCCCACTCCCCTCCCAGAGCCGGGGAGAGAACCCAGGAGTCTTGACTCCCAGCAAAACCCCCACACACACCATCACGGCAGGTCACTGTGACCACTACAGGCTACAGCTGGGCAGTGGCTGCACATGCAGCTGCCAGATGTCCCACTAGGGGGCAGCGTTTCCCCAGGACTCTCGCCTGCCCCACATATTTGTGCCAAGGGGCGATGGGTCAGGCTGGGCCAGGCTCTGCTCCGGGCCTGGCCCAGCCCGTCTGCGGCGGGGAGCTGTGATTGATGCTCGGCCCCACAACAGCTGCCTCCAGTCACAGTGAAGAGACCCTGTCTGTCAGGGGGGCCCTGCAGCGCTGGGGGGAGGGGCAGAGTGAGGTGATAGATCGATCGATAGATAGATGAGGATGGGGATGGATAGACAGAGGGGTATGGATGGGGATAGATAGATAGAGGGTTGTCTGGAGATAGATGTGGGGGATGGGGTGGGTGGGGGGACACTGCTGTACACACACGGGGAGGACGGGGCGGGCAGGGAGAGATGGGGAGGATGGGAGGGCCGGGGGGACACTGCTGTACACACACGGGGAGGACGGGGCGGGCGGGGAGAGATGGGGAGGATGGGAGGGGCGGGGGGGGACAATGCTGTACACACGCGGGGAGGACGGGGAGAGATGGGGAGGATGGGAGGGGCGGGGGGGGACACTGCTATACACACGCGGGGAGGACGGGGCGGGCGGGGAGAGATGGGGAGGATGGGGTGGTCGGGGGGACACTGCTGTACACACGCTGGGAGGACGGGGCGGGCGGGGAGAGATGGGGAGGATGGGAGGGGCGGGGGGGGACACTGCTGTACACACGCGGGGAGGACGGGGAGAGATGGGGAGAGATGGGGAGGACGGGGCGGGCGGGGGGGACACTGCTGTACACACGCGGGGAGGACGGGGCGGGCGGGGAGAGATGGGGAGGATGGGAGGGGCGGGGTGGGACAATGCTGTACACACGCGGGGAGGACGGGGAGAGATGGGGAGGACGGGGTGGTCGGGGGGACACTGCTGTACACACGCGGGGAGGACGGGGCGGGCAGGGAGAGATGGGGAGGATGGGAGGGGCGGGGGGGGACAATGCTGTACACACGCGGGGAGGACGGGGCGGGCGGGGAGAGATGGGGAGGATGGGAGGGGCGGGGGGGGGACAATGCTGTACACACGCGGGGAGGACGGGGCGGGCAGGGAGAGATGGGGAGGATGGGGTGGTCGGGGGGACACTGCTGTACACACGCGGGGAGGACGGGGCGGGCAGGGAGAGATGGGGAGGATGGGGTGGTCGGGGGGACACTGCTGTACACACGCGGGGAGGACGGGGCGGGCAGGGAGAGATGGGGAGGATGGGAGGGGCGGGGGGGGACAATGCTGTACACACGCGGGGAGGACGGGGCGGGCGGGGAGAGATGGGGAGGACGGGGCGGGCGGGGGCACACTGCTGTACACACGCGGGGAGGACGGGGCGGGCGGGGAGAGATGGGGAGGATGGGAGGGGCGGGGGGGGACAATGCTGTACACACGCGGGGAGGACGGGGCGGGCAGGGAGAGATGGGGAGGACGGGGTGATCGGGGGCACACTGCTGTACACACGCGGGGAGGACGGGGCGGGCAGGGAGAGATGGGGAGGACGGGGCGGGCCGGGGGGACAATGCTGTACACACGCGGGGAGGACGGGGCGGACAGAGAGAGATGGGGAGGACGGGGTGGTCGGGGGGACACTGCTGTACACACGCGGGGAGGACGGGGCGGGCGGGGAGAGATGGGGAGGACGGGGCGGGCGGGGGCACACTGCTGTACACACGCGGGGAGGACGGGGAGAGATGGGGAGGACGGGGCGGGCGGGGGGACACTGCTGTACACACGCGGGGAGGACGGGGCGGGCGGGGAGAGATGGGGAGGACGGGGCGGGCGGGAGCACACTGCTGTACACACGCGGGGAGGACGGGGCGGGCAGGGAGAGATGGGGAGGATGGGGCGGGCGGGGGCACACTGCTGTACACACGCGGGGAGGACGGGGAGAGATGGGGAGGACGGGGCGGGCGGGGGCACACTGCTGTACACACGCGGGGAGGACGGGGAGAGATGGGGAGGACGGGGCGGGCGGGGGCGGGACACTGCTGTACACACGTGGGTGGGCGGGAGGACGATAGCTAGCCGGGGGGCACTCTCCGACATAGGTGTCTATGGGGCTGGCTAGTTTTCCTCTCTCCTGGCAGCCAATACTGGCCCCAGGGCCGTTCCAAAGCTGAGGCTGGAACCCAGGCGTCCTGACTCCCAGCTCCCCCCACCCCCCAGCTCTGAGCCCGAGTTAATTCTCCATGTCCTGTCCCAGCCCCCTGCCAGGGCTGGGGGAGGGAAGGGGAGAGATTTAAAGAGACAGGAGCGGATGTGGCCACCTGAACTTCCACCCAGCCCCCTCCCCATGTCCAGGGGCCTCCACCCAGCCGGGGCCAGCACCCCCTCCCCCCAACCACTAGACCCCACTGCCTGCCCAGCGCCGGGGAGAGAACCCAGGAGTCCGGGATCTCTGCACAGGGAGAGGGGAGCGGGATGGTGCCTTCAGGCCGCTTTACTCAGCAGTAGACAAACGTGACCTAATTGGGGACTGACCCCAGGCGACCCCTGGCTGGCAGTGCGGACCTGGTGCTCGCTGATCTAATAGCCAGTCCCGTCCCTCGTTAGCAGCACACACACCCCACTCTGTGCCCCCCACATCGTTCCTGTGAGGGTTGGCGGGGGGGCAGGGAAGTGGTTTAGAACAGGGACAGCTAAGTGCCAGGACTCCTGGGTTCTCTCCCAGGCTCTGGGAGGAGAGTGGGGGCTGGTGGGTTAGAGCAGGGGGGGCTGGGAGCCAGGACTCCTGGGTTCTCTCCCTGGCTCTGGGAGGGGAGTGGGGGCTGGTGGGTTAGAGCAGGGGGGGCTGGTAGCCAGGACTCCTGGGTTCTTTCCCCGGCTCTGGGAGGGGAGTGGGGGCTGGTGGGTTAGAGCAGGGGGGGCTGGTAGCCAGGACTCCTGGGTTCTCTCCCTGGCTCTGGGAGGGGAGTGGGGGCTGGTGGGTTAGAGCAGGGGGGGCTGGGAGCCAGGACTCCTGGGTTCTGTTCCGAGTCACTCCCAACCCTCCCATCCCCGACCCAGGGCCTGATCCTAACCAGTGTCCCCTCGAGGGGAAACACCCCACCCCACCCCCACGAGCTGCCCATCCCCGGACCCCCACCCCCTCCACAGCTTCTGCAGCTACTTCTGCCACTAACTGTGTTGCGTGAGGCCGTTATGTGAACGGATCTGACAGCAGCCGGCGCGGCCCCCCCACTGTCTCCCCCTCCCCAGGGCAGAGTCTGTCCTATGCACCATGGATCTAATGGGGCTTCTCACCCCCCCCCCCCGAATGCAGCCCCTCTGGCGTTGTGGGAGGAGGGTGGCGAAGGCCTGGCTTAGATCAGCTGGGAACAGAGACAACCCCCCCATCACATCGAGCCCTCCCCCCGCCCCGCCACATCCAGGCCCCTTGTCAGGGTGAGGGTGAGACAGGGACAGGGACATGGGAGGTTATTTCGGGGGAGAGAGACACCAGGCAAAACGCACTGAGAAAGGCAGAGCGAGGGGGGGAATGGGGCAGAGGCCTGTCCCCTCTAGGGGACGCCGGCTCCCACCCGGCCCCAGGGTGGGGACTGGCTGGCTCAGGGGGGCAGGGAATGGGGCAGGGGAACTTTTCTCTCTCGGGGGCACCAGCAGTGATCCAGACCCAGGTGCCCCCCAAACTAGGGATATGAATCCCCAGTGAATATTCCCCCCTTGCTGAGAGAAAGGGGGCAGTGTGTGGGGATAGAGAGATAGATCAATGGGAATAGATAAGGAGACAGACAGGGTGCTTATAGGAATATACAGACAGACAGGATATGAACGAGAATAGATAGATAGACAGGCAGAGGGTGCAAACAGGAATAGACCGACAGACAGACAGGCAGAGGGTGTGAACGGGAATAGACCGACAGACAGGCAGACGGTGCAAATGGGAATAGACAGACAGACAGAGGGTGCAAACAGGAATAGACCGACAGACAGACAGACAGGCAGAGGGTGCGAACGGGAATAGACCGACAGACAGACAGACAGGCAGAGGGTGCAAACGGGAATAGACCGACAGACAGACAGACAGGCAGAGGGTGCGAACGGGAATAGACCGACAGACAGACAGAGAGGCAGAGGGTGCGAACGGGAATAGACCGACAGACAGACAGACAGGCAGAGGGTGCGAACGGGAATAGACCGACAGACAGACAGAGCGTGCGAACGGGAGTTGACAGAGAGGCAGAGGGTGCGAATGGGAATAGACCGAAAGACAGACACAGAGATAACCGAGCAGGAGGGATGTATTTTTATATATTTTCCAGGAGTGAAATTCCAGTCCAAGCAGGTCCCAGGCAAGGTATGTGCAGGGTCAATTGATATAACATGTCTTTTCTCCCCGCCAACGCCCCCCACCCAAGTGCCCCGCGCTGCCCCATGGTTGGTCTCTGCAGCAGATGCATCTCGATTCTCTGCTGGGCTCAGCCTGCACCTCCGGAGAGCCCAGCAGAGCCCCTACATCATCCTGGGGACCGGCTCCTGCCTAGGCCAGTTCATCCCACCTGGCCCCCCGGGATCCAACGTCCCCTCGAGCTGGCCCGGCTAGTTTCACTGCTTCACCATCGAAACTTTGTGCCTAATTTCCTGTGTGAACGTGTCTAGCTTCAGTTTCCAGCCGGAGCTCCGCCAGGATCATGACCGCTGTCAGCCTGGCTTGGCCGGACCCCTTTCCACCATCCCCTTACCAAGGCGCAGGGACGACTCGTCCCCATCCCTTTTGGCTTTCGGAGGCGGCTTTCTCGGGCTCGGCTTCGGAGGGACCCAGCCGCCTTTCGGACCTGTGGTATCCTGCTATCCCCTGGCGACATGGGAGGCCGCGAAATTAAGCGTGGGGAGGGGGTTGGTTTGTGTTCATGTAGACCCACCCAACCCCAGAAACTTCCCGCAGCTCGCTGGCAGATCCCAGGGGTGGAACATGCAGGGGGGAGCAGCCCTGAACTCTTAAAAAAATAGATTCATCCGTTACGAAGTCAAAATCACCTCTATAGTCCTGTTTATCATACTGCTTTCCCAGGAGACGAGGCCTCTGGTGAAATATCTCTTCTCTCTCACATCACTCACCAAAGCCAGGGGGCAGAATCACAAGTGTAACCACCCCCTCCCCCCTCCGAGGCTCCCTCGTGAACTCACAAGGGAAAAGGGGGCAGGGGAGAGACGGGTAGGAAATAACCAAGGGCGTCCGGACAGATGCACAAGAACCTCTATAATGCACGTGATCGGACAGTAAATTCCACCAACAAAAGCTAAGAAATTCCCAGGTCAAAAAATGTCGTTAAAGCCCGCAAAGATCCGTGCCCCTCCCCCGCCTCTCCCCCCCCCAACCACTTCTTTTTCCCCTTGAAGCCATTTCCGGGCCCGAAACAGGAAGTCCCACCCGAAACAGGAAGTCCCCATCCCAAAAGAGGAAGTCCCACCCTCGCCGGAGTGTCTTCCTCCACCTCATTTCCTGGTGGGCGATATGTCACTTCCTGTGGCTTAACGTTCGCTTCTTGCTGAATGGCAAGGGGGGTGAAAAATGACGAGCCCACTCCCATACCTCCATGCCTGCCCCCCCCCGGACGAAAATGTCTCTCTGATAAAGGGGGGGTGGGGGGAGGGCGCGTGCGTCTGGCAGCCACTTTTGTTGAGTCACATTTTCAAACAGCGACATAGAAAAGGTCCCAATGGTTGAAATAACCAAACCTTTCGCCCCTCCCTCGAATCCCACCCCCACTACATGTGAACTGGGACTGGGTGTGTGGGGGGGGGTAAAACTGCCCCCGCCAGTCCTTAGGACAGGGGGAAATCTCCTGAACAGGGCTGATCTCCCCTCACCCCACCCCAGGACATAACACTGCTGCTCCTGGCCTTCCCCCTGACCCCACAGACCCCCATCCCGAGGGGGGGAAGAGGTAGGACCTGGCCTGGAAGGGACTGTAGGGATGGGAGGAGCGGAGCTGGGGGGGGTCTGGGGAAGGGACCCGCTCCGAGCCCCCCCCACATCAGTGCCAGAGAGCAGAATGGCACAGGGACCCCCTAGGCCCCCATTAACCCTGTCAGCGCCAGAATATAGGGCCCCCCCATCTCTGCTTTAACCCTGTCAGTGCCGGGGGCTCTTCACACGAGGAAGAATTGGGAGTGGGGGGCATCCGTCTCCGTCAGCACTGGGGGGGCCATCCGCATTGGGGGGGTCGCCGTCCTGGATCCTTGTGAACCCCATCAGCACCGGGGGGGGGGCGTCCGTATTCGGGGGGAGAGGCATAAGTCCATAGCCAACACCGGGGTGGGCCCGGCCCCCCCTTCCCCCTCACACTTTGTAGTAGATGTTGGCGGGGCTTTGGGGGGGCATCTCCTGGACAATGTAGACGGGGTGCCCATAATCCCCGCTCACTTTCTCGTAGTGGGGGCAGAAAGTCCCATCCGATGTCCGTAGCGGGATGATGATGTCGCTGGGCTCCGACCCGTTGTTGTTCCCCCCCCCGCCGGCCCCGCCCCGCTTGGGGCTGGTCAGGCTGCTGAGCGAGAGGGGCGGGAGGTGAGTGTCGCTCTGCTTGGCCCGCCGCCGGCGCCAGCACACGGCCCCCGTCACGCCCGCAGCCACCAGGGCCACGAAGGCGGCGCCCCCCGCCGCCCCAGCCACCACGGGCACGTTGGACTGGGGCAGGGGCCCGTTCGCGCCCCCCGCCGGGCCTGTCGCGTTCCCAGCGCCTGTGGGGGGAGAGAGAGAGAGAGAGAGAGAGAGAAAGGGCTCAGGAGAGAGAACCCAGGAGTCCTGGCTTCCAGCCCCCCCCTGCTCTAACCCACCAGCCCCCGCTCCCCTCCCAGAGCCGGGGAGAGAACCCAGGAGTCCTGGCTTCCAGCCCCCCCCTGCTCTAACCCACCAGCCCCCGCTCCCCTCCCAGAGCCAGGGAGAGAACCCAGGAGTCCTGGCTCCCAGCCCCGCCTGCTCTAACCCACCAGCCCCCACTCCCCTCCCAGAGCAGGGAAGAGAACCCAGGAGTCCTGGCTTCCAGCCCCCCTGCTCTAACCCACCAGCCCCCACTCCCCTCCCAGAGCCGGGGAGAGAACCCAGGAGTCCTGGGTCCCAGCCCCGCCTGCTCTAACCCACCAGCCCCCACTCCCCTCCCAGAGCAGGGAAGAGAACCCAGGAGTCCTGGCTCCCAGCCCCCCCTGCTCTAACCCACCAGCCCCCGCTCCCCTCCCAGAACCAGGGAGAGAACCCAGGAGTCCTGGCTCCCATCCCCCCTGCTCTAACCCAACAGACTCCATTCCCCGCCCAGGAGCCCAGGGCTGGGCTAGCAGGGGTCAGGAGTGAGGGGCACCGGCAGAGCTGGGGGGGGGGGGGCGGAAATGGTATATGGGCCTTTCCTCTGTAGGGGGCACTGCCCAGGTTGCTCCCCCTCTGGGATCCGGGGTGGGGCTATCGAGCCAGCCCCCGCCCCCGCCTTGCTGGGTGTGAAGGGGTTAATGGCTTGTCGCTCTGGCCCGGGCAAGCAGAGGCTGGTGGATGCTGATGCCTGTAAAGGACCCAGGGCTGGGGGACCCATCACAGAGACAATTAGCTTCCTTAACCCGCTTTGACAGACAGGAAGGGGCTGTAGTCCACGAAAGCTTATGCTCTAATAAATTTGTTAGTCTCTAAGGTGCCACAAGTACTCCTGTTCTTCTTTTTGCGGATACAGACTAACACGGCTGTTACTCTGAAAGGAAGGGATCAGAAACCCCCCTGGGCCCAGCCAGTCAGCCAGCTGCCACCATGAACAGGGCTGAGAGCCAGGACGCCTGGGTTCTCTCCCCAGCTCTGGGAGGGGAGTGGGGGCTGGTGGGTAAGAGCAGTAGGGGAAGGAGTCAGGACTCCTGGGTTCTCTGCCCGGCTCTGGGAGGGGTGTGTGGGGGCTGGTGGGTTAGAGCAGTAGGGGAAGGAGTCAGGACTCCTGGGTTCTCTGCCCGGCTCTGGGAGGGGTGTGTGGGGGCTGGTGGTTGGGGGCAGGAGCCAGGACACCTGGGTTCTGTTCTGAGTCACTCCCCACCCCCCCATCCCCGATCTGGGGCCTGATCCTAACCACACCCCCTCAAGGGGAAACCCCCACCCCACCCCCACGAGCTGCCCATCCCCGGCCTCTGGACGCGCATGGTCGGGGTGAGCCATCTAGAACATGCTGGGGGAGGGGCAGGGACCCCCAGTGCTGGGTGGGGAACTGGGGGGGGGGGGAGGGCAGCTCTGTACCTGCACCGCTTTCCCTGCCGGCGTCTGCCCTGTCCAGCGTCCCGTGCTCCTTCTCGGGCGGCGTCTCTGGCCCCGATTTCTGGGAATTGGACCCCGTGCCGGGATCTGGGGGGGCAGAGAGAGAGAGAGACCTGCATGGATGGGGGAGCAACAGGTGCTCACAGACCAGGGTCCCCAACACACTCTTCCTGCTGGGTGGGTGCAGAGCCCCCTGTACCCGACTTCTCCCAGCCCCCTTCCCCTCTGCGTGCTGCAGTACCCGGCCTGGCCAGGAGGGGGTGCCAGTCACCACTGCAATCTATGGGAGGCAGGACCAACACCAACACCCTCACCCTCAGCTCTGCCGGTGCCCCTCACTCCCGACCCGCAGCCCCTGCCAGCCCAGCCCTGCCCCCCCAGCTCTGCCGGTGCCCCTCACTCCCGACCCGCAGCCCCTGCCAGCCCAGCCCTGCCCCCCCCCAGCTCTGCCGGTGCCCCTCACTCCCGACCCGCAGCCCCTGCCAGCCCAGCCCTGCCCCCCCCCAGCCCTGCCAGTGCCCCTCACTCCCGACCCGCAGCCCCTGCCAGCCCTGCCCTGCCCCCCCCAGCTCTGCCGGTGCCCCTCACTCCCGACCCGCAGCCCCTGCTAGCCCAGCCCTGCCCCCCCCAGCTCTGCCGGTGCCCCTCACTCCCAACCCGCAGCCCCTGCTAGCCCAGCCCTGCCCCCGCAGCTCTGGGGTGTCCCTCACTCCCGACCCACAGCCCCTGCCAGCCCAGCCCTGCCGGGTGGGGGGGGGAAGGGAGAGTTGAGCAGAGGCTTCCCCAGAGGCTGTGGGTCATTCACCCCAGTTCGCGGCCCAGGGGTAGGGCCCTCCCTCCCCCTTTCCCCTCCCCCACTCGCTACTTCCTATCCTCTTCCCACCCTGGCGCTGCAATCATGCAGCGCTAATTAGCTCATTGGAGGGGCTCAGTGGCAATCACCCAGATCCACCCAGATGGGAGAAAGGCTTCCAGAGCCGGGGAGAGAACCCAGGAGTCCTGGCTCCCAGCCCCCCTGCTCTAACACACTAGACCCCACTCCCCTCTCAGAGCCAGGGGGGAGAACCCAGGAGTCCTGGCTCCCAGTCCTCCAATTCATGCTCCCTGCCCCACAGCGCCCCCTAGCACCGCCCTGGAGCTAGCACCCCCTGCTGAGCCCCCATCACACTGAATTCCCCCCCACACACACAGACAGCAATTTTGTGACTTACGCTGCCCCACTTTCAAGACGACTTTCATCCCCTTCGACAGGCAGGCGCCGCCCCTCAGGTTCTCCAGCCCCTCCTTGGTGCCATCCGATGTGGCTATGCGGAGAGACAGGAACATCAGAGCGGGGCAGGGGCAGAAGGGGGCGCTCTCCCCTGGCAGGCGGGGCTGGCTCCAGGGCGGCGCTAGGGGGCGCTGTGGGGCAGGGAGTGGGGCAGGGTGGCTCAGCAGGGTCAGTATGGGGGGGGCGGGGTTGCTCTGCAGATGGGACGCTATATGTGACATGTGTGTCTGTGTTGGTTGGTGTGGGGGTGTGTGATCTCCCTGTCACGCCCGCCGTGTACGTGGGGGTCTCTGACCGCGGCGTGTGATGGGTGTGTGTGGGGTGAGGCTGTGTGAGCTCCTTGTAGTTCTGTGGAAGGAGAAATTAGACCCTGGTGCTTATAGTTCAGAGACACACACACACAGAGACGCATACACAGAGACACACACAGGGCTAGATCTCTCTCTCACACAGACACACACACGGACACACGGGCCTAGATCTCACACACACACACACACACGGGCCTACATCTCACTCACACACACACACACGCACTCACACACGGGCCTAGATCTCACACACACGCACACACACACACGGGCCTAGATCTCACACACACACACACACACACAGGCCTAGATCTCACACACACACACACACACACACAGGCCTAGATCTCACACACACACGGGCCTAGATCTCACGCACACACACACACTGTGTTACTAGGTCACTATTGTGCTGCTCTCAGCAATTTGCCTCTCGACCCGACCCGCAGGGACAGCGCAGCCTCCATCCCCCACGGGACCCAGTAGTCCGGGCTCCCAGCCCCCACCCCCACCCCCATTGTCTCCCCAGCTCTGAGAGGGGAGTGGGGACTGGTGGTGAGAGCAGGGGGGCTGGGAGCCCATTGGGAGGTCAGTGCTGAAGACGAGCGGGGGTGGTGGCCCGGACGCCGGGGTCCCCAGGGAGTGGTGTGTGTGTGTGGGGGGGGGTTGCATGCGTGCGGTGGCAGCAGGTGCCGGGGGCGCCGGCAGGACAGGCCGTCACATCGCGTTAGCCGCGCATGGCCAGGCCCTTTCACTGCCAAACATGGGGGGGTCCGTGCTCAAAGATGCCGGCTCCCTAGGCCAGCCCCCCCCGCCGCAGTCAGTCTTCTCCACGGACCCCCCCATCCCCTCCATGGTACCCTGCCCCCCAGTCCCCTCCCACATGCCCCCCATCACCCACCCCACCCCCACAGACACCCCCACACATTCAGCCCCCCGATGCCCCCCACCTCGTCGGCTCCTGCCGCAGCCCAGCGACTCCCCACCCCCCACACCACTCCGTGCCCCCCCCTCAAAACCACCAGCCCCCAGCCGCTGGCCCTGGTCTGTTCTGTCCCCCCACACCCCGCGCCGTGCCCCCCCCTTCAAAACAATCGGCCCCCAGCCACTGGCCCTGGTCTGTCGTCCCCCACCCCCCAGCACTGGACCCAGGAGTCCTGGCGTGTTTAAAGATCTGGAACAAACATTTGTGTATTAGATACGGCCACCTCTGGGGCGGGGTGGCCGGTTACCCGGGGACCCGTCACCCGGTGCTGAGATGTGGCCACCTCTGGGGCGGGGCGGCTGGTTACCCGGGGAACCCTCGCCCGGTGCTGAGATGCGGCCACCTCTGGGGCGGAACGGCCTGCCCGGTGCTGAGATGCGGCCACCTCTGGGGCAGGGCGGCCAGTTACCCAGGGACGTCTCACTCGGTGCTGAGATGCGGCCACCTTGGGGGCGGGCGGACGGTGACACAGGGACCGCTCGCCTGGTGCTGAGATGGGGCAGCTGGTTACATGGGAACCTCTCGCCTGGCACAGAGATGCGGCCACCTCTGGGGCAGGGCGGCTGGTTATCCAGGGATTTTTTACTGGGGGGGGGGTGTTCCGGTTCTGTCACTTCCTGTCCTACTTGGCACCTGACCCTCCGCACTTCACCCCCTCATGTCTGGTTGGGCAGAACAATCATCTGACAAGAATCTGGGTCAGCTCCTCTCCCTCCCCCACCAGGCCCTTCCCCCCACCATGCTCCTGCCCCCCTTCCCCCTGCATCTCCCCCCCCTCCACCCTGCCATCTCCCTTCCCTGCTTCTCCTGGCCTCTCTCTCTTCCCTCCAGTGCCCCCCCCCAGGGATCCCCTCTAGGCCCCTTCGTTCCCCCCACCCACACCAGTAAAAACCCCAACACCCCCCAGGAGACGCTGGGGCAGGTGGGTGATAGCAAAGGGGGAGGGGAGGGACAGGAAGGGAGGGGAAAGGGTGGGAATGGGGGGTGGGGAAGGGGAGGGGTGGGATTGCGGGTGGGAATGGGGGTGGGGAGGGGCAGGGAGGGGGGAATGGGGGTGGGAAGGGGTAGGGGTGGGGATGTGGGGTGAGGAGGGGCAGGGAGGGAGGGGGGCGAATGGAGGTGGGGGGGGCCTGAGGACTTGAGTGTCCCTTCCCCAGGTGACGTCAAGCCCCCATGAGCCCGCCCTGCCCCCCCGCTGAGCCCCCCCTTCCCTGCGTGGGGGGGCTGCAGCCTCTCTGGGGTGGTGTCGGGGGGGCGGTTGCTGTGGCGCGGTTGCCAGGATGCCCGGAAGTCACTGGTTTATTGGGAGACAGTTGCCATAGCAATGGGGGAAAGACCACCACGGCCTATGATGGGAACCGCGGGGGGGGGGGGGGGAATAGACATGCGGGCCCTCCCACCCCTCCCCACCCCCCGAGGGGCAACGATTGCCCCCCCCATGGGGCCTTGCTGATTCCAACCGGCCCCTCCCCCCTGCTCCCCTCCCCCTCTTACTGCCCCTCCCCCGTCCTATTCCCTCCGTGCTGCTCCCCCCCCCGAACCCCTCGCCCGTGACCCAGATGTCAGGAAGCGTCAGCGCCTGGATGTCAAAAGGGAAAATATCCCGGAGCAGACGCCAGGCTCCAGGCTGTGGGGAGGGACTGCTCAGCCCAGGCCCCCCCGAGCCCCATCTCGCACGCGCCCTGTCTCGCACGCACAAGCATGTGAGCAGCAGCTGGGGGACGAGGCCTTGTGCCTTCTATAGGGAGGGGGCCAGGTTAGTTTGCAAGGAGAGCGGGCGTGTGAGAGCCTGTGGATGGCAGAGGAGGGGGCGGTGCCCTGGGCATGTGAGTGTGCGTGGAATGGAGCGTGCAAGAGGTTGAATGTCCAACCTGTGTGTGTGTGTGCGAGAGACGGAGTGTGTGAGGGTGTGAACGTGCAACGGGCGGGTTTGACGGAGCAAATGTTCACCCCGTGTGCATGCCAGGGACCACTTGAGCGTGCGAGGGGCCGAACAGCTCTACCGTGCGTGCAAGAGGGGGATGGTGCATGGGTGTGAGTGTGCAATGAGCCACATGAGTGTGCAAGAGACCAAACAGCTGCCCCAGTGTGTGTCTGTGGACCAGCTTGAGCGAGCGGGCCAGGAGGCGTGTGCAGGCCCTGGTCTGAGGGGGGTGAGCAAGAGGGTGTGCAAATGTTTGTGTAAAGGACCAAGTGGCTACGAGTGTGCGACAGAGGCCATGGCCAGAGGGTTGGCGCGCAAAGGTGAAAGGTACCCCATGTGTCTGCAGGGGAGTGAGTGTGCAAAGAATGAGGGGCATGCAAGGGACTGTGTGTGTGTAAATGCACATGAGGGCCTGAGTGTGTGAGGAACATTTTGGGGAGGAGGAGGGGGCAGTCTGAGTGTGCAAGCAAACTGAGCTATCCCCTTGCATGCCCACTCCTGTTCCACACCACACCAGTCCATGTGCACACACCCTTGCACGCGTTTCCCCCCATGCAAGGTGCCTTGGTCTCTTGCACGCTCACCCCCTGACATGCAAACGCCTCCTCTTGAGAGCCTCCGTCCCATGCAAACAACCCCTCACCCCTAGGACACAACACTGGACTCGAGGGGGGGTCACCCCACGACTCCAACTCTGCCCCCAACTTCTCAGACCCTGTGATCCCGGCTGGGAGCCTGCCACTGTCACCCCAGGCACGGCCTCGGGAGTCGCAGGGAGCCCAGGGCTGGGCTGGCAGGGGCTGCGGGTCAGGAGTGAGGGGCACCGGCAGAGCTTGGTGGGGCTGGGCTGGCAGGGCCTGTGAGTCGGGAGTGAGGGGCACCGGCAGACCTGGGGCGGGGGCAGGGCTGGGCTAGCAGGGACTGAAGGTCGGGAGTGAGGGGCACCAGCAGAGCTGGGGGGGGCAGGGCCGGGCTGGCAGGGGCTGCGGGTCAGAAGTGAGGGGCACCGGCAGAGCTGGGGGGGCAGGGCTGGGCTGAGCAGGGGCTGTGGGTCGGGAGTGAGGGGCACCGGCAGAGCTGGGGGGGCAGGGCTGGGCTGGCAGGGACTGAAGGTCGGGAGTGAGGGGCACCAGCAGAGCTGGGGGGGGCAGGGCCGGGCTGGCAGGGGCTGCAGGTCAGAAGTGAGGGGCACCGGCAGAGCTGGGGGGGCAGGGCTGGGCTGAGCAGGGGCTGTGGGTCGGGAGTGAGGGGCACCGGCAGAGCTGGGGGGGCAGGGCTGGGCTGGCAGGGGCTGCAGGTCGGGAGTGAGGGGCACCGGCAGAGCTGGGGGGGCAGGGCTGGGCTAGCAGGGACTGAAGGTCGGGAGTGAGGGGCACCGGCAGAGCTGGGGGGGCAGGGCTGGGCTAGCAGGGGCTGCGGGTCGGAAGTGAGGGGCACCGGCAGAGCTGGGGGGGCAGGGCTGGGCTAGGAGGGGCTGTGGATTGGGAGTGAGGGGCACCGGTGGAGGTGAGGTTGGGGGTGGGACGGGAGAAGCCGACAGATGCCAGCGGCTCGTGGGCGGCGAGCGATTGACTCTGCAATACACAGCGTAGGAGGGCAGGAGACAGACAGACAGAATGACGGACAGATTGTGTTGGGGAGGGGAGAGGAGCTGGATTTCACAACACAGAGCCTAAGAGACAGGAGCCCCCCCTCCAAATCCCAGCTGACTGACCCCCACCAGGGACCCCCACCAGCTGCATCTGTCGCCTGGCGCTGAGATGCAGCCACCTCTGGGGCAGGGCGGCTGGTTACCCAGGGACCCCTCGCCCAGCGCTGAGAGGCAGCCACCTCTGGGCCAAGGCGGCTGGTTACCCGGGGACCCCTCGCCCGGCGCGGAGAGGCAGGAGGGAAATGCATCAGACCTGGCTCCCAGCCCCACAAGCTGGGGGAGAACCCAGGTGTCCAGGCACTCACTGATGATGTAGTAGTCTTGGTTGCTCTTGAATTCGTGGCCCCACAGGTTGGGGCTGAATTCCTGGAACTTGATGGTGAATCGCACGTCGTGCTCAGGCCGGTCGCACGTCAGCAGCAGGTTGGGGGCCCGCAGGATCTCGCACGCCCGGGCCTGCTCACCCGGCACCAGGTACAGCTTGTAATATTCGTACTCCTCTGCTGAGAAAGGGCCCGGCGGGCGGGACCGCGGGCAGATCAGGTCCAGACGGTCGCCAATCTGCGGGTACAGGACGTAGCCGCCCGCCGCCTGGAACCTGCCAGAGACGGGGTGTCAGAGAGGGGACCCCAACCCGCGTCCCCCTGAGCCAGCCAGTCCTCACCATGGGGCCAGAGGGGAGCTGGCGCCCCCTAAAAGGGACAGGCCCCTGCCCCATTCCCCGCCCCCCTGAGCCAGCCAGGCCCCTCCCGACAAACCAGCTACCCACCTGGCAACAGGGCCTCTCCCGGCCCTCGTCTATGTGCAACACCCATCCCCTCACCCTTCTGCTGCCCCCCCCCCCAGCCCCGCGCCTGGGGGAGCCACCCAGACCCACCCCCGCCCAGAGTTGGGGGAAAGATCCCAATCAGCTGCCTATGGTCCCCGAGGGACCCCTCACCTGGCGCGGAGATGCGGCCACCTCTGGGGCGGGGCGGCTGGTTACCCAGGGATCCCTCGCCCGGCACTGAGATGCAGCCACCTCTGGGGCAGGGCGCAACTACTACTCTAGTGGGTTGGGGGCGCGGGCCTGGGAGCCAGAACTCCTGGGTTCTATTCCTGGCTCTTGGAGGGGAGAGGGGCTAGTGGTTAGAGCGGGATGTGGGTGGGCTGGGCGCCAGGACTCCTGGGTTCTCTCCCTGGCTCTGGGAGGGGAGCGGGGGCTGGTGGTTAGAGCAGGGGGGGCTGGGAGCTAGGCTCTGGGAGGAGAGTGGGGGCTGGTGGGTTAGAGCAGGTGTGTGGTGGGGCTGGGAGCCAGGACTCCTGGGTTCTATTCCTTATCTATGCCAGAGTCAGGGCTAGAACCCAGACGTCCTGATGGCCACAGGCCTTTAGCCCAAGAGCCGATGTAACACCAAGGGGCGGGATCGAACCGGGGACCTCTGGAGCATAGAACATGAGCCTCTACCGCATTTTCTCTCCAGGACCGGTGGCCTGATTTCGCGGTTCCTGGGAATTTCCCCCACATTTCCTCGGCCAGCCCGGGCCCCGTTCAAGCCCCGTAACCCCCCCACCCCGGAATCTGCACATATCGATACGGGCCACAGCAGACCATCACGCCCACTGCCCCCCGCCTCATCCAGCCCTCCAGGTCCCCTCCCACCCTCCCCACGGCACCGCAAAGCAAGATCTGAAAATCGTCCACCACGCCCTGCGGCCTTTGATCTCTCGGTCCCCTGCAAATCCCGCAGAGGCCCAGGGTTCTCTCTCAACTCTAGGGGCAAATCCTCGGCCGGCGAAGATGCAAGAGGCCCTGAGTTTTTCAGTCAGTTGCCATGCTGGGGCGCGAACCCTTCGTCTTTCCCACTGGCACGTCTATCTTGACTAAGGGCAAGTGATTTGAGAGGACACTGGCGTTGTAATGATGCTGTATCGCTCAGAGGGGCAGCTGGTTTGCGGCTTAGCTATCTGGTCAGAGGGCTGGATTTTTCAGCGCTTCACAGGGCACTTTTGTGGCCGATGGACTTAAAAAACAAAGTCCAGTGTCTTGAACACAAGCGGAGGTCGCTTTGAAAATGACCTGGGCGCTGCTCCCCACCCCAGAGCCAGCTGCGTTGGAGCGTTAAAGGTCTGATCAGAAGTCACACGAATCAGTGTGGATTCCCGGCTGATAAAGTCTGATCCGTGTACCTCCCGGATGTTAAAATATTCATTTGCGATCAGACCAGCTCAAACATATGGGGCCTGCCTCTAGTTAATAAGAGAAACTCATTTTCAGCGGCTTGGCGCATCCGTCGGGCATTGCATTTGCCTTCTTAATTTTAAGCAAACGACAGCATTCGTGAGGAATAACTCCACCAGAATAACTTCTGGCCAGCTTCATCAAAACCGACAGCGATGACCGAGAATAGCCGCCGGAATATTTCCTGTGTCCTTCCGGCCTGGGCAGCTAAAAATTATCCCAATGGCTTCCAAAACCAGGATTCGGGGGCAGGAGTTTGCGGGAGAAATCTGAGCTCCGGCTGGGAAAGGGAGTCCCAGATTTTTCCGCTTTTGGAAAACGTCCGGTTTGAAGATCATTCCAAAAAAATCAGTCGATGGATCTCGCCGGATTGGACACCGAAAATCTTCATGGAACCCCCCTCCCCAAACGGGGCTATTGGATAGTCACAGATACGGTTTCTGGCTGGGCCGTAGAAGTTCCCAGAAAAAAACTGGTGCCGAGGGAAACTCAAGAGAGAAACTGGTTTGCGGGGAGCCCGTTCCCTCCAGCCTCGGGACCGGCCAGCTCTCCAGTGTCCCAATCGCCTACCACGCACACACAAAGCCACGGCTCGTGGTCCCGGGAGATTTAGAAGCCTTCCACTGAGTCTCAGACTGCTAGGTTCCAGTTTTCCCCAAGGGGTTTAGGCACCTCGTTTCCATTGATTTCGCCAAACAGCCCAAGCGGTGCTTAATTTTTACATTCGCGACTGATGCAGAGGTGCTGGGGCTCTGCCCAGCCAAGCCCTGGCCCAAATTAAGCGCTGGGCCCGAGTGATCTTTGAAAATGGGACTTGGCGTTCGGGGGTTTTTAAAGCCGGTCAACAATTTTCTAGCCTTAGGCCGCTCAGCCAATCGGCATGTGTGTGTGTTTATATATATATATATAGGAGTATCAGAGATCTAAGCTTGTGCGTGTGTCCAAGATCATGTCCTAAGCAAGCCAGTGGTTTGCTTTAAAAAGAAAGTGGCGTTAAAAAATGACAGGAAGTATTCCCAGATACACACACTGCCCACTCCCCAAGAGACAGCAACATTGGTCCCCATACGCCAATGTCGCCAGCGGCTGATCTGGTCTGATACGTTCATTCTGCGCTGTGAAATAAATACATTTTAAAAATAAAGCGGCCTCTCTTTTTATTCTGTTTTAAGATCCACACATCCCTTGGATGTGGGGATGGGGGAGAGGGAAAAAAAACAGCCAGGATGCCGCCGAAAAACACCCTTCTCCCTCGATCTGCAAGGAGAGGCCACTGGGAGACGGCTACCCCCTTTTTCAGGCCTGGGGGCTGGTGGAAAAGATTTAGACGAATAGATCCATTAGCTCGAGTATGTATTTGTTGCTAGGAAGCACTGCCACACGCTGATGGGAGTAATTGTCGCGTTGACGAATGCTCCATATTTCTGGCAACCAGGCTCCATCCCTCGCCAGCCTGTCGGACCCCCGAAAACTTTGTCGTTTGCTCCGAAGGGGGAAGGGGTTTTGATTGAGCCCGGAGCAGATGCAGGACTCGGGTGGTTTCGATGGATCTCGTGTCTGGAGTGATACGGCCAGGAGGGAAGAAAACGTATCTTCCAGATCTACCCGGGCAGAGAAATGCCTGCTTTGACCTATCAGCCACATAAAGCGCAGTCCAGCAAACAGGCCCGTGTGCGAAATGAAAAGGATTCGCAGAGCCCCACAACACAAGGCAAGACCCAAAGGTCAGTCTCAAGAAGCCGTCTGGAGCGGGATAAATTCATATATTCTGCTTTGAGCCAAGGGTTGGACTAGATACCTCCTGAGGTCTCTTCCAATCCTGATCTTCTATGATACCCAGTCAGTTGTTTCAAGGGGATATCAAACTACACACAACTTTAAGAAGCTGCCAGTATAAAGCTAAAGAAACACACACGCACACACACACACACAGAATAACTAATTTTAAGGGCATCCCCCCCTCCCCGTTCGATACACACACACACACACATGCTTGATCTACACAGACGTACACACTGAAGGCACCAAAACCAACACCCACAACTCGGAAGATGCACATTTATAGACCGCACCAGCGGAGATCACCACTCATTTTCTAAAAAAGACAATGCCAACCCAAAATCCGCCGTTCAAGAGGCCTACCACAAATTCACACCCATCTCCAGTTTGCCTGCACAAACTTCACCAAAACACCGCAATATCTCTCTTAAACACACACACACACACACTCGCTCTCCTGCGCTGGACAGCGTCAAAAGGCCACCAGATATTTTCCCCCCTAAAAAACAAACACCTCTCACCTTTGCACTGAAAACACCGATTTGTCCAGAATTAAAAAAAAATATATATGATTATAAAGAGCAAAAACAACAATCCCCCCCCTCTGATTTTGTTAAATAAAACATCGTCCTTGATTTTGGGGGGGGAGGTCCCACTCCCAACACACTTTCCAGGAAATGGGTTGACTGAAGAGGGATAAAGGGAAAGAAAGAAAAGTTTGACAAGGGGATTAAAGGGCAGACTTTTGAGAGTGAAACTGACACAGGTCCTTATAAAACCCTTGTCAGTTACACTGGAAATTGACTGGATTGGGGGAAATGGAAAAAAAATGCAATTTCTTTTTCCCTTCACTCCCCCCCCCTTTCTCCTCTGGGATTTGCAGCCCCAAAATCAACCACGATTTAAAACTTGGGCGTGCCTTCCCTCTTCCCCCCCAAACCCATCCCCTCTTTATAGCAGAAAAAGCAGCACGAAACCAAGGGAGTTCCCCCCCTTCCCCACTTACTTTTTATTTGCTGTATTCCAGTATATAGGCTCCAGGCTCACAGCTGATATAACCCAAAGTTCCAGCAAGGAAAACAGTAACCCTATAGAGAGTCCGAGCAATGAAGTCCTCAATGCCATGACTGCAAAGGAAAAGGAATGTTTTTACCCCTCCTCTGTGTTTTCTTCTTGAGATTCACACACACACACAAATCAAGAGGCTCCCAAAGACTTTGCCCCCCTCTCTGCCTAGGCTAGATAAAGTTTTATGGATTTCCCCCCCCCCATACACGCCTGGATTTTTCATGCCAGAACTGGAAAGTTGGTTGTTTTGTGTGTGTGTGTTGTTTTTTTCTTCAAGATCCTAATGCCATCTTCAGCCTTGGAGAAAAATACATCTAGACACACACACACACACAGAGAAAATTCGCCTCCACTTCTCTTGTGTGTGTCTTTCTGGTCTGATCTCCTGAGCAGGGAGGACACAGAGTTGTAAAACACAAGGAAGGGAGGGAGGGGGAAGGAATTCATTTGAAAGCCCCCTCCTGGACTCCTTGTCTTTGGTGAGGTTTTTTTTTTTTTTCTTTTTCTTTTCTTTCTCTTTTTTTTTGAAGGTTCGGCATTGAGTAACTCCAGAGATGAGGACAGAGAATGGGAGTTAGCAGAGAGGAGGAGGAGCAGGATAGAAGAAGTGGTGAATGGGAAATACTGGAGGAAAGAGAGAAAGAGAGAGACGGGGCACATACACAGAGAGAGAGAGACTAGGATCTGGAGTCTGGACTTTAAGGAAGACGTGGAATCCGGATTCAGGTATAAAATTCTCCCCAGTGAATAGCACACACATAAACCAGCAGAGCCAGCCAGCAAGGTTGCTTGAAGACAGGAATATTTTGCAGCTCAGTTCACTCGGCCTCTCCGCTTCCCTGTCAGGACTAATCAGAGACACAGTCGCTTCTTGACCAAAAAAAAAAAAAAAAGAGAGAAATCAGGGTCCTTTTCCCGAGCCGCTTTGCGCAGCGACGAAACAGAGAAATGTCGCCAAGCCTCGATTTATTCGTCAAATGCCCAGCCCAGTTCTTTGTGTGTAGGGAAAGGTGGATTTGTGTTACAAAGTCACTTTTCATCCGGTGAGGGAGACGGTTTTTTTAGGGGGAGGAAGATGTGGGGTTGGAAATCAGTCTGGGATTGGAAAGGGACCCAAGAAACAAATCCTCTGATTTTGGCCCTCGGACCAGGCGGGATGGGTTTTCGTTGGGGCTCCCAGGCCAGAGCGTCAGGGAGCATCTGGGGCCTGGGAAGTGCCTTGCTGAAGCAATATTTGCGAGGTGGGATTTCTCCATGAGAATCGGGGGGATCGATTAAACAAGCAAGAACCCCCCTCGATTGCCAAATCCGGTTGGAGATGAATCCAGTGGCTTTTGAAACCCCGCACAGATTCGAAGGCCGTTTCCGAGCTGCTGGGCCCATCAAAGAGTTTCCCCAGGGGCTGTTCCTTCGCCGAGAACAACTCGCGGATGTTAAACCGGCTGGGAAACCCTTTCATTAAAAATTCAATCCGGGATCTCCGGGGTTCGCTCGTTTTAAGGGCAGCGGCGGTTCCTACAAACGGGTAGATCCTTGCGGCCGGGGGGCTTTCCCGAGACAGGAGTTGCCCAGATTGGGATCTTTGACCGGGCCTCTGGGATTTCTCGGCCCGTTGGGCTTCCAGGGTTTTGATGTTTGCTGGGGTGTGGGGGTCAAATGGGCCAGGTGGGATCCTGAGGCCGAGGCGGGAAGCCAACCAGCATTAGCAGGCATTATTGGGGTTCCCAGACGGGCCTGGGGCAAAGGGGGTGTGATTTTAGTGTCAGGAGCAGGGAGGGGCATTTTCGACATGTGGCTCTTGAGCCGGGGAGAGATCCCAGGAGTCCTGGCTCCCAGCCCCCCTGCTCTAACCCACCAGCCCCCACTACCCTCCCAGAGCCAGGGAGAGAACCCAGGAGTCCTGGCTCCCAGCCCCCCCTGCTCTGACCCACCAGCCCCCACTCCCCTCCCAGAGCCGGGGAGAGAACCCAGCAGTCCTGGCTCCCAGCCCCCCTGCTCTAACCCACCAGCCCCCACTCCCCTCCCAGAGCCGGGGAGAGAACCCAGGAGTCCTGGCTCCCAGCCCCCCTGCTCTGACCCACCAGCCCCCACTCCCCTCCCAGAGCCGGGGAGAGAACCCAGGAGTCCTGGCTCCCAGCCCCCCTGCTCTAACCCACCAGCCCCCACTCCCCTCCCAGAGCCGGGGAGAGAACCCAGGAGTCCTGGCTCCCAGCCCCCCTGCTCTAACCCACCAGCCCCCACTCCCCTCCCAGAGCCGGGGAGAGAACCCAGGAGTCCTGGCTCCCAGCCCCCCTGCTCTAACCACCAGCCCCCACTCCCCTCCCAGAGCCGGGGAGAGAACCCAGGAGTCCTGGCTCCCAGCCCCCCTGCTCTAACGCACCAGCCCCCACTCCCCTCCCAGAGCCGGGGAAGAGAACCCAGGAGTCCTGGCTCCCAGCCCCCCTGCTCTAACCACCAGCCCCCACTCCCCTCCCAGAGCTGGGGAGAGAACCCAGGAGTCCTGGCTCCCAGCCCCCCCTGCTCTAACCCCCCAGCCCCCACTCCCCTCCCAGAGCCGGGGAGAGAACCCAGGAGTCCTGGCTCCCAGCCCCGCCTGCTCTGACCCACCAGCCTCCACTCCCCTCCCAGAGCCGGGGAGAGAACCCAGGAGTCCTGGCTCCCAGCCCCCCTGCTCTAACCCACCAGCCCCCACTCCCCTCCCAGAGACGGGAGAGAACCCAGGAGTCCTGGCTCCCAGCCCCCCTGCTCTAACCCACCAGTCCCTCCTCCCCCCTAGCGTCGGGGAGGGAACCCAGGCGTCCGGGCGCCCCGCAGGGCAGGCCGGAGCAGCACAGAGCTGAGTTTGCTTTGGGGAAACTGTGATTTGGATGCAAATCTTCGCAGCATGTTGTTCCCAAGGCACAATCCGCAGCTGCGAGAAACCGTCTGCCCCCGTGTGTCGCCCAGCTCCCGCCGCGAGCCAGGAGCCGGGATGGAAGACTCCCCAGCCCCACGGATGTCATGTGGGGCGGGGGGCTCAGCAAGGGGCAGGGGCACGCTCCCCAGGCAGGCGGGGCTGGCCCCAGGGCGGCGCTAGGGGGCGCTGTGGGGCAGGGAGCGGGGCGGGGGGCTCAGCAGGGGGCGCTCTCCCCTGGCAGGCGGGGCTGGCCCCAGGGCGGCGCTAGGGGGCGCTGTGGGGCAGGGAGCGGGGCGGGGGACTCGGCAGGGGACAGGGATGGGGGCGGCTGTAGCCCACAAGAAGGGGGGGGGGATATTTGCCCAATGCAAACAGAGGCTGCTGGCACCATCTGGTGGCCGAATCTGTTATTGCAGCGAGTCTGCACCAGCAGCCGGGACCGGGGTAGCCAGGAGCTGCCCCTCCCTCCACTCCCCACAGCACCCCCTGCTGGCAGGGGCCGGGGCAGCCAGGAGCTCCCCCTCCGCCCCAGAGCGAGTGGGGGCATTTCTCCAGCCCCGATCTCATCGCCCACTGGCTGGTGAAGAGGCCGTTTCGCCCCTGAAGCCCACAGCCACACACCCCGCGCCGGGGGAGCTGGGCACGTCCGGAGCCGGCTGGGGAAGGTGGGATATTGGGACAAGCAGGGACAGGCTTTGGGAAGGAACGAGTCAGAGCTGCTGCGCGCCAGAGAAAAAGGGGGAATTAAATCCCGTTCTGGGAGAGCCCAGCCTAGTGCGTGTCATAGCCCCTTTACTGCTAAGAGACCACAGAGATTCCTCAATTCCTATCCCACACCCCCTATGCTGAGATCTGCCCCATCCCAACCCCCCCGTTAATTAATCTAGCAGAATAAACAACCCCCCCCCAAAAAACAGAACCTGTTGGCAGAGAGAGACCCTACAATAATAAATCATTAGATGGTTTGAGCACCCTGCATACTTGCCCCTCTTTGTTACTGTAGGGTCTTATGAGCACCGGCAGTGGCTGTCACTTTTTCATCATAGGGTCTTCTGGGAACACTGGGCCCAAATGTCACTTTGTTATTATAGGGTCTGCCAGAGGCACAGTAGGCCGCCCCCGTCACCCCATAGCGGCAGGTCCACGGGCCCATCTACCCTGGCATCCCGGCCCCTGCCAGGATCAGACCCAGCAGTCAATCTAATCTCAGGTCTCTCCCCACCCCTTGACCCCTCTGGGAAGGGAGTGGGGGCTAATGGGTAGAGCGGGGGGGCTGGAAGCCAGGACTCCTGGGTTCTCTGCCCGGCTCTGGGAGGGGAGTGGGGGCCAATGGGTAGAGCAGGGGGGGCTGGGAGCCAGGACACCTGGGTTCTCTCCCCAGATCTGGGAGGGGAGTGAAGACTGGTGGTTAGACCAGGGGGGCCCCTCCCAGAGCTGGGACAGAACCCAGGAGTCCTGGCTCCCAGGTTGGGATGGGAACCCAGGAGGCAGGGTCCCTTTAAGGAGGAAGGGGGGCTCCTGTTGCCCCTGATCCCGTCTTTGTGACATCAGAGGAGGTTGCTGTGGCAACCGGATGCTGCTGGAAACAGGAGACTCAGGTGGGGAGGGAAGGAGGCCCGAAGGTGAGCTCTTAAAGGGACCCTGACCCACATTAGGAGAGCCAGGCAGGGAGGGTAGGGGGACGGCTGGTTCTCCAGGGACCCCTCGCGCGGCACCGAGATATGGCCACCTCTGGGGCGGGGCGGCTGGTTCTCCAGGGACTCCTCACCCGGCACCGAGATATGGCCGCCTCTGGGGCGGGGCGGCTGGTTCTCCAGGGACTCCTCGCCCGGCACCGAGATATGGCCACCTCTGGGGCGGGGCGGCTGGTTCTCCAGGGACCCCTCGCTTGGCCCCGAGATATGGCCACCTCTGGGGCGGGGCGGCCGGTTCTCCAGGGACCCCTCGCCCAGCACTGAGATGCGGCCACCTCTGGGGCGGGGCGGCGGTTAATACAGGGACCCCTTGCCCAGCGCTGAGATGCAGCCACTTGTGGGATCTATCCAAGGATTCCTCCCCCCCGCCCCCGTTCCCAAACTCAGGCGTCCTGACTCTCAACCCCCCGCCCCAGCAACATTTAGATGGACACTCACGCCAACTCCCCCGGCCCGCTGGCCCCCTTCCCTCCTGCGTGGAGAGGGCTATTTACCCATCTCCAGCTGTGTTTGGACAGCCGCTGCCAAGACAAACCAGCCCCGCGCTGGGCCGCCTGGCCCCAGACAGCGGCTCTGGGGTGGGTTTCACACGCCTGGGGTGGGGGTGGGGGGGCGGACCTGCCTGCTCCCCGTTACTGGGACGACTGGGGGGGGGGGGGTGCAGGGCAGGTAGACCGTGCCCCCTTATCCGTCTTCCTTCTTTTCATTTTCCTCGGGGACTTGGTCAATTCCCCACAGGCGCTTTGTTATCTCGTAGGGTCTCCTGGTTGGTTGTTATGGTAGGGCCTACCAAAAGGGATGAAATCCAGGGAACCCAGAGCCCAGGCCCCAGGCGTGCGAGGGAGCTAATGGTGAGAGCAGGCTAGGGTGGAAGTGCCCCCGGTCAGGGTATTGGCCCCAGCTCTTGTCCGTCATCCGCCCCCCAAAAACGTACAGGGGGATGATAAAAAACCCAAACATTTTATGTCTCCGAACAAGCCGGTGGATAGACAAAGCCGAGAGCGTTATGTACAGATCCCCCCCCCCCCCCCCCAAGCAGTGCCCCTCCATCTCCCCCCAACCTAAGCCACCCCGAAATCTCCAGCCGAGCCCCCCCGCCGCCCTTCCCGAGTCATCCAGGCCACACAGTCCGGGCAGGCAGCATCATGGGGCAGGGCTGTGCCCCTTGCTCTCCCCACACCACCACAGCTGTAGGCAGTTCTGGCCACGGGCCGGGCGCTGGGGGGCCCTGGGCTCCCCTTCCTCGTCCTCCTCACTGCTGTCCCATGGCTCCGGGAACTCGCGCTGGCCGGATGCGCTGGCCAGCAAGGGAAGGCTGGGGTGCAGGCTGGACAGAGGGGAGACAGGGTCAAGAAGGGGCCACCGGCTCCTCCCCCTCCCTGCTCTAACCAGTAAGCCCCACTCCCCTCCCACAGCCAGGGAGAGAACCCAGGGGTCCTGGCTCCCAGCCCCCCCTGCTCTAACCCACCAGCCCCACTCCCCTCCCAGCGCTGGGGAGAGAACCCAGGAGTCCTGGCTCCCAGCCCCCCCTGCTCTAACCCACCAGCCCCCACTCCCCTCCCAGAGCCGGGGAGAGAACCCAGGAGTCCTGGCTCCCAGCCCCCCTGCTCTAACCCACCAGCCCCCACTCCCCTCCCAGAGCCGGGGAGAGAACCCAGGTATCCGGGCTTCCCGCCCACCAGTACCTGATCCCATTGACGCAGTCCCGCAGGGCCTGGAATTGCAGCACGGGTTCCAGCACCGGCTTGGGGTCTCCGGTCGGGGGCTGAGCCGTGTCCCACACTGAGACCAGCCCCTCCGTGGTACCGCTCAGCAGGAACTGGCCGCTCCTGAAGGGGGGGGGAAAACGACACCCCATCTGGCCCTTAGAGGCTGCAGCTGGGGGAGGGTTATGGCTCCCAGGGGTCCTTGGGCTCCCACACTGGCAGTGGCTGGGTGTGCCAGGAGGCCTGGGTTCCATCCCCAGACCTCAATAATTATCTGAAGGGGCACTATTAGGGGTGTTATGGTAGCAGCGAGACCCCCCCCCGTGCCAAGGGTGGGGTGGCCCCGTCGCCCAGAGCCCCACCCCAGCCCCTCCGCGAGCGCTGCTCCCCGCGCCACGGGCAAAGGAAGGAGCCTTATCCCTCTTCTGCCAGGTGGGGAAACTGAGGCACACAACCGCAAAATGACTCGCCTTCTCTTGTACCAAGAGCGTGTGCCATAGCTGGGGGAGAGAATCCAGGAGTCTGGGCCCCCAGCCCCCGCCGGGCAGGGATGCGGAGGAAGGAGGGAAAATGTGTGGAGGGGTCACTCACGGCTCTAGGTCGAAGTAGAGGCGCTGGTTGGTGGCCACGGTGCGGTGCATGGAGAACAGGACCCGGCCCGGCTGCCGCAGGTCCCAGCACAGGATCTCGGGGTCCTGTGGGGCAGGAGAAGCTGTGAGTGCCCCGGGACTCCACCCCCGCCCCCCCCTCCAGCAGCCGCTTCTCAGGCCCTGCCCCCGCTCCACGAGCTTCGCCTACCTTGCGCCCACCGGTGAAGAGCTGGGTGCCGTCGGGGGAGAAGAGGGCGTGAGTGACGCCGCCCCGGTGGCCCTGCAGCATGGCCAGCGGCGCACCCTCGGCCCGCGAATACAGCCCCACCGTCCGGGAGTAGGAGGCACAGGAGTAGAGGGGCTGGGCCGGGCTGAAGGCGATGCAGGAGATGATACCGCACTGCCCCTGTTTCTTCACTGCATTGGGGGAGGGCGAAGGAGAGGTTAAAAACCCCCAAACGACACCCCCCCCCCCCAGAACAGCCCTCCCACCCCCTCCACTCAGTGCCGGGCCGTTCATTGTGGAACCTAATGGTGGCAGGCTGGGAAAACAGACACCACCGAGACCTAATTCCCTGGGGTGGGTTTGACCCAACGCGCCCCCTCCGCATACCCTGCCTGCCCCCCCCAAAACCTGGCCAGGGTGTTAACTCTGGACCCTAATGATGATGGTAAACTGCCAGCTCCCCGTTTCACCACAGAGAGGAGGGGCCGTTCCTCCACAGCCTTCCTGAGCTGAAAGGGCAACTTCAAATCGGGGGGCGGAGGGGAGGGGGGCGTATTAACTCTGGAGCCCAATGATGGCAGTGAGATACCTGATGCCAATTTCACTGGAAGAAGGGGAGTAGCTGGGGTTGAGACACACACATTTCACCCCCACGCAAACCCCAGTGGTTTGTTAACTCTGGAACCTAGCGATGGCCAACTGACCGATTACCAAAGATTCGCGGCAGAGGCAAAATGTTACCTCTGGAAGCTAACAACGGCGACAAATAATTCCCTATTTCTCTCCAGAAGCCCAAGCGTCACCCCGAATCCGCCTTCCCTGACCTCCACGGGGCCCCTCCTTTCCCTGCCATGGAAGTGTTAACTCTGCAACCTAATGGGTTTTTCACAAAGCCAGCGCTGTGGTGCCATCAGCTGGGGTGGTGCCGGGGGGGACTCACCAAAAGTGGGACGGCTCTCGCACACCCGGCCCGGGCGCTCCGTCTCGAACACCCGCACGGTCTTATCGAACCCGCAGAATAGCTGGGAGCCGTCGGGGGTGAAGCAGAGGGAGTGAGCGGCCGTCAGCTCATCCTGGGGACAGACCCACAGAGAGGGGCGTCAGGACGCCTGGGTTCTCTCCCCGGCTCTGGGAGGGGAGTGGGGGCTGCTGGGTTAGAGCAGGGGGGGCTGGGAGCCCGGACTCCTGGGTTCTCTCCCCGGCTCTGGGAGGGGAGTGGGGGCTGGTGGGTTAGAGCCGGGGGGGCTCGAAGCCTGGACTCCTGGGGTCTCTCCCCAGCAGTGGGCGTGGGGGGGGCCGGGCGCCAGGCTCTGTACGCACCAGGTGGTTGTAGCTGCGGAATGTGGCCCGCAGGTCCCCGCGGAAAGCGTCCCACACATGGACAGGGTTGTCCCGGCTGCTGCTGGCAAAGCTGCAGGACCACAAGAGAGGCAGAAATGTGAGGGGCGGGGGTGGGGGCGGGGACAGCTGGGGAGTGCAGGACGGGGGGAGCCGGCGCCCCCTAGAGGGGACAGGCTCCTGCCCCATTCCCCGCCCCCCTGAGCCAGCCAGTCCCCGCCCTGGGGCCGGGTGGAAAAGAGCTCCACCCCCTTCCCCGTGGGCCAGCAGGGGGCGCCCTCGCGGACCGCAGCATTTACAAGCAGGTGGGTGGGTCGGCGGAGCTCATCAGCGGGAACCAGCAGTAGTCGTAGACGGTGTCTCCCTCGGCCATTCGCAGCACGGGGCTCTGCGGGGAGACAGACCCACGTGCGGTCAGGCTGCCCCTTCGGGGGGGGGTGTGTGTGTGTGGCAGGACTCCTGGGTTTTCTCCCCGGCTCGGGGAGGGGAGTAATGACTGGTTGGTAAAGCAGGGGGGGATGGGAGCCAGGACTCCTGGGTTCTCTCCCCGGTTCTGGGAGGGGAGTGGGGACTGGTGGGTAGAGCAGGGGGGGCTGGGAGCCAGGACTCCTGGGTTCTCTCCCCAGCTCGGGGACGGGAGTGGGGGCTATTGGGGGGAAAAACGGCCCCGCACCCACACCCCCATTACACCAGCACAGTTCCACGGCACACAGGGGGAAGGTGACTGTCCCTTCAAGAGCACTCCCCTTTCCCACCCGCTCCGCCCCTTCCCCCCTACCATCTCGGCCACGGCCCCCCACTCCTGGCCGTAGTGCTCAGGGGGCAGGTTGTAAATGCGCAGGGTGTTGTCGGCGCTGTTGGTCAGGAGACAGGAGCCGTCGGGGGCCCTGCGGAGAGGGGGAGGGGCAGAGCCAGGCAGTCAGGGTGCCCCTGTCCCGGCCCAGAACGGGGGAGAGAACCCAGGCATCATGCTCCAAGCCCGCCCCCCTCCCCCGCTTTAACCACCGGACCCCACTCCCTTCCCAGAGCCAGGGAGGGAACCCAGGAGTCCTCCCTCCCTCCCCTGCTCTAACCACTAGACCCCACTCCCCTCCCGGAACTCAGCTTAAAAAAAACTCCCGTGCCTCAGTTTCCCCTCCTACCCATGTGTATTTAGGCTGAAGGCCCTGTGGGGAAAGAACTGCCCTGAGCACCCAGCCCCTTGTGGGAAGCCCCCACCCCCATTCTAACTTGGGGTCCCCTCAATCTTCGCCAGCGGTGTCCATGCAGCACCCACTATGAAGTGTCTGGGTCCTGGTCCTGGCCTGGGGCTCTGTCCAGCACCGAGAGGGCAGGGGCGGGGGGAGGATCCGATCTCCTCAAGGGGGCTCTGTGTGACACTCAGCCGATCCCTGATCAGAGTCCCGGGATGTGACCCCAAAGATCTATGCCCCCCCACCCCGTCCCCGAAACCAGGGCCCGGCCCAGCATCTTACCACTTGCAGCCCTTGAGGAAGTTCTCCGGCAGGCAGCCGTATTCGCCCCAGGCGCCCGTCAGCAGTTTGGGGGGCCCCAGGAACTCGTAGCCCGGCAGGCTGGGGGGAGAGAGAGGGGGAGACACTGCTAAAGAGGTCACCCAGCCCCTCTGGAGAGAACCCAGGCGTCCTGCTCCCAGCCTGCCCCCCTCCCTTGCTCTAACCACCAGCCCCCAGTCCCCTCCCAGAGCCAGGGAGAGAACCCAGGAGTCCTGGCTCCCAGCTCCCCCTGCTCTAACCCACCAGCCCCCACTCCCCTCCCAGAGCCAGGGAGAGAACCCAGAAGTCCTGGCTCCCAGCTCCCCCTGCTCTAACCCACCAGCCCCCACTTCCCTCCCAGAGCCAGGCAGAGAACCCAGGAGTCCTGGCTCCCAGCCCCCCCCGCTCTGACCACTAGCCCCCACTCCCCTCCCAGAGCCAGGGAGAGAACCCAGGAGTCCTGGCTCCTCGCCCCCCTGCTCTAACCCACCAGCCCGCACTTCCCTCCCAGAGCTGGGGAGAGAACCCAGGAGTCCTGGCTCCCAGCCCCCGCTGGCCGTTCTAAGCATTGACACACGCCCGGCCTCGAACCACCCCAGTGGATCAGGCCACCCCGACCCAGCCCCTGCTCAGCGCCAGCGACCAGATCCAGGCGCTCCCCGCCCCACTGAGGCTCCGTGTGTGGGGGGCCCATGCCCACGCCTGGCGCAACGGGGGGCCTGGTTCATCGTTCTGGCCCTTACTAGTACTCCTCTTCCCACTCCGGTCCTGGTCCTCCGTCCTCCACCACTTCGTTCCCTGCTTCCGCCAGCCCCTCTCCACCAGCCGGCTCCCAACCTGGGTCCTCCTGCGGCATGGATCCCGCCCCCGGCACCTCGCCCCCGGGTGAGCCGTTCTGCCGGGCCAGCTTGGCGGGCGGCTCCAGGGACCCAGCAGCTCCCCCGGCCGGATCATCCACACAGGCATCGCCAGCGAGAGTCTCTGCCTCCATCGCCTGGGGGCTCAGCTGGGCGGGCGGCGGGGAGCGCAGCCGGGGACGTGTCTGCTCCGGCGGGTGCTGCAGCGGCCGACGTGCCCCAGTGAGTCGAGCATCCCCAGAGCATGGGGCGGGGGCGCCTGGCGAGGCAGGAGACAAAGGGTTAATGGCGGGAGAGAACCCAGGAGTCCTGGCTCCCAGCCCCCCCTACTCTAACCCACCAGCCCTCACTCCCCTCCCAGAGCCGGGGAGAGAACCCAGGAGTCCTGGCTCCCAGCTCGATCCCACCAGCCCCCACTCCCCTCCCAGAGCCGGGGAGTGAACCCAGGAGTCCTGGCTCCCAGCCCCGCCCCCCCAGACCACGTGTCCCTCTTCCCGGCTGGAATCTGGGCTCTTATCCCGGATAGCGGGGGAAGGAGAAAGGTGTTGGGGTGCATGGACGGGCCCACTCTCTGTCGGGGGGGGGTTACATGGACGGGCCCACTCTCTCCCGGGGCGGGGGAGTGGATGGGCCCCGTTACCTCCCAGGTTCTCACTCCGACAACACGAGTAGCTCAATCGGTGGAGGCGGCCATGACAGCACCAGGCTCCGCCCCTCGGGGAGATCTCGCGAGACCGGCCTGGAAACTCCGCGAGACCTGAAACCCTTGCTCTCACGACGCCACCGCCCACCCCAGCTACCCCACATAGCGCGAGATCTGAGCTGCTGGCCACACTCCTCCGCAAATCCCGCGAGATCTCAGGCCTTGGCCACACTCCTCCAAATCCGCCCCCCCAGCTCTGCCGGTGCCCCTCACTCCCGACCCACAGCCCCTGCCAGCCCTACCCTGCCCCCCCAGCTCTGCCGGTGCCCCTCACTCCCGACCCACAGCCCCTGCCAGCCCGGCCCTGCCCCCTCCAGCTCTGCCGGTGCCCCTCACTCCCGACCCACAGCCCCTGCCAGCCCAGCCCTGCCGGTGCCCCTCACTCCCGACCCACAGCCCCTGCCAGCCCAGCCCTGCCGGTGCCCCTCACTCCCGACCCACAGCCCCTGCCAGCCCAGCCCTGCCCCCCCCCCAGCCCTGCCAGTGCCCCTCACTCCCGACCCGCAGCCCCTGCCAGCCCAGCCCTGCTCCCCCCAGCTCTGCCAGTGCCCCTCACTCCCGACCCGCAGCCCCTGCCCCCCCAGCCCTGCCACACACCCCCCTCCCATTTCCTGTTTTTCGTAACTCTGTGGTTTGCGTTTGCTTGTGACACTGTAGGGCCTTTCCGGGGCCGGGGGGAGGAACTGTTCGCACTCTGGGTTGCGCCAGCAACCCCCACGCTCCCGTGTCCTGGGCCTCCCCTCCCCCAATCCCCCCCCCCCGTCCCCATCTTCCATGCACAGCCCACCCCCAGGTGACAGACCGATGGGTCCCTCCATGGAGGGGGATTGGAACATATTGGGTGCCTCAACCCCTCCCCCCCCCAGGGATGGCCAGGACCTCTGCTGGGGGGGGCTGGGCTGGACAGGGGTAGCTGGGGGGGGCTGGGCTGGAGGGGGGCAGCTGGGGGGCTGACTGGAGCCTGAGGGCAGGGCCCAGTTGTGGGGGCCTGGCTGTAGTCTGGGGGAGGCTGAGATGGGAAGGGGGCTGGTTCGATAGGGGGCGAGGGGGAGGTCTCGGCTGGGGATGAGGCACGAGTCGAATGGGGGGGGTCTGGGGGCGAGGGGGGACCCACCTGGGAGGGGAGGCTCATGGGGTTAGTAGGTGGAGCTGGGGGGCGTGAGGGGGCCCAGCCAGGACAGGAAGCTGGCTGGGTGGGGGGGTTGAGTGGGGGGGGCAGGTAGAGCTAGGGGGTGTGGAGGTTGGCTGCGGGGGGCAGTGGGGTGGGGAGGTTGGCTGGTGGGACAAGTGGGGGGGTAGGTGGAGCTGTGGGGGGAAGGGAGGTTGGCTGGAGGGGGAGTTGAGTGGGGCGCAGGTGGTGGGGAGGGACGGCTGGCTGGAGGGGAGTTGTGTGGGGGCAGGTGGGGGGGAGGGGCGGCCTGCTGGAGCGGGGGTTGAGTGGGGGGAGGTGTAGGGGGAGGGGCAGCTGGCTGGAGTGGGGGGGGCAGGTAGAGCTAGGGGGTGTGGAGGTTGGCTGGGGGGTCAGTGGGGTGGGGAGGTTGGCTGGTGGGGGAACAAGTGGGGGGGGTAGGTGGAGCTGTGGGGGGGGAGGTTGGCTGGAGTGGGGGTTGAGTGGGAGGCAGGTGGAGGTGGGGGGAGGGGTGGCTGGTTGGGGGGGTTGAGTGGGAGGCAGGTGGAGGTGGGGGGAGGGGTGGCTGGTTGGAGGGGGGGTTGAGTGGGGGGCAGGTGGAGGTGGGGGGAGGGGTGGCTGGTTGGAGGGGGGGTTGAGTGGGGGGCAGGTGGAGGTCGGAGGGGAGGGGGCCCAGCGGGGAGGGTAGGTTGGTTGGAGGGGGGCAGATGGAGCTGGGGGGAAGGGTGGTTGAGTGGGGGGCAGGTGGAGCTGGCGGGGCAGGGAATGGGACACGGGCAGGGGGGCGCAGCCCGGTCTCCGTAAGGACAAAGCCGGAAGGTGTTTGTGACGGACCTGCTGGGGTCCGAGCAGATGGGGGCACGAGGGGGGTGTTTGGCAAGTGGAATCAGTTTTTATTAGCAGGTAACAAACCCACAGCAGAGCCCCCAGGCGAACCCAGCCCCCCGCCACTCCCCTGCTCCCACCCGGGACTGTAACAAACGGGATGTGTCCTCTTAACGCCCCCCTGTGGCTCCTCCCAGGCCAGCTGAGTTCCTTGGCAACTCCCCGGATGCCTGGGTCCCTTCCTCCCAGACCGGCCGAGTGGTCTGTATCCCTGTCGCTGCCGGGCTTCGGACAAAGCCAAATAAGAACCCAGGAGTCCTGGCTCCTCCCCTGCCCTTGTTCCAAGCCACTAGACCCCACTCAGAGCTGAAGAGAGAACCCAGGAGTCCAGGCTCCCAGTCGCCCATCCCCTGGGCATGTTTGTTCACCATGCCCCATTCGCCACCTTCACAAAGTTTTGGTTCGGTTCAGGCTGTCCTCGGGGGTGCCCCCTGGTGGTCAGGGTGGAGTCCTGCACCCGCCCCAATGATGAGACCCCAAAATCACAGCCCTGGGATTTTCCCGGGCACCTGGGTCCCTTCTGGCCAGGTCCCTCTGCAGCTCTCCTCTGCAGGTCCCCTGGGATCCATCCGGCTGAGTCCCTCTGCAGCTCCTTGGATGCCTGGGTCCCTTCTGGCCTGGTCCCTCTGCAGATCCCCTGGGTCCCTTCCGGACGATTCCCTCTGCAGCTCCCCGGACGCCTGGGTCCCTTCTGGACGATTCCCTCTGCAGCTCCCCGGACGCCTGGGTCCCTTCTGGACGATTCCCTCTGCAGCTCCCCGGATGCCTGGGTCCCTTCTGGACGATTCCCTCTGCAGCTCCCCGGACGCCTGGGTCCCTTCTGGACGATTCCCTCTGCAGCTCCCCGGATGCCTGGGTCCCTTCCGGATGATTCCCTCTGCAGCTTCTCGGACGCCTGGGTCCCTTTTCTAGCCGAGTCCCTCTGCAGCTCCCCGGACGCCTGGGTCCCTTCCTCTCCTGGGGGCGGGGGGGTGGCCGGCCCTCTACAGGCGGACCAGGCCCAGGAACGTCCCATGCGGGCTGAGATCTAGCGACGCGTTGGCCCGGGGCACCCGGAGACTCAGCTGGTCCCCACGCTGCAGCTGGAAAACGCCTGAGGGGGGGGGACACATCATCATGGGCGGGGGCCCGGACAGCTCCCTGCTGCCCCCCCTTCCCTGTAACTGCCCCCCCAGTGGCTGCAAATTCCTGCCCCTGGGGTGGTCTCCCCCCCGAGTAGCTATAACATCCCCCCCCCTGCTCACCTCCACTGTAACAGCTGTTGTAAGCCTGCTCTGGCTCACGGGGCATGCTCTGGACACACCGCAGCAGGATCTGCCCTGGCCCCCCGGCCGACGCCCGCCACAGCACCTGTCCCATGGTGAACGTGGGGTCGTGGAACAGCACCTGGGGCGGCGGCAGGGGAGAGGGGCTGAGGGTTGGACTGGGGGTCCCGGGGCCCGTCCCCTCTAGGGGGCGCCGGCTCCCCTCCAGCCCCAGGGCGGGGACTGGCTGGCTCAGGGGGGCGGGGAATGGGGCAGGGGCCTGTCCCCTCTAGGGGGCGCCGGCTCCCCTCCAGCCCCAGGGCAGGGACTGGCTGGCTCAGGGGAGCGGGAAATGGGGCAGGGGCCTGTCCCCTCTAGGGGGCGCCGGCTCCCCTCCAGCCCCAGGGCGGGGACTGGCTGGCTCAGTGGGGCAGGGAATGGGGCAGGGGCCTGTCCCCTCTAGGGGGCGCTGGCTCCCATCTGGCCCCAGGGTGGGGACAGGCTGGCTCAGGGGGGCAGGTAACGGGGCTGGGGCCTGTCCCCTCTAGGGGGCGCCGACTCCCACCTGGCCCCAGGGCGGGGACTGGCCCTTACCTGGCTGTAGACGAGGTACAATCCCGTCTGCTTCACGGCCACGTCCGGACCACTCACTTCCAGCGCTGGGCCCTGCTGCAGGAAAGGCTGCCACCAGATCTCAGTCATGTCCCCCTCATCTGTGGGGGTGATGGGGGGCTGTTAGGACCCCCTGGCTCCCAGCCCCCCCTGCTCTAACCACCAGCCCCCACTCCCCTCCCAGAGCCGGGGAGAGAACCCAGGAGTCCTGGCTCCCACCCCCCCCGCTCTAACCACTAGGCCCCACTCCCCTCCCAGAGCTGGGGAGAGAACCCAGGAGTCCTGGCTCCCAGCCCCCCTGCTCTAACCCACCAGCCCCCACTCCCCTCCCAGAACAGGGGAGAGACCCCAGGAGTCCTGATGGTCAGTGTGGGTCACACAGGCAAGGGGAATGCTGGGGTGGGGGGTGGGGACAACGACTTACTGTTGGTGGAGCGATGGCTGGGGGCCAGGTGCAGAACCGAGCGTTTCCCTAGGAGTCAGGTGGAAAGACAGAGACAGTGACTTGCCAGTTTCCCTCTCCTCACCCCTGCGCCCCTTTGCCCCATGGCTGCCAGAGCCTGGATCTCGGCGCCACTGGGAACTTTAACAGCCCTATCAAGCGGCACTGCGATCCCACCGTTGCCACCAAGCGGTGTGAACTTAAGGGCTTGTGTGATCTCCCCAGAACTGCTGCCTGCACCAGGGTCAGAGCCCGAGGTCTCCACCCCAGGGGCCAACCCCGGAGCATCTCCCCCCACACCGCAAAAGACAGGTGGGTTAATGGAGATAATCAGCGATCGATCCCACTCCTGACATCAGCTCAACGGGGTGATTCACTGCGGGGGGCGCCGGGGCAACAGCTATTACCAGAAACTGACCTGTGTGACGGGGCAGGGAGCGGGGCAGGGAGCGGGCGGATTTGACCTGGCAATGTTGCAGGGGGGTTACATTGGGGGTGGGGGGCTTCCCTTGAAGGAAGCTACCTGAGCTGTAACCTGAGACAGGAGGGGGTGGGTGGGAGAAGTGACACCTTCTGTCCGGGAGACTGAACAAAGGAGAGGAGGAGCAGCGGGAGGGGGGAAGAGAGCTGCTGGAGGAGTTTTTAGTTTCAGTATAGTGCTGGGTGGTGCAATGTAGGGAACCCCAAGCTGGGGTGTAAGCTCCCTGAACCCCCCAGAAGGACTTGACTGAGGGGTCCTGGTTGTACCTAGAAGCTCTGTTTCAGACTGTGTTCCTACTGTCCAATAAACCTTTCATTTTACTGGCTGGCTGAGAGTCATGGTGAATCGCAGGAAGCTGGGGGTGCAGGGTCCTGACTCCCCCAAACTCTGTGACAACTGGTGGCAGCGGTGGGATGTACTGCACCCCGTGGACGGCGCGTCCTGCAGTAAGTGACTGGGGAGCAGTAAAACGAAGGGGGATTGACGGGGACCAGGTGGGCTGAAGAGTCAGAGAGAGACGGTTCAGGGGGTGATTGACCCCTGGGAGTGTGTGACCAGAGAGAAGGACTGTTGCAGTAACAGGGTCCCCCGGGGGATCGCAGCGAGCGGTCCCAGGGGCGGAGGAGTCTGCAGCTCGACCCTGGCAGAGAGGTGGTGACCTGAAGAAGGGCTGGCACACTAGGGGTCCCCCTGGAACGGTGGAAAGCGGAGAGCACAGACCGGCGAGTGGCCAGCAGGAGGATGTATGCTAAACGCCTCAAGAGTGACCTGGTGGAGCTGTGCAGGCAGAGGCGGCTGCGCATGGGGAGGTCCACCAAAGAACAGCTCATTGCCCAGCTGGAGGAGAGGGATCGCTTGGATGAACCGAGCCCTGTCCCTAAGAGAAGCCGCCCGGCGGATGCAGCGTGGGCCCCGGGGCCTGACATGGCTGGGAGGGGTCAGACTGCTGTCGAGGACATCCTGAGACCCTGTCTAGCTATACCTAGGGGAGGGGTTGGGGGAAGCCCAGCGAATACCGAGGGCACCCTGACCCTGGCAGCCAGCAGGGGATCGTCCCGGCGGAGCTCCCCGTCCCGGGAGCGGATGCGGCTGGAATATGAATGGGAGATGACACGGGAAGAGCTTGAGTTAAGGAAGCAAGAACTGAAGGAGGAGCGGGAAGAACGGGAAAAGCAGCGGGAAGAGAAGGAAAAACAGAGTCAGCGTAGGCTGGCGTAGAAGGAGAACCAACGTCAGCAGGAGCTGGAACTGGCCAGGCTGAGGAGCAGTGGGGCCCCGGCTGCGGCGAGCGAGGGGGGACCCAAGACTGCAAAGAGCTTTGATAAGTGCTTGCTGGCCCAGGGTAAGGAGGGGGAGGACATGGATACCTTCCTGACGGCCTTTGAGAATGCCTGCGAGATGCACAGGGTTGACACTGCAGACAGGCTCCTACGCGGCCATCGAGAAGGAATGCCTGGCCATGGTGTGGGCCCTCAAGAAACTAGAGCCATCTCTCTTTGGGCGACACTTCACCGTGCACACCGACCACTCTCCCCTGACCTGGCTGCACCAGATGAAAGGAGCCAACGCCAAGCTCCTGAGATGGAGCCTGCTCCTGCAGGATGAGGACATGGACGTGGTCCATGTGAAGGGACGTGACAACCTGATAGCGGACGCATTGTCCCGGAGAGGGAGCCCTGAACTTCCCCAGGTCACTGGTCAGAGTGACCCCGCTCAGTTCAGTCTCGAAGGGGGGAGAGATGTGACGGAGCAGGGAGCAGGGCGGATTTGACTGGGAATGTTGCAGGGGGGTTACATTGGGGGTGGGGGGCTTCCCTTGAAGGAAGATCCCTGAGCTGTAACCTGAGCCAGGAGGGGGGGTGGGAGAAGTGACACCTTCTGCCCCGGAGACTGGACAAAGGAGAGGAGGAGCTGGGGGAGAGGGAAGAGAGCTGCTGGAGGAGTTTTTAGTTTCAGTTTGGGGCTGGGAGGTGCAACGCAGGGAACCCCAAGCTGGGGTTTAAGCTCCCTGAACCTCCCAGAAGAACTTGACTGAGGGGTTCTGGTTGTACCTACAGACTGTGTTCCTACTGTCCAATAAACCTCTGTTTACTGGCTGGCTGAGAGTCACGGTGAATCCCAGGAAGAGGGGTGCAGGGCCCTGACTCCCCCAAACTGTGTGACAACCTGGGAGGCAAAAATTGGAAATGGAATCTAGGCCTCACCGCACTGCAATCAGGAGTGACTCCGGATTCACCCGGGGAGGCACCTGGTATCCGCAGCTGGCCTTTCCCCTGCTGAGTTTGTCACTTTCTACTTTCATTTCTCAATATCCCGTTCCCCCACCACACACACCACCCACAGCCAGCCCCCGCCCTGGGGCCGGATGGGAGCCTGCGCCCCCTAGAGGGGACAGGCCCCGTTCCCCACCCCCACCCAAGGGTGGGACACCCATTATCAGCTGCAGCCACTTGTCACTTCCACTTCATCCCCAGCCACTCACTGTGTTGGTGCCGCTGGTCCTGCTGCCTTGACTTCCCCTCAGAGCCCCTTTTCCCCCTTCGCCAAACCATGGGGGCCTGGACCCCCGCAGCCAGGGGGGGCTCCAGCTCCCCGGGCCCCTGAACCAAGAGCAGACAGGCGAGGGTTAACCCTGGAAGAGATCCCCTGGCGCCAAACCCCACTCCCCTCCCGGAGCCGGGGAGAGAACCCAGGAGTTCTGGCTCCGAGCTCCCCGCCACCCCCCCGGCTCTAACCACCAGCCCCCACTCCCCTCCCAGAGCCGGGGAGAGAACCCAGGAGTCCTGGCTCCCAGCCCCCCCTGCTCTAACCCACCAGCCCCCACTCCCCTCCCAGAGCCGGGGAGAGAACCCAGGAGTTCTGGCTCCGAGCTCCCCGCCCCCCCCCCCCGGCTCTAACCACTAGTCCCCACTCCCCTCCCAGAGCTGATGAGAGAACCCAAGAGTCCTGGCTCCCAGCCCCCCCTGCTCTAACCCACCAGCCCCCACTCCCCTCCCAGCGCCGGGGAGAGAACCCAGGAGTCTTGGCTCCCAGCTCCTCCCCCCCCCCTCTAACCACTAGGCCCCACTCCACTCCCAGCGCCGGCAGTAATTGGGTCGCTCTGCACATTCCTTTCTGCCATGTGGGGTTTTCCCAGGGAGGCGGGCTGTTTCCGCCTCCTCGCCGAACGCTGAAGGTCGGTGCCAGGTTTATGTTCGCGGCTCCCCCCAGCCCCGATGCGGGGGGGCAGCTTAATCTTTAACCCTTCAGGGGTCTCCTCCCTCCCGGCTGCTGCCCCGTGGAGGACAAGGGGGAAGCGAGAGCAAAGCAGCACCTCCGATCTTCCCCGGTAAGTTTCACCTGCCCCCTGCACCTCCTTCCCCTCCCAGAGCCGCTTAGAGAACCCAGGAGTCCTGGCTCCCAGCCCCCCCCAGCTCTAACCCACCAGCCCCCACTCCCTTCCCAGAGCCGGGGAGAGAACCCAGGAGTCCTGGCTCCCAGCCACCCCAGCTCTAACCCACCAGCCCCCACTCCCTTGCCAGAGCTGGGGAGAGAACCCAGGAGTCCTGGCTCCCAGCTCCCTCTGCTCTAACCCACCAGCCGCTCATGTGGATCAGTTTTGGGGGGTCTCACCTGCATCTCTCCAGGGGGCCTGGTCTCTCCCCTCCTGGCAGCCGCCAGCTCCCCCCGGAGCTGGGTCAGTTCCCCCCGCAGGGCTCCCAGGTGGGCCTGCTGGGCCATAAGGGCGATGACACATGCCAGCACCCCCAGGGCCGCGCCCCCCCCCAGCCACAGCCCCCCCAGAGCCTGGCGCCCCGGGGCCTCGGCCATGAGGGCTGGGGAGCGTCACCTCCCCCCTGGCTTTTCCCCCACCTGATGCCCCCCAAGCCCACTCCCGGAGCCCCCCCTTGGTAGCTGCTCCCCCAAATTCCTGCCCAGATACCCCCAAATCCCCCTTCCAGAGCCCTCCACCCCCTCCCTAGCTGTGCCCACAAATCCCTCCTCGATACCCCCAAAAATCTCACACCCAGAGCCCCCTCCCCCTCCCTAGCTGTGCCCCCAAATCCCCTTCCAATCCCTCCCTGACACCCCCACACATCCCATTCCCAGAGCCTCTCCTCCCCCTCCCTAGCTGCTCCCCCAAATTCCTGCCTGGACACCTCCAAAATCTCTCCCAGCCTGTTCTCAAAGCCACCCCCCCGAAAATCCCCCTGCTCACTCCTCCCCCAACCTCTCCGGAGCCCAGTGAGGCCTGGGTTGGCCTAGGGGGTGCAGCTGGGATCTGGTGGGGGCCCCTTTGCAGGTTCCAGGGGGTGGCCGGCGAGCCCCAGGATGTGGCCGGCTAGTGGCGGGCGCTGGCGTCTGGGTCTTGCGTAAGGGGACGTGGGGAAGAGGGCGTGTGGGGAGGAAACTGCCGGGTGCCCGGGGCCTTGCCAGCTGTATCCGTCTGCCAGCTGGCCGGGACCGTTAGCCTCCCCACAATGGCGAATGGGTGGGGGTCCCCCTGTTTCAGATCTCTGTGGGTTCCCTGAGGTCCCCCCCAAATCTTTCCCCTCTCCTGAAAAATCCCCCCTAAAGTCCCTCTCTTGGGAAGTCCACAAAATCTCTGCCCCTGAAACCTTCCTCCCGTGGGGAGGTCACCCACAAGTCTCTGCACCCCAAATCTCTCCCCCAACCTTTACCCCCTCTGTGGAGGGCACCCCCAAGTCTCTGAGCTCACCCTGAATTTTCCAGGGACCCCCTGAATTCTTCTGCAAATATCCTGCTCCCCCTTCTTGCCTCAGACCTCCAGAACTCAAAGTCACCCCCTGATTTCTATCTCCCCCCACCCAAATGCTTGGCTTCATTCGTATTTGCATAGGAAGGATGAATGCACTCAGGTCCCAGGGTGTTAGCAAAAGCTGGGAAACTTCCCTGCCCCCCTGAATAGACTATAACCCAGCAGTCCTGGCTCCCAGCCCCCCCTGCTCTAACCCACCAGCCCCCACTCTCCTCCCAGAGCCAGGGAGAGAACCCAGGAGTCCTGGCTCCCAACCCCCCTGCTCTAACCCACCTGACCCCACTCCCCTCCCAGAGCCAGGGAGAGAACCCAGGAGTCCTGGCTCCCAGCCCCCCTGCTCTAACCCACCTGACCCCACTCCCCTCCCTCACACTGGGCTACTGCCTATCCCACATCTGCCTGCAGCCCCCTCCCAACCAATAGTCCCCTTGTGCCTTTTGAGCCTAAAGCAGTTGCCAGGTTGGGTACCCAGGGACCCCTTGCCCGGCGCTGAGATGCGGCCACCTCTGGGGCAGGGCGGCTGGTTACCCAGGGACCCCTCACCCGGTGCTGAGATGCAGCCACCTCTGGGGCGGAGCGGCTGGTTATCCAGGGCTTCCTCACCCAGCGCTGATATGCGGCCACCTCTGGGGCGGGGCAGCGGTTGAGATAACCCGCGTTCAGGCTTTCTCAGGAATTGAAGTGTTTGATCATCAGTTTGTTCTGGTGAGTGCGAACACAAGATAAGCTACTGCAGGCCTGACCCAGCCACCCACGCAGCCGCCGGCTCTGGGAAAGCCATCGATCGAGGCCTGGTGGCCTTCACCCCAGGGGGCAGGATCAAGGGGCCCTGGCGGGGCTGGGCTAGCAGGGGCGGGGGGCTGCAGGTCTGGACCAAGAGGGGGCAGGGAGCGGAGGCCTGGGACAGCAGGGCGGGTAGCTAGGTGGTGTACGTCATGATGGATGGAGGGGGCCGTGGGGAGGGTTGGCCGTCTCAAGGTCGGGGGTAGACATATGCAAGGTGTAACCCCTCCCCTTTCTCCCCACAGTATCATGTGATCCAATGAATAAGCAGCGTTCACCAGGGCACCTGGCTGAGCGTGATTCTATTGAGGCCTGCCTCAGTTTCCTCAAAACAGCACCCCTCCCTCCCTCGTATGGCCTCTGGTCTATTAAGCCCTGCATGAAGACTTTCAAAAGAAAACTCACACCTGTTTCTCTGGGGCCAGCCGCCTCCTCCCTCGGCCCCTGGCTTCCTGTTCTGCCAGCACCTGTCGCCTGGAATTTGGCCTCCCTCCGGGCGCCGTCTACCAGCAGCCGTCTCCGCCTTTATAAGCTGCCCCTTTTTGGCAGCTGGTAATGCGTCTAGCTGCCCAGGACTCCGCTCCCCTTCTCGCACCCCGTGACAAACCGGTTCACGGCTGTTTTGCTCGACAGACGGCCCCGGCTGCGCGGACCGATCTGGCTCAGCAGAAGGAGCAACTAAGTGCACCATGTGTGTAGCGAGAGATGAAACCACGGAAAGCCACCGCCCAAGGTGCTAAGCCCTGCGGATGGAGGGGTTTCCCTGGGACTGAGGGGTAAGGGCATGGGCTGAGGGATCGACGGATCGCCGCTGTGTGTGAGAAACAGAAAACGATGGAGGCACAGAAAGCCAGAGAGGCAGGCGGGGCGGGTCACCCGGAGAGGAAGTCAAGAGACAGAGCTCCTTGGGGCACAGGACCGGCTGGAGAAGCAGGCCTGGGGATTTCTGAGCCAGGAAGACAGCTGCGGCTGTCAGTCTCTGCCATGGCCAGGGAGGTGGGCCGGTGTTGGGCGTTCGTGGTAAAATAAATGGGTGGGTGCCGAAGAATAAACCTCAGTGGGACCGTCCACTTCTTCTCCTATGCGAAACACCCTTGCCCGCATATAGATCTAGGGAGAGAACCCAGGAGTCCTGGCTCCCAGCCCCCCCTGCTCTAACCACTAGCCTCCACTCCCCTCCCAGAGAACCCAGGTCAAGCAATTCGCCACAGATGAGGCCACGGCATTTTAATTCTCCTTTTAATAATTGTTTCTGGTATAAAATACTCTGTGTCCCGTGAGTCCCGGCCCCACCCCGCACGGGCACCGGTGTGTGTGTGCCCCGCCCACCCATGGTGCAGCCAATCAGGCATCGGTGGTCCCGGCGTGCTATTGGCCGCCACTGCTGTCGAGTGGTGGGCGAGGCAGGCAGGCCAGCCAGCCGAGAGCAGCCGTGTGCCCCCTGGTGGCAACAAGGGGCACTGCGCCCCCCCCCCCCCATGTGCCACTTTCCCCTGCTGTGGGGGTCAGGGCTTTGGTTGGGTGTTTTATCCCCACCCTGAGCATTGGGGACAGGAAGAGCCAGGGAGAGAACCCAGGAGTCCTGGCTCCCAGCCCCCCCTGCTCTAACCCACCAGCCCCCACTCCCCTACAAGACCCAGGGAGAGAACCCAGGAGTCCTGGCTCCCAGCCCCCCCCCCCCCCCCCCGCTCTAACCACTGGACTCCACTCTCCTCCCAGAGCTGGGGATAGAACCCAGGAGTCCTGGCTCCCAGCCCCGTCCTGCTCCGGCCACTCAACAGCACTGCTCTCCCAGGGAACCCAGGAGTCCTGCCCCGCCGCCCCGGGCTCAGTGCACCTGGAAGAGGCCGAAGAAGGTGAGATAGGGCTCAGCCTTGAGCCTCACGTCGCGGATGGTGCGGAGGCGAAGGACTGAGTGCGGCTGGAGGAGCAGGAGCCCGGAGACCTGGCAGACATGCAGCTCGGGGTCCTGCGGGCCGGCGCTGGTCGGGGGAAACTGCTCCAGGCACCGCAGGGCCAGCACCCCGTCCACCACCACGTCCAGCTTGATGTACACTGTCCGCCCCTCGTTGAAATGCACCTGCCGGGGGCAGAGGGGGTCAATAGAACCCAGGAGTCCAGGCCCCAACCCCCCCTGCTCTAACCACCAGCTCCCACTCCCCTTCCAGAGCCAGGGAGAGAACCCAGGAGTCCTGGCTCCCAGCCCCCTCTGCTGTAACCCACCAGCCCCCACTCCCCTCCCAGAGCCGGGGAGAGAACCCAGGTGTCTGGCTGCCCCTCACCTGGCAGTACAGGTAGTACAGGCCCTTCCGGAGGACGTCAAATTCCCCGCTGGCCGGATTGTAGTTCAAGGGTTTCGTGGCATTGAGCGTCTCCTCCCAGCCCCGGATGGTCCCGTCAGGCCCTGGCATGGTGGGGGAGGGGGAGGCACAGAAGGGGGGGGCAGGTGTATTACACATTAGATTCCCCCCCAGCCACACTCAAGACTGAGGGCTGCACTGGCCCACCCCTCTGCCTGGCTCCCCCAGCCCCACTCCCACCTTCTCTGCCCCCATTCCCGGTTTATAATAAACTGCCCCCGATGTATTATCCTCAGGGTGTGAGGCTGCCCCCTGCTGGCTGCCCTCGGAACTGCAGGGCGCTCAGGCTGGGGAGGGATGTTTGTACAGGTACCAGGCTCCCCACCCCTAACGCGGTGGCAGGGAAAGCGTAGCTAGACTGAAAGCTCCCAGCCCCCCCTGCTCTAACAACCAGCCCCCACTCCCCTCCCAGAGCCAGGGAGAGAACCCAGGAATCCTGGCTCCCAGCCCCCCCTGCTCTGACCCACCAGCCCCCACTCCCCTCCCAGAGCCGGGGAGAGAACCCAGGAGTCCTGGCTCCCAGCCACCTCGTGGAATCGTGGGCTTCACACAGCCCCTCCTAGAATTACCTGAATTGATCCCAGCTGGGTCCTTTGGCAATTGCACTGAAACAGAGAGCAACACGAACCGTTATTACACTGGGGGCACTGGGAGCCAGGACTCCTGGGTTCTCTCCCCGGCTCTGGGAGGGGAGTGGGGGCTGGTGGGTTAGAGCAGGGAGGGCTGGGAGCCAGGACTCCTGGGTTCTCTCCCCGGCTCTGGGAGGGGAGTGGGGGCTGGTGGGTTAGAGCAGGGAGGGCTGGGAGCCAGGACTCCTGGGTTCTCTCCCCGGCTCTGGGAGGGGAGTGGGGGCTGGTGGGTTAGAGCAGGGGGCGCTGGGAACCAGGACTCCTGGGATCTCTCCCCGGCTCTGGGAGGGAAATGGGGGCTGGTGGTTAGAGCAGGGGGGGCTCAAAGCCACAATGACTTAACCAGCAACAAGCCAGCTCCAAATATGTGTATATATATTTTTTAAATCCACCACCTCCCAATCTCAACCCGACCAGATGCCTCCCAGGTCTCTCACCTTTATAGTGCGCAGCAACAGGTTTTGAGCGAGGCCTCTTCCCCCTGGACACTGCCGAATACAAGCAGGGAGAATCGCACTTACCTTTATGCCATATGGGTCTCATGACACACACGGGCGCTATATGGTGAGCTGCCACTAGGGGGCAGCATTACATGGAGATGCATATGCAGACAACCACAGAATCCACCCGCCCTTGCTCTGACCTACCAGCCCCCACTTCCCTCCCAGAGCCAGGGAGAGAACCCAGGAGTCCTGGCTCCCAGCCTCCCCTGCTCTAACCCACCAGCCCCTGCTCCCATTCCAGAGCCCGGGGAGAACCCAGGAGTTCTGGTTCCCAGCCCTCCCTGCTCTAACCCACCAGCCCCCACTCCCCTCCCAAAACCGGGGAGAGAACCCAGGAGTCCTGGCTCCCAGCCCCCCTTGCTCTAACCCCCCCATGGTGGGGAGGGAACCCAGGAGTCCGGGCTGCCAGACCCCCCTTTGCCGGGTTGAGGACAATGCTGGGGGTTCACTCACCCGATCTCCTCTCCCGCGGTGCTTCCTCTTGGTCCAGGTGTTGCAGGAACCAGCCCTGGGGGCTGCGGCCAACAGGGGGCACCAGCTGGGTGGGGGACAGTTGAGTGAGGAAAGGGTTAATGGGGGTGTGTAAATGACACACACACAGCCCCCCTGCAGCCCCCCTGTCACGGAGTATTAGGGGACTCAGGGCCCTGCACCCCCGGCGCCCTGCGATTCACCATGACTCTCAGCCAGCCAGTAAAGCAGAAGGTTTATTTGGATGACAGGAATACAGTCCAAGACAGGTCTTGCAGGCACAGACAACAGGGCCCCCCTCAGTTAGGTCCAGCTTGGGGTCCCAGGGCATGCCAGCCCACCCCCCTTGGGGGGTCAGAGCCATCTCTGCCTCCCAGCCATCTCTCCAGCCTGCTTCCAGCACTCTGCTTTCAGCGACCCCTCCCACAGCCTTTGTTCAGTTTCCCGGGCCCCGGAGTCACCTGACCTCCAACCCCCTCCTGGGTTCTCATGTTACAAGCTCAGGTATGTTCCCTCGGGCCGACTCCCATCCCCCAATGCAGACCATCCTAATCACACTTCCCTGTCAGCATTCACACACCCCAGCAAGAACAGTCCCAGTTCGTCACATCTCTCCCCCCTTCGAGACCGAACTGAGCGGGGTCCCTTTAGCCAGTGACCCGGGGAAGTTCGAACCTACCCCCGTTCCCATGGATGCCCCCGCATCCCTCCCATTCCTTGGTGAGAATTACACCAGGCCCCTCCAGTTTCACGCTCCCCCTTAGGTTGGGGGTGCTTGATGGCACTCGCAGTTCGCATGTGGGAAGGTTTATACGGCCTGTGCCCTTTTCCCACCCCCATACCTCTGGGGTTCCAACTGGGCTGTGGTCTTCTCCCAGCGCTCCAGTCTGGAGGTCTGTGCTTTGGGCTCCCTTGGTTTAGAGCCGCCCTTTTAACCTTGGCCACCCTCTGGAAAGGCTCCTCTATGCTGGGCAAGGGTCCTAAAGCTGTTTCCCCCTTGTCCCAGGCCTTCCTCCCCCTCTGACAGGGGTCACAGGATCCGCAGTACTGTCGGACAGTAACAAAGACCCCAGGCCAGTAAAAGCTCCGTAGCAGCCTCTGCTGGGTACGCCAGGTTCCCTGGTGCCCTGAGAGGGGAATGTCATGGGCCCGGCACAGCAGCTGGCGGCGATACTTCTGGGGTACCACCAGCTGCCTCCTGATCCCCCCTGACTCCATTTTCCCTGGGGGAGCCCATTCTCGGTACAGGAACCCCTTCTCCCACAGGAACCTTTTCCGGCCACCTCGTCCCATGGTCTGTACCGCATTGAGGTCGGCCAGGTCCCTTATCTTCCGCAAGGAGGGATCTCTCTGTAACTCGGCCTGGAACTCAGCAGCGGGGACAGGGATGGCCACCTGCTCTTTCTCGCCCGCTGGGTCTGAAGCTGCAGCCTCCCTGAGCCGTGTCCCTGGGCGTTCCCTCCCCACCAGGTTAGGGTCCTGCGCCTCAGGCAAGGCACCCCCCCCAAGGCCAGGGCGCAGTGCCCCTCGCCGGCTCTGACTGCGGGTCACAACCAGTGCCTTTTGGGGGTTGTCTGGCCAGTTCTCCAGGTCCCCCCCCATCAATACCTCAGTGGGCAAATACGGGTGTACCCCCACATCCTTGGGGCCCTCCTTGGCCCCCCACTTCAGGTGTACCCTTGCCACGGGCACTTTGACTGGTGTTCCGCCCACCCCCGTCAGGGTCAGGTAGGAGTTGGGCACCACCTGATCTGGGGCCACCACCTCGGGCCGGGCCAGCGTCACCTCTGCGCCCGTATCCCAGTATCCATTGACCTTCCTCCCATCCACCTCCAGGGGAACAAGGTACTCTCTCCGGAGGGACAGCCCCGCGCCCACCGTATAAACCAAAAACCCTGAGTCTGGGGCATCCAGCCCCCTAGAGGAGCTGGCCTGGGGCCCTTCTCTCTCTTGAGCAGTTGATAAGCTGCCAGCCCCTCTTGCGTGAGAAGCCTGCCCCTCGTCCGTCTGGGCCTCTACCAAGTTAATCCTATGCGGGTTCGGTCTGCTCAGTCTGTCCTTGAGCTTGGGGCACTGGGCCCGAACGTGGCCTCTTCGGCCGCAGTAATAGCAGCTCATGTCCTGTGGGTCCCCTCGAGCCGGTCGGTTGTCCCTGACGCTGGGCATTCCCCGTGGGAGGGGATTCCCCATATTCCCCCTTTGGGAGGTCCCAGGGTGACTCTCTCTCTGCATCGCGGCGGGCCTGTTCCTTTGGGGCTCCTCCCTGCCACCCCCTGACCGGCTCTTTACAAACTCATCAGCCAGCTGCCCGGCGTGTCGCGGGTTCTCTGGCTTTCTGTCCACCAACCACAGCCTCAGGTCGGATGGGCACCGCTCATACAGTTGCTCCAGTACCAGCAGTTTAATCAGGTCCTCCTTCGTCTGGGCCCCACCAGCCCACTTGCTGGCGTATCTTTCCATGCGGACGGCTAGTTGCAGATATGAGATCTCAGGGGAAAAATGTAGGAGGAATGGAGAAAAACGAGAGGAGAAAGGAAGAATGAAAAAGTCTATGATGGAGGAAAGCAGAACCCAGAATCAGTGGAAAGAAGAATGAAAAGGCTGAAGGGAGAAACAAAAAGAAAGCACAAACAAAAGAAAAAAACAAGAGAATGAAAAAGAAAAGGAGAAGAGACGGGAAGGCGAACGGGAGGAATGAGAAATGAATGAAGAACTGAACAAAGGAGAGAAGGAAAGAAAAGCAGAGGAACGAATGAAGAAGGCTGAACAGATGAAAGAGAAGGGAAAGGAGAAGGAACATCACAGGGCTGAGGGGAAAGAGGAACGGAAGACGGGCAGAGAAAACCAGAGAGCAAAGGGATGAGAGGAAGAAAGAATGGAGAGAGGAAAATGGAAAGAAAAGGAGGAACGAGAAACTAAAGGATGAAAGGAAAAGAGCAGGAGAAATTAAGAGAGAGAAGGAGAAGAAAGACGGAAGGAAAAAGCAAAAGGGAACAAAAACGACTTGTCAGGGAAAGGAGAAAACCGACCCCAGAGGGAAGGGAGCTGGTGTGGGGTGGAGGGGGGCGAACTGGCACCCCAGACATACCAGCTCCAGCGCACCCGGCATCTCCTCCGGCAGCTCCTGGTGACAGAAAGACACAGATGGAGTCAGACCAACGCTAGGGGGCGCTGTGGGAGTGAAGCAGGGGGCTCAGCAGGAGGCGCTCTCCCCTGGCAAGAAGGGCTGACCCCAGGGCGGCGCTAGGGGGCACTGTGGGGCAGGGAGCGGGGCGGGGGCGATCTCCCCTGGCAGGCAGGGCTGGCCCCATTGCCCTATAACCCAGCCTAGATTCAGGGCGGTGTCTCCTGGGCATCTCAAGGTCTGGACCCGCTGCCGTCCCACCCTGTCCCCATGGCCAGAGAGGCAACAGCCTCCCGCAACCCAACACATGGGGAAACTGAGGCACGGGGGGGGGGGGGCACGCACAGACCCTTCCATCCTGGAGGAGAAAGCACCCATGGCTGCAGCCAGCGGGTGGGGCGGGGAGATCACACATCAGATCAAGGCACAGAAGGAGATGTGGGTGTGTTTGGACAGTGTTGTATGTTAGAATGTTATGTGCTTGCATAATAAGTGTGGGTGGGTGTGTATAGTGGGGTGTGTTGGCAGAGCAGTGTGTGTGTATCAGTATGTGCGTGTGTAGCAGGGGGGTGTTTCCAGAGCAGTGCATGTGTGAGTGTAGTGTGTGTGTGTGTGTAGCAGTGTGTGTATTTGCAGAGCAGTGTGTGTGTGTGGCAGGGGGTGTTTGCAAAGCTCTGTGTGTGTTCGTGTATGTAGCAGGTGTGTGCAGAGCAGTGTGAGAGCATAGTGGGGTGTGTGCTTGCGGAGCAATTTGTGTGTGTAGCAGGTGTGTGTTAGCAGGGTAGTGTTTGTGGGTGGGTAGCAGGGTGTGTGATTGCAGAGCAGTGTGTGTGTTTAGTGGTGTGGGGGGGTGTAGCAGGGGTGTGCATTTAGTGGTAGTGGGGGCTGTGTGTGTTTAGCGGTGTGGGGACGGAAGTTGTTAGGTGGTGTGAGGGGCTGTAGGTGTGTGGGTTGGGGGGGTGTAGCTGTGTGTGAGGGCTGTTGTTTGGCGGTGGGGCGGGATTGTCTAGCCATGTGTGTATGTGTAGCAGGAGTGTGTTTGAAGAGCAGTGTGTGTGTTTGTGTAGGGGTGGGTGTTTGCAGAGCAGTGTTTGTGTGTTTGTAAAGCAGTGTGTGTATGTGGTGGTGTGTGTGTATTCACAGTAGTGTGTTTGTGTAGTGTGTGTGTTTGCAGAATAGTGTGTGTCTGTGTGTTTGTAGAGCAGTGTGTGTATGTGGTGGTGTGTGTTTGCACAGTAGTGTGTGCAGTGTGTGTGTTTGCAGACCAGTGTGTGTGTGTGTGTATTTTGTGTGTATTTGCGGAGCAGTGTGTGTGTAGTGGGTCTGTTTGCAGAGCAGTGTGTGTATGTGTGTGTGTATGTGTAGCAGTGTGTGTGTTTGCACAGCAGTGTGTGTGTGTGTGTAGCGGGTTGTGTGTCTGCAGAGCAATGTGTCTGTGTGTGTAGCAGTGTATGTGTTTGCACAGCAGTGTGTGTATAGTGTGTGTGTTTCTAGAGCAGTGTGTGTGTCTGTGTGTGTAGTGGCGTATGTTTGTAGAGCAGTGTGTGTATGTGGTGGGGTGGGGTGCGGGGTTTGTGTTTGCAGAGCAGTGTTTCTGTGTGTGTGTGTGTTTGTAGAGAGCTCTCTGTGTGTGTGTGTGTGTGGCAGGAGAGTGATTGCAGAGCAGTCTGTGAGTGTGTAATGGGGTATGCATGTGCAGAGCAGTGTGTGTGTGTGTGTGTGTGTGTAGGAGGTGTGTGTTTGCAGAGCAGTGTGTGTAGCTGTGGGGTGTTTGCACAGCAGTGTGTGTGTGTGTAGTGTGTGTGTGTTTGTAGAGCAGTGTGTGTGTGTGTGTAGCGGGGGTTGGAGAGCAGTGACTATGTGTGTATATGTGTAGTGTGTGTGTGTGTGTGTGTTTGTAGAGCAGTGTATGTGTGTGTAGTGGGGTGTGTTTGTAGAGCAGTGTGTGTATGTGGCGGGGTGTGTGTTTCCAGAGCAGTGTGTGTATGTGTCAGTGTGTGTATTTTCAAAGCTGTGTGTGTGTGTGTGTGTGTGTGTGTGTGTATAGCGGGTGTGTGTTTCCAGAGCAGTGTGTGTGTGTACTGTGTGTATGTTTGTAAAGCAGTGTGTGCTTATGTAGCGGGGTGTGTATTTGCAGAACAGTGGGTGTGTGTAGTGGGTGTGTGTTTGCACAGCAGTGTGTATGTGTGTGTGTGTGTGTGTGTGTAGCGGGTGTGTGTAGCCATGTGGGGGACTCTGTGTGTGTAGCGGTGTGGTGTGTGTGTTTGCAGAGCAATGTGTGTGTAGCTATGGGGGAGGGGGCTGTGTGTGTGTGTGTAGCGGTTCCGGGGGGGTGGTTGTTTGGAGGGTTGTGTAGCCGTGGGGGGCAGGCTGTGTGGCGGTGTGCGTGTGTATAGCATGGGGGGGTTGGCGATGTGTGTTGGGGGGTTGTGTAGCCGTGGGGGGCAGGCTGTGTGGCGGTGTGCGTGTGTATAGCATGGGGGGGTTGGCGATGTGTGTTGGGGGGGTTGTGTAGCCGTGGGGGGCAGGCTGTGTGGCGGTGTGTGTGTGTATAGCGGGGGGGGGGCTGTTTGGCGATGTGTTGGGGGAGGTTGTGTAGCTGTGGGGGGGGTTGTGTGGTGGTGTGTGTGTGTATAGCGGGGGGCTGTTTGGCGATGTGTTGGGGGGGTTGTGTGGCGGTGTGGTGTGTGTGTGTGTAGCGGGGGGGGGGGGGAGGCGTTGTGTAACCGTGTTGGTTTCCCCTCCCCCACCACGTCCTCCCGTCGCCGGACCCCCGCCCTGCGCGGGGGGGGGGGGCGAACGCCGGGGTCCCGGTCACTCAATCCCTGGTGGGGGGTAGCGTGGGGGGGGGGTCGGCGGCTCGGGGCGTGGAGGGCGCTGGGGGGTTGAGGGGGGGCGCTGGGGGGGGCCCTGGCTGGGGCGCGGGGAGGGCAGAGGTCACTGGGAGGAGCGGCTGGGGGGTCGCGGGAGGGCGCGGAGGAGGGGAACTGCTGCGGGGTCCCAGGCTTGGGGCGCGGGAAGGGGGAGCAGGGGATCCTAGGCTGGGGGCGGGGGGAGGGGGCGCGGAGGGGTCCCAGGCTGGGGGGCCGCGGAGGGCGCGGGGGGGTGCGGGGGGTCGCAGGCTGGGGGCGCTCGGGGCCCGAGGAGGAGTTGCGGGGGGATCCCAAGCTGGGGGGCCGCGGGGGGTCCCAGGCTAGGGCCGCTCGGGGCCCGAGGAGGGGTTGCGGGGGGGTCGCAGGCTGGGGGCGCTCGGGGCCCGAGGAGGGGTTGCGGGGGGGTCGCAGGCTAGGGCCGCTCGGGGCCCGAGGAGGGGTTGCGGGGGGGGTCCCAGGCTAGGGCCGCTCGGGGCCCGAGGAGGGGTTGCGGGGGGGTCCCAGGCTAGGGCCGCTCGGGGCCCGAGGAGGGGTTGCGGGGGGGTCCCAAGCTGGGGGGCCGCGGGGGGGTCCCAGGCTGGGGGCGCTCGGGGCCCGAGGAGGGGTTGCGGGGGGTCCCAGGCTAGGGCCGCTCGGGGCCCGAGGAGGGGTTGCGGGGGGGTCCCAAGCTGGGGGGCCGCGGGGGGTCCCAGGCTAGGGCCGCTCGGGGCCCGAGGAGGGGGCGCGGGGGGATCCCAGGCTAGGGCCGCTCGGGGCCCGAGGAGAGGTTGCGGGGGGGTCCCAAGCTGGGGGGCCGCGGGGGGGTCCCAGGCTGGGGGCGCTGGGGGTCCCGGTCACTCACCCTCGGGGGGCTCCGGGCCCAGGCCCAGGCCGCCAGCACCAGCCCCAGCCCCAGCCCGGCTATTCCCAGCGCGGCCCCCGCCAGCCCCAGCGCTCGCCCGGCCCGCGCCCGCCGCCGCCTGCGCCCCATGGACCCGCCGCCCCTCGCTCCGGGGCCGGGCCGGGGCATCGGGGCGGGTCCGTGCGGGGCCGGGCGCCAGGGACAGGAAACAGGCGGGGGGGGGGGGGGAGCGAAAGAGAGAATGAGAGAGACCGTGTGTGTGTGTGTGTGTGTGTGTGTGAGCGAGAGACAGTGTGTGTGTGTGTGTGTGATTGTCAGTGTGTGTGCGTGTGTGTGTGTGTGTGAGAGAGAGAGAGAGACAGTATGTGTGTGTCAGTCAGTCTGTGTGTGTTTGTGTCAGTGTGTGTGTTTGTGTGTGTCAGTGTGTGTGATAGAGTGTCAGTCAGTGTGTGTTTCTGTGTGTGTGAGAGTGTCAGTCAGTGTGTCTTTGTGTGTGTGTTTGTGTCTGTCAGTGTGTGTGAGTCAGTGTGTCTCAGTGTGTTTCTGTGTCAGTCAGTGTGTGTTTGTGTGTGTCAGTGTGTGTTTCTGTGTGTGTGTCAATGTGTGAGTGTGTGTTTCTGTCGGTATGTGTGTGAGAGAGAGAGCGAGAGAGAGCAGGGTGTGTGTGTCAGTGTGTTTCTGTCTGTGTGAGAGACAGTGTGTCATTAGCACTGTCAGTGTAACACTCTGTGTCAACGTATGCATGTGTGAGAGTTTGTGCGAGCCATCTCTGGGTGTGCGAGCAAGGCATCAGGGTGTGTGTGACAAGCAGACAGAGGAGCCGGCCCAGGTGGGTCGCTCTGCCCCGACACGCACAGCAGCTCCGCACCGGCCTGGCCATAAGAACGAAATCCTCCGAGTGGCAGGGGGCTGGCAACCCCTAACCCAGCCCCCCACTCCTCTCCCAGAGCCAGGGAGAGAACCCAGAAGTCCTGGCTCCCAGCCCCCCGCAACGCACCAGCCGGTCTCTGTTGCCCCCTGGTGGCCGGTGTGGGGAACAGCTCCAGGACTCAGATCGGCCCCAGCTAAGCAGCTGGTTGACCCCTCCCTGCCCCCCACATGCCAAGACGACCCCCCCCCCCGAGACTTCTGCATCTGCACGGAGCGCCCGCCCCACTTCCCTCCCCCGCAACATCTGGCGTCCCCCGGGGGGCTAGGGGAGGCTTGTCAGCCGGGCCACTCCGGATGCCTCTGGCCGGAGACCTCCTAGAATTTGGCCTCAGTCCCCATATGCAGGGGGCTGCGGGTCGGGAGTGAGGGGCACCGGTAGAGCTGGGGGGGAGGGCAGGGATTGACCCATGGGGGGGGAAGGATCCTATGGTGGTGAAGGGGTTAAAATAATCTGTAAAGAAACAAGTTGGTCGGGGCGGGAACCGAACCGGGGTCTGTTACTTGGAAACCAGCTCCGCTGCCCACCACGCCACCGACGCGGCGCCCGGGAGGGGGAGCTACAGCTAAAATCCCTTTCCTGGGAGGAGCGACGGGCTCCCGCCCCCACCCCCCGACTTCGTGCACGGGGCGGCGCTAAAACTCTCCGAAAGAAAACCTTCGTCTGGCAGCGGTGGGATTCGAACCCACGTCTCCGGAGAGACTGGAGCCTAAATCCAGCGCCTTAGACCGCTCGGCCACGCTACCACTAGCGGCAGCTTCCTGCGTCGGGGCCTGACACCGGCTCCAAAGGTGCGAAGCAAATCTGGAGCCACATCTGGTTCTGCCCACTCCAGATTCTCGACCCATATAAACCGGCACCTCTGGCCCTGCCCTGGCCACCATCCTCTTGGCGGGAGGCTGATTTGGCTTCTGCGCCCCCAAATTACACCCCAAACCCACCATCAACCCCCAAGCGTGACCGATGCAGTAGGAAATAACACCCAGGCCATAGAAATCTTGATTGGGGGGCGGACGCCGAGCAGCGTTAACAGGTCAAGGTTGGAAATTTGAATGCAGCCTGACTCCACTGGCCTGCTGGAAACCAAGGCATTGGCGTGGCCCCCCTGGGAGACCTCAGTGTACCCCCCAAGAGCACACATACGCCCCACTGGTATAAACCCAGCTCACCTCCACTTTCTGCTATAGCTGCATGAAGCAAACATGTGGGAACCTGTGGGACGGGGCGGCTGGTTACACGGGGACCCCTCGCCCTGCACTGAGATGTGCCCATCTCTGGGGCGGGGCGGCTGGTTACACGGGGACCCCTCGCCCTGCACTGAGATGTGCCCATCTCTGGGGCGGGGCAGCTGGTTACACGGGGACCCCTCGCCCGGCGCCGAGATGCAGCCACCTCTCGGGGTGATGGAGTGAAATCTGCGGGGAATCGTGTCTTCTTTCCCTCGAAGACTGTTCAAGGATGGGTGGGATCCTAGAGGGCTCGTGCGGAACCGGGCCCTGCTTGTGCCAGGCCCTGCCCGCACTCTGCCTCCGCCTCAGTTACCAAATGGGGAAACTGAGGCACAACACAACACAGGCACTTCCCCCAAAGCCTCCAAGATAGGCACAAAACCCAGGAGTCCCAGTTCCAACCCACTAGGCCCTACTCCCCACCCAGCACTAGGGACAGAACCCAGGAGTCCTGCCTCCTCCCTCTACCCACTAGACCCCACTTCTCTCCCAGAGGTAGGGCAAGAACCCAGGAGTCCTGAGGGTTTTTTTGGTGTCTGGAAAGACACCCCCCCCTTTCCCCTGCCCCCCACTCTGCACAATCTCTCAGCCCCACGTCCCCCTTCTATCAAGCCTGCCACCACAGGAGCACCGCCGAGCAGTTTAAGGCTCCGGGGACAGGGGGTTCAAAACCACCCCCTGCCCAGAACCAGCTTGTCCCCTCCCCCGGATTCAGTGTTCACCCCCAGCCCAGCGCCCACCACCCGCCAGCCGTGAGCAGAGCTGCCTTCCGAGCCGTTGTCCTGGGTTCAATTCCCGGCTGACGCAGCCGGCTGAGTCCTTCTCTTTCAAAGGTCTGAGGCCCCTTTCAGCCCCCGCTGCAGAAAGGGGACAGAGAAGAAGGCTCCTGCTGTTACCCCCTGGGGAAACTGAGGCAGGGAGAGCAGGCATGAGAGGCTATAGGCACAGAACTCATTCCTGACACACAGCAGGGTCACTGAGAGCCAGGACCCCTGGGTTCTCTCCCCGGCTCTGGGAGGGGAGTGGAGGCTGGTGGGTTAGAACAGGCGGGGCTGGGAGCTAGGATTCCTGGGTTCTTTCCCCAGCTCTGAGAAGGGAGTGGGGGTTAGTGGTTAAAGGGGGGCTGAGAGCCAGAACTCCTGGGTTCTAGCACCTGCAGCGGTTTGCCCACCCCACACCCTGCTCGATTCTCACAGACACAAACGCACCTTGATGAAAATTACTAAAACGTTTATTTTCCTCACAAAGGTACAGTATTTCTCCCTCCCTGCAGGGAAGTCAAACTTGACAAAAAAAACATCATAGAAGCAGGGGGCAGGTCATTTACAATCGGTCATTCGCCCCCTGGCGTGGGTGGGTGGAAACCCCCCCCCACTCCCCCAGGCAAACAGCGCTAGAGGAAGTTTCATTAAAAGCCCAGAGCAATAACCGTCCCCCTGGATTTTCTACGCTGGTTAAAATCTGCTCTCATGTCGCCGGGCGGGGGGTATAAACCGACACCAAATGAAACGTACAGCTCCGAGCGCCGGCAGAAAAGGCTTAAACTAAGGTATTGAAACACCACTTGCAGTGGCTGTATAATGCCGGGGGGGGGACGGACACCCCCAATGGCAACAATGTGCCCCACCTCTCCCACCGGCTAGGTAGTCTAAATGTATCTACAAAGAGAATTAAAACAGGGGCCCTGTTTTTTGGGGGTCATGAACCATGTCCCCCCATGTTTCTGCCCCTTTGGATTGCCCAGTAAGGAATTCAAGGGGGGGGATTAGCCCCCCAGCCTACCCCAATGGAGATCAGACACTCCTGGCCCCTGTGATTTCCTGGGGTGACCCCCCCCAAAAGATCAGACACCTGATTGCAACAGGTCTCTTCCCTGCCCCCCCCCCCATTTAAACGGCTCACGCCCCAAGCTGCAAGGACCCAGACACGGCGTCCCCTCAGTTGTCTTCGTCGCTGTCGTCGGGGCTGATGGCCGGGCTGGTGAGGCTGTAGGTCGGTGAGGTGGGGCTGTAGCCGGGCGAGGTTGGGGAGTAGGTCGAGCCCTTGGGCGAGGTGGGGCTGTAGGTGGGTGAGGTGGGGCTGTACTTGGGGGAGGTGGGGCTGTAGGTGGGGCTGGTCGGGGAGTACTTGGGGGAGGTTGGGGTGTAGACGGGGGAGGTCGGGGAGTAAGTTGGCGAGGTGGGGCTGTACTTGGGGGTCGTGGGGCTGTAGGTCGGCGAGGTAGGGCTGTACTTGGGGGAGGTAGGACTGTACTTGGGGGAGGTAGGACTGTACTTGGGGGAAGTTGGGGTGTACTCGGGGGAGCTGGGGCTGTAGGAGGGGCTGGTCGGAGTGTACTTGGGGCTGGTCGGGCTGTAGCTGGGGCTGCTGGGGCTGTAGCTGGGGCTGCTGGGGGTGTAGGTTGGTGACTGCGGGGTGTAGCGGGGGCTGGAGGGTGAGTAGCTGGGCGACGTCGGGCTGTAGCTGGGCGACGTCGGGCTGTAGCTGGGAGAGGTGGGGCTGTAGTTTGGCGAGGTTGGGGTGTAGTTGGGGCTGGTGGGGCTGTAGCTGGGTGACGTTGGGCTGTAGCTGGGGCTGGTGGGGGTGTAGTTGGGGGATGTCGGGCTGTAATTGGGACTGGTTGGGCTGTAGCTGGGCGAGGTGGGACTGTAGCTGGGGGACGTCGGGCTGTAGCTTGGGCTAGTGGGGCTGTAACTCGGCGACGTGGGGCTGTAGCTAGGACTGGTCGGACTGTAGCTAGGTGATGTTGGACTGTAGCTGGGGCTAGTCGGAATATAGCTAGGCGATGTCGGGCTGTAGCTGGGGCTGGTCGGACTATAGCTAGGTGATGTTGGACTGTAGCTGGGGCTGGGTTGGGCTGTAGCTCGGCGATGTGGGGCTGTAGCTCGGACTGGTCGGACTGTAGCTGGGTGACGTGGGGCTGTAGCTGGGGCTGGTCGGGCTGTAGTTGGGGCTGGTGGGAGAGTAGGAGGGGGGACGTGGGGCTGTACGAGGGGGATGTCGGGCTGTAGCTGGGGCTCTGGGGCGTGTACCCTCCGGGCGAGCGGGGCTCATAAGCCGGCGACGTTGGGGAGTAGCTGGGAGACATGGCCCCACCTGTGGGGCGAAGGAAGAAGAGAGGGGGTTGTTAGAGGTGGGGGAGCATGGCGGGGGGGCGGGGGACATGGGCCAAGGCCCGACACTCACCTGGCGACGGGACGTAGGGGCTGGAGGGGCCCGGGGAGCCTGGCGAGCCGGGGGTGGGGGACCACGCCGGGGAATAGCCCGGGCTGAAGCCACTGGCATCGGAGGCAGCACTGGGGGGAGAAACCGGCCGCACCGGGGGTCATGCCGCTGCCTGTGGGGAGCGACAAAGGGGGCAGGTTAATTTCACCCCTGACTGGAAGTAAGGGGGAGGACAGAAGAACCCATCCACTGCCCCCCAAGGGATAACTCCATCCCCCACATACGCACCGACACTTGGGGACCAGGCTCCGTAGGCCGGGGTGGCCCCCTGGTTCCAGGGGGTCATGGCGGGTGACATCCCCCCCATGGGGCTGGGGGCCGAGCCAAAGAACATGCCGGTGGCTGCGGGGAAGGAGAGCAGAACGTTAGAGCCGAGAAGAGCGGGGGTGACTGAGGGGGAAGAGGCCAGCACCAACCCCCCAGGCTGGGCAGGAAGCCACCCCTCCCAAAGCCATCCTGGCTCCCAGCTCCCACTGCCACACCCCACTTCCCTCCCAGAGCCAGGGGAGAGAACCCAGGAGTCCTGGCTCCCAGCCCCCCTCCTCTAACCCACCAGCCCCCACTCCCCTCCAGAGCCAGGGAGAGAACCCAGGAGTCCTGGCTCCCAGCCCCCCTCCTCTAACACCACCAGCCCCCACTCCCCTCCCAGAGCTGGGGAGAGAACCCAGGAGTCCTGGCCCACCAGCCCCCACTCCCCTCCAGGAGCTGGGGAGGGGAGCCCAGGCGGGTACTCACGGACGCCCACGCCCAGCCCCGGGGATGTTGGTGGGGATCTCCATGCCGTATTTGCACTTCTCGGCGTCCAGCAGCAGGTCGAAGCAGCCAGTGCCAGCGGGCGCCAGCTGCCCCAGCATGATGTTCTCCGACACCCCCCTTCATGGGGTCGCTCTCCCCGTGGGCCGCCGCCTCCATCAGCACATCCACCTGCGGGAGGCTGGGGGTCAGGGGCTGGCGGGGAACACAGGAGCCGGGGAGCCCCCCCCCCCCACTGGGAGACGAATAGCCCCCTGCTTGAAGGGGCTGGGAATGGGGTACCCAGGAGCCCCCCCCCCATAGCCAGCCCCCACAGCGCCCCCTGCTAGGAGTGGCCTGGTTGGAGTAGCTGGGAGCCCACCCCCCTCGCCAGCCCCCCTGCCCGCACAGCAACCCTCTGCCAGGAGGGCTGGAGTTGGAGGAGCCGGGAGCTCCACCCCAGAGCCAGCCCCGTCCCCCACAGCGCCCCCCGGCTCACCGTCTCCTCGAAGGAGCACTTCATGAGCGGGCCCGTGTCCTGGCGGTTGACCCCGTGCCGGGTGATGGCCATGAGGTGCCCCACGGCAGGTCATGGTGTCGCAGAGCAGCGCCAGGTGCCGGTAGTTGACGTAGGAGCCGTCGAAGGAGATGACGTGGTAGAGCTCCCGCTCTAGGGCCTTGCGCACAGCCTCGATGCCCAGCACCTGGGGGGGGGGCAGGGGCAGTGAGCCTGCTTATCATGGGGCCCCCTCTGCTGGGGCAGGCAATGGGCCCAGATACTGCAGGACATTCCCCCCCCCGCTCCTCCTGCTCTCCACCAGACCCCACTCCCCTCCCGGAGCTGGAGAGAGAACCCAGGAGTCCTGGCTCCCCAGCCCCCCCCCCCCCCCCCCCCCCCCGCTCCTCTAACCCACCAGCCCCCACTCCCCTCCCAGAGCCGGGGACAGAACCGAGGCATCCTGGCTCCCAGCCCCCCCTGCTCTAACCCACCAGCCCCCACTCCCCTCCAGGCATCCAGACTCACGGTGAAGATCTCTACGATGTCATTGGAGGTGGTGCGCACGGGGTCCACGTCCTTCTCGCTCAGCACCCGCATGAGGCTGACCCCGTCCGTCTCCAGGATCCACTCCTGCAGGGCCTTGAACTCCCCATCCTCTGTGATAATGATCTTCTTCTTGTTGTCAGTCTGGGGCAGGTGCATGTACACCTGGGGGGGGGGGGGGGGGGAAGGGAGGGAGGCAAGAGGCGAGAGACACAGGGTAGGTCAACGCTACGCCCCCCGAGTGGGCCGGCCAGGGACCCCTCGCCCAGCACTGAGATGTGGCCACCTCTATTAATCCGGGGATCCCTTTGCGGAAATGCAGCTGCTTCTAGGGTGGGGTGTGGGAGGGGTTGAACAGCTGCAGAGCCATGGTACCAGTAGTTTAGGACAGGAAGTGAAAGACATGGTGTGACTGAAGCTGCAGGGGAGGACAGGAAGTGACCCAACAGGATCCCCGAGAAGGGGCGGGGCCAGGACACCACCCGGATTAATGTGACAGGCCGGGGGGGGGGGGGGGGGAGGGGGTTGTTCAGTGGACCCTGGTTCAGGATCCTGGTTTCACATCTGTGGTGGTGGTGGGCACTGAGGGGAGAGCGCCCCCTACTGAGCCTTTCGCCCGGCTCCCGCAGCACAGCGCCCCCGAGCTACCCAGCGTGCCCTGGGGCAGGCCTAGCCCAGCTCTGTAACAACCCTCCCACCCCCCACCACCACCAACCCCCGGCACTAGCCCAGTTACCCAGCGTGCCCTGGGGCAGGCCTAGCCCAGCTCTGTAACAACCCCCCAACCCCGGCACTAGCCCAGTTACCCAGCGTGCCCTGGGGCAGGCCTAGTCTGGCTCTGTGACCCCCCCAGGCGGGCAGAGGCCCCCCACCTTGCTGATTTGCTCAATGCCCTGCAGAGTCATGTCCGTCAGCATGTTGGACTCGATGCAGCGAAGGAAAACATCATCATCCATCTTGTCCACCACCTCCTCCTCCTGCGCCGCACGGGGAGAGGGGCCGGGTTAGCAACAGGCAACACCTCCCCCTCCTCCCCAATCTCCCCGCACCCCGGGGCTGCCCCCCAACCCAGTCACTCACCTCCTGCATCTTGTTCTCGTCGCTGTTCATGATGCGGATCCGCAGCACCAGCTTCTCTGCGTTGTCGTCATTGAAGATACAGTTCAAGTCGTCCCCGAAGCCTGCGGTGGGGAGGGGAGCCATCAGCGGCAGCACCCTTCCCGCCATGGGTCAGACCCCCACGCCCCTGTGCTGCCCCCTTCCCCCAGAGGGCCGTCCCATAACCCATCTCCTGCTGTGGGATGAGCTCTGATTCTTCAGAGGAAGGTGGGGGGAAAAACAAAACAAAACATGTGTGTCTAATTTTGCATGAATGCTTCCTGACCCCTGTAGGCCGGAGCCATGAAGCATGAGAGTGGATTGGAATCTGCCTCAAAGCAGAGCTATGGGGGGGTGAGGAACACATCTCTGCTCCCCCCCAACCCCTCCGGCTGGGATGGCATGAAGGCTCCTGCCACCTTGGAGGGAGGGAGGGGAGTGTGTGTGTGTCCCCCTCACCGGCGTTGATCTTCTCGGCGATCTGCTCCATGGTGAGCTTGCGGTCGGTCATGTGCTTGCGGTCGAGCTCAACCCGCAGCAGCCAGGGTGAGATGCGGCTCACATCGAAGTCGGGCATCTCGTAGTAGACGTTGACCCACTCCTGGTCTTCCGCCACCACTGTGCTCTGTGGGTTGGGGTCGTAGTAGATGGCCGTGTTGGCCGTCACCTTGCGCAGAGTCGTGTGCTCCAGCCGGCACAGGATATCCTGGCAGGAGAGAGATGGGGTGAGGGGGACTGCATGCAGCCTCTCCCCATTCCCCCCCCCCCCAAGCAACGCCAGAGCCCCATGGCGTTACCTTGGCCCGCTCAGCATCCCGGGCGGACTGCCCCAGCAGGAAGACGGTGAGGGAGGGCGTCTTGGGTTTCTTGGAGATGTTGATCAGCTCCTTGAGACGGGGCACACCCAGTGTGACGTTTTTGGCCGAGACGCCGGCGTAGTGGAAGGTGTTCAGGGTCATCTGGGTGGCGGGCTCGCCCAGCGACTGGGCCGCCAGGGCACCCACCATCTCACCCGGGTGAGCCTGCAGGAGGGGGAGATGGCGTCAGAACCGGAGAGGGGGAGGAACCAGCCCGGGAGACCGGCTCCTGGGGCAGCCATCCTCTGGCCTCCCACCCCGGCGTCCCGCCTGGATGGGCCCCATCTATCCCGGCATCCCGCCTGTCCTGCGTTAGGCCAGGCCCCCCCCTCCCTCCTCCGGCTCCGCCGCCCCCAGCGCTTACGATGGCCTGGTTGAACTTGGATTCTATCTCGCCCAGCAGCCAATCGAAGGCCTCCCCGCTGAGCCGGAACTCCTCCACCATGCGCCGGCTGCAGAGCGTGGAGCGCAGGTGGATGTTGAAGAGGAGGGTGGCGTTCTCCTGGGCCTGCCGGCTCAGCGGGTCATCCCCGTTCACGATCACCAGCTTCCTGCTCAGATCCTTCACGCCTGGGGGGGGGAGGGGGGGACAGCGTCAGACGGCCCAGGGGTCACCCCAGCGTCCCCCCTTCCACTACCTTGATGGGGTGCAAGTCGGAGGGCAGGCGCATGTTGATGTGGAAGATATTCTGGTCCCCACCCAGGCCGGTATCCTTCCCCCCAACCCGGATCAGACCAGTCCACGGGCAGTACCCCCCCCATGCCCAGCACTGGATCGGACCACAGGCCCGTCCGGGCCCGTACCCTCTGCTCCCGCACCGGATCAGACTCCAGGCCAGCATTCCCCCCCCCGGGGAGTTCCAGGGTCCCTGCAGAGAAACACCCCTGCCCCCCCGGTTGTCCCAGCATGCCATGGGGCTGACTGGCCCCTCGATGGGGCCGGGGGGAAGACCCACCTTCCACCACCTTGATGGGGTGCAGGTCGGAGGGCAGGCGCGCGTTGATGTGGAAGATCTTCTGGGCATTCCAGATCATGCGAAGCAAGTTGCAGGGCAAGACCACCTTGAGGGGGGGAAGGGGGGCGGAAGAGAAGAAACTGGGGCTCAGCACATGGTACAGTCCAGAGCCTCCCCCCACACCGCAGGGTCCTGAGGTTTAGAGTCAAGAGCAGGGGGGCTGGGAGCCAGGACTCCTGGGTTCTCTCCCGGCTCTGGGAGGGGAGTGGGGGCTGGTGGGTTAGTGCGGGGGGTGGGGCTGGGAGCCAGGACTCCTGGGTTCTCTCCCGGCTCTGGGAGGGGAGTGGGGGCTGGGACTGCTGGGTCCCGCGCTGACCCACTCACCTTGCTGTCGCCCGTTGGGAAAATGACTCTCAGCACCTCGCGGTCCTCGCGCATCTTCTCGAACTCCCTCTCCAGCTCATTCTGGATGTGCGCGTTGCTCAGGATGTCCTTCACCATCTCCTCCTGCAGGGTGCGCCGCAGTGCCCGCTCGTTGGTGTAGTCAAACTTGAACCTGCGGGCGGAAGGGCCAGGAGTGAGAGCTGCTGGGGGGGGGGGGGGGCACCTCCCCACACACCCACCCCTAGGAGCTGCTCCCCTCACACCCCTCCCTCTGAAACCTTTCCTCACCCATACTCCCAAATGTACAGCTTCTGCACCACAATGCAGCCAACTCTGGGGCGGGGCGGCTGGTTACACAGGGACCCCTCGGCAGGAGCGGAGATGCAGCCACCTCTGGGGCGGGGCGGCTGGTTACACAGGGACTCCTTGCCCAGCGCCGCAATGCAGCCACTGCAGCCACCTCTGGGGCGAGGGGAAATGGCGCCCCACACGCACAGGGCCAGGTTCACTCACTTCTTTTCAAAGGCCTTGTTGGAGGGCTTGAGGGTGGCCAGGTTCTGGAACTCCACACTCTCCCCTGCCAGCCCGTCCTCGCCGTACCGCAGCTGCACCACCTGGTTGATGGAGTTGCGTACGGTGGCATCGTATTTCACCATCACCGACTCCATGGATTTGATCAGCCGCCGCTGGATGTACCCTGGGGAGGGGGAAGTGGGCGTCAGCGCGGGGGGTGGGGGGCATTGCCGGGGAGATACCCCCAAGCAGTGCCCTGGCACCATGACATTCACCACCCACGAGTTCTCGGTACAAGAGTTCTCGGGCAAAGGATCAAAGAGGGGACACTCCCCCCACAACTCGACACCCGTCTGGGGAACCGAGACTGAAGCCGCGAGGTGGGTCCCGGCTGGAGGGTGACCAGATGTCCCGATTTTGGGGGGGCTTTTTCTTACACAGGCACCAGCATGGCAACACAGCTGGGGGCGAACATCTGTGTGAGCGCAGGACCTGGAGGGGTTTACAGCTTGCCGCGGTATCCCAGTGCGAGAGCACCCCCTGCCCCACTCCCCGTCCCACAGTGCCCCGCTCCTCACCGGTCTCGGCTGTCTTGACGGCCGTGTCGATGAGGCCCTCGCGCCCGCCCATGGCATGGAAGAAGAACTCGGTGGGCGTCAGGCCGGCCAGGTAGGAGTTCTCCACAAAGCCCCGGCTCTCCGGCCCGTAGTCGTCCTTGATGAAGTGGGGCAGCGTGCGGTGCTTGAACCCGAACGGGATGCGCTTCCCCTCCACGTTCTGCTGCCCCACCACGGCAATGACCTGGGGGGGGAGGGAGGGTGACCCCGGTGCCAACCTGGTCCCAGCCCACTGGCCAAGCCAGGCCTGGGTCTCCCCCTCTTCACCCAGCCCCCCCCCAGCAGCTCCCAGGGACAGATCCCCACAGACCAAGATCAGCCCTCCCGCCCCCCCGCATTGTGACGGGGGACTTCACAGCCCCCCCGTTGACTGTGATTCGCACCTGGGACCGGGGCTGGACGGAGGGGCTGCCCCAGCTCCCGGCTCCACACACGCAGCTCCTCAAAAGGGTTCCCACACTGCTTTCCCCCCCCCCCACGCCTAGCCCCACAGATCCTAAGGGAGGCTGGGGGCAAGGTGAAAAGCTAGCACTGGGTGGACAGGACTGGAAGAGAGCCCCTCCCCCAACCCAGGGGGAAGGGCTGGGAGAAGGCTCATCCCACCATCTCAACCCAGGGAGCGGTGCTAGAAAGCCCCTGCCACCTTCCCAACCCAGTGGGTGGGGCTTGGAGAAGGCCCTGCCCACTCCCACCTCAGGGGGTGGGGCTGGGAGAAGGCCCCGCCCACCCCCAGAAGCAAGGCCCTGGGGGCAGCGGCCAGTCCCCAGGTTCTAGCCCCACCTGGGAGATGTTGATCTTGGAGCCCTTGGCCCCCGACACCACCATGGATTTGAAGTTGTTGTACTCGGACAGGGACTTCTGGGCGGAGGAGCCGGTCTTGTCGCGGGCATCGTTCAGGATGCGGTTCACCTGGTTCTCGAAGGTCTGCCGCAGCGTGTTGCCCGGTGTGGGCTCCAGCTCGTTGTTGTGAGCCTTCTCGATCACCTGGGGAGCCGCACGGGGTGAGTGCCGGGCCCCCGAAACCCCACCGCCAGCCCTGCTCCCAGAGGGGCCTCTGGTGGGGTGAACCCAGCCCCCCAACCCCAGCCTCCACAGCTCCCAAACCCAGCCCCCTATGGCCCCCCAAAACCCAGCCTCCATGCCTGTCCACTGCCCCCAAACCCAGCCCCCCACAACCCAGCCTCCATGCCCCTTCCACTGCCCCCAAACTCCGCACCAAACCCAAAACCCAACCTCCACACCCCTCCACTGCCCCCAAACCCAGCCCCCCACAACCCAGCCTCCACACCCCTCCAGATCAGCCCTCCACAGCTCCCCCAAACCCAGTCCCCACACCCAGCCCCCCCACTGCCCCGAAAATCCATGCGCCACACCCCTCCACTGCCCCCAAACCCAGCCGCTCAAAACCCAGCCTCCACACCCCTCCAAATCCAGGCCCCCACAGCTCCCCCAAACCCTGCCACCACACTGCTTAACATCCAGCCCTCCACTGCCCCCAAAACAAGCCCCCAAATCCCAGCCCCCCCACATCCAGGCCTCCACTGCCCCCTGAAACCCAGCCTCCATGTCCCCCAAACCCATCACCACCACCCACAAGCCCCAAAACGCAGAGCCCCACCGTGCCCCCACACCCCAGCACAAAGGGGCCAGGCCAGCTCCCCCACGGCGCCCCCCGATCCCTGGCACCTCTATGACATCCTGCTTGGCTTTCTTGATGGTGTTCTGAATGTCCTGGTAGGTCTTCGCATCAGCAATGGAGTCCCCAATGCCGATGGTGTGACCTGGGGGGGGGGGGGGGGGGGGGGGGAACAGTACAGTCAGACCCGGCTCCCCTCCCCAGCAGGATCCACCCACGGGGAATGGGCAGGGGGGGATTTCTGGTCTCCCAAGGCACATGACAGACCTGGGACCCCACCTCCAGAAAGCAGCAGTGTAGGCTAGGGCTGGGAGCCAGGACGCCTGGGTTCTCCCCCCAGCTCTGGGAGGGGAGTGGGGGCTGGTGGTTAGAGCAGGGGGGGCTGGGAGCTGGGACTCCTGGGTTCTCCCCCCGGCTCTGGGAGGGGAGTAGGGGCTGGTGGTTAGAGCAGGGAGGGCTGGGAGCCGGGACTCCTGGGTTCTCTCCCCGGCTCTGGAAGGGGAGTGGGGGCTGGTGGGTTAGAGCAGGGGGGGCTGGGAGCCAGGACTCCTGGGTTCTCTCCCCGGCTCTGGGAGGGGGAATGGGGGCTGGTGGGTTAGAGTAGGGGGTGCTGGGAGCCAGGACTCCTGGGTTCTCTCCCCAGCTCTGGGAGGGGAGTGGGGGCTGGTGGGTTAGAGCAGGGGGGGCTGGGAGCCGGGACTCCTGGGTTCTCCCCCCAGCTCTGGGAGGGCAGTGGGGGTGGGTGGGTAAGAGCCAGGGGGGCTGGGAATCAGGGTCCTTCCTGACATCGGCCGATCCCTCTCCGTCTCGCAGACCGGAAGGCGTTCCGTGCACAGACTATCTCCCTCTGTGAGGTGCCCGGCTGGGCCCCGATCTCTGTCTGGGGGGGAGGGGGAGGGTTCGCGCTGTGCCCAGGCCGACGGGGCTGCTGCAGAAAGGACCAGGTGACCAGGGGACCCCCCGTAGCACCTAGCAGTAGCCAGTCCTTTCTGCAGGAGCCCCGTCAGCAAGGAGCTGGTGGAGGGCACCTGCAGGGGGTGGGAAGCTGCCTCCCTCCAGACTCACCCTCGATGAGCAGCCAGTTGTTGATGACGGTCTGGATGTTGCTGTAGAAGAGGCGGGTCGTGTCGTGGCCCATCTCCAGATAGGAGATGTGGACCAGGGAGCCCGCCGAGGTGCCGAGCGATTTCTTACACAGGATGCCCATGATCAACTCCCCGTTCTCCACGATCACCTGGCGGGAGAGGAGTCAGATCTCGGCAGACCGGCCGTGCTAGCTGCGGACCGGCCGTCACGACGCGTGGTTGGGCAGAGGAACCCCGCAAGATAACCCTACGGCCGTCACGACGCGTGGCTCAGTAGATAACCCTATGCCACGGGAACGGTTTCTATACTAAAGGAATCTGCTTTGATCTGTTCGCGATCCTTTAAAATCCACCTGTCGTTCAATCTCTATTTTTTGCCGATTTCAAAACCCAGTTTGTTCCATTCGTCTCAAAAGCCACATCTATCTCCTGCCACACGAGAGAGAGGGTGAATTTACTGAGCTTGCGCGGTGCAGATGGGCCTACACAGCGCAGGCCAATATAATTTGGGGTTCACCCGTGTCACGGAGTGTGGGGGAGTCACCCCCACTTCCTGCAATTCAACGTGACTCTCAGCCAGCCGGTAACACCGAAGATTTATTAGACGACAGGAACACGGCCCCAAACAGAGCTTGTAGGTACAGACAAGAGGACCAACTCAATCAGGTCCATCTTGGGACCCCGAGTCTGGGCCTCCCTGTTTCCCCAACCAGGTCCAAACTGAAACGCTCCAGCCCCTCTTCTGGCCTGTCTCTCTTTCCTGGGCCAGGAGGCCACCTGATCTCTGTTCTCCAACAGCACTTGCCGGGGAGGGGCCCAGGCCATCAGTGGCCAGGAGACAGGGTGTCGGCCATTCTCTGTGCGGACACCATCGCACTGGCCCTCTCGGGCTCTGCAACAATCATCCCCCCTTATCCCACCACTTAGATACTTAAGAAAGGCATAGGGGAAACTGAGGCACCCACACAGCATTCAGAGAAAACATTAAGAACATTCCCGCCACGTGACAGCAATTCACATCATGTACATCTCCTGCCACACGAGGGAGGGGGCACATTTTCTGAGCTTGTGCGGTGCACATCGGCCTGTACAGCGCCCGCCAATATAATTTGGGGTTCACACGCACAGGGCACTGGGCATCCCCCTAGCTGAGTCCTCCCACGGAGACGCTGTGTGATTCGACAGCGGGGGCGTGTGTGCTGGAACGGGGCGTGAGCCGGGCACAGCCGCTCAGTGGCACCCCAGGGGGGGCCCCGGCCCCGGCGGGTACCTTGGTGTCGCCGGGCGAGATGTGCTTGTAGGGCCCGCTGTCCTCGTCGTCGGGGTGGGTGCTGTGGGTGCGGATGCAGTTGATGTGGCCCGGGATGATGAGGGAGAAGATCTGTTTGCCCGTCCAGAGTGGGCGGGGTTTGAGGATGGCCGGCTGGGGCACCTTGCCATCCCAGGTGGACAGGAACATGAGCAGGTTCATCACCTCGCCCTGGAGACAAGGGGGGGAGCGTCAGATGGGGGGATGGGACGCTGGCCCAGCCCTCTCCCGCCCCCCCCCCCCCCGCGATTCGCGCCCGCTCACCCGCTCCAGGAAGACATCACGCTTGGTGAATTTGCGCACGGCGGTGAGGGTGTCCTGCACGATGCCCATGACGGGCCGGTTGGACTGGGGGGTGACGATCATGCGGGGCACCATGGCTAGCTCCTGGATCTCCGCCCGCGTCTCCAGCGACTGGGGCAGGTGCAGGTTCATCTCATCCCCGTCGAAGTCGGCGTTGTAGGGGGTGGTCACGCTGGGGGGGGAGCGGAGCCCGTGAAGGGGGGGGCTGTGCCTGGCAGATCAGCCTCCCAGCCCCCATGGCAGCGAGCCGGGGTCACGTCGGGGGCTGGGTTAACAGACCTGCACCGCCCGCAGCTTGGGGGACTCCCACACAAACGGGGGGCACGGGGCTGCCCGGATGAGGGGGGTTGAGAGCCCAGGCAAGGAGGGGGTGCCCCTCACCTGAGGTTGAGGCGGAACGTGGACCAGGGCAGGATGCGCACCCGGTGCCCCATCATGGACATCTTGTGCAGCGTGGGCTGGCGGTTGAAGATCACAATGTCCCCGTCGCACATGTGCCGCTCCACCTGGGGTGGGGGGAGGGGGGTGAGCGGGGCAGTGATCCCACCTGCCCCCAGAGATCCCACCGGTGCCCCACAGACCCCGCCCCTCTCCTCAAGCCTCCCACCCCCAGAGATCCCACCCCACAGACCCCGCCCCTCTCCTCCAGCCTCCCACCCCCAGAAATCCCATCCCCACACCCCTTCCCCATCCACCCAACACCCTCCCACCCCAGAGCCCATCCCCTTCCCCAACACCCTCCCACCCTGGAGACCCCACCCCTGAACCCTGGCCAAAGACCCCTGCCCCAACGGCCCACCTCCCGACACCCTGCCCCGAATCTGAACCACACGCCGTCCCACCCCCTGACCGCCAGTCCCCATACGCCCCTCCCCAATCTGAACCCTCCCCCCCCATCCCTCCCCCCTTTTAAGGTATGGAAAGCCCCTCTGCAGCCCCCACCGGGGTCATGGGCAGGATCTCTGGGAGATCGGGGAAGCTACTGCCTTGAGAGCCAGGCCCCCCACCCCCCGGCCGCGCCGACCTTGTAGCCGATTTGCAGGTGGAGGTCGCTGGGCTTGGGGTGGAAGCGCAGGTCGATGCGGTCACCATTGTCTCGGATGATGTACTTGGCTCCCGGGTACTGGCTGTTACCCCTGCGTACCAGCTCCTGGAGCCTACGAGGGGGCAGAGGCGTTAGCTGTGGGGGGACCCAGGCCCTCCCCTCCCCTAGCCCCCCTGGGCTCGCCGGCTGCCCCACCTGTCGATGTTGAAGGGCGTGACGATCTCGGCGAAGGTCATGTTGGCAGCGATGGAGCGGGGCACCCCCACTTGGTCAATGGAGAGGTTGGGGTCCGGGGTGATGACCGTCCGGGCGGAGAAATCCACCCGCTTCCCCATCAGGTTCCCTCGCACGCGCCCTTCTTTCCCCTTCAGCCGCTGCTTCAGGGACTTGAGGGGACGCCCTGATTTCTGCATAGCCTGCCGGGGGGAGGAAGGAGGGGGTTAACTGGGCTCGGACACAGATTAGGGGAGCAAGAGGGGGCACCCCCAGCCTGGGAAAAGCAGGGCACACAGGAACCACCATCATTAATGTGGAGGTGCCGCCCACCAAGACTACAAGTCCCAGCATGTAATGCTGGGCTGTCAAGGCAAGCCAGGGGCTACAAATCCCAGCATGCAATGCTGGGCCTTGAGCCAATTGGCCCAGCAGGGACACCTCCCTGCATGCAACTCTCCATTACAAGCCACGCCAACTACAAGTCCCAGCATGCAGTGCTCCGCACAGCATAGCATGCTGAGATACATAGTCTCTGGCTTGGGGTACAGCTTTGCATCTTGGGATTTGTAGTCTCTGGATTGGCTTGTAGTGCAGCATTGTCTCTACTGCATGCTGGGATTAGGCACACAAGGTGCCATCACAAGCAAAGGCACAAGCAGCAAAGACCACAAATCCCAGCATGCAATGCTCCACCATCATAGAAAAACTACAAATCCCAGCAGGCAATGCTCCCTCTTGTCCCAAATTGGACTGACAACACATGGGGTAAAACGTCCCGGCATGCAATGCTTTATCCCTGGCTGAGCAGAGGAGCAGGACTACGGAGACGACAAATCCCAGCATGCAACTGGCAGGGGCACAGACTACAAGTCCCAGCATGCACGGCACTGCCAGGCTCCCAGCACAGCGCGGAGAGCCAGGCTCACCCGGGGCAGGCCCGGCAGCTCGTTGTCCACCATGGTGGCCACGTGGAACTGCAGCAACTTGACGTCCTCGGCGATGACGTGGGCGGCCGCCCCGTTCTGCTCGTTGCGCCGCAGCTGGTTGTTGATCTTCACCACGTCCGCCAGCTTGTGGGTCAGGTCGTCCTGAGAGAGGGGGAGACAGCCGGAGTCAGGGAGCGGCCCCGCCCCTCTCCCAGCACTGGGAGAGAACCCAGGAGTCCTGGCTCCCAGCCCCCTCCCCGCTCTGACCCACCAGCCTCCACTCCCCTTCCAGATCCAGGGAGAGACCCCAGGAGTCCGGGCTTCCAGTCCCCCCCCGGCTCTAACCCACCAGCCTCCACTCCCCCCCAGATCCAGGGAGAGACCCCAGGCATCCCAACTCCCGCCTGGGGCCCACCTGGTTCCTGGCCGAGCCCTGCATGACCACGGCGGGCCGGACGGAGAGTGGGGGCACGGGCAGGACGGTGCAGATCATCCACTCAGGCCGGGCGTACTTGGGCTCCATGCCCAGGATGAAACACTCCTCGTCCGAGATGCGCTTGAAGATCTCATGCACCCGCTCCGGGCTCAGCAAGATTTTCTTCTCCTGCGAGTCCTCGTTGACGTGTTTCCACTCAGCGTAGAGCTCCAGCCCGGTGCGCCGGATCCGGGGCTGGTACCGCCCGCAGCCGCCGTGACCCTGTGCAGGGGAGGGAGGGAGTCCCAGTCAGGGCCAGCCCGGCGCCATCCCCACCCTGCCGGGGTCCCTCTGTGACAATGCACTCCATAAGATGGTATGCAAATATGCTAATGAGCATCAATATGATGCCACTGGAACATGCTTCCTGCAAAATGTCTCTTGTACGGGATCATTTCAAAGCTTATAATCTGAGTGTGGTCATCCTATTTGTATGAATGTACCACTCTTGTATCTGAAACTAGGACTATGAAATATAACCCGAGATCCTATTGTAATTATGCAAAGTGTGGGCCATTAATGGTGGCTTGGAATCTTGATGGCTCCCATTGACCAGGACAATTGGTTGTACGGGGCTCTGTTTACTTGTAAGTCTCCCTGTATGCTGGCAAGTGGGTAATGAAGTCTTACATGGGACGAAGTGGGACTGTTCTTAATGTTTCCTCTGAATACTGTGTGGGTGCCTCAGTTTCCCTTATGCAGTTCTTAAGTTGCTAGGGGGTGAGATTGTTGCAGAGCAAAGGGCCAGTGTACATAAATGGCCAACACTCTGTCTCCTGGCAACTAATGGCCGGGGCCCTTCCCCCCTGCAAGGTGATAGCTAACGGGTTAGAGAACAAAGGAATCACATTCACATGACCTCCTGGCCCAGGGAAAGGAACAAAGCAAAGGAGGTCGGACTGGAGGGTCAGTTTGGAGCTAGCTGGGGACGAGGAGTGAAGTGCAGATGTGGGTGTCTGGCTCACTGCCCCCCAAAATGGACCCGGCTGAGGGGTCCTGTTCTCTGTACCTACAAGCTGTTTTAGACCATGTTCCTGTCACCTCTGTTTTACTGGCTGGCTGAGAGTCACCTCTGACTGTGAAGTGGGGGTACAGGGCCTCTGGCTCCCCCAGGACCCCGCCTGGTGGACTCGCTGCGGGAAGCTCACGCAGGGGCAGAGGATGGTGGCTGCTCTGAGGTCAGACCCAGGAAGGTGGAAGCCATGTGAGCTTCTTGCCCTGGAGACAGTCTGCTCACAGAGAGGAGACTTCACCAGAGTCCTGCCCGGCTTCATAGGGAGCAGTCCCAGAGCATCGCCCGGGGACTCTGACAGTGCCAGTCACCTGAACTGGAATCCATCTTTAACCCGGTGCTTTTCCACTTAGAAGGAGAAGGTGGGGACAAAGGATTCTCACCTTGTGCAAAAGCTATATAAGGGGGTGGAACAGAACAAAGGAGTCTAGTCTGTAAAGGAAGCATATTGGAACATCTCAGAGTGAGATTTACCCCTATTCAGTTTCCTACTGTATTAGACTTAGACTTGCCTGTTTTTGTTTTATTTTGCTTGGTAATTTACTTTGCTCTGTCTGTTATTACTTGGAACCACTTAAATCCTCCTTTTTATACTTAAAGTCACTTTTGCTTATTAACCCAGAACAAGCAATTAATTCCTGGGGAGCAAACAGCTGTGCATTTCTCTATCAGTGTTATAGAGGACGAAACATTTATGAGTTTCCCCTGTATAACCTTTATACAGAGTAAAACGGATTGATTTGAGGTTTGGACCCATTGGGAACTGGGTATCTGGGTACTGGGGACAGGAGCACTTAAGGTGTTTTCAGTTAAGCCTGCAGCTTTTGGGGGACCTGGTTCAGAGCTGGGTCTGTGCTGTAGCAGGCAGGAGTGTCTGGCTCAACAAGGCAGGGTTCTGGAGCCCCAAGCTGGCAGGGAAAACGGGCTCAGAGGTAGTGTGTGTGTGGGGTGTACGTAACAAGATTGCACATCAGATGGCAGTTCCCAAGGGGGGGGGGTGTCACACCCTCACTACCTTCTCTTTGGTCAGGTCCTCGTCGCCATCCGGCTGCTCCACCCCGAACTTGTTGTCCATCTCCTCCCCACCTTCACAGATGTTCTTGCCTTTGCAAAGGTCGTAGACGTGGGTCAGGCGCTTCTTGGGCTGCCCCTTTGACTTGCCCAGGATGTCCTTGATTTTCGGGTTGTTCTGCAGCGGAAGACACATACCGGGGCGTGACCCAGGGAACCCCGAGATCCCCCAGATGCACAGAGAGGGGCATGGCGAGGTGGGTGGTGATGGGTCTATGGCAGAGGTCCCCCAAAGAGTGGGGGGCATGGAGGAAAGTCTGGAGGGCACGGCGGGGTGCAGGCCAGCACCCACAGGGGTGGGGAGGGAGCGCCACCTAGCCCCTCCCCACCCCCAGCTCTGCTCTGGTCCCATCCCCAGCCACATCTCAGCCCCTGACTCCGCCCCCAGCCTTGCTATGGCTGCAGCCCCAGGCCCCTTACCCGTCCCCATTTCCCCTCCCCACCTCTGAGCCACGGACCTGCTCCAGGTCCCAGATCCACCCCCAGCTGCAGCCCCAGCTTCGGCCCCCTTACCATCTGTGCCCTTGCTCCCCACCAGGCGTGACCCTCAAACGTTTGGGGGCCGCTCATCTATGGTCTTACAGAGCAAGTGGGAGCTGACAAGGGACTCGTCTCAGGGTGGGGAGGGGATGGATTTCCGGGGGGGGCCTATCAAAGGGGGGGACAATTGTACCGGGCCCCCGTGGGGAGGGGGGTCAGCTCACCGAGTCCACCAACAGTTTGGAGCAGAAGAAGCAGACGCAGCGCAACACCTTCATGGTCTTCCCCAAGAAGCCCACATGGAAGACGGGCTTGGCCAGCTCGATGTGGCCGAAGTGGCCCGGGCACTCGGTCATGTTCCCTGCGGGGAGAGCGGCCCCCGGTGAGCGCCACGGCACCCCAGAAACACCCACACCAGGGGCACCGCCGCGCCGCGGGCGGCCAACAGCACCGGTCAGCCAATGCAGCAGGCGCCCGCCTGGGAACATTTGGGTTTTGGGGATTACAGTTTAGGGGGGTGGGGAATGAGGCCTGTCGCCTCTATGGGGCACTGGCTCCCATCCGGCCCCAGGACAGGGACTGGCTGGCTCAGCCCCCACGGGACGCCACGCCGGCATCCCCCCCCTACACCGCCCTCAGGAGCAAGGTCTTTTGGTCTCACCTGCACACGTCTGGCACCGGCCCGTCTTCTCGATCACTCCTTGCCGGGGGTCCATCAAGCCCCCCAGCTTGGGGCGGCCCCCCTCCGTCGTCTCGGGGTACTTGATCCCCCCCTCCGTCACCGACATTCGTTTCTGGGAGGGTGGCAAAACGGAAAGGGAGGGTCAGGCTTGTGCTGGAAGTGGCACCACACCCAGGGGAAACTGAGGCAGACGCCGGCGCGGCAGCGCAGGGTAGGCTGTCAGCCTGGGTGACACTGCATGTGGGGGGCTTAAGGATTATGAGAAGCCCAGGATGTTTCATGACAGGTCCGACCTCTATCCCAATATCCTGTCTCCAGCAATGCCCCAAAGCATGACAAAGACTCCTGTCAACACCTTGCAGTTTGGAAAGACTGCCTCCATTTCATGTGGCATGGAGTTCCACAGGCTAATTTGCACTGTCTAAGCCTCCCACGCCCAGTACCAACCTATAATTAACTCCCGGCTTTAAACCTGCCAGGGCTTTCAACCTAAATCAGATCAGGATTTTCAGAAAGCTAAATCCAGTGGTTCCCGGTAAGTCAAGGAGCTGGTAACTTTGCATCGCTTATCTACCGCGTTTCACCAGCAAGGCCTAAGATAAATTAAGGATCCATCAAAAAAGCCCTTCCGATTTGCCGTTGTAAGAATTAACCGATCGTATCCTGAGCCGCTATGTATGAACCTAAAAATGAAGCTGTCTACAAACTTCAAGAACTTTCTGAAAACTCCCTCAATATCAGCATTTGCCTCCAACTAGTTTTTTTGGTGATTTTTTTTTACCTGCCTTCGCTGCAAACAGCGCTTAAAAATTATGGCACCAGGAAAACAGGCCATCAAATTATTTCTGATTGTTGAGCCGGTTGGCTCTTCGTACGGCCAATTTCACTTGCCACCCCGCGGAGAAAAAAACATGACAACACATTTAAAGGTGTCTGGAAGATCACAAAATTTGGCAGGATTCGAGCAGAGGTACTGCACCTGAAATGGCTTGTAATTGATTTTTTAAAATCAAAATTGTACTGTCAGTTGGTAGCGTCACTTAATACGACGCTCTGCAAACCGCATTCAAAAACGTTTTGAAGGAATGAAACCAGAAATATTTGCACCCCGATTCCCTGTCTGTCTCCAGTTCCATCCTGGTGTATTAAAACTCTGCACGCCAATGCAATCGGCAGGAAATATCCCCTCGTCCCTGTGATGAACTGGGACAGTTCTTACTGTGGTCTGTGAATGCTGACAGGGGAGTGTGGCTAGGATAGTCTGCATTGGGGGATGGGAGACTGACCGAGGGAGAATACCTGAGCGTGTAACATGAGAACCCAGGAAGGGGTTAGAGGCCAGGTGACACCTGTGCCTGGAGACTGAACAAAGTCTGGGGGAGGGGTCGCTGAAGGGGAAGTTTCAGGAGCTGGCTGGTGGAAGGGCTGGGAGGCAGACGGAGCTCTGACCTCCCAATGGGGCTGTGGTGCCCCTGGGACCCCAAGATGGACCTAACTGGGGGGGATCCTGTTGTCTGTGCCTGCAAGACCCGGTCCTGAACTGTGTTCCTGTCTAAATAAACCTTCTGCTTTACTGGCTGGCTGCGAGTCACTGTGAATTGCAGGAAGCCAGGGGTGCAGGGCCTTGTGTCCCCCCACACTCCGTGACAGTCCCCAAACACCACCACTGGAAAAGTGTTACAAAGATCCAGGTTGCTCCCAGAGTCCGGGAACAAACTGCCCAGAACATCCGATTCGTACATCTGTCTGTCCCCGCCCATATTCCACAGCTGCCCCCCCATGAACCTAGTCACAGCACCCCCAAAACTTGATCCCACTTTTCCCACACCCTTAATTAGGTTATGTAGCCACAAGA